>NC_141183.1:2410000-3610000 GCF_055505025.1 Bos grunniens | reverse complement strand
TAAATCATATGGTCTTCCTGCCAGATGCAGGCACTTCGACATGGCACCATCAATTACTGGCCGGCAAAGTTGTCTCTTGGCTGTTCGGGATTTCCAGAGGGAAGCAGGAACAGTCTCCGTCAGTCATCTCTCTTTCCATCCATCCTCCTTCTCCAGGAGAGACAAGCCCCTCTTCTTCTCGAATCCAATTCTTCTCCCCGGGTTCTGTGACACTTCTCTCCTCAGACCGCTCTCCGCTGTTTCTTCCATGTTTTGAAACCACAGTGCTCATTCCCCAGATAATTTCCTTCCTCTAGACCAGAAAACAATCTAAATATCCCATTGAGAGTCTTTTCTTTTTTTTCAATGTTTTGTGTTATTTTGTTTTTTTTGTTTTTGTTTTTTTTTAATTTTACAGGGGTGTATTGGTTTCTGCCACACACACTGAGAATCAGCCATAATTATATTATCTACACGCTCCCCAGTGAGCCTCCCTCCCTTATCCCTATCCCACCCTTCTGGCCTAGGCTTCCTGTGTTAGACAGCAACTTCTCACCATCTGTCCATAAAATTCTTTTTAATTTTTTTATTTTTTGGCCTTACCGTGTGGCTTGCAGGATCTTAGTTCCCAGACCAGGGGTTGAACCTGGGCCCCTGGCACTGAGAGCACAGTCCTAACCACCAGATCACCAGGGAATTCCCTGAAATTCTTTTTTAAAATGAAGGAAATTGTTTGCAACTACTTCCTCCTACCACCTTGAAGTGAAAGTCAAAGTCGCTTAGTTGCATCCGACTCTTTGCAACCCCATGGACTACACAGTCCATGGGATCCTCCAGGCCAGAATACTGGAGTGGATAGCCATTCCCTTCTCCAGGGGATCTTCCCAACCCAGGGATCAGACCCAGGTTTCCCACACTGTGGGTGGATTCTTTACCAACTGACCCACCAGGGAAGCAGTTGAACACTAGAGAAATAAACCTACCACCTTATTTCTTGAAAATCTTTTCTGAAGGATGCTTCTTCATTGTCTACATTGATTCTCCTACCAACCCACTCACTCCACACCCAGCCATCCAGCCTCATCCTGGAACCTCCATGAAATGGCTCTCGCCAAATTCTAGAGTGTGCTTTTTGACTTGATCTTCTTACAGTCCAAGGAATTCTTCAGGGTCTTCTCCATCACAGTTTGAAAGCAGAGTAATCTTCAGTCTATACGTATCTAGTTCCCCTACCCCACTGTTAATTCTTTTAGCTCTGTGTCTATCAAATATTTTATCTGTAGCACCAAGTTCTGACAATGACTCACAGTATATGTTTCCAAATGCTGGTGAAGGAGATAAACTGTTCAGCGAATGATGTCGGGACTGGTTTGTCTGGTCAAATAGGAATAAGATCTGGGAAGAATTTACAACCCAAAGTAAGGAGCACTTTCGTCATTCACCCTGGTAAATGCTGTGAGCTCCTCCCAGAAGAAATAAGATTTGTGTGGATTTCAAGAAAGAGATGTATTTGTGTTTTACACCAGATGCTCAGAATTTTTAAAGAATGGTTAACCACTCTACAAAATCTAACAAAGTGCAGGCTTTAATTTTACCACTTAAAAAAACTAGATTAACCCTAATTTTGTGTCTTCCTTAAGTGAACATTTTACTCTAAAAGGACACATTCATTTACTAACTGAAACTGTGGCAATAGAATTTAGTACATCTTTAATTCTATTGCTCAGAGGTACCTACAATGAAACACTATACATTCAAATATCAGAATGCGTGATAAATCCAGCATAGGTCAGACTGAAGTTTATCATTGCTTTTCTTTTAAAAGTAAATGGAATCATACAATTTGTGGTCTTTTGTGACTGGCTTATTTTGCTTAGCATAGGGCTTTTGATATTTATATATGTTACAGTATATATAGGTTCTTCATAGGTTTATATTGCCAAATAATATCCCATGGCATCAATGTGTTGCCTTTTATTTATTCACTCATCAGTTAATGGATATTTGAGTTGTTTTCACTTTCTAGCTATTATAAATACAGCTGCTATAAAAATTTGTGTACAAGTTTTTATGTGGGCATAAGGTTTCATTTCTCCGGAGTGTGTATCTAGTAATGGGATTTCTGGGTCATATGGTAACTCTATATTCACAGTTTGGAGAATCTGTCAAATGTTCTACAAAGTGACATTACCATTTTGCATTCTCTCTAGCAGTGTGTAAGAATTCTGATTTTTCCACATTTTCACACGCACTGGTTTGTGTTATTGTTGTTGTTTTCATTATAACCATCCTGATGTGTATAAATTTTATTAAATTGTGGTATATAATTGTGGTTTTGATTTGCATTTTACTAATGGTTAATGAGTCCCTTGGACTGCAAGGAGATCCAACCAGTCCATTCTGAAGGATACCAGTCCTGGGTGTTCACTGGAAGGACTGATGCTGAGGCTGAAACTCCAGTACTTTGGCCACCTCATGCGAAGAGTTGACTCCTTGGAAAAGACCCTGATGCTGGGAGGGATTGGGGGCAGGAGGAGAAGGGGACGACAGAGGATGAGATGGCTGGATGGCATCACTGACTCGATGGATATGAGTTTGAGTGAACTCCAGGAGTTGGTGATGGACAGGGAGGCCTGGCGTGCTGTGATTCATGGGGTTGCAAAGAGTTGGACACAACTGAGCAACTGAACTGAACTGAACTGAATGACACTGAGAACCTTTCCATGTGATTATTTTCCATTTGCACATCTTGCATATCTTAGAATAGGGAATGGCAACCCACTTCAGTATTCTTGCCTGGAAAATTCCATGGACAGAAGTACCTGGCAGGCTACAGTCCATGGGGTCTCAAGAGTCTGACACGACTGAGTGACTTTCACATATCTTAGGGTAATGTCTGTCCACATCCGTTATCTACAATGATATTGAGCATCTTTTAATGCGCTTCCTGGTGGCTCAGACAGTAAAGAATCTGCCTGCAATGCAGGAAACCCAGGTTCAATCCCTGTATTGGGAAGATCCCCTGGATAATGGAATGGTTACCCACTCCAGTATTCTTGACTGAAGAATCCCATGGACAGAGGAGCCTGGTGGGCTACAGTCCATGGGATCACGAAGAGTTGGACACGACTGAGCAGCTAACACTTTCATGTGCTTATTGGACTTATATATATGTGTGTGTGTGTGTGTGTGACTGAAAGTTGCTCATTCATGTCTGACTCTTTGCAACCCCATTAACTAAAGAGTCCATGGAATGCTCTAGGCCAGAATACTACAGTGGGTAGCCTTTCCTTTCTCCAGGGGATCTTCCCAACCCAGGGATCAAACCCAGGTCTCCTGTATTGCAGGTGGATTCTTTACCATCTGAGCTACAAGGAAAACTTGAGATACCAAGGTATTAGAGACACCAAGGGAGCATTTCATGCAAAGATGGGCACAATAAAGAACAGAAACTACAGAACTAACAGAAGCAGAAGATATTAAGAAGAGTTGGCAAGAATACACAGAAGAACTATACAAAAAAGATCTTCATGACCCAGATAACCACGATAGTGTGATCACTCACCCAGAGCCAGACATCCTGGAATGCAAAGTCAAGTGGGCCTTATGAAGCATCGCTACAAACTAGTGGAGGTGATAAAATTTCACTAGTGCTCTTTCAAATCCTAAAAGTTAATGCTGTGAAAGTGCTGCACTCAATATGCCAGCAAATTTGGAAAACTCAGCGGTCAGCACAAGCCTGGAAAAGGTCAGTTTTCATTTCAATCCAAAAGAAAGACAATGCAAAAGAAGATTCAAACTACTGCACAATGGTACTCATTTCACACGCTAGCAAAGTAATGCTCAAAATTTTCCAAGCCAGGCTTCAACAGTACATGAACTGAGGACTTCCAGATGTTCAAGCTAGATTTAGAAAAGGCAGAGATCAAATTGCCAACATCTGCTGGATCATCGAAAAAGCGTGAGAGTTCCAGGAAAACATCTACTTCTGCTTTACTGACTACTCCAAAGCTTTTGACTGTGTGGATCACCACAAACTGTGGAAAATTCTTCAAGAGATGGGAATACCAGACCACCTGACCTGCCTCCTGAGAAATCTGTATGCAGGTCAGGAAGCAACAGTTAGAACTGGACATGGAACAAGAGTCTGGTTCCAAATTTGGAAAGGAGTATGTCAAGGCTGTATATTGTCACCCTATTTATTTAACTTATATGCAGAGTACATCATGCAAAATACTGGGCTGGATGAAGCACAAGCTGGAATCAAGATTGCTGGGAGAAATATCTATAACCTCAGATATGCAGATGAGACCACACTTATGGCAGAATATAAGAACTAAAGAGCCTCTTGATGAAAGTGAAAGAGGAGAGTGAAAAAGCTAGCTTAAAACTCAACATTCAAAAAACTAAGATCATGGCATTCGATCCCATCACTTCTTGGCAAATAGATGGGAAAACCATGGAAACAGCGAGAGACTTTATTTTCTTGGGCTCCAAAATCACTTCAGATGGTGACTGCAGCCATAAAATTAGGAGACATTTGCTCCTTGGAAGAAAAGCTATGACAAACCTAGACAGCATATTAAAAAGCAGAGACATCACTTTGCCAACAAAGGTCTATCGAGTCAAAGCTATGGTTTTTCCAGTGGTCATGTATGGATGTGAGAGTTGGACTATAAAGAAAGCTGAGCACCGAAGGATTGATGCTTTTGGACTGTGGTCTTGGAGAAGACTCTTGAGAGTCCCTTGGACTGCAAGGAGATAAACTGGTCCATCCTAAAGGAAATCAGTCCTGAATAGTCATTGGAAGGACGGATGCTAAAGCTGAATCTCCTATACTTTGGCCATCTGATGTGAAGAACTGACTCATTGGACTAGACCCTGATGCTGGGAAAGATTGAAGGTGGGAGGAGAAGGGAATGACAGAGGATGAGATGGTTTGATGGCGTCACAGACTGGATGGACATGAATTTGAGCATGTTCCAGGTGTTGGTGATGGACAGGGAAGCCTCGCATGCTTAGTCCATGGGGTCACAAGGAGTCGGAAACAGCTGAGCGAATGAACCGAAGTGAGTTTTTTTTATTGTTGGGTTGTAAGAATTTTTATATAGTCTAGACTTTTTGTATTATGTTTTAAAAATTGGAGGAAAATTGCTTTACAATATTGTGTTGGCTTCTAGATTTAATTACCTTTTCAGAGAGACGGTTTGTAAGTGTAATTCTATGAATTGTCTTTTAATGTCTCAGTTATATCCTTTGGAACATTGTTGTTGTTGTTCAGTCTCTAAGTTGTGTCTAACTCTTTGCGACCCCATGGACTGCAGCATGCCAGGCTTCCCTGTTCTTCAGTATCTCCCGCAGTTTGCTCAGATTCTTGTCCATCGAGTCATTGACGCAATGTAGCTGTCTCACCCCCTGCCACTTTCTTCTCCTTTTGCCTTCAGTCTTTCCCAGCATCAGGGAATGTACACGTTTCATTTTTGATGAAGTGCAATTTACTTTTTTTTTCCCCTTTCATCACTGTGGTTTTGTAATCATATCTAAGAAAGCTTTGTGAAACCCAAAGTCATAAAGATTTACTCCTGTGCTTTCTAATAAGACTTTTATAGTTTTAGCTCTTACGTTTAAGTTTAAATGATTCCAGTAGTTAATTTACGTGTAAGTGAGGAAAGTGTTCAATTTCAGTTTTCATGAGGCTGCATAATCGTCCCAGCACTCTTTGTTGCAAAGACTATTCTTTCCATATTGGGTTGTCTTGGCACCCTTGTTGAAAATCAAGGGGCTGTAAGTGTGAGAGCATCGCTGGGCCCTTCATGCTCTTGCACTGATCTTTGTGTCCGTCCCGGAGAAAGCACTGCACAGTCTTGGTTACTCTAGCTCTGCATTAAGTTTAGGCACGACTCTAAACGTGAATCCACCAACTGTGTTTTTTTCCTAGTTGTTTTTGGCTATCGTTGAATTTCCATATGAAATGGCTTATCGTTTTTGGCCAAAAAAAAAAAAACCTTTCTGGGACTTTGATAAGGATTGTATTGAACCTGTAGAAGACTGTGGAACATATTTTCATTTTAACAAAATAAGCATAATAAGTGTTCTGATTCATGATTTTGGGTTGTTTCCCTTTTATTTAGAATTTCTTTCAGCAATTTTTTTTTTTAAGTTTTCACAGTATAAGTTTTTTTTTTTCAGTTTTAACTTTTTTGCTAAATTTATCCCTGTGTATTTTATTCTTTTGGATGCTTTTGTAAGTGAAATTTTTAAAATTTAATTTCAGACTTTTATTGCTAGTGTATAAAAATAAAATTGATTTTTATATATTGACCTGTATATCTTGCAACTTACTGAGCTCTTTTATTAGTGTTAGGAATATTTCTACTTATTCTTTTGGGTTTTCTATATCCAAGCTCACATTATCTGTAAATAGAGGAAGTTTTGCTTCTTTCTTTCTGATCTGAATGGTCTTTATTTCAATTACTTGCCTAATTACCCTGGCTAGAAATTCCAGTATAATGTTGAATAGAAGTGCTGAGAGCAAATGTCCTCAGCTTCTTCCTGATCTTACGAGAAAGGGTTTCATTCTTTCACCATTAAATATGATGCTGGCTGTGATCATTTTACAGATTATTGGTTTGAAAGAGTTTCCTCAAAAAACTTGGAGTTTGTAGCATACTTTTCTCATTAAAGGATGAGGATTTAGTCAATTATTCTCTGTGTATTTATTAAGGTGTCATTTGTTCTTTTTCCTTTATTCTATTAGTATGGTGTATTTAATTGATTGAAAGTCTTATGTTGACTCAACCTTACATTCCTGGGTAAGTCTGTCAAGTTCACAGCATATATAGTTGTTTTTTTTTTTTTTTAATACAGTACTGGATTCAGTTTGCTAGCACTTTGTTGAGGATTTTCATATTTGAATTCATGAAAGGTATTGGTCTGTAGTTTTCTTATCGTGCTTTGTCTCGTTTTGGTGTGAGGGTAAAATCAGCCTGGTGTAGCGAGTTTAGAATTGTTCTCTTCATCCTTCTTTTTTAGGAGGTTTGTGCAGTATTGGTGTGGTTTCTTCTTTCCACGTTTGGTAGAAGTCACCTGCGAAGCTCTCTGGACCTGCACGTTTCACCGAGGGAAGACTTTTGATTAGTAATTAAACCTCTTTACTTTGTAGGTATATTCACATTCTCTTCTTCAATCAGTTAAATAGTTTGTGTTCTCAAAGAGATTGTCCATTTCATCTAATTTACCTAATTAATTATCTTAGAGTTTATAATTAGACCTGAGGTGTGGGAAATCATGAACTTATGAAAATGTTATTTAAGATTGAATTATTTCTAATCATCTTTGATCAGGCATATGTAGCACCATCTGATTAAAATTGACAGTTATATATATATATAAAATAATATATATATATAAAATAATATATATAGTTATATATATAATAATATAGTTATACAATAATAATATAGTTATAATATATATATAACAATATAGTTTATATACATTCATATATATTATATATAACCATATAATATATTTATATAACTATATATTATAACGATATATATATATATATATATATAGCTTCCCATTTGGCACAGTGGTATAGAATCTGCCTGCAATGCGGGAGGCACAAGAGATACTGATTTGATCCCTGGGTCAGGAAGATCGCCTAAAGTAGGAAATGGCAACCCACTCCAGTATCTTTTGCCTGGAAAATTCCATGGACACAGCAGCCTGGCAGGGTGCAATCCATGGGGCTGCAAAGAGTCAGACACCATTGAGCAACTGAGCACACATTATATATATAACTAGCAATATGGATTTAAAAAGAGATACTAAATTATTTTCAGCCAGAAAAATATGTGTTCCGTTGAAGTAGTACAGAACACCAGCCTGGTTGTTTAAAGAGTATATGTAGTTATCTCAAGTTCCTTCTAAACCTAGAAGAAGGATATGTCAATAAATGTCCATCCAAGTCTTCATTCACCAGCTATGTTACAACATCGATCTCTTTTTTGCACTGTGACTGAACCTTTGGTAACCAGTAGTCAAGTATTTCGGAGAAGGCAATGGCACCCCACTCCAGTACTCTTGCCTGGAAAATCCCATGGACAGAGGAGCTTGGTAGGCTGCGGTCCATGGGGTCACTGAGGGTCGGACACGACTGAGCGACTTCCCTTTCACTTTGCACTTTCATGCATTGGAGAAGGAAATGGCAACCCACTCCAGTGTTCTTGCCTGGAGAATCCCAGGGACGGGGAGCCTGATGGGCTGCCGTCTGTGGGGTCACACAGAGTCGGACACGACTGAAGCGACTTAGCAGCAGCAGCAGTCAAGTATTTATTGAACACTTGAAAACAAAATGCTCCTTAGTTTCCTTGTTGACTAAATAAGCATGGTAATCAAAGGGAGCTTAAAAAACCAGGTATCTTTGTTTGCAAATGCAATGCAAATAACTCTTGCTTTCGGTGCCTTCTTTAACGTGATTTAGTCCTCAACATAGCCTTTCAGTCTATGAACACACAAATGAATGTGGGGGAGAAAAGTTTCAAAGAATGGTTGTTCTTAGAGGATGAAGTTGTTTCTAGAAAGAAGGGATATGCAGGTTATTTTAAGTATCTCTAAAAATGAGTGATGGCAGACTTCCCTGGCGGTCCAGTGGTTGACACTTTGCCTTCCAGTGCAGGGGGCGCAGGTTCGATCCTTGGTCTGGGTGCTAAGATCCCATGTGCCTTGTGGCCGAAAAACTGAAACATAACACAGAAGCAATATTATAACTAATTTAGTAAAGATTGCAAATGATCCACATTAAAAAAAAACCTTTTAAAAAATGAGTGATGGAAGAAAGTCTAGAAGAAAAATATTTGAACTTGAACGTTTGTATCTAGAGAGAATTCAGTTTCCATATAAAGACTGTCCTTAAAAACTTGAGACATAATTGAAATTTAGCACTGTGTTAGCTTAAGGTGTACAAATAGGTTTGACATATATATATATATATATATATATATATATTGCAATATGACTACCACCATAGCATTACCTAATACCTCTGTCTAGTCACTCAATTATTATTTCTCTTTTACGGTGACAACATTTAAGATCTAGTCTGTTAGCATATTTAAAATACGTGATGCAGTATTGCTGACTATAAACATAATGCTTTCACCTTCTAACTGAAAGTTCCATTTCGCCAAGACTCCCAAATTCTCCCATCCACCAGGTGGTAACAACCCACTCTCTGTTTTATGAATTTGGCTTATTTAGTTCCACACTAAGTGATGTTATTCTGGCCTAGAGAATTCCATGGACTGTCCATGGGGGTTGCAAAGAGTCATACACGACTGAGCAACTGTTACTTTTACTTTCATGAGTGATAAGAACACTTATGTTAGTCTTTGTACGACTTCTCTCACATAGTATAATGCCCTGATTAATGCTATTGTAAATGACAGGATTTCCTTCTTTTATGGAACTGAATAAGATTCCACTATTTATTCCACATTTTTTTATCCAGTCATCCACTGATGATGGATAAGAAGTGTTCCAGAGCCATAATGACAGACCTGGTCATGAACAGATTAGAGTTCATTTCCTTAGAAGATCTGTATTACACGCCATTCACTTTTTATTAATACCAATGGCAACTTACTTAGAAGCAGTTGGGTAAGTGTGGTATGTAAATAGCTTATTCTCCTAACAACCTCATGAAGAGGCGTGATTACCCCTGTTTTACAGATGGTAGCATTGAATCTCAGCCAAGCTAGTAAGTGTGACAGCTTGTGTGTGTCTTGTGTGAATTCTCAACAGCTCAGTCGTGTCTGACTCTTACGACCCCATGGACTGTAGCCCGCCAGGCTCCTCTGTCCATGGGATTTCCCAGGCAGGAATACTGGAGTGGGCTTCCATTCCCTTCTCCAGGGGATCTTCCTGACCCAGGGAATGAATCTGAGTCTCCTGCTTTGGTAGGCAGATTCTTCACCACTGAGCCACCTAGAAAGCCCCGTCTGTGTCTTAGAGTTCCTTAAACGAAATCAACAGATAAAATAAGGTAGAAAAAGTTGATTACCAAAACCGAACATTGGCCTTATCATCTGGAATCAGGGCTTTGGAATACAGCCTATGGAGAAGGTGTAGTGAAATGAAATTAATTAAATTTAAAAAGGAGTTTATTTTAGGTATCTATAAAAAGTAATGCAGGGAAACACTTTTTAGACATGCTTCAGTAGAACCTTTTAAGGTTAGTTAAGTCATATATTTCCATGATAAATCCTTCACAAACTTCTTTATTACTCCTAACAGTTTACTTTCAACACATCCTTCGAGCGATTAAAACAGATCAGGGACGTGGCAGTTGAGAAGCAATAAATCACAATAATTCAAGCTTTAAAATCCTTCTCTATCACTCTTCTCTTTATCTTTCCTCTTTTAGTTCAGCTGAAGTTCTAAAAAATCCAGTTAACTGCTTTAACTCATCATGTGACATGCACAGATAAAATCATTGCATACAAATAAAATGCAATATCAGCTATGTGGGCTTCCCTGGTGGCTCAGACAGTAAAGAGTCTGCCTGTGGGAGACCAGGGTTCGATCCCTGGGTCGGGAAGATCCCCTGGAGAAGGAAATGGCAACCCACTCCAGTATTCTTGCCTGCAAAATCCCATGGACAGAGGAGCCTGGTGGGCTGCCGTCCATGGGGTCACAAAGAGTGGGACACGACAGAGCGACTTCATTTTCACTTTTCACTTTCTCAGCTATGCCCAGGTTTTCCCATGCTAATGGCAGGGGTTAAATTCTGCACTGTACTCCAATATTCCCATCGCTCACCTTAGATCAAACATTACCTCAGATTTGAACACTATCTCCTTGGGATATGAAAACTTGCCACATTTACCAAACTATTTTCATGGAGATTTGCTTTGTATATTTGATGCATAGACTTGGCACTCTGAATAACCTAAACCCAAATACTCATGGCAATAAAACAATTTTAAAGGAATAGCTGCATTTTATTAAGTGCTTCCAGAGTACTGTGTTCTGAGTAAAGATGTTGTTGTTGTTCAGTCACTAAGTCGTGTCCAACTCTTTGCGACCCCATGAACTGTAGCAGGCCAGGCTTCCCTGTCCTTCCGTGTCTCCCAGACGTTGCTCACGTTCATGTCCACTGAGTCAGTTATGCTGTCTAATCATCTCATCCTCTGCCACCCTCTTCTCCTTCTTCCAGTATATCTTACAATATTTTATGTCCAGTGCTCTAGAGGCAAAAAAACACACATACTCAAGACATACCACAAAAAGCCAAACTCTGAGACCAGAGTTTATATAAATTGCTCTAAGGTACACAAGTATTAAGGGGAAGCCTTAAATTTAAGATCAGCTGTCCTCAAATATAAAACCACTGCCATTCTTGTATGTTAAAGAAGTTGAAATGATGAAACAATATTCATTCTTTTATTCAACAAAACACTTGTGGAGTGCTAACCATGTGGTAAGAGTCTGGTGTTAGGAGTCAGGCCTTAAAAACTAAGACCCTGGCCTTCAAGCTGCATATGGTCAAGTAGAGGAAGTTGGTGAGAGAAGAAGAATTAATGTATTGTAACAGGTATATGGTTTTCCCTGGTGGCTCAGTGGTTAGGAATCCACTTGCCAACGCAGGAGATGCAGGTTTGATCCCTGGGTCAGGAAGATCCTCTGGAGAAGAAAATGGCAACATACTCCAGTATTCTTGCCCTGAAAATGCCATGGACTGAGGAGCCTGGTGGGCTACAGTCCGTGGAGTTGCAAGAAGTCAGAAGCAACTGAGCACCCATGCCCAACAGAGGTATATATATGAGAAGCGAGAAAAGTGAGCAGAAGCTTTGAAATCTTTCCTTTCAAATAGTCATGTTCTTAAGCAAGCTTCAAAGTTGTCACGTCTCCCAAGCAGGCCACTCTCAGAAAAGTTTGCAGTTGTTTAGTCCCGCAGGTGTGTCCAACTCTTTCTGCGATCCTATGGACGGTATAACCTGCCAGGCTGCTCTGTCCACGGACTCTTCCAGACAAGAAGACTGGGTTGGATTGCCATTTCCTCCTCTGGGGCATCTTCCCAACCCAGGAATTGAACCTGCGTCTCCTGTATCTCCTGCACTTGCAGGCAGATTCCAAAGCTTGTAGGTGCAGATGACATTTGCAGAGCAACTCACTGACTCTCCAGAACTGGTGGCCCTGCCTAGAACCAGTGTGGGGTGCAGTTTTCCATTTTGCAGGAAAAGATTAATCAATATGCAGGAGATGAAGATGAGTTTTCTCTAGGAAGATATTATACTTTCCTATTCATTTTTCCAGAGTAAGTTTCCATGAAGTGGGTGTGTTGGGGTTTAGCAGGGAAGAACGCCACAGTGGTGTGTTGTTTTAGTGGTTGTGGGATGACCTAAAGTAAAAACCATAAGTTCAAAGTGTCTGGCTGTTTATGGGACACCCACCTCCAGAGAACTGGCATTTGAGTGTGAGATTACTCATCCGTATTGACTCTTTGGATAAACACTCTCTTGTTAAGTGTAACACGGACTATACATTTCCTGACAAAATGGTCCTCAAGCTTAAACAGAATATCTGGACCAGAGTTTATTTTTTAAGATGTATTTAGAAAGAGACAAGTCACTTCGATACATTATTTTCTGAAGCTGACCATGGTTTGGGGGCAAAGCGATGGACCAGAGACTTGATACTGCATCTTCAATGAGAGGAGGGCTCACAAAGATTGCAGGTATTTTCCATGGTATTACTTCATCCATGTCTTTGTAGTGCCAATCAGCCAGCTGTTTCTGGGTCAGTTTGTTAAACTGTGCATTTATTCTTAATACCAACCCAGGCTATCCCCTGATTCCAATTTATCTGTGACACATGTATCCACTTCATTGTCAGGGGCAAATGAGTAAGTGACAAAGGAAGGTATGATTTTAAGAATAAATCCAGAGGAAAAAGCCATGCAAGACACACATACACAAGAACTCTAATAAACTCAACAGATGACGAAAGGAAGAGTTTGGAGGACTATCCTAATATATCTAATGCTTCCTTGGTGGCTCGGTGGTAAAAAATTCACCTGCCGATACAGGGGACTTGGGTTCTACCCCTGGGCCAGGAAGATCCCCTGGAGAAGGAAATGGCAACCCACTCCATTATTCTTGCCTGTGAAATCCCATGGACAGAGGAGCCTGGTGGGCTACAGTCCATGGAGGTGCAAAGAGTCCAACACGACTGACCCGCTGTTCCTCATGAACCCTTTTATCCCATGACCTAGTATGGAACTCTCCACTGCAGGGTTCAACTTTATACTGCAACTATCTCATTAAAACCAAAGAAAACAATAAGAAGCAAGCAAACCAAAACCATGAAATTTACTCCTGTTACACCCTTTGCCTCTGGGATATACTTTCTCAAGCAAGATAGTCACCCTTTAACGAAGAAGAGACTCTGAAGAGAGGTCAAGATACAAAGAAGACCACTGTGCCTTGGGCTAACCCTCCTGAAGCTGCCAGACCAGCGCAGAGCATCTCTGGAGCAAGAAGTGCTTCCTGCGATCTCTGGTGCCCCGGAAGTGCTTCTGAGCCGTGGGCAGCAGCCGGGAGCCGCCCTGGGGTGGGCGGCAGCCGAGGGAAGAGTAGCTGCTCAGGTGGGGCCGCTGGGCTGCCAGCATGACACAGACCAACCACAATCTCCAGGCAGTCCTTCATAACATTTATTACTTTGTGTACTCTCTATGGGATTATTCATATTTGCCCAGAAACTGAAAAGCCAGAAATGACTAAAAGGTGGCGCATGAATCCTCTATTTCAAAAAGCTATGAGCCGGTTTGTTCCACAACCATTTCATCGACTTCACTTTTCCTCCCGTGTGTTCCTGACACCAACAGCACGGTCCTGGATGAGGCAACCTAGCCTCCGGCGAGCCCTGCTTCCCAATATGGAGAAGCTTATAAACCTTCCTGTTAGCCCTGGGTCCCTAATTCTGGGTTTCTAGCTGAATTCACAAGTCTTAGTAAAATTCAGTGTTCTAGAATTTTCCAAAGTCCTCGCTCCTCACTCCAACAAACTGAAATGTGAATATTCCACTTCTGTTTATTTTCACAGCTTTTCCTCTGCTGATGGATTGCTCCCATTGCTTTAATTTGTGAAAGGACTTCTGTCAGTTTGGGGTATTAATATCTGTTTCCTTATTAACATTTCTTGGGGAAAAGCAGCCTAATTATCCTGTTGGTTAGAAGTTTAAAGATTGGGCTTGGTGAAGTTTTGGAGTAGCAGGGGCGTTTGGGGATAAGGAGGAAACATGAACTCTTAGATGATATTTGATTACACTGAATCCATGGATCTCTGTTCCACTGAAATCCGTGTCTCTCCCTTCCCTCTCTTTCTTTCTGTCTCCGTTTCTCAAAGTAACTTCTAAAGTCAATAATTTATTTTTATAGCCGTACTTCCGAATCTAGAGAGTCCGGCACTTCCATATTGTAGAATGTTCTTCAGTGAACTTTATTGTGTAATTTAAAATAATAATTTTAAAATTAATACTATATGTAGAAGAAGTAGCGCAGTAATCATAAATGTATCTTCATTAGTTATTTTCTCGTGTGTGTGTGTGTGTGTGTACATGCTCAGTTGTGTTTGATTCTTTGTGACACAGTGAACTGTAGCCCACCAGAATCCTCTGTCCCTGAGATTTTCCAGGCAAGAATACTGAGAAGCCCACCAGGGAAGCCCATTTTTTTTTTTTAGTTTAGTTTATTTAAGCACATAACACTGATCAACAAGCACGTTTCTTTTGTGGCAATATACCTGTACACACAAAGAACATAACAGCCAATTTTATTTCCAGGCGACTAAGATGACCTGATTGTGGCTCCTGGAAATAGATAGATAGATAGAGACATGACATAAGCACAGCTTATATGAATTGCCACTTCACTGCACGTGGGCATTTCTCAGTCTAGATCTGCTCCTGTGACATGTATCATAGCTGCTGCTGCTGCTGCTGCTAAGTTGCTTCAGTCGTGTCTGACTCTGTGAGACCCCATAGACGGCAGCCCACCAGGCTGCCCCGTCCCTGGGATTCTCCAGGCAAGAACACTGGAGTGAGTTGCCATTTCCTTCTCCAATGCGTGAAAGTGAAAAGTGAAAGTGAAGTCACTCAGTTGTGTCTGACTCCTAGCGACCCCATGGACTGCAGCCCACCAGGCTCCTCCATCCATGGGATTTTCCAGGCAAGAGTACTGGAGTGGGTTGCCATTGCCTTCTCTGCATTTATCATAGAGAAAACATAAATGAAATAATATGCATATATATATATATATATATATCAGATCAGATCAGTCGCTCAGTCGTGTCCAACTCATTGCGACCCCATGAATCACAGCATGCCAGGCCTCCCTGTCCATCACCAACCCCCGGAGTTCACTGAGACTCACGTCATCGAGTCAGTGATGCCATCCAGCCATCTCATCCTCTGTCGTCCTCTTCTCCTCCTGCCCCCAATCCCTCCCAGCATCAGGGTCTTTTCCAATGAATCAACTCTTCGCATGAGGTGGCCAAAGTACTGGAGTTTCAGCTTTAGCATCATTCCTTCCAAAGAAATCCCAGGGCTGATCTCCTTCAGAATGGACTGGTTGGACCTCCTTGCAGTCCAAGGGACTCTCAAGAGTCTTCTCTAACACCACAGTTCAAAAGCATCAATTCTTCGGCGCTCAACCTTCTTCACAGTCCAACTCTCACATCCATACATGAACTGAGAGATGGGCTTCTTATTCCTTCTAGATTTTTTTTAAATTCAGTTATCTCTAGAACCTATAGGATTATTTTACATCCAAGAATACTGTTGTTATTCTAACCCTATAGAACATAATACTGCTACTGCTGCTGCTAAGTTGCTCAGTCGTGTCCGACTCTGTGCGACCCCATAGATGGCAGCCCACCAGGCTCCCCCGTCCCTGGGACTCTCCAGGCAAGAACACTGGGGTGGGGTGCCATTTCCTTCTCCAATGCATGAAAGTGAAAGGTGAAAGTGAAGTCGCTCAGTCGTGTCCGACTCTTAGCAACCCCATGGACTGCAGCCCACCAGGCTCCTCCATCCATGGGATTTTCCAGGCAAGAGTACTGGAGTGGGGTGCCATTGCCTTCTCCGAGAACATAATACAAGTAGAACTCAAATTACAACATTTTATTTATCCTAACCTTGTTATTGTTAGTAGTGATTGTTGTTTACTGTTATTTGGAAATTCAGTTTGACTCTGAGTATATCTAATTTGCATTGCTTTACACCAAGTGTTTCCCCTTTGCCATCAAAGGGAAAGTTTTGATCACTTGCTCTCTAAATTTAGATGTGTAAAATAGTTTGGAAGAAAATATCTTTTAAAGCTTCAGAGAAACCACTTCGTATCTATAATCACAGATTTTTCCCTGAGTTTGAAATGAAACAGTACAGATCTAAATGTATACCTGAAAATGCAAAAATTATTACTAGAAAAACCTATTATATATCTCTCTCTTAGTATAGCAGTTGGCTAAAAAATAAATATTTCTTTATTCAGTAACTTATTTTAAATCTGCTAAAAAAAGGAACTTGGGTTTAGAGCAAGCTTTTGGTTTATTAAACAAACTCACACCTGGCCACAAAGTTCTTTGTATCTAGTTAAGTATATTCCCCCAAAAAAGATGAAAAGTAAGTGAGGGAAACCTTAATACAACCTAAACGAAATGTTAAATTTTCAATGGTGAAAAAGTATATACTTTTCTATGACAGACCCATTGATTTAGTTTGGTTAGTGGAGACGTGAGGACACCGTTCAGGGAAGGGTCAACGCTGGCATTTTGTTGCTCATTCTGCCAGTGAAACGTCACATTCCTGCCTGGCGACACAGAGTCCCAGCCCTGGACATGCATAGAGGTTCTAAAACCTGTGAGAGAACACAGTCTTTACACTGAAATACTGAAGGTTTGTGGACTGATGGATTTGCAGGAGCAAGAGGGAAGAACAAAGAGGAGGAAGAGAAGAGAGGGGAGGGAGAGGAAGAGAGAGAAAGAGAAATGTTCATGGAGAAGAATGGAGGCAAGAGGGAGGGACAGAGCAGGGAAAGAAGGAAAAGGGCCTCAGTTCTTCTGAATCATTTAAAAACACAATGTCTGCTGTAGGCACAGGAGAAGTGGTTTGCAAAATTTAAATGACAATATAGTTTGTTTCTCTTCCAAAGAGGTGGATTTGGCCACAGACCTGGGACTGACCCCTGAGGAAGAAAATCATTACCTTTATGTGGAGCTTTCTTGCAGAACAGTGCTTCTCAAGTTGTAAGACCCAAATGGGTTGCTTGAAAACCTTAAGTTGCGGGTTTTTCTTTAGTAAGAAGAGACCTAAGACTGTGCATTTTGGAAAAGCTCCCAGAGGGTCCTTGTCCCCCTGGCCCATGGATCACACTTTGGTAGCAAGGCTTAGGAAACCAAAAATACCTCCTATAGAAGACGTAGAGGGGCTTCCCAATTGGCATAGCAGTAAAGAACCTGCCTGCCAATGCAGGAGACACAAGAGATGAGGGTTCGGTTCCTGAGTCTGGAAGATCCGTGGAATAGGAAATGACCGCCCATTCCAATATTCTTGCCTGGAAAATCCTACAGACAGAGGAGCTTGGCGGGCTACAGTCCATGGGGTCACGAAGAGTCAGACACGACTGAGCTGGAGCACGATAGAGGATGTATGGAGACACTGATGCTCACTAAAAAGCAGATTTCCTCTCCCCTCGTGGTGGATTTCTGCCTAGTCAAGTAGTTAGCCATGTCTGCTCTTCACTGACAGACTTTTCCTGACAACCACTCGTATCCTAAGAAACAAGATTGAGAAACCCACAACTTGAACCCTAAGATGTGGATCTCATCACAGTGACCCATCTCTCAGCTCAGACAGCCTTCATCTCCACATTCTTCTAGAATCTGGCTTAAAAAGTGAGTGCAGACTCAATGTCAGTTTATCCACACACAGCATCAGAAGAGCCAGAGTAGATCCATGCTTTTTCATGGCTATGGGTGCAAAAAGACACCTACTCAGTTAAACACTGCATACACTTTTTTTCCCCAATTATATTTAAAATACATGCTTATTCCCAGGCGGCCAATGCAGGAGACTCAAGAGATGCTGGTTCGATCCGTGAGTCAGGAAGACCTTGGAGAAGGAAATGGCACTCCAGTGCAATATTCTTGCCTGAAAAATTCTATGGACAAGAGGAGCCTGGTGGGCTACAGTCCATGGGGCTGCAAAAGAGTGTGACTTGATGAGCAACTGAACATGTTTATGGACAATACAATTTTAATAAGACAAACTGCCGCATGGGGTCATCAGTCAGTGGCAAGAGCAATTTCTCTATAAAACATATCATGTGTGCCTGCTCGGGCATGTTTGACCCTTTGTGACCTGATAGGCTGTAGCCCACCAGCCTCCTCTCGTCTGTGGAGCTTTTCAGGCAAGAATACTGGAGTGGGTTGCCATTTCCCTCTCCAGGGGAGCTTCCAGACCCGGGGGTCAAACACACATCTCCTGTGTCTCCTGTATTGGGAGGTGGATTCTTTACCACTGAGCCATTCGGGAAGCCAAACCTACACTTAAATCTACATGCCAAAATTTTGACTTCAGAAAAGTAGACACTTTTCTCAATTTGCCCAGGAGAAGATGATAATTATGGAGAGGAAGATGATAATTCTGGAGAGGGTAACTAAAGAGGACCCACCCTCCCCTCCTGTTTCTCCCCCTCTCTAAAGGATCTATAGACTGCCCCTCCAATCTGTGTTGCTTTTAGCCTAGGCATTTATTCCTATTATGAGTTAGAAAGCCAGATAAGGACATAGTATCACCAAAGGCACCTTCTCCATGAATGATCAAAGTCCTTAGCTGTCTCCTCTTCATTTTGTCATGACTCTCCTCCTCTCTGAACTGCAGCACTCTCCAGGTCAAGGTTTTCAGTCTTGCTCTGAAGCTCACCCCTGCCCTCCGTAGCAGTACTGAATCGCCCTGGCGGCCGACTCTCTCCCCATGCCAAACAACGGCTACACATGGCCTGCACGGTGTCTGCCTCTTGCTGCCCTGGCGCAGGAGAAATCTGATGGAATTCTGTGGGAAGGTAGTGGAGGGAGGAGAAAGGCTGATTAAGCCATCGCTTAGGTTGATTTAGTAGCCAGCAGCTTAAACTGATGCTTTATCAACTCTCAAGTTCAAACCCTGGCTGGAAACTGAGTTATTCATCAAGAAGGATTAGAAAATGCAACGGGTCCATAAATTTCTCAGACTGATTCTTGTTATCTCCAGAGATTTTTCCTGTCACTTAAAAATGATGTCTGGGGTACAATTTGCATCTAAAATGGCCTTGGAAAGAGGCATAAGGCCAGCGTTTCAGACTAATGAATCCTCAGGTTACAGAGAAATGCTCCCAGCCAAATAAAGCAAACCACATTCCGCCATATTGCCATCGGACCTGGCCCAGATCAGTGGCAACCTTGCTGGTGGATTCCAGCTCCTTTATTCCAGGAGAAGCGCTGACACTTGATTGTAAGTGCCCAGCCCGCGTTGAGCGCGGTGCTGTATTTTCACGGGTTGAATTACCAAGTGGTCTAGTTCATCCAAACATGTTAGAGATACTCATTCTCCAGCAAGAAGGCTGCAATGTCTATTCTTGTGGAGAAGAAGTGTTTTTCCTCCGTATTTTCTGTCTTACGTGGTGTGTAACGCTTTTTAATCATTTCGGACAAAGGTCTGATAATGCAGAGTTCAATGAACTCAGCCAGTTTGACATCTCAGGGTCCCGAATCTCCCCTTTGTTGTTGTCCAGCCACTACGTCATGTCTGGCTCTTTGGGAGCCCATGGGCTTCAGCAGTCCACACTTCCCTGTCCTTCGCTGTCTCCCGGAGTTTGCTCAAATTCATATTCTTTCAGTCGGTGATGCCATCCAACCATCTCATCCCCTGCCAACCCCTTCTCCTTTTGCCTTCAATCTGTCTTGTATCAGAGTCTTTTCCAGTGAGTCAGCTGCAAGTAACTGACCGAGGAATAATAATGAGTTCTAGCCATGACTGAAGGTTTATACATGCATTCATTCAGCAGGTCTATGGTTTGAAGGTGGTCTGGCTTTGGGACTCTTACTAAAATCTTCTCAGTGCAGGTGGCCAAACTACTGGAGCTTCAGCATCAGTCCTTCCAATGAGTATTCAGGGTTTAAAATATAGTATGAGTGTAATAAAGCAGAATTCTTGAGTTGAGCATGAGGGAAGTTTCTAGTTGATGCAGCCTGAAGCCATTGGTCTAAGAGAAGCTTGACAATTTTAGGGCTCAAGGCTGTGCTCAAAGGTCAGAAAAGGTTAATCTGAGAAAGCAGACTGTGATATTAGGACCCACCCAGAGGAAGCTTCAAAGTCATTCTGAACTGTTGTAGGAACATGCCTGACAACATTTTCACCTTTATTGGAAGAAAGAAGAATTCTAGTGATGAAAGTGTAGGCCAGATAAGAAAGGAGAGTTAAAATTTCAGCGTTTCCTTAAATTTCAAAGTGTAAACAGCCACTTGGGTTACCTGCCTTCCTGTTATTCTAAGATAAGACGAAGCTTTAGAGTGAAGGGATAACCACAGTGTAGGACCGAAAATGTAAGATTCTGAAACTGTGCTCTTGCCGTTTAGTTTATTCTAATTCCTTTGGAAACAAAGGCCTTTTCCTGATCTGTAAAATCTAACCTTCCCATGTTTTGTTTTTTTTAATATAAATTTATTTATTTTAATTGGAGGCTAATTACTTTACAATATTGTATTGGGTTTTAGTACCTGCATTTTAAAAGAGCAGATGCTCAAAGCTCCTCCCAAATTCCAACTTTCCCCGCTCTGACACTGCCCTCACCAAAGCACATTCGGCTGAAATCTCACACCTTCTAGGTTTTCTTACTTCACCTCAATTAGTCAGAGCTGCGAAGCCTCTCTTCCATGGCCCCCCAACACTGTGTACACATTTCTATTATATTTTTTAATCCCTTTGTACCACAGATATTTGTTTTACATCTGTGCTTCCCATGGGAGCCACATTAGGCGTCTTTCAGTCCGTAAGTTCTTTGTTCATTCACCAGGGATTTTTTTCAGGCCTTTTACACCTTAGGTCTGGGAAATCAAGGTAACGAAAATACGATAAGGGCTTCCCTGGTGGCTCACCGAGTGAAGAATCCGCCTGCAATGCAGGAGAAACAAGTTTAATCCCTGAGTCAGGAAGACTCCCTAGAGAAGGAAATGGCTACACACTCCAGTATTATTGCCTGGAGAATCCCATGGACAGAGGAGCCTAATGGTCTACAGTCAATGGAGTTGAGAAGCGTCGAAAGTGGGCTGAGTGATTAACACTTGCAAAATCTTATCAACAAAGTACAACCATACCTGCTAAATTATGACCATTTATTAATGGTTTCTTGAATGAATAAAGGAAGGAAAAATGAGTGAATGCGTCACTAGCCCCAAGAGCTGTGTGGAGAGCTGTTTCCCAGCTGGGGCAGTAGAACCCATCATAAGAATTACAAATGCTTCTGAAATGATACTGCATACATGAAGAATACATTACTAAGGGGCCTCCACGTCCGAGTCATAGTCTTATCCTTCACTACTTTCTTTCTTGCTTCTCTTTTCTTTTTCATTGTCCCCATCACCTGTCGCATTTGTGTTGGCCCCGTGCTAATACTTGCCTCGTGTTATCAACAAACATTCACAGAGGACTACCTATTTGTTCAGTTAGGGTTTTTCAAATCCAATGTATTGATGTCATTGTCCCTCTTCTACTCTGATATGGAAAGGAAGTGTCTGGTTACCGCTGTAAATTCCGTTGGGTATTTGATCACTAACACACAACACTGCACATTTTCTCTCTGACCATTTCTCTGCTCTAAAGCAGATCATTAAATTGCTCCCAGGCAGAAAGACCACGGACCAAAACAGCAGGGCACTTTTGTAATAAGACCTTGTAAATTGAAAGCCCTGGCTATCTCTCCCACTGTGAGAACCCGCTGAGACTGGTTCCTTTTAACATGGCATTAATAAGCGCTGCAGACCCAGTTAATTAAAGACAGTATATCTAGGCAGATAGGCATGGCAACTCTTAAAAACCAGTTCTTATTTTTCAGATGATTTTACTCTATGGAAGCTGACTTAGGTTAAATTGCCCAGTTCTTCCAAAACTCCGTTTTCATGTTATGCATGGAACCATGGACCTGAGATGGTCCACATTCCTGATTCCAGCCTGTGCTGGAATTTGTAACATGTTTTGTGCCACAAAGTCAGATGCCAGGGCCATCTAGCTGTGATTAACCAAGTCCATTTGTTAAATCCCCGCTGGTTAAAGGAAAGGCTTATAATTGCAATATCATGGCCCTACAGCTACAAACCGGGGGCCTGCTGGGAAGCCCAGACCCCAATGCGGAGGTGTCATTAAAGCCTCTGAGTCCGTGGAGGTAGTTAATCACTCAATTAGACTCTCATTATCATCTGCCCGCATCAAAAAGACTTCCCGCAGTCCAGGAGGGGTTGTAACCCGTCCCTGACAGGTGACCCCTCCTCAGACACAATGGCTAGAATGGGCCTCGGAGGACACGCCAGCACGACAGGGCCCGTATCTGAGCCCAAGCAGACGCCCGGGGGCTCAGACAGGAGATCAAAGGCCGGGAAACAGCTGATCCCAGACTGGCTGGTGTCAGCCTGGTGTTTCCTCTGTCAAAGGCAGACGGAGAGCCAGCTTATTGATTGCCGGCCTCCCGGCCTCCCTCCGTATTGGGCCAGGAATAAAAGGCCTGGCCTGCAGGCGGGGCCAGGGGAAGTTCAGGAGGAATGTTCGGCTTGGGAGCCCACTGCATCCCAGAGGTGAGAAGCCTGCTAGCCCTTCTTCTTTCGGAAAAGGCCTGCTTGAGGAAACTGAGGCTGATTCTCATCTTTTCTACCACATGGTACTGGCACCAGCAGTGGGCAGTTTCAGGCAGCGTTGTTTAAATATTTTTCAAATTCAGAGCTGGTCTTCTTGGGGTGACACTGTTCCCTGGGGACCCAGAAACCATCTGAGGATTCCATGGGCCAAGCAACAGAACACACAAATTTGTATCATTGTTTTTTTTAATTCCGCATATAAGCAGTATCGTATATTTTTCTTTCTCTGTCTGACTTACTTATTAGCTCAGTGTCTTTTTAGCTTCGTCGTTTCTAGAACATCATATAAATGGAAATATAGTGTGTAACCTTTACAGACTGGGTTTCTTCACGTAGCAATTGGCATTTAAGTCATTTCTGTCTTTCCGTGGTTTGATAGCGCCTTCTTTTTCTTTACTGAATAGTGTTCCCTTATATGGATATGGCTCAGATGGTAAGGAATCTATGCGGGAGGCCCGGGTTCAGTCCCTGGGTGGGGAAGATCCCCTGGAGGAGAGCGTGGCTACCCGCTCCAGTATTCTTGCCTGGAGAGTTCCATGGACAGAGGAGCCTGGTGGGCTACAGTCCGTGGGGTCACACAGAGTCGGACACAACTTAGCAACTAACGCTTTCCTTACACTACGCTGTATGGAGGTACTGCTCAATGCAGACGTCTACTGCACCCACACTTGCTGTCTATCGATACAAGCTTTAAGTCAGTTGGGCAATTACAGAGGCGCGTGATTTCTGCACCGTAGGTTAAGGTTTTGTTTAGTTTTATAAGAAATTGCCAAATTATATTGCCAAGTGGTGTATCGTTTTGTATCTCAATGAGCATGAGAACTTCTATTGTTCTTTATCCTTGCCAGCATTAGTATTATCAGAATGTGGTTGTTGTTGTTGTTGAATTCTAACCACTCTCATTGGTGTGTATTGGGCCCAGGGGGCTCAGACGGTAAAGAATCCGCCTGCTAATACAAGAGACTCGGGTTCGAACCCTGGGTTTGAAAGATCCCCTGGAGAGAGAAATGGCAACCCACTCCACTCTTCTTGCCTAGGAAATCCCATACACAGAGGAGCCTGGTGGGCTACAGTCTATGGGGTTGCAAAAGAGTTGGACATGATTTAACAACAATAACAATATGAGGGCAGTGTATCTTGTATTTTAATTTGCATTTCTGTTACGACAGATGATGCTGAGTGTATTTTCATAGCTCTTTTCCAACTGTATATCTCTTTAGTAAGGTGTCTGTTCAGATTAAAAAATTTTTTAAACTGGATTGTTTTCTTATTGTTGAGGTTAAGAGTTCTTTACACATTTTGCATACACATTTTTAATCAAATATGTACTTTACAAATATAAGCTTGTCTTTAGTTTATCTTCTTTCTCTTCACAGTGTAATTCACAAACCAGAAGTTTTTAATTTGGGGGAAGTACAAAATACCATTTTTTTCTTCCTTGAACAGACCTGTTTTAATTGGATGCTAAGAATTATAAAGAATATGAAGCTGCGAAGGGATTTTTTTCTCCCATAAAACTTCAGTTTTCAGTGGGAACAAACAAAAATTAGACATATGCTATAGATTCTTTTAGTGACATCTGAATTGATTGTAACCAAGTTGATTTATTTGAATTGTGGCATTTCATCTATTCTACAGAAATCGTTTGCAGTCACTCATTCACTTGTTCAGTTTATAGCTGTCCCTGATCTGGTCCTCCCTGTTTATTCCCCTTTCAAAGGCCTCCTTTGAAAAAATCTTTAAAAGCTTTTAATGTACCTTTCTACCCATTTAGTCAAAACCAAAAAGAAATACACTATATTGCAAGGCGGGGAGACCTATATACTACAAGCAACGCACCTAACACATACCCCAGAAGCTACCAAGCGGCTGTTAAATGTGTCATCGTCAATGACAGTAGCTCTTTGCTGCTGTTCAGTTGCTCAGTCGTGTCAGACTCTGCGACCCCATGGGCTACAGCACACCAGGCTTCCCTGTCCTTCACTATCTCCCAGTTTGCTCAAACTTGTGTCCATTGAGTAGGTGATGCCATCCAACCATCTCATCCTCTGTTGCTCCCTTCTCCTCCTGCCCTCAATCTTTACCAGCATCAGGGTCTAACTAACAAGCAGATCATAACAATGGAGTAAACCTCCTGACTGTGTCGATGTATTTCTTTGGTCCTAGGAGCCGGTGGTCCAAATAACCTGTATGAAGAACCACTAGTATCGTATGTGAAGGTGACAGCAGGACAGAGTGGGTGAGAGCGAAGGTTTCAGATCTAGGCTTGGCCCATGTCCTGTCTCCTCCGTGGAGCTGGGTGACGGTGGGCAAACTCATCTCAGTGCACCACACCTTCCTTATCTGTCAAATGAGTGATAATGGCATTATCCCCCTTATAGGACTATCAGATTAAATTGGTTAATGCCTGTGCAATCCTTCAAAGAATGGGTATCTGAATGAATAGTACAAAGTTCTTTTTCTTTAATGTATTCTTTAATTGGAGGAAAATTGCTTTACAATGCTGTGTTGGTGGACGCAGTGGAGGAAGGAGAGAGTCACAGAAATGGATAAGGTGGCATCAACATAAATGAACAGTGCGTGCGTGCTAAGTCGCTGAAGTCCTGTCTGAGTCTTTGCGACCCCATGAACTTTAGCCCGTCAGACTCCTCTGTCCGTGGGAATCTCCAGGCAAGACTACTGGGTGGGTTGTCATGCCCTCCTCCAGGGGATCTTCCTGACCCAGGGATCAAACCCACGTCTCTTGCTATTCTTGCATTGCCAGGTGGGTTTTTGACCACTGTGCCACCTGGGAAGCCTAACCCTTTCCTACAATTCCTGCCTAGCTGTGGCATTCTAAAAGCACACAGAGCACCTTCGTCTTCTGCCAGCAGCTTGTGGCATCAGAATAGATGGAGCCTTTACCTGCAGAGGTCTTCAGATGCTCCTGCACTCGAGTCTGCTACTAACATCTCTTTCCTCCCTCCCCACAACCGTAAGACATAGGTGGTGGATGTGGTGATCGTGGGAGTGCAGCGGGAACTCGGGGTGTGTTTGGAGCCAGGACTCCCCGCCACAGTGGACAGGCGAGCCAGGCGGGGCAGCTGCGGGGCCCTGATGTCTGACGGATGGCCTGTTGCTGCCATGCATCACCGGGGCCCGGCTGCCCTGGCGGCACGTCGCAGCCGTACATCATCAGAGCGGTGCCCGGCTGGAGCTGCAGCCTGGAAACCAACTGCCCCATAAATTTTTATACAGCCAAGGAAGATAGCTGTCATTTTCTTTTCTTCTAAATTAAAGATGGACCCTTGGGAGAGGAGGGACAGAGGAGCCTTTCATATGACCCAGGGGCTTTCCAAGGACCCCAGAGGCATTGAGGTCCCCACAAACAGGCACTACTGCCATCAGCGCTGCCCAGGGAGGGCGGGAAATCCAGGGACCTCAGCTGGACTTGACCAGACTGTCCCAGCGTCTGGCCCGGCACAGTCTGCCCTCTGCGGTAGAGATGTCCTGCACTAATCTATGGAAAATGGTCTGAAGCAGTGGCCTGTTTGGATATTCATCATTCAGCTGTCATCAGCTGAGCGTGCATTGACATTTACTGGAATTTGTTAAGCGTGCTTGGCAGTCTGTATCTCAGTGGAGGTGGGTGTTGCTAGTCCAGTGAACAAATTTAACAAGTTTTTTTTTTTTTTAAGTTAAAATAATTTCCATACTAGATTTCGGGATGCCACAGTGAACAAAGCATTCTAATAGCTTGCATTCTAGTTGGGTTTAAGGGGAAATACTAAAACCTAACACAAAATGAATAAGATAACTCCCATGTTGATATGTACTATTAAGAAGAAGGAGGAGTGAAAAATCAGGATGGTGAGATATAGATAAGACATCCATTTATCTGAGGTGTCAGGAAGGGCTTCACCCAGGAGATTTCTTAGGATCTGAGAGCTCAAAGATGAAAAGTCCAGGAAATCTCAGAGAATAGAATGCCCTGAGCAGAGAAATAGTGACCGGAAGTCCTGAGACAGTAATAAGTATGTCCACATTGAGACAGAAGGAAAGCGGGGTAACATATGCTACAATGGGAATATGGGAAGAATTGAGATCACAGAGGTCAGGTTGGTAGGCAAATTTCAGATCATCCAGGGACTTGTAATCCATGCTGAGATGTTTGGACAATCTTGTTGCCAACAATTAGAAAGTTCCAAGCTGGGGAAGGGGTGATAAAGCTCTCAGTTTGGAAAGAATCCATCACTCTCCCTCACCCCAGAGAGGATGGTGATCACTGCATAGGAGACAAGACCAGGTAACAGGAGGGACCAGTGAGAAAGTTACCAGGGTCGTTCAGGCTGCTTTGACCTCGCAATTTTAGCGCTGTGATGGTAAGGAGTGTTTGGATGTATAAAGTACTTTGAAGGCCTAGAGTTGACATGACTTCCTAGAGGAGGAGATGGTTTGCACAAAGAAGAACTCAGAACCAGGAAAATTCTTATGTCTTATTTCTAAATGACATAGTATAATTGACATTGTTTTCTGAAAAGTATAAAACTTTGGAATAAGAGCATGTGGGGAAATCAAAACTGTTGTTCCTTGGCCATGTTCTTTGGACATAACAGTTCGGTATTCCGGTGTAGCTCTCAAGTAGGCAATCTGAAAAAATACTTCTTGAGCTCAGGAGGCAGGTGTAGCGATGAAAATTGGATACTCTTTAGAGTTCAGGCCATAGGAAGTGATAATCCACTCCAGTATTCTTGCCTGGAAAATCCCATGGACAGAGGAGCCTTGTGGGCTACAGTCCATGGGGTAGCAAAGAGTTGGACACAACTTAGCAATTAACAACAACAAGTATTTAAAACCAGGACAGTAGTGGAATCTCCTAAGAAATAGGTAAAGCTGAAAAAGAAGGGAAATTTGAAGACAGGGTTGTCAGGCTTTCTAATATTTTGAGGTCAGAAAGTGAAAGTCCTCAGCTGTGTCTGACTCTGCGACCCCATAGACCATTGCCCGCCAGGCTCCTCTATCCATGGAATTCTCCAGGCAAGAATACTGGAGTGGGTAGCCATGCCCTCCTCTGGGGGATCTCCCTAACCCAGGGATCAAACCCTGTCTTCTGCATTGCGGGTGGATTCCTTACCATCTGAGCCACCAGGGAAGCTCAGGAACACTAGAGTGGGTAGCCTATCCCTTCTCCAGGGGATCTTCCTGACCCAGGAATCAAACTGGGATCTCCTGCATTGCAGTCAGATTCTTTACCAGCTGAGCTACCAGGGAAGCCCAAATAAGAGAGAAGGAACAAGCAGGAAGAGGAAGAAAAGGTGATAAGAAAAAGTTGAAAATAAAACTCGGTGAGTGCTGCATTTTGAAAATCTAGAGAACAAGAATTTCAGGAAAGAGAGTGGGTTTGCTGTGTCCACTGATGCTGAAAGGTGGTTTAAAATGAAAACCAAGAATTTAGGCATCATCCTTCAGAAGACTGATGTTGTTATAACATTAGTATGAGAAACACTTGTTCAGCGATGGGGATGGAGGTTCCAGGTGGAATGATCTAAAACAGAATAGTAGCTGAGAAAGTAGGGATGCAGACGGTAGATGGAGAAATGAAACAGGAACTACAGGTGAGATTAAGGTACATTTGAGCACTAGTGGGAATGAATCATTAAACTGATCAAGCAGGTAAAGCAAGAGAGAAAGGAAGAAATTTCAGGAGTCACAGGAGAACTGTTGTTATTTAGTCACTAAGTCATAGCCAACTCTTTTTCAACTCCATGGACTATAGGCCACCAGGCTCCTCTGTCCATGGGATTTCCCAGACAGGAATACTGAAGTGGGTACCACTTCCATCTCCGGGGGATCTTCCCAACCCAGGGATCAAACCCAAGTCTCCTGCATCAGCAGGTGGGTTCTTTACCACTTAGGCACCAGGGAAGCCCCAGGGGAGAATGGACTCAGAGTATATAAATGGCCTTAAAAAAAGAATAAGGACAATTTGTGTATTTTAAAGGGAGATGAATCACATGTGGTGTGGATGGCGGTAGACTGGCAGATGTGGTTGTAGTTGTTAATGGATGCTCAAAGAGAGCAGCGTTGGAAATTAACATGTTAGAAATGGTGCAGTTCCTGATAATGACAAAGCCTTTGGTCTGCCTTGGAAACAATCCCTTGTCAGATGAGTGAAGAGACACTGAAGAACCGATAGACTGTTGGTTATCCATCTGTATGGATAGCAACGTTGTGAAGAATGATAATAGGTGCAAAAATCAGTAAAAGTGATTTCTGGGAATTCTTGGTTGTCCAGTGGTTAGCGCTTCTCATTCTCATTGCCGAGGGCCCAGGTTCAATCCCTGGTCGGGGAACTAAGATCGCATGAGCTGCATGGAGCAGTTAAAAAAGAAAAAGATAGTGATCCAGATACAAACACCCACTTGGCTGTTCTCCTAGATTCATTGTGACCCACACCCAAACCCCTGCATGACTCTTTAGGGGTTTCTGGTCAACCCCACACCTGACTAGGAGCTAGAGAATACCTCAAAGTGGGGAGTAGGAACAGGGTATCCTATGGTCCTCCACCTGGCATATCATAGCTGGGTGCTGCTTACAAGCTATTCCAAAGGGTGGAGACCCCGAAGCCCAGAACCAGGGTAGTACTACAGTATATAAAGTGAGATCACAGTATAGTGTTACGAGTGTTATTTCTTTTGCGATTCATTTTTATGAAAATGGTACTGTGCATGCTTTTTTTTTAATTTTTAAAATACAATTACTTGAATGCTTTTGATTTGTGTTCTTTTGTTTTTCTCCTGACCAGTTGAACTAAAAATATCTGAGAAACAATTCTTTCTTGCTAAGGAACATCTGCTTGTTTTTCCTTCTGAGGAGGGCAAATATCTGTATTTCTAATATATAGTGTATGCCCTTTCCCTGCATAATTGCTTCTATTAAATGATGTTGTTGTTGAATTACTAAGTCGTGTCTGACTTTTTGTGACCCCATGGACTATAGCATTCTAAGCTCCTCTGTCCTCCACTATCTCCTGGAGTTTTTTCAAATTCATGTCCAATAAGTCAGTGGTGCTATCCAATCATCTCATCCTCTGCCACCCCCTTCTCCTTTTGCCTTCAATCTTTCTCAGCATCAGGGTCTTTTTCAATGAGCCGGGTCTTTTTCAATGAGCCCGCCCTTTGCATCAGGTGGCCAAAGTATAATCTATGTAAAAAATTCATAATAACAATAGACTCAGAGTTGTTAAATAATTTATTTAAATGACATGATACAGGACTAAGATAAAAGCTATAGGATCCTGAAATATGGGTGAGTCTGTTGCCTGCTTTAAAGGAATGTCTCGCTTCCGGGGGGTATAGGAGACACTGATTTAAAAGAGGGAGAGACAGAGAAGGAGAAAGACAGACAAAGAGAAGTACAGAAAGAGACAAAGAGTGAAATCAGGATGCAATCTCAGACAAATATGTCCGCGTATTGGAAGAAATCCCTATGCTTTTCCAGACATTTCTTGGCTAATATGAAAAATGTGGATACATCCAGCTAACTGAATGGAAAATACTCTTTGGGGCTGTAAAGTTGTTTTTTTTTCCCCCCCTGAGGCTGTACCTGTGTGGTTTCATTGAAGAGTTTCTTGAGCAGACGTTGTTGGAAACTCAGGGAGAGGGCGCCAAGAGTTTCTTAGAAATGTATTTCATGGTTCATTATCAGGGGACAGCGTTTATTCCGGATGTACTTCCACGGGAGTACTGAGGTGCTGTGGGGTAATCTTGCTTTTTTCCCCCAACATATAACGTTAGTGATCCTAAATTAATTACACACCGAAAATTAACATGCTCCCTCACGGAAATATCTTAGTGTTTCTCTTCTCCTTTTCAAAATTCTGGGGGACTTGGCTCTGAACAAATTGCACTCCCACATATCAAAGGATCCAGTGTGTGTTAATTCTGTTACTCACTCAAAGCACAATTTTTTTCCTCTTTCCCTTCTCTGTTTGATCTCTCCTAAAGCAACACTGCGAATAGAAAATGCACCAGATTCAATAATCTACAAAATGAATTACTCTGCAAGTGATGCACTAGCATTCAGAGAACCAAGCTAGTACCTGAGGGACAAGACCCCACTTCCAAGAAGACAACTGAAGTGTCAGAGTCGTCTTCCCTGGGGGAGGCTCCCTCCACCGCAGAATGGGAAGTAGGAGTGTCTCGTATTGTTTGCCCTTTGAATGCACTCGTGTCCGCTCTGAGGGGAGGGACAGTCTTGAATTAGCCCCCATTGACCGTTCACGACCAGTCCACAGTGATTCGCACTAATGGGTTATAAATAGGAGAGGGCAGAAGATGCTGGAGTGAATCTAGACAGAGGATACTCCTCGGACTGTTTGCATTTCGTCTCTGGAGGGTCTTTTTTAACCTGACAACAGTGATGGCATAGGTAGGATGTCTCAGATCTTCATTTATAATTCATACCGTGAAGCTGTTTTAAAAAAATTTAACTTTTTTATTTGGCTGCACTGGGGCTTTGTTGCAGCATGTGGGATCTAGTTTCCCGACCAGGGATCAAACCCTGGGCTTCCTGTGTTGGGAATGCGAGTCTAAGTCACTGGACCATAAGGAATGCCCTGTACCGTGAAGTTTAATGAGGAGAAGCCATCTTTCTCATTTCACCTTCGTGCTTAACTCTCATCTCTCCTTATTTCCATGGAAGGAATTATTTATGTCACTTTCAAAACTGAGTGTTCCAAAACACCAACCTGAAGAAAAGCGGTCTTTTGCAAAAAGACTGGCTCCTTCACGATTTCCCTACAAGAGGTACTTACTTTGGCTTTTGAAGATTTTTCTATGTGCAAGTCTGGCCTTAAGTGAATATCCTGTTTGTTTCCAGAAAGTGCATAATTAGCTGAATGAATGAAAATGTAACTGTGAATTTAAAAACAAAATGCTCATGAATAATCTTTAATTTCAGTAGTTTAGTTCTGGATCATTCGTAATTCCTTCCAAATGCTTAATTAAGGAGCGGATCACCCGCCTTGTACTGATAGGTAGTACTCATTGTGCTCAGTCATGTCTGACTTTTTGCGACCCCATGGGCCGCAGCACAGCAGGCTTCCCTAACCACCACCAACTCCCGGAGTTTACCCAAACTCACGTCCACTGAGTCGGTGATGCCATCCTACCATCTCATCCTGTGTTGTCCCCTTCTCCTCCCACCTTCAATCATTCCAGCATCGGGGTCTTTTCCAATGAATCAGTTCTTCACATCAGGTGGCCAAAGTATTGGAGTTTCAGCTTCAACTGAAAGGAAGGAGTTTCAGTCCTTCCAATGAATGTTCAGGACTGATTTCCCTTAGGATGGACTGGTTAGATCTCCTTGCAGTCCAAGTCCAATGGGTAATTTTTAAGTATTCATCAAAGGTCTTATAGATGCTCACTTGATTCTGCAATCCACATTCTAGATTATATCTTTCTAGAACATAACAATAGTAATGCATGCAGTCATGTTCAGAAAACCTACACATCATGCTAAACAAAAGTATACCTGGTAAACTAAAATAATATTCATAGTAAAATCTACGTTACAGAAAAAAAAAATTATGATATGCTGAAATGCTCAGAATATATAAGTAATTTGAAAGATATTTTGAAACAGATGATATAGTTTGACCTGTCTTTAAGGAACACCGAGTCTGCAATTCACCAGGAGACTCAAGTGTGTTTAGCATTGATATTTGAAAATATTATTTTTAAGCAATTTTCCCCCAAATTATAGGCCCAGTGATAAACAATCTGCTTACCAGTTCGGGAGATGCAGGAGATGTGTGTTTGATCTCTGGGTCAGGAAGATCCCCTATAGAAGGAAATGGCAACCCACTCCAGTATTCTTGCCTGGAGAACCCCACGGACAGAGGAGCCTGGTAGGGTAGAGTCCATAAATTGCAAAGAGTTGGACCTGACTTACAGACTAAGCATGCATGCAAATACTCTTTAATTAAAAAAACAAAAAACAAAAACCAAATGCAGGTTCTACTGGGGGAATTCTCTAGTGGTCCAGTGGTTTAGACTCCATGCTTCCAATGCAGGGGGCACAAGTTCAAATCCTGCTCAGGGAACTAAGGTCCCACATGCCACACAGCATGGTCAAAAATTTAAAGTAAATAAAAATTAAAATTTAAAAAATGCTCTATAGGGAGTGGTGGTAGTATTTGGTGATTCCCTTTGTAGAAATGAGAATCAAGTCAGGGCAGTAGAAAATCATAAGGAGAAATTCGGGTGACTTATCTTAGACTTGGGTGTTTGCACTCAGGTCATCAGATACCTGATAAAGTTCCAAAGCGTGGTGGCCTTCAGAATTCTGAGCTCTAGTTTAAACTCTGTGGCTTTGGCCCCAGGAAACTTCTCTGATTGACTTTTTTTTCCCTAATACATTCCTGCAGTCCCAAGAGGTCAGTGCTCTATGGCATCCTTGTGGGGACCTCCCTTTCAAACTCGACACACACCCCAGTGTAGCTCAGATGATGCCTGGACCACCTGTCCCACACGCTGGCTTCTCCCCCGACAATCAGCCGTTCCTGCATTCTGGAGTCCAGAGAATATAGTAAATCCTTCTTGTGAAATTATCTAACCTCAGAAAATGCGTTTCTGCACCTGGGTATTGTCGCCTCCTCTCCTGGGAGGGCACGCGGTCCCTGGTCACGACGGTACCCTCCCCATGTGTTACAATTTCCTGTTTTCTGAATTTCAGCTGTAAAGTAAATAATCGCACAGCACCATCATATTACCTAAAGCTCTCAAAATATATGGCTGAAAAACAGAGGAGAGAGTCAGGAAAACAGCTTATTTTTTCCTTTTTACACACGTTCATGTTTGACTTTTTAAGTTCTCTTCCTTTAGCCAGAAAGTACAGCTCGTAGTGTGACAATAAAAAGCCAGTAATACCCCAGTCAGGTACACATCGTGCTCATGGAGGTTCGTCCCGAGGGTTTTTAGGGCAATGAAAACCCCATATATATACACAGCAGCCCGCAATGTGGCTTAAGCGACAGGACTGCTGCTGACTGGCAGCTTTTCCTGTATTTATGTGTCCTTGTAAGATGCAGAAACAAAAATAAATAGCAAGATTAAAAATGTACCTTCCATTCCACCACATTTGGCCATTCCTAACTCAGCCCTCAGGCTTCTCCTGCAGTGGGAGGGTCCAGTAAATATAATAAATAAATACACGGAGGGAAGCGCCTGCTCCTGTCCCCGCTGCTACTCAGCTTACACCCTGCAGCAAAGGACTGGGTTTCCCTTTCATCATTATTGTAGCTGGCAGTCGTTTAGGTAATTATCCAGTGCTTGTTAAGAAGCTTAATTAAATTATATATGACATTGACCTCCCGCAACAGTTAATTCCTTAAAATTCCCTTACGTAAGGATGGGATACTATTTTATCTTGTGAAGGAAACAGGGGAGAGATGAGCTGAGCAGTTTTCTGATTAGGTTATAAATGGACTGAAGAATCCCATGCTCCTGGTTCTGCTTTTGCTTCCAACTGGGTTTGGAACGCAAAGAAATTCAGATGAATCACGCTGTCATCGACAAGGATTTCTCTTGCCTTCCCACGAAGATGTCAGCAGGCATTTGTCCTTCCAGATTGACCTGCCTATGTCAGCATCAAAGCGAGAAGTGACCGAGGGTTATCCTCTTTCCATGAGACTGAAGTTTTTCCATTTTTCTAAGGTTTAAAAAGAAAACACATCTTATTAGAAACCTGGGCCTTCCCAAAAATGTTGTGATGGCGAATGGCATGGCAAAACCATTTTGAAGTGTTGTCTTATTTTTTTAGTGGTCGGAGTGACAGGAATTGAAAACTGTGAAAAAAGGTCTTCTCTCGTATTCTGCTCCGCAGGAACCAGCTGAATGAGGCCAGAGAGTTATTTGGCCTGTGTTCTCTGCATTAATAAGCCTAAGACTGGAATTAACTACATGGTCCTGTCTTGTCCATCTCACTTTTTCCTACTGTGGTTGTTTGAGAACTTATATTCTAGATAAAGGGTTATTCTTCTGATCCCATCCTGCTAAGACTGAATTTTTACCCGTCACCTAACAACAAGCAGAGTAATTTCAGAGAGATGCTGTGCTGGATTCTATTCGGTGCCTGATTTATTGTTCTTGACATTCTCTGGTGACACAAACTTGCAGGCAAATTCTGCAAACATCCAGAGCTATAGAAACTTAACACATCTACAGATGGTACTGGGGGGGAATATGCCTCTCATTTAAAACATTAGCTTTTGAATAATGGGAGCTAATTGAATAGAGCTGTTTATTTGCTCCAAGGCGATACTGAAATGCTACTTATTTCTTATCTTGTCTTCATCTTCTGGTAGTTTGTCCATCACCATCCATGATAAACAAGGCTCCACCGTATGGCCTGTAGGCAGTTTGCTTTTAGAACTCAAAATTTTCATAACTGATAAAGAGAAGGCAGCCTGATCAGTGATTCTAAGTATGTCCCATAGTGGTTTCTCTTTGTGTGCTGACACACAGCATTTTCTAAGTAGCAATTCTGGGCAGAATAAAGAGGTAAATGCATTAAATATACAAAGGCATGCGGTTTCCCAGGTGGCTCAGTGATAGAGATTCTGCCTGCCAATGCAGAAGACACAGGTTCAATCCTGGGTCAGGAAGATGCCATGGAGGAGGAAATGGCAACCCACTCCAGTATTCTGGCCTGGAGAATCCCATGGACAGAGGAGCCTGGCGGGCTACAGTTCATGGGGTCACAAAGAGTCGGACGTGACTCAGCACTCACACACACATACAAAGACATATTTAAAGGCAGTGTGCATCAAATGTCTGCAGAACTAATTATTTCACCTTTTCTTTCCTCATCCCTCCCTGATCTTCCTGAGAGATTCAGTTTAGGGCCACAGTTGTAAATTAGGAAACGTCAGGTGGCCTAATGAGATATTTACAAGAAGACTCAGTTTTCCAACATGCTGATTTTTCAGACTTGCAGAGTTGGAGATAAACCCCATTGCTGTGTATAAGTTTATAAGACAGATTTCGCAGCGCGTCCGCAACACATCACGAACGACGCCTGCTGTAAATGATGACATGTGAAAACAGACATCAGCCCGCGTGCTCCCAGCAGCAGCTGCCTCTTCCCCAGTCTCCCTGACTCCAGCCTCTTCCTGTTCCAGCCTGGCCCACATTCTCCTGCCAGAATAAACTTCCTGGGGTAGTGGAGAACCCAGTTTGAGCCTAAACCCTGTCTGGGCTGGGTGTTCAAACTGATGGACAGTTAAGACAAGATGTTTATCTGTATGAGGGCTTGGGAAGCCTTTGGGAGAAAGTCATCTTGAAGAGGAAAAAGAGAATTGAAAAGGAAAGCTCCATCGGGTACTAAATCCTGAGTTGTCAGAGGGGAGGGATGGTTCTGAGTTCACCTGGGAACCTATGAATATTCTCCTGGCTTTCGAGTTTTCATCCAGAGGAAAGCTGTCGGGCTAAAGTGAGGAGAAACTTTATACGGAAGTTCCTGTCTGTCTCCAGAGCCAAACAAGCATCGACTGATATGCTGCAAACTGTGGGGAGCCCAACAGGGTAAAGGTTACTTGCCCCCAGTCCTCTGCAGCCCACAGGATTCAGAGGGTGGTTTCTGCCCATAGAACTCAGAGTGTGCTGCAGGGTAGATTTTCTCTAAAAAAAAAAGTGCTGTCGGAGATCAGGAGACACCTTGCTCTGTGATGGCAGTTAGTGAGACACACGGTGGCTGGGGAAGGGCCTGGGGCCCTGCTGTAGGGCTGGCTCTACACGAGGGATGCACCCGCGTTTATTTGTGGCCAAGTGTGACCTGCTCCCCAAGACTGTGAGAAATACTTGACTCAGCTTTGGAAGGAACTGAAGCTTTTTTTTAAGACCTATTTATTTATTTTGGGGGCTCTGCGGGGTCTTGGTTGCAGTGCTTAGTTGCGCCGTGGCACGTGGGATCTTCCTGAACTGGGGATCGAACCGGCGTCCCCTGCATTGCAAGGCGGACTCTTAACCACTGGACCAGCAGGGAAGCCTGGAGCTGAAGGCCTGAGTGCGTGTGTGGAGGGAAAGGGATGGGGAACTGGCCCTTCAAAAATTGTGAAATATTTAAATCCTGTGGAAAATTCAGAAAGCGCTGACATCTGAGCATCTCTGACCCAGATAAAAGATATGTTAATACTTTGCCATATTTGCTTGAGATCCCCATTTTACACTTTCTCTATTTTAAAAATAAAACGTTATATATCATTATATAACATAGTACCTCTCTGCTCCTCTTATTTCCCTGTAGGGAATTATCTGCAGAAGGCAACGGCACCCCACTCCAGTACTCTTGCCTGGAAAATCCCATGGACAGAGGAGCCTGGTGGGCTGCAGTCCATGGGGTCGCTAAGAGTTGGACACGACTTTACTTTCACTTTCACTTTTCACTTTAATGCATTGGAGAAGGCATTGGCAACCCACTCCAGTGTTCTTGCTGGGAGAATCCCAGGGACGGCGGAGCCTGGTGGGCTGCCGTCTATGGGGTCGCACAGAGTCGGACATGACTGAAGCGACTTAGCAACAGCAGCAGGGAATTATCATCAAGAAGTTGACATATGTGAATCCATTCATGCTTTTGTTTTAGTCTTTGAATTTTAATAATAGTATGTTACACACAAATTTCAAAATTTTCAAAACATTTACATTTAAAAAAATTCTCGATCTAGGTCTTTCATTTATAACACTGTACAGTATGCCATCACTTGAGTGAACTGTAATTAATTGATGCATTTGAGACCCTGAGGTGTATGCTATTGTTGTTTAGAGCACATTTTCTACACACGAGTTCATGGTACGCTTCCCATGTTCAGAATATTCCAGAAAGTTCTATGGCTCTATGTGGAATAAGCCATTCCTTATGGTTTAGTCCTGAACTATATGGATGTGGACACTTCTAAACCATATCCAGCCTGTCATTTGGGTTTGGCCACTTTCAGACACGATTTCTCCTTCCTCTCTTCCCCGAAGCAGAGCAGCCCCTGCCCGTGTCATTCAAATGGACATTTCACAAAGTTTTCCACTACTGTTTATTCTAAAACTCTTTCTCCTATCTGGGGTACCTGCCTCAGGCCAACACCACCATCCATTCAGAGAATCACAAGTCAGTTTTGAAGCCCAGATTTTCATTTAGTTTTCAATCCACAGTTGAGTGGATTTTGTCTCTGGATTTTCATGTTTCATCTCGATGTAGGGTTGTTATACCTGGCCTTCCTCTTCTGTTATGGCACCTGTGTGCTTTCCCAGACTTGATCTCTGGACCATCCTTGGGTCCTTTAACAGTCTAAAAATAATTGAATTAATAAATGAAAATAGAGAAGAAAAAAACCCAGCATTTGGAAATGCTTAAGTTGACTGGAGGTGATCACAATGAATCTGAAGTTGGTCTCTGTGTTCCTCAAGCCAAAGCCAATGACTTCACTATTGATGACATCAACTGTCCTCCCTAGGATTGTCATAGAATGCCAAGTACGTGTGTATGTGTTCAGTCATGTCTGACTCTTTGAAACTCCACGGACTGTATGTAGCCTGCCAGGCTCCTCTATCCATGGATTCTCCAGGCAACAATACTGGAGTGGGTTCCCATTTCCTACTGGATCCTAACAGATCCAGTCACCAGCATCCCAGGACACTGCTGGCAGTCAGCAGCAAGGAGCATAAGAAAACGCATTTTCTGTTAGTGATCTCAGAGCTTGTGTGTGTGTTCATGTGTACATACGCTCCTTGGTCACATGCTTCACTGTGATTAAGAGCAATTCAGACAGTAGTATAGAGGCAGTTCTAGATGGAGCTGGCTTAAGTCAGAGAAAACCCTTTTTGCCAGGAGGGAAATCCTGGATTGACAGGTAGAGACTCAGGCTGGCATCCTTGTCCTTGGTCCAGATCTCAGGCATCTCTGCTGAGAACTGAAGCCTGCTGCTCCATTAGAAAGAAAATCACGCGGCTCCCCTAGCCTTTTGCGTCCAATTTATGTCCAATTTGCAGACTTTCAACATTGCAATCTCACAGTTCATAAAATCAAGCTCAGCCTGGGCTAAGTCTCCAGGTAATGGATTTAGGATCACGGGAGGTGTTAGCTGCAGTTCGTGATGGGTAACTTTCTTGTTAACTAAAGTCTCTTTAGCTAAATGAGTTCCAGGTTTAAGTCGCCCTTCTTTCTTTTTTTTGGCAGAGGTCTGGGGGATGGGGGTGGGGTGGGCACAGAACTTTATTAGGCTGCGCGTGGAGAGCTTTTCATTGCAAAGGCAACAGAAAAAAAAAAATTTGGGATAAGCCAGTCTTTGTATAAACGGAAGGTGGTGAAAGGAGAGCTGTGTATGGGGGCTGGAGGATCAACCCTCCGGCTCCACTCCGCTAGGCAGGGGCTCCGGGAGGCGGCCCGGTGCTCACGGCGGAGCCAGGCCATTTCCGCAGGTAACTGGGCGCTGCGGGGAGACAGAAACCGCAGGTGGAGGGGGGCCGGAGGCAGGCGGTGTGGACACCGGGCGTCTCTCCCCCACTCCCGTGCCCTCGTGCTCCACAACCAACTCACTTTCACCCACCAGCCTCAGGGACTTCTGATCAGTACCCCATTGTTGAAGGCGGGGCGGTTGAATATTCTAGGTGTGTGTCTGAGCATGTGTGTTTGTGGTGTGTGTGCACACCACACCGAAACATGGGTGTGTGCTCACAGGACCCGCCGAGGATCCGTTCCAGGATCCTGGAGGGAAGTGGCCCTTCTAAGAGTCGTGGTTCCTTGACTGTCAGTCTCAGGAGTCAGGTTAATTGGACGTCTGTGTTTTTAAAACAAGTCATTTATTGAGTCACTCCACTTAAAAAGCTAATGAAATGCTCTTTAATTTGGGCTGTTATTCTTTAAACCGAGACGAGCCGCTTCTATATTTATTTCTTTGAAACATCGTTTCCCCTGTAAAAGCCGCATGGCGGCCTCTGCGTCGGGGCTCACCCGTGTATTCACGTCTCTTAGACTCCTCGTGGAGCTTCTAGCTCCCCGCGCCCGTTGCTTTTCCCCCTTGTCTTCCTGGTTCGTCCTGAAGCTTTCCTTGTCTTTTCTGATCTCTCAGAGAGTGCGGTCCAACAGTCTGCTTTCAGAGAAACAAGTACTGTTCCCGGTCTCGGAACTTTCAGTCCAAGAGTTGAGTGGTTTCCTTGGTGTCTTTTTGGAGCATGTGATGAAAACGCTCTGTTGTCACACACGTGTGTTTACAGATCATAGTTTCTCCTGTCTTAGGGAGAGTGCCATCCCCTGGGCCAGTATGGACATTGTATGCATTGTTTCTTTCAAGACTGGTAAGTCAGAGGCTGCTATGGTATTAGGGTTTTATATATATAGGAAGAATGTTCTCTATATGTAAAAAGTTGAAGTGGCTTGTCTTAGTTTAAAGAATAACAGCTTGAATTAAAGAGCATTTCATTAGCTTTTTAATAAGAATGATAAGAATATTCTTCACATATATATATAAAGCCCTAAATACCGTAATAGGCTGTATTTCTTATATACACACACATTCACACCCACACATATGCTGTCTCATATATATATACATATAAGTGTAAGTATATATGTGTGTATACACACACACACACATACATATATATGTATATAGGAGAAGGAAATGGAAACCCACTCCAATATTCTTGCCTGGAAAGCCCTATAGACTGAGGAGCCTGGCGAGCTACAGTTCCTGAAGTCACAAAGAGACACATATGACTTAGTAACTGAACAACAGCAACAAAATATATATATATATGCATATATACACACATACATATAAAGTATATTCCTAATATTTTCAGCAGTCCATTAACCTGATAAGAAATGTATCCATCTTACTTACAGATGTGGACGTGGACAAAACGGAAGCACAGTAAGGTACATATATAACAATAACCATAACTATATGTATATATATATAAAATGCCATAATATATATCTCCTATCTGTGAACAGATGCTCAGTACATAGTGGGAATTCTTTTTCTTAATTGGGAGAGGTTTACATAATACTTTCCCTGTCCTGTGTCTCTCAACAACGTTTAATGAGAAAAAAAAAAAAAAGTCTTGTTTTAAAAACTCTGCATAAACTCATTTCAGCTTCTTGCTCTTGTACAAACACTCACTATATAGGTTTAAGAAAGGTCTTTAAGGAAATACACTAGAATACTGTGGAAATGAGTGACAGAGACTCTGGGATCTCGGTCTAATTAATCAGCACACACGCACATGATCGCTGGGAAACCACTTAATCAGACAGCCATAGCATGCCCTTGATGGGCTGCTGGAATCACCTCTGGCCCATGCCGTTTCTTTCTCCCATCTGACTGGCCTCTGAGGACAGAGCTGCTCCTTCCTGACGTGTGCGGGCTCTGTCCCCCTCTTCCCAGCTCCTAGGAGGCAAAGTGATGACTACCCAAGGGCTGGCCTGTTGGCTCCGGGCCCTGGGTCTTATGAATCACCAAGTCTCATTCAAAGGAGCTACCACCGTGCAGAGACTTGATTTCAATGCCCCACTCTGTGAACTCGAAGGGGAAAGAAGCTGAAATACGAATGGGAAAATTTAAGTCACTTTTAGTCCTGTGCCCCTGGAGACAAACTTTTTGCTCAGAACCTGGCCTCTGGGCTTCTTTTGGTTTGTGTGAGGCATCTGGAGGAAAGCCCTGAGGGAAACGTGGTGTCCTGGGTGAGAAAGGTGGTTAGCCCGAACCCCAAACACCTCCCACTGCCGCACGCTCCTGAGCAGACCAGCGCTCACCCTTACATGCCAAACATCAGAACGCGTCTACCCAGTGAGGTTGGGACACTTATGCAGGGGTAGCAGTATCCTATTTTTAAAAGAAAAGATGGGGGATTCCTAGGCCTTGAGGGTTTGGCAAACAAATTTAGCAAAATATTTTTGATTTGGAAATGTAGAGGACAGCCTGTCCCCAGGACATTTGTCTTTTATTTCTGTTAACATAAAATGAGTTTAAAAACAACTGCTTTTAATGCATCAAAGCTCTATTCGTTCAAAAGGGACATCAGCAAGACAAATATTAGGAAAGTAAAAGCGGGTTTATCACTAGCTGGAATCAATACAGTTGTGTATAAAAGAAAGCAAGAGAACCCACAAAAATAATTAGAAGTAATGGGTGTATGTTTTTGGCAGGTAGCTATAAAATTAATACAGAGAGATCAGTTGCTTTCCTAAAAATCAAAACTGGCCTCAAATTAAATTCGAGATTAGTCACTTACTAGCTGGGTGAATATGTTCAACCTTTCTGTCTCTTTTTATTTATTTCTAAAATGCAACCAGTAATAGGTCCCGTTTCAAGTAATTATTTTAAGAATAACTGAATGGTATCTCTAAAGCATTCCGCATCAAGCCTCCTATAGACTTGACTAATAAATATAACCTGTTAGTTTTAATAGGTTAAACATGAAATTAAAGTGATTTCATCCAAAATTGCCATTAAAATGTCAAAAAGTTCTTAGAACAATTTCAGGGAAAAAAATGTAGGACCGATAAGAAAACTACTAGACTTTGCCATGGGATGTCAGATGGACTTTGACTAATAAAATGTGCCACCTTTATAAATTAGGAGGCTTACTATCATGTGATATCAGCTTAGATACGATCCATTGCTTGACTAGGGTTTCCTGTGTGTCTGCTGCTCTACAACGCTTAGTGTGTGTCTGTATCTCAACTACATTTATATCAACTCAGTGAAGAAAGAATTATATTGCTTAGCTTATAAAAGATTTTGCATCTTAAAGAAGGAAAAAGCACAAATCTGTACAGCTGATAACTGGAGGACTATGAAATTGAATAAAAGTGTACAATTTATTTCTAATTTGAAAAATTAACAGGACCTTGTGAAAGTGTTAATCACTCAGTTGTGTCTGACTCTTTACAACCCAACAGACTGTAGCCCACCAGGCCCCTCCATCCATGGGATTCTCCAGGCAAGAATACTGGAGTGGGGTGCCATTCCTTTCTCCAGGGAATCTTCACGAGCCAGGGATCGAACCCGGGTCTCCCGCATTGCAGGCAGATTCTTAACCATGGAGCCACCAGGGAAGTCCCAATAGGACTTTGAAACTGCCTAGATGGTTCAAAGTTAACCTGGAAAAGATAAATCCATGAGAACAGTCAAGGGTACTTTTCAAGCAAAGAACAGCATGTGTACAATCATCTCTCCAGGTATTAAAATATAAAAACATGAAAGGCAGATTAATGGTACAGAGTGCCTTCAAGAAATAGGATCAAGAATAAATGATGATCATCTTAGCTTGCTGCTTTAAAACCAGAATCTGAGATGCATGTCTTGATCCAGATAGCTTGTTGCGTGCAGGGAATGGTCCTGCGGGTCGGAGCAGACCTCTGGGAAGGCTGAAAGCAGGGGAGGGGCGAGCCGGTCGAGAGATGCACTATCCAGGTAACGCCACAGGTAGGAGCCTGGGGCTCGGTCCCACTGGGGACACTCCAAGGAGCCAGGGAGAATACAGAGTCTTCATGGAGGGACAGAAGAGCTGTGTGTTTACAGTCTCCCGTCCCAGGCACTGGTCAGGGGTCACCCTCGGTCGAGGGTGCTGCTCACTTGACGGTCCAAGTCTGTGCTGTGCTGCCGTGGCTGAGTGGTTTCCCCGAGCATTCTGTGCAACTGTGGCTGAGAAAGTCCCGGGGCTGAAAGGGAGAGGGCTGTTTCCAGAGGAAGCATGCTACAGTCCGATCCCCGTCCGCCGCTGGCTGCAGCAGTGAGCAGAGTACAAACGGGCTGAAAAGATGTACTGATGCAAGAGAGGCATTAGACACAGTGAAGTGGTTTGTAGGAAAAGTGGCACTTCAAAAACACCGAGGAAATAGCGTTTTATTTGGTTATCGAGTTAGGAAAACTGCTTAAAAGATGAATAAAACTGAAGTTTCCTAAGGTGAAGTTCCAGGTATAATAAGGTAAATGGTAGAAAATAAAAATACTAAAGGATTAGAAGAAAATTCAGGTGAGTCGTTTTTCTTTGTTTGTTTTAGTTCTTGTTTTCTAACCATCTGAGGGATGGAGCCATAATATTTAAGGCTGAAAACCATGGATGAAAATATTACAACTAATTTTTTATAGTTGTTTTTTAAAGTTAAGCCAAAATAGGTTTTGCTCTTCAAAGGTTGGCTTTTTCCCCTCCAACTAAACAGTTTTATTAAATTAAATAAACGTATCTGAATTTTTACTATTTGGTTGCCAAGTACTCAAACCCACTCTCTGTACTAACATACTGCATGTAACATTCTGTGTTCAGCACTTAGTCACTGAAAAACTTTTGATCAAAGAGAGAATCTAAACTATCCTTAAATATATAGCTTAGATCTAGACACATTTTTTAGGATCAAAGTCCCATGTATACTCCTAATCTACGAGGGATGTAGATGCAAAGATTTCCTGTCTTAATTTCACTGCTATTTATATTTTTTAATATGGAAATTTGAGACGTATCTTTTTTTGGTCAGAGTTGGAGAAACAGTGGTTTAGTGGGGCTAGCCACATATGCAAAAATTATTTTATTTTTGGAGAATTATAAAGTGAAGAAATTAGACAATTAGTTGAATAATTTTTATCATCACCACCCTCTATCCCACATGCCTAAGCATGTGCCATCAAAACCTTTTTTCTCTAAGTTATAAATATATTCATTTCTCTACTTAGCCTTGATGGTGATACAATTTAGATGTTCAGAAAGTGGGTTGATTAACAGAGGGTAGCTTAAATATGGGGCTTCCCAGAGATGGCAAAAAGTCTGCTCAAAATGTGGGAGACCCAAGTTCTATCCCTGGGTCGGGAAGATCCCCTGGAGGAGAAAATGGCAACCGTCTCGAGTATTCTTGCCCGGGAATCCCATGGTCAGAGGAGCCGGAGGTGGGGGCGGGGCGGCGGCTACAGTCCGTGGGGTTGCGAAGAGTCGGACGTGACTGAGCAAGTAACCGCTTTCATCGCTGGATGTTTGCAAGATGCTCTCAAATGTGCAATGAGTTAGAACTTTTTTTTTCCTAATTCAAATAATTTTTCAACCTCTTCCTTATAACAGTCTCATTTTTATAGTCAATGTAAATCAGAGTAAAAACAGTTTCTAGCCTAAAGTCCTCTAGGAGACATGTTAACTTATAGGACCAAAGTTAAATAGAAAAAAAAAAAAACAGCAACAACAAAAATAACCTTTCAGCTGTGTAATTTTCAAGAGAGTGCTGTATAGAAATGGTCCTAGTCATGAACCTTAGATTAAGGAATTAGTCCATATAATATGTATGCGGCAGCCTGTGTTTCTCTGAAATGGATTTCAGATCCAGTGGGATCAAAGATTTCCATTTGTGTTTCGTAACTGACTTGCTTTTAATCTGCTCTGAGGACTTAGTAAACACAGGTGATGGATTAAGTAAAACAACTGGACAATTAAGTAAGAAAAAAAAATCAGCCATAAATTGATTATCTAGTGTGCATTAAACCCAAAGAAACTCTTTTTTTTTTTTTTTTTTTAATTTTCCAGGTTTGGAGATCGTAGGGAAGTATGATTTGGGGCAGAATTTGTGATGTTTTTCTCCATGGGCCTTGATGGAGAACCTCTTTGGGAAATAATCTACAGCTAGAATTTGTTCTGGTTTGTACTTCTTTTTCCTCTCAGCCTGTCATGTTCTTTATAATTTAATTTTTTTAGTTTAATAGTATGCAAAGACTTGAATGTACAAGGCTGTCATACTTTCCACTGGGCTTCAAAGAAAGAAAGCAGAATGAAGCTTGTTGTAAACTTTAATTTCCATTTTCTGCTTTATGTAACCTTATTTTAGTAGCTCCAGTAAAATGTAACCACATTAACCAACACTTAATTTGGACTCCATGACGAAAGAAGGCCAAAAATAGCTCAGAAACAAACAAATTTGGAAGTGTGTGTCTGCGGCCACATCAGATGTTGTCAAGTCACAACTTCTCATTTGTAGGTTAAAAAAAAGAGAGAGAGAGAAAGGAGGATGACTGGAACCAGTTGCTGACAGTGTTTGGGCAATCAGCTTCATTTTTCTTTTCTCCTGTTTGGTGCTGTAGTTGCTAAGCAAAATTGTATAATGAAATGAAATGACATTATGAATTGGAAGGTGATGCTTTACTGAATTCAAATTGTCAACAGTATTACTAGTCAATGGCATTTTTGTATGAAGTTTATTACATGTTCAACTTACTAAAATCAGGGTCTCTAGCAGATTAGTGAAACTATAGTAGACTCTATCCTATCTGAATGTACTATGTGAGTTCGATACTAAAGACAATAGTGGGATAAATTCAGCGTTCCTTAAAGGTGTAGTTAACATCTGGATTTTCTTTGGTTATCACTAGACAGCTACATTGCTTGTGAGCCACTGCAAAAATACCTTATGATTGTTTAATGTTTTACAGCATGCAAAATAATTTTATAGCAGTTTTTCTTTTTTTGTCCTAACTGTTGTCCATGTGATGTTTCAAAACACTATTGGTCTTGGATATTCTGATTCCAGATTCAGAGCATTTCTAGAATATCCGAGTACAATATACACACGCTATGTAGAAGCATTAGGGGCCTTCCCTGGAGGTCCATAGGCTGAGATTCCACGCTTCCACTGCCGGGGCATGGGTTCAGTCCCTAGTGGGGCAACTAGGATCCCTCAGCCAAATTTTTTTTTTTAAACAAGTATCTCAAATAAATGACTTCAGCTTAAAAAAAAAAATACCCTGTTGCACTTTGCCTATTTAAATGTAGATAGTTGAGAGCTGTATTTTAGCAAATTAATATAAAAACTAATGTGTATTCAGGACCTACTTATACCAGGATGCATATTTCTGTTCCAATTATATATTGCCATACAGTGTTCTTGCCTGGAGAATCCCAGGGACGGGGGAGCCTGGTGGGCTGCCGTCTATGGGGTCGCACAGAGTTGGACACGACTGAAGTGACTTAGCAGTAGCAGCATACAGTCTTATTTAAGGATTCCCTCGTAGCTCAGTCAGTAAAGTATCTGCCTGCAATGCAGGAGACCCCTGGAGAAGGAAATGGCCACCCACGCCACTATTCTTGCCTGGAGAATCCCATGTACAGAGGAGCCTGGCGGGCTGCCATGCATGGGGCCACTGCCACCACAACCACGCATAGTCTTGGAAGGACAAACTTACTGAAAACTTACCAGCTTAAAACAATAGCCATTTTCTTTATATGATCATGATTCTGCCATTCGGCCAACGCTTTGCAAGCACAACTCATCGGCTTCAATGGCATCACTGAGGTTTATGTGCTGAAGAACTGATGCTTTTGAACTGTGGTGTTGGAGAAGACTCTTGAGAGTCCCTTGGACTGCAAGGAGGTCCAACCAGTTCATTTTAAAGGAGATCAGTCCTGGGTGTTCTTTGGAAGGACTGGTGCTGAAGCTGAAACTCCAGTACTTTGGCCACCTCATGCAAAGAGCTGACTCATTGGAAAAGACTCTGATACTTGGAGGGATTGGGGGCAGGAGGAGAAGGGGACGACAGAGGATGAGATGGCTGGATGGCATCACTAACTTGATGGACATGAATTTGAGTGAATTCCGGGAGCTGGTGATGGACAGGGAAGCCTGGCGTGCTGCGATTCATGGGGTTGCAAAGAGTCGGACATGACTGAGCCATTGAACTGAACTGAGGTTTATGCATGCACTTCCAAGCCGGCTCACTCGCATGGTGGGTAGGCCGATGATTGTTGGAACTCTGATATTAATATATCTGTGTCAGCCAGCCAGTTGGTTCACTTCTGAATCAATTTCTTGGTTCTTCTCCCATAAGCCTCTCTGTGTGACTAGCTTGGGTCTCCTTGTAGCACTGGGTTCTCAGGCTCTTCCAGAGCAGACGCTTCCTAAAGGTTAGGCTCAGGACTAAGCATGTCACTTCTGCCACTTTGTACTGGTTGCTGTGATCCTCAGATCCCAACCGCATTTAAGGGGAGGGACTACATAAGGGTGTGAATATCAGGAGGTGTGTTTCATGGGAGCCAGCAGTGTATTACTCAGAAACTCGTCCACAAACGTCCAGTTTTACTCCAAGTGACCCTACCCTGGAGGTTACCCAGATGTTTGTCAGTGGATAAATGGCTAAACAAACTATAGTGCATCTATACTAGTGAATACTATTCAACAATAACAAGGACGAAGTGCAAGCACTTGGCTTAATAACCTCAAGGAAATAATGCTTAGTGAAAATCGCTCATCTTAAAAGCATACATGCTACATAATTCCATTTATATAACACCCGCAAAATAATGTTTACAGAGATGAAGGATGGATTAACTGTTAATGGGGTTGGGGAAGGTAGGCGTGGATATCATGGATCATTGGAGGGAGCCTCATGGTGATGCTGTATTTAAGGATCTTAATTGTGGTGCTTAGAGAAACTGCTGCTGCTGCTAAGTCGCTTCAGTCGTGTCCGACTCTGTGCGACCCCATGGACGGCAGCCCACCAGGCTCCCCCATCCCTGGGATTCTCCAGGCAAGAACACTGGAGTGGGTTGCCATTTCCTTCTCCAATAGAGAACCTGCAGATGTGATAAAATTGAACAGAGCTACAGACACACACACACACACACACAATTAAATATATAAACAGTTAAGTCTAAGGTTCTGTCGATTCCTACTTGTGATACTAAATTCTAGTTTTAGGAGGTACGGATATTGGAGGAGGCTGGGAGAAAGTTGTTTGAGACTTCCCTGTACATTTTCTTTATAATTTCCTATGAAGCTTTTAGTGTTTTAAAATTAACAGTAAAGGGGAAGAAAATGCCCCTTGAATTCAAAAGAGGGATCAGGGGAAATTCGTGCAACCAGAGGACTTTGGTCCACCTGTCTTGTAACATTCCTAGGATTTGGTCTGTATTCAGATGTGGCGAGTCCAACATATAGGATAAGATTGCTGCTGCAAAGATAGTTTGTTACCCACAGCTCCCAAGAGGAGGGAGCAGATGCCATGGTTTGCAGGACCACATGGGAAAGCAAGGAGGTCCATCGGGAGGCGGGTAGAGTTTGGGGAAAGCTTGGACCAGAGCCTTTATTATCACTGTAGCAGAAAGAGGTGAGGCAGGTAAGCAGCTGAGCAGATTTAGAATTAGATCCTTTGAAAAATGTTGGCATGCTCGGGGCAAAGGGGCTGGTGCCAAGTCGTCTGGTAGCTGGCCTTTTTGTTGTTGTTGTTTTCTGGTCGCTAAGTCATGCCCGAGTCTTTGTGGCCCCATGTACTGAGCCCACTAAGCTCCTCTGTCCATGGGATTCTCCAGGCAAGAACACTGGAGGGGGTTGCCATTTCCTCCTCCAGGGGATCTTCCCGACCCAGGGACTGACCTGAGCCTCCTGCACTGGCAGGCAGATTCTTTAGCTCCGAGTCATCAGGAAAGCCCAGAGCACCCCTCATCACTTTATAAATTAAAAATAATTCATAAATACCAACTTTCTCCAAATTAGATGGGAGAACCGTGTTTCAGGAGTTGTAGAGATGGGAAGATGGGCAGTTCCCTCCAAAATGAAAGAGGCCGTTTGGGAGAGCTCGTAAGGATTGCTTAGTTTTAGTCAACATCACACGTTGAAAATAGGCTTGATAAAACCCCAAACTAAATACATTTTCTCAGAAAATTGAGATACAAGTGATCCACTTTAATAATAGTCTGAAGTCAGAAGACTTTACGATTGTCCTCTATTTTTTGCAATATGATATGCAATTAATTCTTCCTTAACGAAACACATTGATTAAAATTTCATTATGTCAACATCTCACAATAAAGCCGGGTCCAGGGAACCCCTTTCTTTTCACTTATTTAAGTCTTTATAATTAATTCTGGATTTATGTCATTTGCTGGTCAATGTTACAGTCACCTTACTAACTACTTAAGCAATTTGAGAGCTGTCGGAGCTCACAGGAACCCCTGAAGCCATGGGTGCTAACCCACACTTCTAATCTAATCCTTATTTTTGCGAAGTTTCATTTTCCCATGCTGTGGCATTTTCTTTTAGCCAACTAATTAAAAGTTAATGTTTTCATTTTATGCACAACAGTAATTCTGAGTTTAGATTTCAGCTGGACAGATGGAGTGGCATAATTCCGTTCAGTACAAAGCCTGGCAACACTTTTTTTTTTCCCTTTAATTATTTTTTTTTCTATTTCAGTCCCCAAAACGATTTTGTTTTGGGTAACTGAGAAACCCAAAAATATTAGGTGATTGTTGTTGTTTTAGTCACTAAGTCATGTCCAATCCTTTTGGGATCCCATGGACTGTATCCTGGCAGGCTTCCCTGTCCCTCACTGTCTCCCACAGTTTGCTCAGATTCATGTCCATTGAGTGGGTGATGCCATCCAGCCATCTCATCCTTTGTCACTGCCTTCTCTACCTGCCCTCAATCTGTCTCAGCATCAGGGGTTTTTTTTCCAGTGAGTCAGCTCTTCCCATCAGGTGGCCAAATTGTCTGTAGAGTCAAAGCTATGGTGTTGCACCATATATGAACATGCAGAATTTTCACTGAATTTTAAAAACATGTTCATGTTCATCAAATGCTTCAAAAATGACTCCTTTCAGGGCAGATCTTAAATGTCCTCACCACAGAAAGAAGCGGGAATTTTGTGAGACGTGGTGGTGTCAGCTCACCACAAGGTTGTCATCATTTTGCAGTAAGTGTATGAAGTCAACATGCATACAGCCCATACATACAGAGCGTGATGTGTCAATGACAACAAAACTGGGGAGGAAAAACAGTAGCATGAGCTCCCTAAACGTATTTTCCGTTGTTCTCCACATCTCAAAATAGTTTGGGAATGAGACCTGGGGTCAAATTCTGGGGTTTTTCCTTTGTCTAGAAGTGCCATCTTAAGCTCCATCCTTGGGAAGGTCACTCAGTTCAGTTCAGTCTCTCAGTCATGTCTGACTCTTTACGACCCCACGAACTGCAGCACACCAGGCTTCCCTGTCCATCACCAACTCCTGGAGTTTACCCAAGCTCATGTCCATCGAGTCGGTGATGCCTTCCAACCATCTCATCCTCTGTCGTCCCCTTCTCCTCCTGCCCTCAATATTTCCCAGCATCAGAGTCTTTTCCAATGAGTCAGCTCTCCCTATCAGGTGGCCAAAGTACTGGAGTTTCAGCTTCAACATCAGTCCTTCCAATGAACACCCAGGACTGATCTCCTTTAGGATGGACTGGTTGGATCTCCTTGCAGTCCAAGGGACTCTCAAGAGCCTTCTCCAACACCACAGTTCAAAAGCATCAATTCTTCGGGGCTCAGCAGTCTTCACAGTCCAATTCTCACATCCATACGTGACCACTGGAAAAACCATAGCCTTGACTGGAAGACTTTTGTTGACAAAGTAATGTCTCTGCTTTTTAATATGCTGTCTAGGTTGCTCATAACTTTCCTTCCAAGGAGTAAGCGTCTTTTAATTTCATGGCTGCAATCACCATCTGTAGTGATTTTGGAGCCCCCCAAAATAAAGCCAAAACAACACCCAGTTGTGGATGTGACTGATGGTAGAAGCAAGGGAAGGTCACTGTCAGTCTCTAAACATGCCTCCCACGTGAGATCTCTGGGAAGATTCAGTGGATGGGGGGATTTATCTTTCTTCAACATGCATTAACCTTGTCTTAAACTTTTTCTTGAAGCTGAGCACTTTGAGAGAAAAATGCAAACACCAACAATAGCCTTACAGTGCATCTCCTCCATTCTTGGTGTTTACAAAGCTCCAGCTCCTTCCTCATCAAACTACAGGACTTGATCTCCTGTCTCCTGCAGTAGCCAGACTCAAACAGGTGTGCTTATTCCTTTCCTTCTGGAAGTCTTATCTTAGGAGAATTCGTTTTCTGCACTTCTCCCCAATTCCTGCCTGTCAACACAAGATCCATCCTACCACTGAGGCTCAGGTCAGTCCTCTAGGGTTATCAGGTCCCAGGTAGAGATGTTTCCTTTCTCTGAAGAGTATTTAATATCATTGCTCCTGAAGCTGATGCTACATTCTCTTATTATTTTTGATTTATTCTGTACCAGGCCTTGGTTTCGGCACCAGGGACCTTCCGTCTTTCTTGCAGCACGTGAACTCTTAGTTGCCGCACCTGGGATCTAGTTCCCTGACCAGGGATCTATCCCGAGTCCCCTGCATTGCATCTTAGCCTCCGGACCAGCAGGAAAGTCCCTGATGTTACATTTCTAGTTAGAGATGCTCTTCCATGTTGGATTATCAGTTCATATCACTTGATCCTGAAACAAGTTTAAAGTGCTTCCAGGGTGAGAGCCAGGATTTTTTCTTTTCTTTTTTTTCTTTAGTCTTTTAATCTATGTCAATTGTATAGTCTAGGAACTCATGATACAACCAGAGGAAACTATTTTCCTTCATTATTTATTCTTATCTCACATTTTTCTGAAAAGTTTTTTTTTTTTAATTTACATATGTTTATTTCCTTTTTCTCTTTCTTTCTTTTCTTTCACCTTTGACTAAAAAAGGTTTTAAGGTAGCTTCCAAGGCAGTGCATCTGAACCTGAGTAATATATTATTTTGTACGCGTGGCTTTGCGCCGCACACCTCCACAATGCTGGATGCCATTTTTAGGTTCTGTTTAACCTCCTGCCAGTCCTGTGTGTTAAGAGGCTGTATGTCACTGCTCCATAGGTTACAGGAAAACGGACCCTGCTCTGAAGTGGTTAGTTTTCTTTCTTGCACTTTCTCCCCAGGATGCCTCTCATCACTTGGAAAGAATTCTTTTCTGTTCCCCGAGTCAGTACTTTAATCATACATCTTTGAGACCTTGATCCCCAGTTTAGTGGATACACTGAATCTGATTATTTTGGAGGGCAATCACAGGTCAGTATCTGAGAAAGGTAGAAAGATCCCATGTTTTATCAAATGTTAATGTGTGTGTATGTGTGTGCGCACTCAGTCACATCCGACTCTCTGCAGCCACATGAACTGTAGCCCTCCAGGCTCCTCTGTCCATGGGACTCTCCAGGCAAGGCTACTGAGTGGGTTACCATACCCTTCTCCAAGGGACCTTCCGGAGCCAGGGGTCGAACCCCCATGTCTTTCGTCTCTTGCGTTGTCAGGCAGATTCTTTACCACTAGCGCCACCTCTGTAGAATTCTCCATGAATTCCATTTGGAATTACCTATGGATCCAGCCGAGATGACATTCGTAATGGGGAAGCAAATAGAAAATGAATTAACACAAGGAATGGTCAAATAGTTTACATAGGAACTAATGCCTGTCTGTTCTGAGATTGTACTTGGAATTCAACAGGTTGACGGCAAAAAAGAAAATAGCTTCCAAGTCCCTAAAAAGAGCTATAATGCAAAAGTAGATCTCTCCAACACGGGGCCGTGGAGAGGATTTATTAAATAGCTTAACTTTTATTTGCGTTGATAAACGAGCCTTTCTGAAAAGGGATTTTCTCTTCTTGCACTGGGCTCCTGAGCGCACCAGCTGCAGATGCCCCGGGGGGTTTGCAGCGTCCCTGTGAGAACGCAGCCGGGGGAGGCTTCTCGCCGGGTCCCCCCGCCCCATCCAGGTGTGGAGACTTCAGGATGTGCGGCTGCCCCCCTCAGCTGCACAGGATGGACCCTCACCCACACTGTCAGCACCTCGCGGACCAGAGAAGGCCCTCTTTGTGCCCTTCCTCAAGGCACCTCAGTGTTGCCATCTCTTTCTGTTTCAAATTAACATGGGCGGTGATTTCCGCTGGTTATCCTGTGTCAAAGGAACTCTATAGCCTTCAACTGTTCTCCGCTTGCAGGCCACTCTGGGAGGCTGTTAAGATATGCAAATCGCGTTGTCTCAGCGTGCTCTCATGGGGAATTTGTTTTTCTCCCCCTTCCTCTTAGCAAATCTAAAAGAGAATGTTCGAGTTTGGCTGTTAACACTAGAGGGAAAAGGAAGACTGATTCAGGTTCTCCCGCTCAACCTCCTCTCCAGGACAGACCTTTGCAATGAGGTTGAAAGTTAACACTTTGAAAATATTGTGGGAACCAGTGAAAACAGGGAACGACCACTAAACAGGAATCTTTACATATATTGGGAAACTGACTTCACCATTTATGTGTTTGCCAAGTATTTTGCTAGAAAATGAAATTTTGCCACAAACGGAATCCTGCCCATCTGATCTTTAAGCGGCTATGATAAATGATCAAGTCTTATCTCTTTGACCTAATGGTATAAGAATACAGAGTGGGTCAGGCTGGCCCAAGTTCAGATTTTTACATCCGTTGACGATGTGATCTAAGTTACTTAACATCTCTTAAGTTTCAGTTTCCTCATCTCTGAAATCAATATTATCAGACCTAGGTCGCAGTCCTGTTGCCAGCCTAGCATGGGATAATATTCCTGCCACATGGTCATCATTCTTTCTAAGAAGATAATTGCCATTGCTATTTTATTGCTTTGGAAAAATAAGTAGTTAGTTGTATTGGCGAATTTTTAGTGACCCATTTTCTGCATCAAGTATCTGATCAGGGCTTCTCTGGTGACTCAGCTGGTAAAGAATCCACCTGCAGTGCCAGAGATCTGGGTTTGATCCCTGAGTTGGGAAGATCCTTTGGAGGATGGCATGGCAACCCACTCCAGTTCTTGTCTGGAGATTCTCCATGGACAGAGGAGTCTGGTGGGCTACAGTCCATGGGGTCACAAAGAGTCAGACATGACTGAGGGACTAACACTTTCACGCCCAAAGTAGCCACCAACACTCTTGATACTCATCTCAGATACCATAAGAAGGTTCAGTGCAGAATCAGAATAGATTAACAAAGGCCCAGCTGCCCTAGGAGTGCTCAGCCTAGGGGAGACACAGAAATACTGCAGATGAGAGAGGCTGTAGACCCGGGATCATCAAACAAAGGTCCAGACACAGATCCAGCTGGCCTCTGTCTTTTGTATGGCCTGTAAGTCTAGACTGGTTTTTACATTTTTAAATGGTTGGGGGAAACATAAAAAGAAGACTCCTCTTTTGTGACACATGCCTAATACGCAAAATTCAAAATTCAGTATTCATGAATAAGGTTTTATTAGGACACAACCACATTAGTTTTTTAAAGTATTAATTATGTATTTATTTGGCTGCTCCAGGTCTTGGCTGTAGCCCATGGGGTCTTTGCTGCACCATGCAGAATCTGTGGTTGTAGCATGGAGCATCTAGTTCCCTGACCAGGGATCGAACCCCAGGCCCCCTGCCTTGGGAACACAGAGTCTTAGCCACTGGACCACCAGTTCAGTTCAGTTCAGTCGATCAGTCGTGTCTGACTCTTTGCGACCCCATGAACCGCAGCACGCCAGGCTTCCCTGTCCATCACCAACTCCCAGCGTCCACCCAAACCCGTGTCCATTGAGTTGGTGATGCCATCCAGCCATCTCATCCTTTGTCGTCCCCTTCTCCTCCTGCCCTCAATCTTTCCCATCATCAGGGTCTTTTCAAATGAGTCAGCTCTTCGCATCAGGTGGCCAAAGTGTTGGAGTTCCAGCTCAACATCAGTCCAGCCCCCCAAACCATATCTGTTTGTTTGTACGTGAGTGAAAGTCACGTCTGATTCTTTGCAACCACATGGACCGTAGCCAGCCAGGCTCCTCTGTCCATGGGATTTCCCCAGGCCAAGAACACTGGAGTGGGTTGCCATTTCCTCCTCCAGGGGATCTTCTTGACCCAGGGATTGAACCCAGGCCTCCTGCACGGCAGGCAGATCCTTACCAGCTGAGCCAGCAGGGAAGCACACTTGTCTATAGGTAGTCAGACTGCTTCGGCCCTATAATGTCGAAGCCACATAGTCAGGAAGGACACCAGAGGGCCCAGTACGGAGCATACTGATAAAGCGGCCCCTAATGGAGAAAGCCACATGGCTTCTGTTTTGGGCCAGCGAGATCATGCATAGTCATTAGAGTCCTCTTTACAAACTCGGTTGTCACTTGCTCTAACACAGAGTTAAGGAAATAAAAACACCACAAGAAATTATATCCAGTCTAATATTGATTATGCAAAAGCACAGTGAGTCAATTACTAATAAAGAAATATACATCGATGTTAACAGCACTTGACTTTAGATTAAAATTGCACAATTCTATCTGCCCATTCCCCCCCCCACCCCACTTCTCCATGTTTGAGGGGATAACTATAAGCTAGAAAATCAAAAGAAAGGAATGAAAACTCTCTTAAATGAAATCAATTTGTGTGACAATCTGTTAGCTTGTTTCTACACTTTGGTACTGGTATATTAAATAGGAACTTACATTTTTATCATCTGTAAATATTGGCTCCAAAAACCATATCAAGTTAACTCTGTCTCTAAAAACTCATATAACACATATTTTTTGTGAAAATAACTTATCATTAAGCTGCATTTAATAAAAATCAAAGTACAGTCTAATTCAAGCATATCTGTATCTCATGGGTAAAGTGAATGTTGACAGCTCACAGTTATTTTGCTATACTGGGAGAGCCAACACCAATGAATTAGCTGCAAACTGTAAGTTAAAAATTTGGAACGCTGTTTTTGGAGTTGAAGAACGCATCTGAGGTTTCAAATGATTTATTTAACTGTTTAGTTATCTATGGAGAAAATCCATTTATATACTAATTTTATGGTAAGAATTTTCTAATTTTACTGTTTTTTTTTAATGGAATAGGATAGAAAAAAATGAAAGTTAAGCCCTTTGCTATAAGCTATTTAGCTTAATTTAAGCTATTTCCTTGCTATAATTCAAGTAAACTCAGAACGATATAGTTCCAACATATGTTTAGCTATATGACAATGAAATACAGAGGTGTGCCCAAGATGGACAAAGATGTACACACATGTGCACATACTCAAGGCCAAGGAACTCTGCAGATTTATGTATGATTAATTCAAGTTAAAAGAATTGTACCTTACAGATTTTTCTTTTTTTGGTCGGATCAAGATTTGTATTGTCAGTAATTTTGTAAATGGCTATCCAGAGAGGACATTTGTTATTGGCTAGGTTGATGGATTAGGCCATTTTGGTCATTCTTCATTTACAAAGCATTTGTTTGCCTTGAAGCAAATAGAAACAGGCTTTCAAATCATTAGAAAGCCAGGTATGTTTGCAACAAAATACAGGATGAACAGAACTTTGGAGAGCCAATTAAGAATAGATGGCCCTAACGAAAGATGATCCTTCTTCCAAAATAAACTCACCCCTCCCAGTTATCATGCTTTATGTCTCCTTTACAACTTCTCAATTCTGTTTTGTGAAATTGAAAAGCACAGTATTTTGCTTGGGAGGAAAATATGTCAAGAAATGGAACAAGTTATAGTCCGAATGGTCTTTGCAAATAACAGATAAACCCAATGAATGAAAGATATTAAGTTACACTCAGCTGTGCAGCTATGTTGTAAGGGAGATGACTAGTCTGCAAAATTAACTCATTAATATGCTGATTTTGTCATTTCTTTATCTTATTAGGCCAGGGATGAAAATGCTTGATACATAGGACAGTACGTCCCCTCTACATTTGGGAATCTCTTTTTCACTGAACTTGAATAAAAACTAGCATTCTCAACAATCAGCCCAAAGAGCTATTACCTTCCACTGAAGTTAGCACCCAGCACAGAAGGGAAGCCTGCGTTTCCCGCCAGCTCCCCCAGGGCAGGGCTTCCCCCATCATCCATCTGCCCCTGGATGGGTTCCTATTAGCAAGAGCTAACGCTAAGGGCGTTCTTACCATCCACCAAGACATTTTCCGAAAGCTGTCATGAATTAACTGTGGGAATTTCACGGATGAAAGCACAGGTCCTGTAAGTGTAGTTACTGTGCCCGAGGCACATGTCCGGGCGGTCAGAACCAGAACTCAAACCTGAATTCCAGCCTGGCTTCTGCAGCTGGGCAACTCCTCCCTGGCTTGCATAGCCCCCCACCCCCCCAGCATCTGGCAATTGATTCTTCAGTGTTGGAAGACAGACAAGAGCTCTGAAGATGCTTTTCTAGTGGTGGAAGGACGCACTGAGCATTGGCGGGTGGGCCCTTTGCCTCCAGTGCCTCCTGGGAAGCCCTACAGTGAGTCTGGCGGCACTGGCAGACACATAAATGTGCTTATATCTACACACTCATGTTCACGCTTAGTTGCTCAGTCATTTCCAAGTCTTTGGGACCCTGTGGACCATAGCCCACCAGGCTCCTCTGTCCATGGGATTCTCCAGGCAAGAACACTGGAGTGGGTTGTCGTGCCCTCCTCCAGGGGATCTTCCCGGCCCAGGGAAGAGAACCCACGTCTCCTGCGTTTCCTGTGTCTCCTGCATTTCAGGGAGATTCTTTACCCGCTGAGCCATCCAGGAGGCCTCACTCATGTGTCAAATAGACAGCTAATGGGAAGCAGCTGTACAACACAGGGAGCTGAGCTCTGTGCTCCGTGATGACCTAGAGGGGTGGGAAGGGGGATACAAGAGAGGCTTAAGAGGGAGGGAATATGTATACTTACAGCTGATTCATGTTGTACAGCAGAGACTACACAACATGTAAAGCAGTTACATGTGTGTGTGTGTGACTCTTGCGACCCCATGGACTGTAGTCTGGAAGCCTCCTTCGTCCATGAATTTTCCAGGCAAGAATACTGGAGTGGGTTGCCATTTCCTTCTCTGTAAAGCAATTCTATTCTAATTAAATTTTGTTAAGTTTAATCTTAATAACCACATGCTTCTAATAGCTCCTCATTATCCAACCCATGCCAACCTCCGTTTTATGCCTTTCTAGCTATCACTCTTGTTCTCAGGAAGCAACAGCATCAATTGCACATTAATTACCATTAATCATAATTAATTAATTTCCATTGGTTATCCAACCTTTTGAAATGTTGTCTGTTTAAAGGATCAGTTACATTTTAAACTGAGATGTACGCACATGTGCATATATTCAAGGCCAAGGAACTCTACAGATTTATGTATGATTACGTTAAAAGAATTGTACCTTACAGATTTGGGGGGGGGGGGAATTGATTAATATCAGGAATTGATTACTAATAACAGGAAAGAATGTTGGAGGGCCAAGACACCTTCTCAAAGTTCTCACCAAAAGGCAGTTCCTACTTCATGGGACCCGTGACTTATGAGGGGAGAAAAGCCAAGATACCAGGACCTGGAGCAATTTTAGGAGCTCACAAAAGTGTTTTAAATGGTTATGAAATCAGAAAGAACAAAGCTATATTTCTAGTTCAAGACTGGGAGTGGCAGCTGCTACCCCTGGCTGACATCTCTAGAGACAGTTGATGGCATATCACTAAGCTGGGAAAAGACTGCCATTCAACACTAAACATGTCGTTTCTGAATGCACATCATTTTTGCAACATGGTGTAAACTCAAACTTTTTTCTTATAAGATGATCACCATGGTTTGTAGAGAGAATGGATAAGGATTCTCGTGTTTTTATGGTTTGTTATTTCACAAGAAGCCCAGAGATTTGGATGGTTTATTTCTCTTTCTGTGTCTCAGTTATATATTAAATAACTAAATTGGGATAACAGTAACAACAGAAGGACAATTTATTTGTCTGTTGCAAAATATAACTTTCTGATTTTGTTCAGAGGAAAAGATTTTGTATCTGTCTAGCTTTCATGGGATTATCTGAAGCAGCTTTCTTTATTAAAATAAGAACCGCTTTGATAACTTTCCACATATTGCTAAAGTACAACATTTTTAATGCAAAAGATAGAGCTGCTAACTTTTGAGCTGCTAAATCTTTAGCCTTCCAGAATTTATCATAAATTGCACATCAGAAGTAAAGGCTTTGGGTTACTACAGACCAGGACTTGTAGAAGGATGCTATCCAGAACAATAGCCTCTAGTCACAGAGAGCTGTTTCTGTTAAATTTTAAATTAATCAAGTTTAAACAAGACTAGGGAGTCTGCTCCTCAGTCACACTATCAGACTTCAGGTTCTCAGTCATCTCATGTAGAACGTAGCTACCATTTTGGAAACAGCAGTTATAAGCCTTTTCCATCATTTACTAGACTCGTATCAGACGTTAACACATAGACATTTAGGCTCTGTAGCCCATGTTGTGTTTGCTGCAATTACTCAACTCTGCCATCACAGGGGGAAGGTGTCTGTAAGCATATGGAATCAAATGGGCATGACTGTGTCCCAATAAAACTTTATATACAAAAACGGACAGTCGGCTGGGGCTGGCTGCAAAATATAGTTTGCCAAACTCTGCACCAGATTTTCCATACAGGTCACCTAGCATTGTGTTGGATCCATAGTAAGAATTCAATATATAGTTGTCTATTTCAAGTACTTAAAAATCAGAACAAGAAATATTAGACTGGAAATAAGTTAAAAGTTCAACAGTTTTTGCATCTACAATTTGGTGTGTTCTAGAAACGTAGCAGCTGTAATTTATTTTAATAAGATGCTGTAAAAAGAGAGAGAGAGAGATTTGAAAAATATTTACTGGAAAGGTGGTCTTGAGCCATCTTAGTCTTTTAGCAAACTATGTACAGTATCTGTCCAGTGTTTTCTTTAAAAAAAGACAAAATCATACGTGAATAGTCTCATATTTATGGGTAGTGACTTATGGAAGTCTTAATTTTATTATCTTTGCTTCTCTGTGTTTTGCCACATTTTTCTACCTATTCTTGCATTTATTTTGATAATCGGAAGAAAGAACTTGCTAAACTAGTTGAAGTTACTGGAGTTAGTTTTCCCCAACATGTTCCTGATCTTGGGGCGGGAAATGCACGGGACACACACTGTTCTCACTGAAGCACAGCGCTGCCCACTTCTATTTAGTCTGTCTCTACTTACGTATTTTATATACGCCGTTGGTCTGAGACAAAATAATAATAGTGTGAAGGTGGCCAAGCATGTGAATCTCGAATAATTTAGGGATACGGTTTAATGGACTGCTGGATTGTTTATAGCTTCAAGATCATCATTTGGAACTTAGGGAAATTTTACTAAACAACCCCCACCCCTTTACTCCCTAACTTTGTCTTCTCATTCACCTAAGCACAAAAGCAGGAGTTAAAAGTCTTTCTCTCTATGGACCATGGTGCGTCTTCATCAGCAACGAGCGTGCACAGATTATACTGAGACATGTGCCATCCAAATCCAGTGAAGCGAGCCGGCTCCAGATTCCCTGAGAATTTATAACACAGGAAAATATCTACAGCATGCTATTAGGTATAAAAATGGATCCACACACCATTTGGATTTGGGTTATAACACAGACAAAACATACAAATGTCAAACTAAATTTTTAAATTTACATTCCAGAGTTTTATTCTTTTAAAAACAGATAAATACTCATGTTATGTATATTTGTGTACACACACAGGCATACACACATATACACAGTGAAGATAAACAGAAAGCTTTGAATGTGTATTAAGTAAACGCACACAGTGAATTTGAAATGTACCTTAAAGATAAACAATTCTGTATAAATATTTAGTCCAGTGGGAAATACAGCATTATCACAATTTCTGGCAATATTTTATTAGAAATAGAATGCAACTCCTTCTCTTTTTTTCTTCCATTTTGCTGTGTTTGAAGCAGCGGCATTCCACGGAGATTTTAGAATGACTAAAAATTTTCTTCTACTGAAACTATTGCGTTTTGTTAATTTTGGCGGCCTGATTCCTTTACTTTGAATTGTTATGAAATTGATCACAATGACCGCAACTTCAAGGAGCTAAGCACGTCTATATTTTTATCTTCCTGATGGGCAAAGATTCTGTTGTAGTATGTCCAGATACTCAGTCATGCCTGACTCTTTGCAACCCCATGGACCATAGCCTGCCAGACTCCTCTGAAAATGGAATTTTTCAAGCAAGAATACTGGAGAAGGTTTCCATTTCCTACTCCAAGAGAGAGATCTTCCTGACGCAGGGATCGAACTTGCGTCTCGTCTCTTACGAATCCTGCACTAATGGGCTGCTTCTTTACCACTGATGTGCCTGAGAAGCCCCTTTGTAGTACACGTTCATATCCGTAAGAAAGGGAAAGGTGTTTCCCGCTGCAGTTGGGAAAGCTTCATTCGGGTAATGGTGTGATTTTTCCATATGAGGTGGTCACACTGGCAGTAGCCAAGACGCCTTATAGGAAAGATGGAGATGTTAAGTTTTACCTCAAGATCCATTTACAAGTCCTGTTTGGCAGCATTTTCTCTGAGAACAAGCCATGCTATATATTTCAGAGAAATTGAAACCATATGTTGACACCTAAAAATCTTGAGAAATACCACCAGAGTTTGCAAGAAAACACATAAATATAATCAAATCGTTGAGAATATGTCTACTCAGGAGTAACTATAATACTTCGCTTGTTTTTCAAGGAGCTGTATTAGCGATCTTAATGCCATTAACTGTAACGCACAGCAACCTAATTGAAGCTGACTGATTGAGTTAATATTAAACTCTTCATCTTGTATTTCCACATTGAAATGAAAAGATTTCGTAGTACCTGTTTCAGTTTTAGTAGTAATTATGTTTCCTCATTGATGCTTGGTACAGAGAGCTTCTCTGTCGACAGACTGGGGCCTTAGAATGAGATTGAAGCCAAAATGAAGCCTCAGGAAGAAAAAAAAAAACTATTTGGAGCATATTTGGGCTGGCAGGTATTTGATGAGCTACTGAACAGCCATTGCAATTTCTCTAGCTAGTTACTTTTGTCCACAAATATTGCAAACAACTCTCCCAAAGGGCTAACTTTGATCTTAATTTAAAGATGGACACCCAACACAAGGGACTTGTCAGAATGGAATCTGAATTTAAAGTTCAACAAAAGACAATTCTCCTGGGTCCTCAGAAATGTACCTACGTAGAGATAATTAGGCTTCCCTAGTGGTTCAGACTGTAAAGAGCCTGCCTGCAATGTGGGAGAACAGATTTGATCCCTGGGTCAGGAAGATCCCCTGGAGGAGGAAATGGCAACCCACTCCAGCATTCTTGCCTGGAAAATCCCATGGATAGAGGAGCCTGGCTACAGTCCATGGGATCACAAAGAGTCAGACACAACTGAATGACTTAACATAACACACACATACACACAGACACACACACAGATAATTATGGGTTCCCCAGGTGGCTCGGTGGTAAAGAATCCACCTGCCAATGCAGAAGACACAGGTTGGATCCCTGGGTTGGGAAGATCCTCTGGAGAAGGAAATGGCAACCCACTCCAGTATTCTTGCCTGGGAAATCCCACGGATAGAGGAGCATGGGGAGGCTACAGTCCATGGGGTCACAAAGAGTAGGACACAGCTGAGCGACTTAGCATGCAGACATAATTACGGTAATAGAAGATGGAGTGGTTTTTGCCTGTAGATGCCTCCCCTTGAGTACAGGCACCCATGACATCACTGCTATGGTGTGACTTTAGAATGCTGTCCACATGCAAAGCACACAAGTAAAACATGGTAATAATTTTCCCCCTTCATCAATTTGAGTTGGAAATCCTGTGATGGGGCCCCCACAGAGGGCAAGCCCTGAGATCAGCTGCTCATGGCTGCGTCCACCAGGAAGCGTCCTGACCTCCCGTCGGTGTGCAGTAACTGTCGCAGCCGCGTGCTTTCAGCCCGTTGGTCTCTGTGCATCTTTTCTATCTCTATGTTTGTTGTTAGCTTAATGGATCATTTGATATTGAAAATAAGGCAGTTTCGCTCACGTACTTTCTCAAACGTTCCTTTCACATGCTTTTTCTTTTCTTTAACTTTTCATTTATCAACAAACACATGTGTACTGGCATGTCTGGGCCAACTCGCCAGTTAGGAAGCCCTCTTAGTTGCGCAGACTCCTCGGTCTGTCTTTTGTTTTGGCTGGTGGGAGTGGACTACGTGTATTGAACAAATACACGTAGTGACTACGTGTATTGAGGGCGTTTCTACCCCAATTATTTGCAGAGAGGGAACATGCCCTCACCCGTAGACCTACCACCATCACCATCCTCTCTTCCCAAGGGGCGGTCAAATGTCTCAGGGATTCTCTAGTGCAGATTTGCAAGAAGATTGTATTTGATGCAATTGTAAATAATTCTTTTTAATATCCTCATGAGGAGAATGGACTTTCCAATGGGCATGCACACACACACACACTGACACTGAAGTCTGGACTCTGTGTATTGAGTACCTAGGACGTAGCAAGGAAATTTGCTCAGTATCAGATCTGTAGCATACAGACTTAACTGAAACCCATGAGGAACTTAATCCTCCCTTTATAAAGAAGGACTCTGAGAGTTGGACATTTAAATAATTGGCTCACATTCCTGCATCTGGCAGATGAGCTCGATGAGTTTGGACGATGAAGCCTGGACTCTAACTGTATTACGTACTGACCGATTCTTGTTGCTGTTGCTCTTCAGTCGCTAAGTCCCGTCCGACTCCTTTGTGACTCCATAGACTACAGCCCAACAGGCTCCTTGGTCCGCGGGATTTCCCAGGCAGCAATATCGGAATGGGTTGCCAGTTTCTCCTTCGGGGATCTTCCTGACCCAGGGATCAAACCCATCTCTTGCATTGGGATGTGTGTGTTTTGTTTTTTTTTTTTTTTTTTTTTTTTTTACCACTGAGCCACCTGGGAAGCCCTTTTACCAATTTTTACTTCTTCTCATAAGCCATGATGGCCTTGAAGCTATAAAAGGCAGTTTTACTGCTAGAAACAAAATCAACAAAAAATACAAAATTATTTGAGAAGCCGGGTGTGTTCGTTCACTTTACTGGGTCAACTTGACTGGGTCAGGGGATGCTCGGATAGCTGGTTAATCATTATTTCTGGGTGTGTCTGACAGGGTGTTTCCGGCTAAGATTAGCATTTGGATCAGTGGACTCAGTAAAGCAGGTGGCCCTCCCCGGTGTGGGTGGGTGTCAGTCCACTGGGGACCTGAATGGCGTCAAAGGTGGAGAGAGGAGGGATTCACCTCTACTTCTCTGTGCCTGCCTCCCTAAGGTGGACACCCGTCTCCTGCCCTCTGACCAGGACTTGAACCCTTGGGCTTTTGGACTCAGACAGGAGCTACACCACGGGTTTCTCTGAGTATTCAGCTTGCAGAGACCAGATTACCGGGCTTCTCAGCCTCGAGAAGGCTGTGAGCTAATCCTGTGAGCTAATCTTGTCCTTAATAAATAGATTAGTCAATCAATTTCCTATTGGTTTGGTTTCCCTGGAGAACCCTGACTAATACAGAGTGATCATTTGCAAGAAAGGAAGGAGCCAAATAGAGATTTTAAATGGGCCTATTGCCAGGATTCTTCTTGAATATCTCAAATCAATGGAAGAGAAGAGTGTAAAAAGTGTGTTCGTGAATGCCTTTTCCGGGGAGGTGGTCAGTAACTTTCGTCAGATTCTCTGGGTGGTTCATGGTACTTGTTCGCTTGTCTCTGTGCTGGGTCTCTGTCGCTGCGTGCGGGCTTCTCGTCGCAGTGGCTCCCTTGAGGAGTGCGGGCTCTAGAGCGCAGGTTCAGTAGCTGTGACGCATGAACCTGGTTGCTCCACAGCATGTGGAATTTTCTCGGATCAGGGATCGAACTCACGCGCCTCTCACTGGCAAGTGGATTCTGACCACTGGACCACCAGGGGAGTCCATGGTAGCTTTATTACTGTGCATTACTGTGAACAAAAAGCACCAATTAATTTTCACATAGAATATACATAATGATGTCTGTGATGCTTTCTGTTCATTAAAGATATATATCTTTAAACATATATATATATATATTCTTTATACTTAAATGTCTAGATGTTACACAGATACTCAGATTTTCATCCTCAAGTTTTAGACTTATACTTTTTCTAGAAAGAGGAGGACTCTTGTTTCTTGGAGTAACTGCACCTTACTCTCTTTTTATAAAGCCTGAATGCTCCTCTGGTCACAGATCATAGTGACATTTCAAGATACATGTCATGTCCCTGGAGGTTTACAGACGTGAACGGGACTCTTCAATTTGGATCTAGTTTTCTTTTTCCTCACCTTGGGCATCAAATTTTACAGCATTGAAAGAAGATTTTAACCATTGTCTTTATTCTTCTTGGAGACCTGGAAACTCTCTGCCCTCAGAATCTGACAGTCACAGTTGACCTAATAAGATATTCATTAATTAATGATTTAATATCTTTCAGCCTTGGAATACGAGCTTCCCAGGTGATGCTAGTGGTAAACAGCTCGCCAACCAATGCAGGAGACGCAAGAGATGTGGCTTCTATCCCTGGGTTGGGAAGATCCCCTGGAGGAGAAAAAGTCACCCCACTCCAGGATTCTTGCCTGGAGAATCCCATGGATAGAGGAGCTTGGCAAGCTCCAGTGCATGGGTCGCAAGAGTCGGACATGACTGATGCTACGTATCACACACGCAACACGCAACTTTGGAATAAACTTGACTTCCATAGCTATGACTCCCATTTGGCACAAGCCCCTGATTTCTTTATCAGTCCTGAATGTTTGCTGGTGAACATCTTTCACTGAAATTAGTGTACATGGGTTGCCTCTGACGTTCAAAGCTTAATGCTCAGTGTCTTGCTCCCTGTGTGGCTGCCCACTGAGTTAATTTTCTTAATAATAAACAAGTATGGCCTCAGATAATCTGCAGGCCAGAAGTTCCTAAAATATCCTAGGACTAGTAATTAAAGTTATAGTAAACCCCCCAAAAAGCTTTACCTAATCATCTCCTAGTCAGGTCAGCCCGGGGGTGATATTTTTACAGGATTGTGGCATTATAATTTTGAAACCTACATAATTTTATCATCCTTTGAATAGTAGATGAAATTTCCACTGAGTCTCAAATAGTTCATTCATCCATCACTCACCAATATATAGTGCATTGGTCTTGAACTCTGTGATTTGATTTATCAAATACCAAGCAAAGTATCTTATGTTATTGTCCTTTAAGAAAAAAAAAAAAAACTGTCTAAGGTAAAGTCTTACATATTCTCTTTTTTAAACACAGTAAGGTCCTTTACTTATCCAGTAGCAACATTCCCACTCCTCTTGTTTATATTGCTAGTAAACAAGGTCATTATTGAGTTGATTTTGAAAGTAGATTCCTGGAGTCATGGGCTTCCCTGATAGCTCAGTTGGTTAAGAATCTGCCTGGAATGCAGGAGACTCCAGTTCAATTTCTGGGTCGGGAAGATCCTCTGGAGAAGGGGTAAGCTACCCACTCCAGTCTTCTGGCCTGGAGAATTCCTTGAACTCTATAGTCCATGGGGTTGCAAAGAGTCAGACACGACTGAGCAACTTTCACTTATTTCCCTGGAGTCAGGCTGCGTTGACAATCAGGATACTTTCTTATAGACCTGGGATCCGGTTTTCTGAAGCTCATTTTCCTAACATGTGAACTGAGAATAATAATGATGATGGGTCACATGCCACAGAGTAGCTGTGGTTTAAAATGAGAAAACATATGCCACACACTTAAGGCAATGCCTGTCATGTCATAAATGAATTTGGCATATTTAGTGTTTATATAATTGCTTCTTGTTAAACAAAAGTTGAAAACTTGAGTTACAGAAATACGCAAACAACCATGCAAAACCTGTTGCACCTAAAATAATGCAATTTGGGTAACAAGGAGTGGAAAACCAACCAAACAAAAACCAGAGATTGGCTTGGATGACCTGTCAGTAATAACCCAATGGGCTAATAAGAAATGATACCTGTATCTACATATACACATAGGTAATAAATATAAGTATATACATTTGGAGAAACAAAAATATTCAAATAAAGTTTTGAATCACTTCTTTTTAGCCCAGGGTTTCCCTGATGGTTCAGCAGGTAATGAATGGAGTTATAGGAGGCTGAGGTTCGATCCCTGGGTTAGGAAGATCCCCTGGAGGAGGATATGACAACCCACTCCAGTGTTCTTGCTGGGAAAATCCCATGGACAGAGGAGCCTGGCGGGCTATAATCCACGGGGTAGCAAAGAGTTGGACACAGCTGAAGTGATGAAGCACACACACAGATACATACATGCTGATCTATCTATATATCCCTTTGAGAAAATTGAGGCATCTCTTACAGTTTTTCATTGTCACCCCGACTTATTCCTGATTAGAATCCTAAACCAAACTCCCGACTTTAAACACATGAAGGAACACCACAGAACTGAGTGTTAAGGCCTAGAGTATCATTTTCTGGTTCAAATAAAGAAATGAAGGAATGAATGCCATAAAAATGTATTCCCTCCTTAGTGCTTGGACATTCAATACTCCTTTCCTCCCCATCCTCCAGGCAGATAAACCCTTTGAGCTTGTGATGGTTTCCAATGTCATAGCCTAGCCCACTGGCCAACTTTCCCTAAGGAAGTCAAGTAATTTAGGGTTGGCCCCTAAGGTAGTAATTAACATGTTCTAGAATCTGTAAGCTCTAGGCTCTGTTATCATATGATTTGTTTTCTGAGTGGCAGTATCCATATTCAATAAAATGAGCTACTGTGTAGCCCCTTTGAAGAAACTCATAAAACAGTGGGTTTAATTTGTCTGGGAAATGGAGACTAAAATAATGGTTCAGGTCCCCGATGGAAAATGCGGCTGCGTTCTGCAGCCTTCCCACCAAAGCTCTTGGAAAATGGGCAGTGTTAACATAGTTCTCTGGAGTAGGGCCAGAAAGAAACAGTGGATGTTCTCTTGTAAAAACCCTGAAAGCAGCAAGCAACCCATAAACAGTACGCAGACCGAGTCTGAAAATGGACCGTTTTATGTCCCCTAATGGAAGGATAGCTTATTTGTTCATGGATTTATAGCAACAATGTGATGTCATCAAGTGATTTATGGCCAGAGCGCAGCAAGTGCCAATACACAGTGGGGGGTGGGAGCATCCCATCCTCAAACCAAGGAGCTGACTCCCACCCCCAACTCCCACCCGGAGGCTGTCTTTGCCAGAGGGTGGGGCACGTTTAGGAAAACCCGACCTGTTAGTGTTACTGGAAATGGGACGACAAGGGAGGCAAAGAATTATTGGAGTCATCCATTTTAGGGAAGGATTTGAGGAACATAAAACCTGTTTAGAACATAAAAGGATGATTGCAAACCAGACCATCTCTCTAATGCTTGACTCATTGGGTGACTAGTATCTGATGCTCCGCAGGAAAAGGGGAGTGTTAACTACAAAATCCAGCTGCCCATGGAGGGAGGATTCATTTTTAATGAGAAAAGGATAGGAGACTGGCAGTATCATGTGATAATAAAGAAGCATGGTGTTATTTTATTTTTAAATTTATATGCAGTAAAATTCACTGCCTTGGTTATACAGTTGTACAATATTTGACAAAAGTAAAGACCCATAGGAAAGTGAAAGTGAACATCTCTCAGTCATGTCTGACCCTTTGCGACCCCGTGGACTGTGTCCATGGAATTCTCCAGGCCAGAATACTGGAGTGGGTAGCCTTTCCCTTCTCCAAAAGACCCATATAACTATCATCACAAATAAATAAGTGAATAAAAACAGGAGGTACAGTGTTTCCGTGGTGTAAACATCTCCTTTGCTCTGTGCCTTTGGACTCATTTCCTCACCCTCAATTATTGCAGTCATTGATACTGTCCCTATTTATTATAGTTTTGCTTTTTCCAGAATATCATTCAGATTAATCGTGTGCTACGTAGCCTTTATACCACATACTATATGCATTTGAGATTCAGCCTCATCATTGCATCTATCAATAGTCCGTTCTTTTCTGAAGACTGAGTAATAGTCCATTCTGCGGTTATGTCACATTTTGTTAATAGGGATGAATATGTGGAGCTCCGATGAAACTCTTCTGATGAAAATGCAGAGGTGGCTTCATCATGCATTTCTCAAAGCCCTCAGGACTAGAAAACAGAGTGAACCTTCACACACACTGTGGGCTTCAGTAAATAACAGTAACAACGTCTGTTCATTAACTGTAATGGAAATGACATATGAGGGCAGATTTTTAAAAATAAAGGAAACTGCATGATGGGGTTGGAGGTTAAAGTAGGTAGGCGGAACTCTTTGTCTTAATTGCTCAATTATTTTATAAATCTATATTCTATAGATACAGCCTAGTCATTATTTTTAAAACTTAAAAGCAGGCACTTAAGAATGAAAATAAAGAGTACATTCAAGAGAATTAAGGGAGTAAAATGGGCTTACTTTCAAAAGCCAAGAAAGAGGGAAAAAAAAGAGAGAAGCAAAACAATTATGGTAAATAGAAAATGCATAGTGTGATGGTTTAAGTATCTTCAAGCATATCCGCAAACATTTTGCCTACAAACAAAACGCACTCTTCTGCAAAAGAACTGATTTTAAACTGGAATAATCAAGTGACCTCCTCATTATGTACTCTCTGAGAGGCAGGCATCAAGCATCCTGTCACAGGAAGATAGAAAACACAGGATAGGAAATAAAGACGCAGGTTTAAATATAACTGGAAATTAACAACCAAAAGAAAGCTGGTATGTCACCATCAATAAGCAGAATTTTGGGTAAAAAGAGTGTCATGATTTAATGATAACAGAGCAATTTACCATGAAGTTAAAGAAATATTAACTCTATACATGTGTAAAAATATAGGCTCAAATGTTTAAAGCAGTTGCTGAAGGAAGACCCAGGAGAAACTTGATGTGCACACAGGTATGCCTTCGTGCAGCAGTAACAGATCATTCGAAAGGCAGATGATAGAGAGTTCAGCACTGTAAACAATTGATGCAATTGCTTGTAGCACAAGACACAAAGCATTTTTGAAATGCAAATGCTTTATAAATGGGGCGTTTGTAAAGCTGGACTGCATACTGTGTCCCGGGCATCTCTATGTCAGTCTCAATCAGATAGATGTTTAATCAAGATGTCGGTCCATTAGAAAGAGAGTGTTAGGTTTGACAACAGGTTTTAGAAACTAGAAGACGTGTTTCTAAGTCATTCATGGTTCAGATAAAAATATATGCTGGTAAAATAAATACACTGGAGAAAATTTAAGGAATTAACAGTTGGGAAGGATATTGCTTAGGGTGCTGACTAAAACGTCTCACACTGCTGATTAGGTTTGGACAAACCTCTTTGTAGGCAATTGTAATAAAAGTGAAGATAGACTCAAACTCTAAGCTAACAGTACCACATTTAGGCTCACACACAGAAAATTCCATCCATGTTTATGAAGACACTCTCACAAAGATAGATTTTAAGTATTGCTCCTAATAGCAAAAATATAAAACAAAGGGGTTTAATTTATAAATTAATATGTAAATTGTAGTGTACTTATAAAATGAAAAAAATAGTAATTGTCAAAATTAATGAATTAGCTAAATCAAGTTTACTCTTGAACTTTGCAAGCCATGGTGTAAGTTGAGAATATTATGTCATATTTATATAGCAAGGGAAAATAGACATTTCCACATGTTCTTTATTGATGAAATTCAAAACATAGTAATAAAAATTGAGTGTATTTTTTTTTTTGTAACTTAAGTATATTAAGAAGAAGAATAGGATTCCCTTTATAGGGATAAAATTTCACCTAACTGAAACTTGAAAGTTAATGTTGTATAGCATCAAATTGATTACAAATGGTCACAGGTGGAAAAAGAAAAAAAACCTTAAATTCTGAGTCGCTCAGTCGTATCCACCTCTCTGCAACCCCATGAACTGCAGCCCACCAGGCTCCTCTGCCCGTAAGATTTCCCAGGCACGAATACTGGAGTGGGTTGCCATTTCCTTCTCTAGGGGATCTTCCTGACCCAGAGATCAAACCCGGGTCTCCTGCTTTGCAGGCAAATTCTGTACTGTCTGAGCCGCCAGGGTTGGACAAAATGGGAATGGACTACATTTGGGTCCATTGAGCCCTGGTTTGCCAAATCTGAGTTCCATCAATATGTCAGCGTGGTATCAAGAATAAACAAGCATCTTGGTAAAGGAAGTATACACATGCATGGTCCCATTTATGTAAACTATTTTAAAAATCAAAACCTTACTATTATTCTTTATGGATATAGGTGTGCGGGGAAATATGAACATGAACAGGAAAGACATATACCAACTTTCAGGATGGATCTGAATGCAATCTTTTGGATTAAACTAATGAACCCAACGTTATAGAATTCTCTCTGGGGCCTTAGACGTACCCTCCAAAAACAGAGTGCTGGTTATAAAATGACTGCGCTCGGCCACAGGAATTCTGAATTGCGTGGATCCAAAACAAATGAGTCATTTCCCTCTTCGCTACCTCTTCCACAGCTTCCTGTCAAAGTATTCTCTTTCTTGATAGTATTTATCCTAAGAAATATCACCTCCATCATCTAAAGTCTTTTTTTAATCCACCCTTTCCTTTCCAAATATGATTTATTTTCCAAATTCTTGTCCTTCTCATCACCATTCTCTCTATCTGACTCTCTTTCCTCTGTTTTCTCTCCCCTCTCCTCTATTACCATAAAAGCCTCAAAACTTTTCTCCAGGAGAGAAATGTTGTCAAAACCCAAATGGGTTCCTATCAGCCATTTCTTTAAAACCTTCACTGTCTCCCCATTCTGGATGAGATTAAATATAAAGTCTCTAGCATGTCTTAAAAGACATTTGAACTGGTTTCCTTTACTTTTAAAAGCTAAGTTCTTCGCTTTTAATTTTTTTTTTAATTGAACTTCACACAATGCCTACCCTTTTCCCCTACACAATTTATTTTCTATATTTGTGATCTCCATACCCCGGTGACATATCTCTGTCAATAATACATTTTAGGATTATTTTCAATACTTTTTTGTTTGTTGTTGTTTACTGACTAATTCTTGTTCAACTCTTTGCAACCCCATGGACTGTAGCCCACCAGGCTCCTCTGTCTGTGGGATTCTCCAGGCAAGAACACTGGAGTGGGTTGCCATTTCCTGCTCCTGGGGATCTTCCCGACCCAGGGACTGAACCCGTGTCTTCTGCATTGACAGGCGGATTCTTTACAACTGAGTCACCAGGGAAGCCCACATTTTTGTTAATTAAAATATAAACATACCTGTATTTTTTTGCTTCAATTGTGTCCAGCTCTTTGCAACCCTGTGGACTGTAGCCCACCAGGCTCCTCTGTCTATGGGATTCTCCAGGCAAGAACACTGGAGTGGGTTGCCATTTCCTGCTCCAGGGGATCTTCCCGACCCAGGGACTGAACCCATGTCTTCTGCATTGACAGGCGGATTCTTTATAACTGAGTCACCAGGGAAGCCCACATTTTTGTTAATTAAAATATAAACATATCTGTATTATTTGCTTCAGTTGTGTCCGGCTCTTTGCAACCCTGTGGACTGTAGCCCACCAGGTTCCTCTGTCCATGGGATTCTCCAGGCAAGAGTACTGGCGTATTCCTCCTCCAGGGGATCTTCCCCACCCAGGGATCAAACCCGAGCCTCTTCTGTCTCCTGCATAGACAGGCAGGCACTTTACCACTAGTGCCACCTGGGAAGTCCCATTTATTTGCAAAGACCATATTAAATACACTCAAAATGAAAAAAATTTATATATAAACAGAATATGAGAGAAATTTCTAAAAATTTATACTTTTAGTATTAACAGCTCACACATAAAAATCTTCTTGTTCTCTCTAGTATATTAATAACAGCTAGACTACGAATAATGTGTTTAATGAGAGCAAAGTGATGGTGTCTATGGCCACCTGTGAAAAGTTCTCTGCGTCTGAACACAGATGCTCTGCCGGGGTCCTGCTAACAAGAAGAGGACTCAGCGCGTCTCTGAATGGGCAGGTCCTCTCAGTCTCTTCGTGACAGAGCAGACCATCACCCAGTCAGACGTTGTACGTGACCGTTTCTCTCCAGGTGTTCCTCATTTTATCACGCCTTACTTTATTGCAGCTTTTTGCAAACTGAAAGTTTGTGGCGATCTTGCACGGTCAGATGACAGTTAGCAGTTTTGAGTAATACTTTCCTTAAAAAAGAAGTATGTACACATTTATTGTTGGCTGCACTGAGCGTTCACTGCTGCGCGCAGGCCTCCTCTAGTTGCAGCAAGCGCGGGCCACTCTCCAGTTGAGGGGACGGGCTTCTCATTGCAGCGGCTTCTCCGCTTGTGGCGCACGGGCTCTGGGGCCCCCGGGCTTCAGGATTGCAGTTCTCAGGCTTAGTCGCCTCACGGCATGTGGGATCCTTCTGAACCAGGGATCAAACCAGTGTCCTTGACATTGGCAGGCAGATTCTTAACCATTGGGCCACCAGGGACTCCCTAAAGTACTTTTTAATTAAGATAGGTATTGTATTTTTAGACATAAGGTGTTGCAGACTTAACAGACTTTAGACATAACTTTTCTATGCACGAAGAAACCAGAAAAGTTCCTGTGACTCACTGCATTGCAGTATTCTCTTCATGGAGATTGGAACGACACCTGAGTGTCTCTGAGGTGTGCCTTGATTGATCGCATCCGTGCTCATGGCTTTCCATCCACACACTGATGACTTAAACATTTCCATCGCAAGCCTAGTTCCCTCAAATAATTCTAGATAAACACTGGCTTGATACCCCGCCTCTTTGTCTATTAGGCATCTCCTGTTCCCATGGCTCCTCCCTCACCTGTGACCGTATCTGTAAATGCAACTGTAACCATCCCTTTGTTCTGAAATCCATGGAGACTGTTTCTTCTTTTCTTAATTTCACAAGCCACATCCCATCCACCAATAAATCTTTTGTTTACTCAACCTTCAAGACATCCTATTTCTACAATCTGAGCAATCCCCTCACCATCACAGCAGTCTTTCTGGCCCTCCTCCCTGTCAACCCTATCGTCTTACGGCAATAGCCAGCTAGGCAGTCAGTCTCCTCGCTGTCCCCCTAGAGTCTGCTGGTCACACCATATTAAGAGTTACTTGCACTTATAAGGCAGATCAGGTCTCTTCTCAGCTCAAAACCCCACTTGCACACCCTTGACCATACAGAGAACATGTGTTCGTTGCCCCGTTCCTTTCTAGGGGTGCTACATCCCATTTTGTCTACACAGGTCATACTTAAATTTTGCACAGGGCTCTATCGACTGTCCACACCTTCCTTTCCATAGCATTCCTTATTCACATATTCGGCATGTCGTCACTGGCCAACTAGTATTTGCACATGTATGCAAGTGTCTTTTAAGTCATTTGTCTACTGCAGAATAGATCTCCCATGTCCCTGGGACTCTGTGCACTTTGCTGTGTTCTCAGAACAGAAAGTGTCTGGGCTCTTGCCTTAGGACGTGTCTTGCATAGGACCTGTGATTGTCTGCTCTACCTTCATGTTGCTGCTGTTTAGTCGCTCAGTTGTGTCCGACTCTTTTTGACCCCATGGACTGTAGCCCGCCAGGCTCCTCTGTCCATGGGATTCTCCAGGCAAGAACACTGGAGTGGGTTGCCATTCCCTCCTCCAGGGGATCTTCCTGACCCAAGTATCCTGTACTGCAGGCAGATTTCTTACCACTGAGCCACCAGGAAAGCCCCCTGCCCTCATGCCAATCTATATATTATAAGCAACTGTGACACGTGATATGGGAAGACATTCGTATTCAGTCATGTATTAAATATGAGCAAACATTCACTGCAGTTCAGTTCAGTCACTCAGTCGTGTCTGACTCTTTGCGACCCCATGAAACACAGCACGCCAGGCCTCCCTGTCCATCACCAACTCCCGGAGTTCACTCAGACTCACGTCCATCTAGTCAGTGATGCCATCCAGCCATCTCATCCTCTGTCATCCCCTTCTCCTGCCCCCAATTCCTCCCAGCATCAGGGTCTTTTCCAATGAGTCAACTCTTCACATGAGGTGGCCAAAGTACTGGAGTTTCAGCTTAAGCATCATTCCTTCCAAAGAAATCCCAGGGCTGATCTCCTTCAGAATGGACTGGTTGGATCTCCGTGCAGTCCAAGGGACTCTCAAGAGTCTTCTCCAACACCACAGTTCAAAAGCATCAATTCTTTGGCGCTCAGCCTTCTTCACAGTCCAACTCTCACATCCATACATGACCACTGGAAAAACCATAGCCTTGACTAGACGAACCTTTGTTGGCAAAGTAATGTCTCTGCTTTTGAATATGCTATCTAGCATGGTCATAACTTTCCTTCCAAGGAGTAAGCGTCTTTTAATTTCATGGCTGCAGTCACCATCTGCAGTGATTTTGGAACCCAGAAAAATAAAGTCTGACACTATTTCCACTGTTTCCCCATCTATTTCCCATGAAGTGATGGGACCGGGTGCCATGATCTTCGTTTTCTGAATGTTGAGCTTTAAGCCAACTTTTTCACTCTCCACTTTCACTTTCATCAAGAGGCTTTTGAGTTCCTCTTCACTTTCTGCCATAAGGGTGGTGTCATCTGCATATCTGAGGTTATTGATATTTCTCCCGGCAATCTTGATTCCAGTTTGTGTTTCTTCCAGTCCAGCGTTTCTCATGATGTACTCTGCTTATAAGTTAAATAAGCAGGGTGACAATATACAGCCTTGACGTACTCCTCTTCCTATTTGGAACCAGTCTGTTGTTCCATGCCCAGTTCTAACTGTTGCTTCCTGACCTGCATACAATTTTCTCAAGAGGCAGATTAGGTGGTCTGGTATTCCCATCTCTTTCAGAATTTTCCACAGTTTATTGTGATCCTCACAGTCAAAGGCTTTGGCATAGTCAATAAAGCAAAAATAGATGTTTTTCTGGAACTCTCTTGCTTTTTCCATGATCCAGTGGATGTTGGCAATTTGATCTCTGGTTCCTCTGCCTCTTCTAAAACCAGCTTGAACTTTAGGAAGTTTATGGTTCACATATTGCTGAAGCCTGGTTTAGAGAATTTTGAGCATTACTTTACTAGCATGTGAGATGAGTGCAACTGTGCATTAGTTTGAGCATTCTTTGGCATTGCCTTTCTTTGGGATTGGAATGACAACTGACCTTTTCCAGTCCTGTGGCCACTGCTGAGTTTTCCAAATTTGCTGGCATATTGAGTGCAACACTTTCACAGCATCATCTCTCAGGATTTGGAACAGCTCAACTGGAATTCCATCACCTCCACTAGCTTTGTTCATAGTGATGCTTTCTAAGGCCCACTTGACTTCACATTCCAGGATGTCTGGCTCTAGGTCAGTGATCACACCATCGTGGTTATCTGGGTCATGAAGATCTTTTTTGTACAGTTCTTCTGTGTATTCTTGCCATCTCTTCTTAATCTCTTCTGCTTCTGTTAGGTCCATACCATTTCTGTCCTTTATCGAGCCCATCTTTGCATGAAATATTCCCATGGTATCTCTAATTTTCTTGAAGAGATCTCTAGTCTTTCCCATTCTGTTGTTTTCCTCTATTTCTTTGCATTGATTGCTAAAGAAGGCTTTCTTAGCTCTTCTTGCTATTCTTTGGAACTCTGCATTCAGATGCTTATATCTTTCCTTTTCTCCTTTGCTTTTTGCTTCTCTTCTTTTCACAGCTATTTGTAAGGCCTCCCCAGACAGCCATTTTGCTTTTTTGCATTTCTTTTACATTCACTTATTCATTTATAAATGAGAGGAGCCTGAGCACGCATTCTGTCTTCTTCCTGTTCTCCCAAGCATAGGGCTGCTCACCGCTGTTCTCCACTTTGGAGACCCCCGCTCTGACACACAAGTCCCCTCAGAGATGCCAAGTTTCTCTCTCAAACCTGTGTTTCTACAAACGCTCTGCCCCCTCCACCCCCGCAGGTAGCTCCCTTGCTTCCTAACCTTGCAGACCGGCTTTGAAAGATAGAACAAAGTGTGAAAATTAGAACGGCAGGATTCAGTTCAACAGACTAATTTGAAACAGTGAACAAAACGTGAAACAATCACAGCTGTATAGATGCTGTTGCTGTATGTGTGTATGCACCGTGGCCTTCTCCTGGATTCACAATTTCTGAGCTGCCATAATAGCATAATAATTTTGAGCTACAATCATAGTAAATGATTGTAGCTCAAAAGAAAATTCACAGACTTCTAGGGAAGAAGGAGCACTCCATGGTGCAACATCTATTTATTCTTTCTACACTCCTCAGAAAAACACATAAACTTGGAATCAGAATTGGATTCGGGACTGGGGCTGTAACACTTGCCTCTCAAGCTCTTAAGGTTATGGTAGGAAAGTAATTGGCACAGTGGGTTATTTTTCACTGTGTAGTTCTCTCAATAAAATAGAATAAATATTGGGTTGCTTTCTAAACATGTTAATAAACCTGTTTAAATTACTTTGTAAGTCATTTTAAAGATCATCCTCAAATTAGAAACTTTGAAAGGGCCAGCAGAGTCTTTGGTCATGTTAGCATCATAGTATGGAGAAGGCAATGGCACCCCACTCAGTACTCTTGCCTGGAAAATCCCATGGATGGAGGAGCCTGGTGGGCTGCAGTCCATGGGGTCGCTAAGAGTCGGACACGACTGAGCGACTTCGCTTTCACTTTTCACTTTGATGCCTTGGAGAAGGAAATGGCAACCCACTCCAGTGTTCTTGCCTGGAGAATCCCAGGGATGGGGGAGCCTGGTGGGCTGCGGTCTATGGGTTCGCACAGAGTCGGACACGACTGAAGCGACTTAGCAGCAGCAGCAGCATCATAGTAATGACTAGGGCTTCCGGGGTGGCTCAGATGTTAAAGAGTCCACCTGCAATGCAAGAGACCTGGGTTCAATCCCTGTGTGGAGAAGATCCCCTGGAGAAGGGAATGGCAACTCTCTCCAGTATTCTTGCCTGGAGAATTCCATGGACAAAGGAACTTGGTGGGCTACAGTCCATAGAGTTGCAGAGTCAGACACTACTGAGCTACTAAGCCTGCACAAATGACTCGGTTTGAACTATGAACTATTTTCTTTTTTGGCCCCAAGCATTATGCATAAAACGATAATGACTCTTAAAACCTAAACTGCTAGTAGGAATGTATTGTCTTCTTCATAGAACTAAACGCGACAAAGAAAATGCTGACAAGAGAGGTGTATGACAAGCCAAATATATTGCCAGCGCTCAGACATTAAAATGAAAGCAGTCCTATTTTTCTTTCTTACAATCACAACACTGTTTGACACCTATTACCGTAACCATTTGTTAAACTGCATGACCAGAGTGGACTCACATTTCTCACACCTTTATCTGCTCCCCGGCAGGTGTGAGGAAAGGGTTAGAAGACAAGTGTGTGGCTAAAACCAAACTCATTTTGAATGTCAATTTTGAGAAGGAAAAAGCGTGTAAAAATGAAGCTTATTCATTAAATTGAAACCACCTTTCCCCCATCCAATTAAAAACATCTTCTACCCTCAATCTCTTCCAAAAGTGACCAGTTACAGCAGAGAGGTGGAGGTTGTACTTGTAGAGAAAAACAACAGAAAAATGCATTAGAGCAAGAATATCACCGATGGAATAGGAACTGTAATGCTCTGTTGTAGGAAAGTAGAAGACACTCAGAAAGACGCCAGAAAGGTTGCTAAGGTTAACAGCTTCCCTTTTCTCCCCCTGCCCTTAAAGAAAGAGTCTTGGAAAAGGCAACCCACTCCAGTGTTCTTGCCTGGGAAATCCCATGGACGGAGGAGCCTGGCGGGCTACAGTCCGTGGGATTGCAAAGAGTTGGACATGACGCAGCAACCAAACAACAATGAAAGCTAGAGTCTGCCTGTAAATCGACTACGCTCACTTCATTTTCAGATTTCATGGAATCAGTGCAAGAATACATGTCAGCATGACGCACGTGACATTGTGTATTTAAATCGTGTCCTTAAAGAAATACATTATTTTCCTCCAACATTTCTATCATTTAGACTAAGTTACAGATAAACTAAATGCTGAAAAGAAATCACCCGAAGCCAACACTGCATAAATATTACCCTCAAAATATATTTTTAAAATTGGGTTTATTTTTATTGTGGAATAGTTATTGCTGGAATTATAATGTGGGCGTTCTTACTTCTTGAATTTTACTCTAAAATATGCTGATTTTAGATTTTGATTTCCATATGACCTAGGTCTGAAAACGTATTTAAGGACTTCTTTGATGTCCAAGAATCATACATATCATTCTTGAGTTATCACACATGAGTGCATTTCAGCTATAAGGAGGCTCTGGGATACATCACACTTGAGGTAGAAGTTTCCCCATATGGTACCAAGAGGACAGGTACAAAATTAACAAAACTGGTCATCTGGTTGCCTGAATATGTCTAAATTTTAATACACTGTCCGGGACTTGAAATGATTACATCGTTTCAAAATGCTAGCATGTGGACACAATCACACTTAATAACTGCATATCCACTGTGCATCTCAGTTATTTTCTCCCAATGTCCAAAGCAAGGTAGCCGTGTGTGTGTTGGGGGGGGGGGGTTCAGTTTTCATTAGAGAATGGAGGAACTCTGTGAACAAGTTGAAAAGAACTCAAAGAAGGACAGTGACAGCAAAGGATTAAAAATGTACTCATGACAGAAATAAGACGGGTGCAATTATTTAGACAAAGAGAAAGACCATTATTTTGGAGTTATTCAAAGAGAATAATTATTTCCTATTGTTTACAACTTCTGAAATAAGTTGTGCCACTATACTATACCCACGTTGATGCTAGACTTGTTACCAGGGTAAATCATGCTTGTGTTTATCTCTGTGTGTGTGTGTAAAGTATGTAATATTTGCTCATCATATATAGAATTCTCCTTCAAATCATGGATATGTTCCAATTTACCATTAAAACCTTCTCTCTTATCCTCATGGTCCAGAGAAGGTGTGACATGGAAATTTCTAGAAAATTTCCTCTGATAGAAGTCTGAGTGTAAACGTAGAGCTTGGCTGTAAATAACCTTCTTGGCCTAGTACTCATATTGGAAGTTTAAGAGAGAGCCAGTACCCTCACTTGGAACCAAGAAGAACCAAAATCACATAAAAATATCAAGTTCTATGTTGCCATTGAATGTAAGATGAAGCTTCTAAAACCTTATAAAAATCTATGTATTTTTCCCCCTAAGCATCAGTAGTGTGTTGCAGAAAGCGATCTTGAGTATATTCCAATGCATTTTGAAAACTGCAAATCAGGGTGGATCACTGAAATGCTGGTCCACTTAACCCAGGTTTGCTGTAGTGCTTAGTCATCGTCGCTAAAGAAGACAGAAGTCTCAGCCTTTTAATTATTTTGTGCCTTTCACTTCTATTCCCTGAGCAAGAGATATCCTGATGCAGAAGCCAGCTAGTCCAGTGGTTCAGTTTTTGCTCATTTCACTGGGGCCAAAGGAAATGCAAAAGATTAAGTGTTGAAAAGTAGCTGCTAGGTAATTCAGAAGGTGAATTTCGCTTTTCTGTCAGTTGGCTGATACCAAGCTAGTGATAATAAGACCTCTTTGGAGGAACATAAATGTCAGTTTTGCGTCAGCTTGTAACCTGAGGAATGTGTGAAAAGGCAGCGCACAGACCCGGCCCCTCCCTCAGTTTAAACTTGCTGAAGGGCCTTTTGATTAACTCCCCAGCTTTGTGGTTTCGGGATCTATTAGTGAGACCATTGAATGTTGCTTTGTGGGTGTTCAGGCCACAAGGGAGCTTATCTGCAGACTCACATCTCCACCCCGTGGCTCTGGTCGACCCACCAGGCTGAGGCAGAAAGGGCTTCTCCCTGTGCCATTCAGCCTCTCTCAGCATGGGTGCCTGAACACCATGTTCACATCCTACCCAAAGAGGAGCTTTCTTATTTAATTTAAATTCTGTAAAGAAAAATCACATTCCTTTCTCAACTTGATCATTCATCTAAATTATTCTTGACCCACCCTGGAAACATGAAATATGCAGTCCTAACCTAAACTTCAAAGCCTCAGGAATGTGTGTCCAAAGGTAAATATAGGTTAAAATGAGAAATAATCCATATTTAATTTTCAATTATTAACTTTTGCTTTTTCAATTATGGGAACTGATGAAATAAAAAAGACAGAAACTAACCTAGGAACTGAAGATAGATAGCAATAATAAAGAAAATAAGTAAAATTTAAAAATAAGATAGTGAAGGGTGGGAAGGAGTATGATTAGTAGAAAATTGCTGTGAACCTCACATTCAAGTTTGGTTTCTCTTTATTATCATCATTATGGCTGTGGGGCATGTGGGATCTTAGTTCTCCGACCAGGGATCAACCCTGTGCCCCCACAGTGGAAGCAGAGACCATCTGGACCATCAGGGAAGTCCCTGGTTGTTCACTTCCAGATACTTACGTCTAAACCTGTGACTAATGTTTTCATTATGGGAATTCAAATTGATGAAATCTATTTAAGCTTGATGTTCTGTGACCTTTCATTGGGAAATCTTGTGAGAGGTTAACAAATTTTCAGATCTAAATGGTTTAACTCATCCCTTCAGTTCAACTCAACTGTAGCGCTTCATTGTTTCTTGTAGGACCTAGACATTTTCCTCCATTGTCCAGTTTGTTCTGGAAGTCAGGAGCTTTCTGGCATATTTTCCAATGAAATCTTAATTTCTAAAATGATACCCTTTTCCACAAATTGCCACGTCTCCAACCATCAACCACTAAGATCCTTGGCTAATAATAAACACAAGCAAGGAAATGTCAGTAAGAAATAATATTGCAAGGGACAGGCTGGAAGATAAGTGGATAGAGATTCAGTAAGAATTCTTTATACGTTGCACAGTATTAGCAACCTTCTTTTATTATTTACTTTTTCCACTGTCTCTTTAAAATGTTATTTTAAATCTTTACAAATATAAGCAAAATGTAAATCCCAAGTAAGGAATAGGACACAGAGTATTTGATTTCTGCTCCCTCTCTTGTCCTTCTCCTCACATCTGTTGCTTCCATTCTCTAACTCGTTAGCACCTTTGACTGAAGCCTTACCCAGGGCAAGGGGTCAGAGAATGAAGTCAACTCAGCTACTCTGCTCCTGCTAAGGCAGTATGGAGGGCAGGGTGCTGGTGGGGAAATTTCCAGTAAGTACATACACGTGTGATTTGCGTTGTAGTTGTTCAGCCGCTGAGTCGTGTCCAACTCTCTGTGACCCCATAGACTGCAGCACGCCAGGCTTCCCTGGAATCAATAGGAAGACTTGCTTGTTTGCTGATAATACGTGGTCTATGGGAGAAGTACTCTAGCACTTACTGAACGCATATATGGAATTTCCATATGTGTCACCAAATTTGGATAAATCTCCCGTTTCGTTACCATAATCGTCACTGCGATTCTCTGACAGAGCAATTGCACCGTCCTCCGGAGGTCTTTTTCTGAGTTACAAGCCTTAAAACTTGTCAGTCATCTTGGATAACCCCCCCTTCCCTTGTCCCTGCCCTGCTGGATTGAAACCATAATCAATGCCTACTGGTTTTTGCCTTCTAAATCTCTCTTATAGGAACCCACTTCTTCCCCGATCCCTCATTATTATCCTAGACTATGCTACAATCCTGTCTTCTGAGTGAGCAGAAAGCCTCCTATCACCTGCCCGTCACCTGGACTCTCAGATCTGTGAGAAGAGAGACCAAGGTTGGTTTGCTGTGCAGCGCCCAGTATAAAACCCAGCACTTAGTAAGAAAAATGAAAGTAGCAGCAGGTATGCAATACATTCAAAAATCGTAAGTAGAGCAGATAAATATACTTCTAGCATTTTATTATCTACTAACACCACACACACACACACACACACACACACACACACACACACAATGCCCATGAGCACTTATTCTTGACCAGGGGTCCCCAGCCTCTGAAATCTGATGCCTGATGATCTGAGGTGGAGCTGATGTAATAAGGATAGGAACAAAGTGCCCAATAAATGAAATGCGCTTGAATCATTCTAGCATCTTCCCCCCGTCCCCACCGCAACCCTGGTCCATGGAAAAATTGTCTACCATGAAACCGGTCCCTGATGCCAAAACACTTATAGACCCCTGTTCTGGACTATGCAGCTCAGGACCACAGTGGACAGGTCCTGAGCCCCCAGGTCCATATCCTACCTCACTTCAGGTCCAGTAGAAAAGAGCCCCTCCATCTTTTGAGTTTTGTTTGAAACGCTTAAACTGACGTAAAGTGAATGAAACAAGAAGGTCTTGTTCCAGCAGGATGTTCCTATACCAGGTGGTGGGTGCTGAGGACCCAGTGTTTGGGACCAGCCAGCACTGGGGTCAGATACAACTTCACTATTTCTCAGGAACACAATTATAGAGAAGTCACTTCAGCTCTCTGAGATTCCCTTCTTTCACTGATAAACTGAGGATAAAATGCATAACTTCCAAGGACTTTATGAGGGTTCGAGACGAGATTTATAAGTTGCCAAGCACGGTGCCCAGCATAGAAGAGATATCCAATGTGTTTTAATTTGAATTTTCAAATGACAATTTTGTAAGCTATAAAATAATTTGTGCTGAGCTTCCTGGCAAAAAGAAGTTCTGTGATTATAGATCATTTTTAATGCTCCCAAAGGTTATTTGCAGCTAGTCAAGAATCTGCTTCAGTATAACCAGGACATTGGCAGGACAGCTATTATTACTTGCATTTTTTTTTTTAAACAAAGAACTAAAGACCCAGAGAGTTGTATGACTTGTAGAATGGGTTCATAATTAAAACTCATAGAATGGATTCATAATTAAAATTGGAAGAGGGCCTAGACTTTGGGAATTCTTCTCTGTTTTTATTCCCACCCCTTCAAACAGTAAGGATTTAATTCATTCCAAAGAAGCTTGGATCATTGACATGAATTCTTCAATGTACCAAGGCTTTGGGAACTGTCATCAACAAGAATATTTCAAAACATGAAAATATTCTACAGTTTTGCTGCTTAATTTGTCCAGCCTTTCTATTTGGGGCAGTATTTTGTTCCACATGTGTTTCTGCATTAAAATCAGAATCAAGATGATGTGTAAAGGATGATAAGCGTGTGAAAGTCGCTCAGTCGTGTCAAACTCTTTGAGACCCTATGGACTATAGAGTTCATGGAATTCTCTAGGCCATAACACTGGAGTGGGTAGCCTTTCCCTTCTCCAGGGGATCTTCCCAACCCAGGGATTGAACCCAGGTCTCCCGCATTGCAGGCAGATTCTTTACCAGCTGAGCCACAAGGGAAGCCCATGATGAGAAGATGCAGAGGGAAATGTGCTATGCCGTCCAAGGCTCTGCTTCCTTGTGTCCTAGCCAGGAATGAATCAGCTAAAATGTCCAGACACCTCTTGGGGGAAAGACCAGCTTTAGAGGTGTACCCTTGAAGTGGAATCATATGATAATGTATCTGCCGCCTAGAGATGAGATGATGGGCTTCCCTGGTGGCTCAGATGGTAAAGAATCTTCCTGTGATGCAGGAGACCTGGGTTCAATCCCTGGGTTGAGAAGATCCCCTGGAAGAGGGCATGGCAACCCACTCCAGTATTCTTGCCTGGAGAATCCCCATGGACCAAGGAGCCTGGTGGGCTACAGTCCATGGGGTTGCAAAGAGTCAGACATGACAGAGTGACTAAGCACAGCACAGAGGTCTACCTAAGGATGCTACGGAAGAAGCCTTTTGTCTTAAAACAATGGCAAAACCAACCAGCCAGTCTTGCAGCAGGAGATTACCAAAGGGAGAGAATCTTAACCAAAAAATAGAAAGAAAGAAAGAAAGAAAAAGGCAAAAAAAAGCTGGATAGAAATGAGATCCAGAAAATATTTCTGGGTGGTAGCATGCTGAGGTCCAGATGGAAATTTAGCATTAATTTGGCTAACACTATTTCAGTCACAGCACATTTTCAACTATTTATTTTTGTACCGAGCCTCTCCTAGTAAGGTGGGTATCAAATGGAAAGATTTTTTTTCTTTTTTTCCTAAGGTGGCATTTCAAATAATAATAATAATAATAAAATCCTGGACCAGTAACAATTTTTCCATTAGATGCATAAGGAAACACAGCAGGGATCTTGCATGAGCCTATATTTTTTTGCTAATTTAATCTGTGCATATAAATGACATCTTTCCATTTCTTCTCTAAAGGAGGCTTGTTTTTCCATCCTCTTCACCGATTGGCTCCAACTCTGGGGTGCTTGTTTCTTTAGCGTTGATACCCAAACGCAAACGCAGTCCTTCTAACTTACACCACGGGGAAAAGAGAACTGGGGTAAGAGAGGCGGACTCTATCCACGCCACGGTTCCATACATAGAAAATTGATTTTCTCACCGTACCAAATGATAAAGTCCATCTTTGATATATTTCTGTCTCACTGCTTTCCAGGTCTTAAGGCATCTGATCCCAGGTCAGCTCCCCTTGGAGTTTAATGCAGAACACAGTCCCTTCCCTTCAGAGATCTCATGCCACAGGGCATGGGTGTGTTTTCTTTGGCTGGGACAGCCCTTATGAAAGAAATTATTCTGCTGCCTAACTGACAGAGTTGGGCATAGGCTACTGAGAAACGGGGCCTCTCCCAGTGGCCCTTTGCCTGGAATTTGTCCTAAAAGCATGAAACTGAGCAGCATTTGTAGCAGACAGATGTGGATAATATATGCACCACCTTTCCATTCCGGTGTCTGTTTGCATGCGAATGAGAAACTGCAGGATTTTTAAATGTGGCCCTAGGCGATGGTGAAGCTGTGAGCTCTTGGTGAGACCTGGTCCCAGGCTTGATAGGAAAGTCGATTGTGGATGGATCCCCTTGGCCAAATTAAGAAACAAACTCCCATGTTGCCGTGTCTGCTGGTGCAAATGTTCTGAAGATAATAACCTAAACATTTTTAGCAGTCGTTGAACAATGCCTATGATATAAACAGAAAGAGCAGTCAAATCCAGCTACTAGTCAACACTGGCTTGTCCTAAAGCTTTGCCTGGAACCTGGGGATGCTCAGTGTACCCTGTGCATTTATTCACATAGCTCTTTTTGTTGTTTTTCAGTCACTAAGTTGTGTCTGACTCTTTGCTACCCCATGGACCGTAGCACACCAGGCTCCTCTGTCCTCCACTATCTCCCGGAGTTTGCTCAGATTCATGTCCGTTGAGTTGGTGATGTCATCCAACCATCTCATCCTCTGTCGCCCCCTTCTCCCCCTGCCCTCCCTCTTTCCCAGCATCAGGGTCTTTTCCAATGAGTTGGCTTTTTGCATCAGGTGGCCAAAGTATTGGAGCTTCAGCATCAGTCCTTCCAATGAATATTCAGGACTGACTTCCTTTAGGATTGACTTATTTGATCTCCTTGCAGTCCAAGGGACTCTCAAGAGTCTTCTCCAGCACCACAGTTCAAAAGCATCATCACATAGCACTACTGTCATGTATTACCAACCCAAGGGAGCACTAACCCGGTCATGCATCGTAAGCGAGAATTATTGAAGAGTCCCAGCGCCTGTTTCTTTGGTTCTGTTTTGGTTTTGGATGAACTTTTAGGAACAATTATAGTAAAACCATGATTTTAGTGAAAAGAGCCCCTTCTTGGGTCTTATGAGTTCTAATTTGGCTCTGCGCTCATTTTGAGCAAATTATTCTACCCAGGGGAGCAGCAGCCGGCCTGTATATGAAACAAGAGAGAGTGAGGATTTAAGTGACTTCCGGCTTACCTTTTCCCTCTAAAGCAGTATAGCATCAGTGGTGCCGGAGTCGGCTGTTAACAGTGAGGTGAGTGGAAAGCAGTGGGAAGCCAGCAGTTTGCACTCTTACTGTCCCAGGACGAGTGGTTCAAAAGAAATACACATTATTGAATACGTTTTTAAAACATCTATTTATTTTTTCTCCCTGGAACCATGACTTGGGGTTGGGGTGACCTCTTTCCTAATGTATCTCTGACTGCTAGTCCCCTTCCTCTAAGCCAAGACTCTGCCTTCTCACCTGGAGAACAGTGGTGAGGTTGGGTCTCTGCTTACAGCAGAAGTCAGCAAACTGGCCCGCAGGAGAAACCTCTGCAGATTCTTAGCAAAGCTAAGAATGCCTTCCTTTATGCTTTTATTTTTTTAATATTTTTGATGCTTTGGTATTAATTTTTATATTTTAATTGAAGTATAGTTAATTAACGGTAGTATATTAGTATTAGGTGTGCAGCATAGTGACTCAATATTTTTATAGATTAAACTCCATTTGAAGTTACTACAAAACAACAGCTATATTTGCCTGTGTTGTACAATATATCCTTTTTGCTCCTTTGTTTATTTTATTTTTTTTTTTTCTAGTCAGGTGAAGCAGTGGGAATGGAGAAGGAACAAAGAAATCTGTAACTGGCTGTGATCAATTAATTGCAAACACCACTGCACTCGGACCAGCTGCTCCTTTGTTTATAAATACTCTAGTTTTCATCTCTTAATCCCATGCCATTCCTCTATGTTTTTAAATGGTTGAAAATACATTGAAAGAACAAGATTCCATAACATGAAATGTACATGAAATTAAATTTTCAGTGTCCAGATATAGTTTTATTGGAACAAGCACACCTTTGTTTTTGTTTTTCACTATTATCTCTAGCTGCTTTCATGCAGTAATGGCAGAATTGAGTGCTTAAAGCAGAGACTATCGCTTTCAAAGGTCAGAATACTTACTTTCTAACTTATTACAGAAAAATTTACCAACCTCTAGCTTTAAGGAAAGAGTATGAATAGTCAGAGACAGATTAATAAAGTGTTAAAAAAAAAACAAAAAGGAAAACCAGGACAAGGGACATAGAAAGGAAAACGATAATGACCATGAGATTGTGGTTGCGATAATTACAGTAACGTTAGCAGTATCGCTCTAGGTCCGATACTACTCTTCAAAATGCAGTGTGCGTGTTTCTTAGTCGCGTCAGTCCTGTCTGACTCCTTGCAACCCCATGGACTGCACCCCGCCAGGCTCCTCTGTCCATGGAGTTCTCTAGGCCAGAACACTGGAGTGAGTTGCCATGTTCTCCTCCAGGGGATCCTCCCAACCCGGGGATGGAAACAAAATACAGCACATACATAATTTTATTTACTCAAGCCAAAAAAAAAAAAAGTGAGGAAGTAACACAACTATGATATTTGCCATTTTATTGAAACATAGACCCACAAAGATTCAATGTCTTACCCAGTCACACGGCTAGTCATATGGTGAGGATTAAAGTCTAGGTTCCTTAAAATTTATCCTAGCACCCCCAGCTTGTACTATAGACAACAAAAGAAAAAGCTAGTTGAAGGGAAGGATCATTTGGGAAAAGTTAAATCGAAGTTCTCCTTAAAGACAAATTGTAATTCTTCCACCTGAATCCATGTAAGAGGCTGCTGGTAGGCCATATTATCTTGTGTGTTGCTCTGTTAAAAGTGGCACAGACCCACAGAGAGACAAACACCCATAAATATGCATGAAATATTCACTGACATTAGAAGATTTACCATCCTCCAAAAACATTTACACAAACTATTTAAACAATACTGTTTCCATTTTAACCTAACTACTCAGTAACCTCATTATTAAAATAGTATATTCTATATATATATTTTATAAGATAGTATATTATATATATCAAATACATTTTTTGGTTAAAATCAAGTCCGATACTGTAAAGAACAATATTGCAGCATAGAAAACTGAAATGTTAAGTCCATCAATCAAGGTAAATTGGAAGTGGTCAAACAGGAGATGACAAAAGTGAATATCGACCTTTTAGGAATCAGTGAACTAAAATGGACAGGAATGGGCAAATTTAATTTAAATCTACTACCATGGGCAAGAAATAGAGTAGCCCTCACAGTCAACAAGAGTCCAAAATGAAGTACTTGAGTACTATCTCAAAAACAACAGAATGATCTCTGTTTCTAAGGCAAACCATCCAATATCACAGTAATCCAAATCCATGTCTCAACCACTAATGCCAACAAAGCTGAAGTTAAATGGTTCTATGAAGATCTATAAGACCTTCTAGAACTAACATCAAAAAAAAAAAGTCCTTTTCATCATAGGGAACTGGAATGCAAAATCAAGAATTCAAGAGATACCTGGATTAACAGGCAAGTTTGGCCTTGGAGTACAAAATAAAGCAGGGCAAAGGCTAACAGAATTTTGCCAAGAGAACACACTCGTCGTATCAAACACCCTCTTCCTTCAACATAAGAGACAACTCTCCACATGGTTATCACCAGATGGTCAACGCCGAAATCAGATTGATTATATTTTTTGCAGCCAAAGATGGAGAAGCTCTATACAGTCAACAAAAACAAGACCTGGAGCTGACTATGGCTCAGATCATGAACTCCTTATTGCCAAATTCAGACTTATATTGAAGAAAGTAGGGAAAACCACTAGACCATTCAGGTATGACCTAAATCAAATCCCTTACAATTATACAGTGGAAGTGAGAAATAGATTTAAGGGACTAGATCTGATAGAGTGCCTGATTAACTATGGACGGAGGTTTGTGACATTGTCCAGGAGACAGGGATCAAGACCATCCCCCTGGAAAAGAAATGCAAAAAAGCAAAATGACTGTCTGAGGAGGACTTACAAATAGCTGAGAAAAGAAGAGAAGCTAAAGGCAAAGGAGAAAAGGAAAGAAATAAGCATCTGAATGCAGAGTTCCAAAGAATGGCAAGGAGAGATAAGAAAGCCTTCCTCAGTGATCAGTGCAAAGAAATAGAGGAAAACAACAGAATGGGAAAGATTAGCAATCTCTTCAGGAAAATTTGAGATACCAAGGGAACACTTTATGCAAAAATGGGCAGAATAAAAGACAGAAATGGTATGGACCTAACAGAAGCAGAGGATATCAAGAAGAGATGGCAAGAATACACAGAAGAACTGTACAAAAAAGATCTTAATGAACCCAAATAATCATGATGGTGAGATCACTCACCTAGAGCTAGACGTCCTGGAATGAGAAGTCAAGTGGGCCTTGGGAAGCATCACTACGAACAAAGCTAGTGGAGGTGATGGAATTCCAGTTGAGCTATTTCAAATCCTAAAATATGATGCTGTGAAAGTGCTGCACTAAATATGCCTGCAAATTTAGAAAACTCATCAGTGGACATGGGACTGGAAAAGGTCAATTTTCATTCCAATCCCTAAGAAAGGCAATGCCAAAGAATGCTCAAACTACTACACAATTGCACTCATCTCACACACTAGCAAAGTAATGCTCCAAATTCTCCAAACTAGGCTTCTAGAGTATGTGAACTGAGAAATTTCAAATATTTAAGCTGGATTTAGAAAAGGAAGAGGAACCAGAGATCAAAGCAATATCCATTGGATCATACAAAAAGTAAGAGAATTCCAGAAAAAAACTACTTCTTTGTTGATGACACTAAAGCCTTTGACTGTGTGGATCACCACAAACTGTGGAAAATTCTTCAAGAGATGGGAATACCAGACCAGCTGACCTGCCTCCTGAGAAATCTGTATGCAGGTCCAGAAGCAACAGTTAGAACTGGACATGGAACAATGGACTGGTTCCAAATTGGGAAAGGAGTATGTTAAGGCTATATATTGTCACCCTGCTTATTTAACTTATATGCAGAGTACATCATGAGAAACGCTGGGCTGGAGGAAGCACAAGCTGGAATCAAGATTGCCAGGAGAAATATCAATAACCTCAAATGTGCAGATGACACCACCCTTAGGGCAGAGAGTGAAGAGGAACTAAAGAGCCTCTTGCTGAAGGTGAAAGAGGAGAGGGAAAAAGCTGGCTTAAAAGTTAGCATTCAATAAACTAAAATCATGGCATCCAGTTCCATTATTTCATAGCAAATCGATGGGGAAACAATGGAAACAGTGACAGACTTTATTTTGGGGGGTTCAGAAATCATTGCAGATGGTGAATGCAGCCATGAAATTAAAAGACGCTTGATTCTTGGAAGAAAAGCTATGACAAACTTGGATAGTGTATGAAAAAGCAGAGACATTACTTTGCCGACAAAGGTCCATCTAGTCAAAGCTAAGGTTTTTCCAGTAGTCATGTATGGATGTGAGAGTTGGACCATAGAGAAAGCTGAGTGCCGAAGAATTGATGCTTTTGAACTGTGATATTGGAGAAGACTCTAGAGAGTCCCTTAGACTGCAAGGAGATCAAATAAGTCCAGCCTAAAGGAAATCAGTCCTGAATATTCATTGAAAGCACTAATGCTGAAGCTGAAGCTCTAATACTTTGGCCACCTGATGGGCAGAACTGACTCATTGGAAAAGACCCTGATGCTGGGAAAGAATGAAAGCAGGAGGGGACAACGGTTACACGGCAGCACCGTCTCAATAGACATGAGTTTGAGCAAGCTTCGGGAGGTGGTGAAGGGCAGGAAATCTTGGTATGCTGCGGTCCATGGGGTCGCAAAGAGTCCGATATGAGTGAGCAACTGAACAACACGTATATAATAGTAATTTCATTATTAAAATAGTATATAAATATATATTACATATTATATTATAGAAATATTTATTGTATAATATATAAATAGTATTTTATATATTAATATAATACCTATTATATATTATTCGTTATATATAATGTATACATATTTTATATATAATTTGTATTATCTAAGTATAGTATTATATATACCATTATGAGTGTGTTAGTTGCTCAGTCATGTCCGACTCTTTGTGACCCCATGGGCTGGGGCCTGCCAGGCTCCTCTGTCCATGGGATTTTCCAGGCAAGAATAGTGAAGTGGGTTGCCATTCCCTTCTCCAGGGGATTTTCCTGACCCAGGGATCAAACCCAGGTCTGCACTGTGGGCAGACTCTGCCACATGAGCCACTTCAGCTCAGTTCAGCTCAGTTCAGTCCCTCAGTCGTGTCCCACTCCGCTATCCCATGAACTGCACCACGCCAGGCCTCCCTGTCCATCACCAACTCCTGGAGTTCGCCCAAACCCATGTCCACTGAGTCAGTGATGCCATCCAGCCATCTCATCCTCTGTCGTCCCCTTCTCTTCCTGCCCTCAATCTTTCCCAGCATCAGGGTCTTTTCCAATGAGTCAGCTCTTCGCATCAGGTGGCCGAAGTATCAGGATTTCAGCTTCAGCATCAGTCCCTCCAGTGAGCCGCCATTGCTGCTCATACCATTGTACCCTGTATATATATTTATATGTAAGTGTTTATATATAATTTATATTTTTACATATGCTGCTGTTGCTGCTAAGTCGCTCCAGTCGTGTCTGAGTCTGTGCGACCCCATAGACGGCAGCCCACCAGGCTCCCCCGTCCCTGGGATTCTCCAGGCAAGAACACTGGAGTGGGTTGCCATTTCCTTCTCCAATGCATGAAAGTGCAAAGTGAAAGGGAAGTCGCTCAGTCGTGTCCAACTCCTAGCGACCCCATGGACTGCAGCCCACCAGGCTCCTCCGTCCATGGGATTTTCCAGGCAAGAGTACTGGAGTGGGTTGCCATTGCCTTCTCCAAATATATATGTATAAATTTATACATAAAAATTAACATAAAATTTAATGTATATAAATTTTACATAAAAATATATATGTATGTATTTTAACATATAATATAATACAAAAGATACGATAAATCTAGGTCTCAATAGTTTTTTCCTGGAAAAGCTGACTAAAGTCCAAATTAAAAAAAAGAAAAACTACTGAGATAACTTCTATAGCTAGTAAACTCTGCTAATGCCCCAAACTGTGGCTCTGATCCCCACATTTTGTGACAAAGTCGCCGACAAATGAAGCCGCTCTCCCCCACCAGACCCAAACCCAGAGCAGCTGAGCCGATTTAGTGGCACAGGAAGAGATAGACACATGTGCAAGCGGACTCTGAGAGTCAATCGGATTACACAGTGGAGACTTCTGTGATAAAGGGGACTTAGTTTTACAGCTTAGCTGGGCAGGGGTGGGGAGAAAAACCAAAGGAGAAAAAATCACCCTGGGTCTCCCTGGTTAAGTTATTTTGCAGATTTATTGAAACGTGCGCGTGGTAGAAAATGACTTCCAGACCAGAAGTCAGGATTCTGGCTAAGCCGTCAGGCTGCGGCCGCCGGCTGGCTGTCCTGTGCAAACACGTCCCCGAGCTCGGAGGTGAGGTGAGGTAACTGTTTACAGGCGGGAACGCTTGACAGTGTTAATTGCAGGATGCCTCGGGCCCCAGCTGGCATGGGTCCCTGGATCCTCCACTCTGATTAGAAATTTGTGAACTCTAACACATCCTGCCAGGTATAGTCACAATCGGGTCAAGCCGTTTCTACCAAGTTTACTTGCTAGAAATATAATGGAAACACACACACACCCAAAGTAGCTTCTAGTAGCCAATGCTGAGTCTACGCATGCCTATCTGATTAGTGTTTTTATTTATTTTTTTTTTTAACAGATCAGGACATTCAAAATGATCAAGCCCTTCTTCCTGGGAGATGCAGCAGTTAGTGGTATTTGCTCCTGGCTCTTCATCAGATATGCTTTCCCTGTGGTTAGTGTTTGCCATGGAACAAAACAACTTGCCTACGGAGAGCTGGGACTGCTTTGTTCAATGTTGATGTGCTGATGTGATTAACAGTTTCATTAAATCCTTGGCTTCCTAATATATAGCCCCAAAGCCATCCAACAGCTACTAGCAGCCAAGCCAGCCTGCAAGAATCCCCCCTCAAAAGCCCATGAATTTTGTTTAATTCACTTCACCAGTTTGATTGAATTCATAGGTGGTTTAGTGGGGCTGGGTGGAGACAGCCACAAGTTGAATTCATGATGAAACACCATAAACGTCCATTTAACAGAGCCAGTGGAGAAAATCTAGTGGTGGGTGCTGTTTTCTGAAAGGCGGCTCAACGGGGCGGTAACTATATAGATTTGTGATGCCTTTTTGGCTTCCCCAGACCCGGGAGCAATGTCTTCCTCCACTGGAATCTCCCAGCCTTTCCGATAATACTGTTTGGTGAGTCAGCTGTTACCCATGTATAAGTACTTTGGATTATTTTGCTTTCCCTATTAATTTATAATTTTTTGGAAGTAAGGGACTGTGATGCATTCTTGTATTACATTCAGCAAAATGTCATCCACAGCTCCTCTAGAAATACGTAACAAATGAAATTTAAAAATCAGTAACTAAGGGGCCAAGCATCTCAATTTCTCTGGGCTCCACTGTTGCTATTCACTCATTCCACACGTACTCAGAATAGATACATCCTGTGTTTCAGGCAGGGTCTCTGTCACTGAGGGAACACAAATGCAGTAAGACATACTCCCTGCCCCAAGTAGTGTAGGGGAAGCCTACTGTGAGAGCAAGTATTTTAATACAATACAGAATATACAGAATACAGTATTAATGTACCCTGTTCAGTTCAGTTCAGTTGCTCAGTCGTGTCCGACTCTTTGCAACCCCATGAACTGCAGCACACCAGGCCTCCCTGTCCATCACCAACTCCCAGAGTTCACTCAGACTCACATCCATCGAGTCAGTGATGCCATCCAGCCATCTCATCCTCTGCCCCCAATCCCTCCCAGCATCAGGGTCTTTTCCAATGAGTCAACTCTTCACATGAGGTGGCCAAAGTACTGGAGTTTCAGCCTCAGCATCAGTCCTTCCAAAGAAATCCCAGGGCTGATCTCCTTCTGAATGGACTGGTTGGATCTCCTTGCAGTCCAAGGGACTCTCAAGAGTTTTCTCCAACACCACAGTTCAAAAGCATCAGTTCTTCGGTGCTCAGCTTTCTTCACAGTCCAACTCTCACATCCATACATGACCACTGGAAAAACCATAGCTTTGACTAGATGGACCTTTGTTGGCAAAGTAATGTCTCTGCTTTTGAATATGCTATATAGGTTGGTCATAACTTTCCTTCCAAAGAGTAAGCGTCTTTTAATTTCATGGCTGCAGTCACCATCTGCAGTGATTTTGGAGCCCCAAAAAATAAAGTCTGACACTGTTTCCACTGTTTCCCCATCTATTTCCCATGAAGTGATGGGATCAGATGCCATGATCTTCATTTTCTGAATGTCGAGCTTTAAGCCAACTTTTTCACTCTCCACTTTCACTTTCATCAAGAGGCTTTTAGTTCCTCTTCACTTTCTGCCATAAGAGTGGTGTCATATGCATATCTGAGATTATTGAGATTTCTCCCGGCAATCTTGATTCCAGCTTGTGTTTCTTCCAGTCCAGCGTTTCTCATGATGTACTCTGCATATAAGTTAAATAAGCAGGGTGACAATATACAGCCTTGACGTACTCCTTTTCCTATTTGGAATCAGTCTGTTGTTCCATGTCCAGTTCTAACTGTTGTTTCCTGACCTGCATATAGGTTTCTCAAGAGGCAGGTCAGGTGGTCTGGTATTCCCATCTCTTTCAGAATTTTCCACAGTTTATTGTGATCCACACAGTCAAAGGCTTTGGCATACTCAATAAAGCAGAAATAGACGCTTTTCTGGAACTCTCTTGCTTTTTCGATTAGAGAGGTCCAAACAAAAGCTATGATGGACTCAAAGGAGAGACTTTGTTATTTTGTCTATTAATTTACTCTACATGTCTTTTTGAACAAATAAGTTTATTTATTTATCTTCTGAGTTGTGCTGGGTCTTCCTTGCTGCTCAGGGGCTTTCTCCGGTTTTGGCACGTGGGGGCTCCTCTCCAGCTGCAGCGCGCAGGCTCCTCACTGCAGTGGTCTCTGTTGCAGAGCACAGGCTCTGGGCACACGGGCATCCGTAGTTACAGCCCAGGGGCTCGGTAATTGCCACTCACGGGCCCTAGAGCCCTTGCTCCACAGCATGTGGGATCTTGCCTGACCAGGAACCAAACCCGTGTCCCCTGCATTGGCAGGTGGATCCCTATCCACGTATGTCTAATGTACATAATGCATTCAGGCAGGCACAGAGGAGGCATCCGGGAGTGATGCTACCAGTGATCACCTGTGCAGGTCCCAGTACACAGGTGATCGCTAGGGTTACGACTGTTACTGTCGGCACATCACAAATAGTAGTTCATTAAGCCCTCACACAAAATGAGGAGGCACATATCACTACCACCCCTATGTGCCACAGGAGAAAGTGGAGGAAAAGAGAAGCTCGGAAGCTTACTGGCTCTGCATAGGAAACACAGAGACATACTCAGAGATAATTTCCTTTTTTGTGGCTTAATCCCAAGGTAAGGCGAACGCCTGCAGACAGTTGTACATGGACCCGAGTGGTGTGAGCTAAGATGGACATTTTAGGTACAACTTTGAAATCAACGCAAATGAAATGTGTCCTAAACTGGGCGGTTCTGTCAGGTCAGGGAAGTGAATACGTAATCAAGGATTTGTAAGCGTGACCGTAAAATAGTAGAACCCGGGTCCTCTATTTAAAAGAACTTATTATTAGAGAAGAATTCAGTATAAGACAAATTATGTTGGTGTAACACAAATCCATCCCATCTATAACTACAGTAAAACTTAATTGTCAGTATAATGTTAACTATACTTATGTAACGGGCTTCCCTGATGGCTCAGGTGGCAAAGAATCTGCCTGTAGTGCAGAAAACCTGGGTCAGTTGCTTGGTTGGGAAGAGCCCCTGGAGAAAGAAATGGCAACCCACTCCAGTATGGTTGCCTGGAGAGTTCCATGGACAGAGGAGCCTGGTGAGCTGCAGTCCACAGGGATGCTAAGAGTCTGACATGACTGAGCGATTAACACACACATTTATATAATAAGACATGGAAGGAAAGGCTTCATAATTTAGGGATACAAGGTAAATTCTGTAACACTAGGGACTTCCCTCATGGCCCAGTGGCTTGGACTCTGCCCTCCCAAAGCAGGCGGCCTGGCTTCGGTCCGTGGTCAGGAAACTAGATCCCACTCAGACCCGGTGCCGTCAAAATAAAATAGATTTAAAAAAATTGTAACATATATAATTTTCTCAGAAAATATTTTATCAGTATTTCATCTGGGACTGAAGTATGATGTTTGCAAATGCATTTATTTAGTTCACGAGAAGAATAACTTCCTTCCTCAGTAGCTTTTTAGCTATTCTGTGCTAAGTCCTAGATGAAATGTCAGTAAAATATTTCTGAGAAACCTATTTATACTACAGAATTTTTATCCTTACCTATTGGGCTTCCCAGGTGGCGCTAGTGATAAAGAACCTGCCTGCCGATGCAGCAGACTTAAGAAGATGCGGGTTCCATCCCTGAGTTGGGACAATCCCCAGAGGATGGCATGGCAACCCACTCCAGTACTCTTGCCCGGGGAATCCCATGGACAGAGGAGCCTGGAGGGGCTACAGTCCAGGGGGTGGCAGAGTCAGACACGCCTGACACAGTGTAGCACACACACAACATGAAGAATCGCAACACGCAGATAGGTTGGAATCAACTTCAAGACTCTCACAAAAATATATCTCTGCTATGGAGTGGAATAAAATAACCAAGCTGAATTAATTTTATTTGTAATACACACTTTCAGCATGGTGCATATTTCACAAAGTAGAAACTTGAGACAAACTCTTGTTGAGTAAATGTTTTGAGTCCAGTGTAATAAATACAAAGAAAATTGCCACGATTTGTGAAAGTCATTTTCCTCATTTCAACCAGGGGATTTGTTCTTTACAATGATAATATGATGTTAAAAGCTTGATTGCAAAACGACCTTGCTCTGGGAGCAGCTCCTGGGCTGCCTTTGCGGTTTCTGCTGATATAAATTTGATATTTTACAAATGCAGAATATGAAATATATTCCCAACATGAGTTTCATACACTTATAATACAACCAAATGAAAACCAGCGTAGGCTCGGAAGGTTTCTTGGCTGTGTGTTTAGTGCACTCGATCTAGAACACGTTAAATGTTATTATGCAAATAATTGAGAAACATTTCACACAGTTTCATGCCCTGAATTTCGCATGTTGAACTCCTGCTCATTTCTTTAGCTATAGAGGACTTTATGGACTGACACACACGTTTCCCTTAGAACTGGAAGGATATGATACAGTGTTTCTTTTTAGAAACCAATTTTAGGTAAACTTTGGCATTCTTTCAGACCTAATTTTGCCTACAGCCTATCACTGAATAGATGAAGAGAGATTTTTCTAAAAGTGAATTATTGGGAAAACATAGATAAGATTTCTTCTTTCACAATTTAAAATGACATCTTTTGTTCAACTTTGTCTCTCTCCCTTCCATTTCCTTGGTGAATAGGTACTTTGCTTGCCTTGAATCACATCAGTATTTTCTCACTGATAAGCTGTAAATATTTAATTATTCAAATCGAACTCCTTTAATATTGTATGCTGAGTGTGGTAGGTTTTTAATGAGATCCCCTGTTTCAGTTTAAACAAGCTGGAAGCTTCTCAATTCCTACGGAAATACTCAGGAATGAATAGCCCTGAGGGTTAGTTCTTCTCTCCCTGTTTAACTCAAAAAGTGCCTGGTAGATAAAGATTTAGAAAGTCTGAAGCTATTCAACAGTTGTTTAAAAATCATTTTTCAATGTTAATTTTTAGTTTGTGAGCTGAATATAAGAATTATTAATAGATCGTTTAGAAACCACTTAATATGGTTTATTCATTGATCCGACAACACATAACATTATTATTTAAATATGAACTGCCATCACCAAAGTACATCACAGACCTACGTATATTTCAGTAATACCATTTCCTCTGCTGCAGTGATTCGCAAAGTGGGGTCCCTCAACCAGCACCAGAAGCAGCTCTTGGAAACTTGTCAGAAATGCAAACGCACAGGTGCTTCTCCAGACCTGATGAAATGAAACCCGAGAGCCCACTGGTCTGTGCCTTAGCAAGCTTTCGAGATGATTCTGAACTATGTCAAGTTTGAGAACTACTGTTCTAAAAGGATCTGTACATTGCCTTGGCTACTGGCATGATGATATATATCTACCCATGCACACGTGCAAATAAACACACACTTCCTAGAAGCCAAATAAAGATGACAATCTTTTCACTTTCATTTCAGTAAAGATATGACCACTTATCTTCAGCAAAGAGAATCAAGTACCTCAAGAGTAGAAAGTTCATTTTCCAGCCAACTCATAAATACTACCTGAGCCTCTTAAAATGTTAGAGAGAAATTCAGGAAAAGGTAGGGGCTGCTAATTATTTTGTCACCATGGTTAAGATCAAAAAGTAGGAAAAAAAACCTCATTTTCTCAAATGTAAAATTGGTCAATTTAGTACACACAAATAATCTGGGTATAGATATATATATATAGTTTGACTTATGGAAAAAATAACTTGATTTTATTTCTAAAGGTCCTATAGGATAAAGCACTGCCCAAGTCTACTTAAATTTTCCCATACATTTATCTGATAGTCGTCAAAGGCAGTGTAATGAAGTACGGCATTTAGTTTAAGCGATGAGGTTCTGAATCTGACTTTTACTGGTCGTCAGTCTTGTGACTTGTAGCAAGTAACACAAACTGCTTGTTTTTTGTTTTCTCAACTGTAAAATGGAAAAAATAATGTGATCTATCCAGTAGTACTGTTTGGAAAAAATTAAGCAAAAGGTGAATCTCTAATGCCTGACATGTAGCACCTATTCAGTACATGTTAGGTATTCTTCAGCTGGATTTTCATCACATGTCTCTAGATCACATCCTCACCCTTGTTTTATTTTCTTGATTAATGACATTACTTTTGGAAACATACAGTGTAAAGTTTCCTTTGCACTGAATTTTCAATAAATTGTGAGCTTTCAAAGTAATGATATGCATTTACCTTGGTCCCCCCTCCCTTAAGAAAACTCCCTCAACATTTATATTAATGAGTCTTTTCAGTAGTTATGAGTCTGGACTACGCTCTTCCAAAGAAGTTTCCTCATAAATTAGCATTAATTGATGTCCAGTTTTTTTTGGAAAATGTTAGCACACATTATTTACGGCACGTTCTGTTCGTGTGGCGCCTCTTAACGTGAAAAAAAAAAAGAAAAAGAGGTTTCAAAGGAGCTTGCAGAACGGTGAAAGCAGCAGCGTTTTGTGCATTTGGCAAACTCTCAGCAGTATTTCTCTGTTGAAGGGCACGCCGGCGATCTGCAGTCAAGGGTAAATTCATGGTGGCTCTTGGTACCACAGTTCTTGCCATGTTCACCTGGAGCCTGCATGTGCTGCAGGCTGCATGCAAGCCAGTGACGCTGTCCTCCAGCATCAGGAACAGTGCCCTGCAGCCAAAATGAAGCCGCATTTCACAGAGAGGTTGCGTGACTTCTACCGACCCTAGGTTGTGAGCAAAATGCTGAACGCGTAAATGTAAAAAAAAAAAAAAAGTGTCCACTTTTACTGTTTGTTATGCATCTACGTGTGTGTGCACTTGTGACGTTTGTACTCCCGCAAGTATCTATATTGACCAGAGAAAGGCAAGATTCCATAAAAATACTGTTAGAGTTTGGATACTTTTTTTAATTTTAAACTCTGTAGGGAGAACATGACATAAAGCTATAAGCCGAAATGTTCCTAAAAGTTGGGAAGTTTTTTCGTCATGTTAAACATCTTGAACCAATGTGTACTGACTAAAGGTTTGCACAGGCGTGTTAGAAAGACACTCTTCAGAGATACGTGCCATGAGGTTGAGATCTAGCACATAATAAATCCTCAATAAATTGTGTCTATTATTTTTGCCAGTGTTAAATAGTCAGTGATTTTTGTTTTTGTTCTTTTTCAGTTTTACTGTGTGTTTGCTGATTTGGGGTAACAAAAGACTTAAAGAAGACTCTCCCACTCACAGATAAAATCTGGTTTTTGCTAGAAGAAAATCTGGAATTAGTCAATTCCTTTCATTTAGCCAGTTATGTAAATATAAATCTATATTGGATACTGTTTAGGAGAAAAGCAGGCAGTTGATGGTAGTTCCATAAAAATTGAGAGCGACATAATAAACCTATGAGGTTATTTGCATCAAATATAAGCTCCCACAAATACATAAGACAAGGAAAGAAATAATTTTTAAGTTCCACTGTAAGCCCAATTTTTGAATAATATATTTACAGATATAACCCTTTCTCTAAAGAATTTATTCTTTTATTGAGATCATAGGGAAACTGAGAGAGAGAGAAACAATGAACAGAATCTGTAATTCGTGGATCAGCTGTATTCCTAACTACAGAGATACAGAGGCCCTCCCTTCCGCCTCCCACCACACCCCACCCCTCCCGGTGGTCACAGAGCACCGGGCTGAGCTCCCTGGGTCCACAGCAAGTCCCCAGTGGTTGTCTATTTGACAAGTGGTGATGCATATGTCTTCATGCTAGTCTCTCGATTCATCCCACCCTCTCCTTCCTGCACTGTGTCCACAAGTCTGCTCTCTATTTCTGCATCTCCACTGCTGCCTCGCAAATAAATAGGTTCATCGGTACCTATGAACCGACTTCTAGATTCCATATATACTCGTTAATACACAATATTTGTTTTTCTTTCTGACTTACTTCACTCGGAGGGGACGTGTGTATACCTGTGGCTGAGTCACACTGACCTATGGCAGAAGCCAATTTAAAATTGTAAGGCAATTATCCTCCAATTAAAAATAAATTAATTTTTAAATAATCCAAAAGGAAATGGACAAAAATATATGGACAGGCAGTTCTCAGAGAAAAGACAATCAAATGACACATAAACAAATGAAAAGCTGTATAATTTCACTCCTAATAATAGAAATGTAAATTGAAATGCATTGAAAAGGCAGAAAAGGGGCAGAAATGCAGGGGAAAGAACTGTAGTTTCTGCAGTCTCCAGTTCCTCAAGATCTGAGTCGAGAGAAGGGCTGGTCCAGGAAGCAGGGCCTTCTCAGAGAGAGTACTCACGAAAGACGGTCTCAAAGTCAAGGAGAAAAAAAAAAAACCCGACTGTTAACGGAGAGCAAATGAAGTATGGCTGTCGTGGAGAAGGAAGACCATGCTTGAGCTGAAAACGAAATGATGCTAGAAGCAGATATGCCCAGCCAGCCAGGCGGATGGCGGGGAAGGCGGGGCTGAGGAGCGGACTCAGACGGTGATGGAGACAGAGGCGCCTCCCGCAGCGCTCAGAACTTAGTTAAGAAGGATCTTTAGCGTGTCTAAGCGCTTCCCAGCTGTCTCAGCGGTGAAGAATCCGGATGCTTGGGAAGATCCCCTGGAAGAGAGCACGCCAAATGGAGTGGTCCAGTGTCCTTGCCTGGAGAATCCATGGAGAGGATAAGGACAGGCTTTAAGGCACCGTGCAAATGGAGAGAAACAGTACAGTTGGTGAAAAAGACACTGTCCATAGGTCAGATTGTATCAGACCATCAGATCGCATCAGAGCGTGGGGTAAAACAGAGACTTTGCAGGCTTGAAGATTTCCATGGAATACTGCCTTTGTCATCTGCTAGTATTTTCCCCAGGAATTTGGAAGCCATGTAACATTCTTGACCTTCTCTTTTTCAGCTGTGGGATAGGATTAATGCCACAGACTTTTGTGAAATACTTCTGAGGTGTACCAACGACAGTAGTGTTTGTTCTTATTAAACAATGCCTATTCCACAGGAGCCTGGGGGGCTGCAGTCCATGGGTCGAAAAGAATAGGACACTGCTGAGTAACCAACACTTTCACTTTCATTGTTATTATTTAGTCCAGTTTTTCATTCCGTGCTTGAATCCTCCAGGCAGCATGCACACATTTGCCTGGAGAATTTACATTGTATTAATAATTAATGCCTCAATAGTAATTGGAATATTCATTGATAGTAATTAAAATTGAATAGTAACATTGTTTTTACCACTAGAAGAGCCCAATCTACCTATTAGAATTTTTTCTGCTAAATTAAAATATCTTCATCCAATAACTTTCCCACATTGGTTTTGTTTAGTCATTAATAAATAATACTAAAAAAAAATCTAAAGTTTTCCATAAGAGCATGTCCATATTGGTTTACACTCTCAAGGTTTTGCTGCTCTTTCTTATCCAGGTTAAATATCAATTTTCTCATTACTTATAGGGAACTCAGTGGTGTCTCTCTCTCTCTCTCTCTGAGAGTATTTTTCCATGTGAGGGAAGGAGTTTTGAAACAAACTTGGTGTGATTAGACCAATATAGAATAAATCTCAAGGGTTATCTCTCTAGCCCCTAGATATTATCCTTCTACTATAAAGAAAGCTGAGTGCTAAAGAATTGATGCCTTTGAACTGTGGTGTTGCAGAAGACTCTTGAGAGTCCCTTGGACTGAAAGGAGATCCAACCAGTCCATCCTAAAGGAGATCAGTCCTGGTTGTTCATTGGAAGGACTGATGTTGAAGTTGAAACTCCAAAACTCTGACCACCTGATGCGAAGAGCTGAGCTGACTCATTGGAAAAGACCCTGATGCTGGGAAGGATTGGGGGCTGGAGGAGAAGGGGATGACAGAGGATGAGATGGCTGGATGGCATCACCGACTCAATGGACATGGGTTTGGGTGGACTCCGGGAGTTGGTGATGGATAGGGAGGCCTGGTGTGCTGCGGTTCATGGGGTTGCAAAGAGTCGGACACGACTGAGCGACTGAACTGAACCGAACTGAAAGGATAGTCTACATCACATTAGCTTTTTTGTTTTGTTTTGGTTTTGGTCACATTAGCTTTTGGAATGGCTTCCCCAATAGCTGGGAGGATAAAGATCCGCCTGCCATGCCGGAGACACAGGAGATGCAGGTTCTATCCCTGGGTCAGGAAGATCCCCTGGAGGAGGGCATGACAACCCACTCCAGTATTCTTGCCTGGAGAATCCCATGGACGGAGGGGCCTGGCGGGCTACAGTCATGGGGTCGCAATGAGTCAGATGCAAATGAGCACACAGATAACAGAGAAGAGGGCAGTGGTGACCAGAGGGATAGGTGAGGGTCAGCCAGAGTGGGCCAAGTGGACTTAATCTGTGCTGGCAGATAGGAACTCAACTTTTGGTGGTGAGCCTGCTGTGGGGCTTCTCTGTGGCTCATCTGGTGAAGAATCTACCTGCAATGCAGGAGTCCTGGGTTCAATCCCTAGTTTGAGAAGAAGATCCCCTGGATGAGGAATAGGCTACCCACTCCAATATTCTTGGGCTTCCCTGGTGGCTTAGTTGGTAAAGAATCTGCCTGCAATGGTGGGGGACCTGGGTTTGATCCCTGGTTTGGAAAGATCCCTTGGAGGTGGGAAAGACAACCCACTCCAGTATTCTGGCCTGGAGAATTCCATGGCCTGTGTAGTCCTTGGGATGTCAAAGAGTTGGACACGACTGAGAGACTTTCACTGCTGTAGGGCAACACAGAAGTAGAAACATAATGTTGTACGCAGGAAACTTACAGAATGTTACAAACCAGTGTACCTCTATAAAAATAAATTCTAAGCGCTGTTGTTTATATACTTTTGGTTTTCTAATTTATTTTCTCCATGTTTCTGCTGCCTTTTCATTCCTGTCTCTATTTTCCCTTTCAGCTTTGTGACTAGCCACGTAAAAGAAATTTAGCAATTTCACATTTTAGTAAACTGTGTTTCAACAGTAAACAAGCAGAAGTGACCACATGGGTGTCATGTTCCCAATAAATATTAGAGTCTGACGTAGGTTGGTTTCTTTCCTTTTTTTTTTTCCTGATTGCTTTGGGAACTGTGAGGCTCTAGCCATCAGTCTAAACTAGATTCTTTGACTTATTCATGAAATGTTCTGCACTCAACTCTGACCAGGAGGCTTGTACTTATTATTAAATGGCATTGCTACAGCTTGAAGCAGAGATCTGTGTCACTCACCATGCCTGAAGGCAGTGAGGAAGTCCATTCCAATTAACTGTATTCTCCATTTTTAAAAAGGGTGAAGGATGCTGATAAAGCTGAATGTGCGTGCTAAGTCACTTCATTTGTGTCCAATTCTTTGTTGCTCTATGGATGTAGCCCACCAGGCTCCTCTGTCCATGGGATTCTCCAGGCAAGAATACTGCAGTGGGTTGCCATGCCCTCCTCCAGGGGATCTTCCTGACCCAAGAATCAAAGCCACGACTCTTATGTCTCCTGCACCACTTCTTTACCACCAGTGCCACCTAGGAAGACTGATAGAACAGAATATATACAGTCAATCCCTCAGAAACTGTTACCCTGCTTAAAGATAAAGGTACTTTGAAAAAAATATAGATCTGGATCTCCCTCAAAGAATCTCAGAAAAGATTCATATTAAAGAGGCATTGATCTTCTAATAATAGCATTTATGTGTTTTGTAATTGCGATTGCTCTACCAAAAGCCGAAAGCAAATCACAGAAGATGAACAGTTACATCACCAAAGAGACACTACAGGTGTAGGTCAGGTGAATCTGAAGCGGAGCCGGACCCCGTGGTCCCTGCACCCACCCCATGTCCCCCACCCGCCTCTTGTCCGTGGAAAAGCTTCAGCCGAAGAGTAAGTTTAATCAGAGAAGTGAGAACATGCAGAGACAAAGGGACACAGTCAAACGAGACCAGATAATAATAGTTTAGTCATTAAGCAAAGTCAAGGACCTTTAGTCCCTCCTCAAGGGCTGTAGATAATATTCTGAGCCATATCCTGCGAGCTGTTTTATATTATTGGAAACCACGCCAGGTGGAAGAAGTTAACTACATGATGCCCAGACTGTAGCCATGACATCAGCTGCCACAGTTCCGAGAACTGGCCTCAAGGAAGTGGGAACAAACTGATCCTGGAACTGAAAATTAACCATTCTTGAAACAATCAAGATGATGCTGGTCACACCACGCATGGCCAGTTTCAAGATGACCATCAGACCTGAGTGCACTGATTCTGCATTCAGCCCCATCCCTGGGTTTATAGCAGCTACTGCCCACTGATTGTCAGTTTGTGTGTGCGTGTAGGGTGGTGGGGGAGGAATTGGCCTTTGGACAGGAGTCCAGTACCCACCCCACCCCCAGTTGCAGGCATCCAGAATAAAGCAGACTTTCCCCTCCACCAACCTGGTCTCCTTACTGGCTTTTTAGTGGCAAGCAGTCAGACCCTACTTTTGGTCACAAATTTATAATTTGAATTCATGGTCCATGTAATCCATTACAGTTTTTCCGGACCCAAATTTCTGACACCTCTCTTTTCAAGAGATCTATTTTCCATGCCATTTAATAGCCCAATCGCTTGGAATCATACTCAAGCCACAATGTCTAATCTAGCAAAAATGCAGAAGAAAAACTGACATTTTCCAAGTGTTCAGAGAAGACAGACTCCAACAAAATTTCACTGATATTTATGATTACTCATCTATCGGTGCTCCCTAAATAAACTGCTTCTAAAACCTCCAAAAGGAGTTTCCCTTGGATTCAATTGTTTTTTCAAAAAAGAACTGAACTACAGATCGGATGGAACTCTGAAAATAAACTAGGTAAAAAAAAAATCCACACAATTACAGGGAAATTAAAGAGGGAGAAGTGGAAATTTCAATCATAAATCATATTTTCAAATGGATGTTGTATTACTTTTAAGAATATGCAATTTCAGGAACAGACATCTAGTCATTTACCCCCCAAGCAGCAGTACCACCAGATACGCTTAAAGGGATAAAACAACCTTTTAAATAAACTAGAACATATCAGATATACATGAGTAAATTATTTTTTAAGAATACTTGAGTTTTCCTTTTTAATTATCTAAACTTTTTATCCCATAAACATATCTGGTTTCAGGATGACCCCAAACCCAATCCAATCCATTTGCATAATACTGAATTCCACACGAGTTAAAATCATTAGTAAAATTTCACCATACTTACATTTTTATTCAAAAAAAAAAAAGAGCAATATTAGTATAAGCAGTATTCAGTGGGCACACACATTTATGTGAATAAAGCAAGTACCGTTTAGGGATCTAATAGGAGGAGAAGAAAAAGCACTCAACTGACCCTTGGGCTGTGGACACGTAAGATGTAATCTTCGTGATCCCTCTCTCCTTGCCTGGTGTTTTTCCCCACTGCAGGTGTTAATTGCCAGCGAGGTACAGCTTCCTGCGGGGTCTTTACTCATGTTTAATAGTCTATGCTTGTTTATAACTGAGAAGGTGATGGCACCCCACTCTTGCCTGGAAAATCCCATGGACAGAGGAGCCTGGTAGGCTGCAGTCCATGGGGTCGCTAAGAGTCGGACACGACTGAGCGACTTCACTTTCACTTTTCACTTTCATGCATTGGAGAAGGAAATGGCAACCCACTCCAGTGTTCTTGCCTGGAGAATCCCAGGGACGGGGGAGCCTGGTGGGCTGCCATCTATGGGGTTGCACAGAGTTGGACACGACTGAAGTGACTTAGCAGCAGCAGCTTGTTTATAAATGGGAGATAATAATAGTACATTTTTTCATAGTTCTGCAGATCAAATGAGATCATGCATTAAAGTACTTAGAACAATGTATACGTGCTTGCTCGTTTCAGTCATGTTCAACTCTCTGCAACCCTATGGACTGTAGCCCACCAGGCTCCTTTGTCCATGGGATTCTCTAGGCAAGAATACTGGAGAGGGTTGCCATGCCCTCCTCCAGGGGATCTTCCCAATCTAGGGATCAAACCAGTATCTCTTTTGTCTCCTGTATTGGCAGGCGGGTTCTTTATCACTCCATGCACCTACCACAACTTAAGTCCTTAAGGACTTAATTATTGTTTTTCCCAAGGCAAATAATCTAGAGCAAATGCGGTAATATTTACTGTAATATTTGTTTCATTCATCTGACAGTCATACTTTGCAAACTACTGCACTCTGAAGTACGAGCTTCAAAATTTTATACAACAAAAAGTTTTATCCAGTTTTATATAATACATATTTTATGGTGGTTTTCCATTTAGCAGAGGAGAAAAAATTTCTGTAAACATGTATAGGAAGTAACTGTGGGCTCTGTGATTGGACCTGCCAATCACAGTTCCAGCCAAAAGTTCCGGTGCCACATTTATATCATTTAAAGACACACTTAAGGTCATGGGTTTCGCTGGGCACAGCACAGGTGTTCACAGACCCCCTGCATTGGCCAGGCAGCCTGCATGGTGCTGGAGATACAGTGCGAATTAGAAGGAGTCAGCACTTGCTCACACCGAGGAAAGCAGACAGATCAATAAGCAAAGAATTACACCACACCGACTGGAATTAGGATGTGTTCCAAGAAGCATGGAGTGATTTCTTCCTGCGAGGAGGGGATGGGGTCAGATTTCAGAGCTGAAGTGATGTGAGCTGGTCTGGAGGAGGGTGTGATGGCAGGGACCGGCATCCCAGGCAGGTGACCCTGGCACATGAGGGCAGGTAAAGAAGTCACCAGTTCATAACCCTGCTGGCAGAAAGATGGAGGGGGGTGCAGGAGACAGCCATCCAAACTGATGACTTGAAATTCATATACCAACTTTCCGCAGGTATGCAGAATTGATGACGCATGTCTGATAGAGCAGTGATGCCCAGGAGTCCAACGGGACCAAAGCCTTCACCTGACTAGACGCTCAGCGGGCATGGTCATTTCCATTTGTCTTCTCTGATCTGATTCAATCCCTTAGAAAACTTGCTTGAAAATAGCAATTGTTATAAACAAAATTGTTTGAAATTACTCGCTTTTCAAAGGAAGAGCCCTACGTACCTTCCTTTTAAGCCACTTTATTTTTGGCAAGAATTCTAGAAAAGCTCTCCTTTAAGAAGAGTTTTCCTTCCTAGAGGCACAATACTCAGACATGAGGAAGTATCAGTCAAGAAGACAAAATAAACATGTAATTCATAGGAGCCTGGAGCCAACTGGATTGAAGAGTGTCATGAGTCTGTGCATGTGTGTGTGTGTGTGTGTTAGAGAGAGACAGAGGAGGAAAGGGGGAAGTGCAGAGATGGAGAGATAGGCCCGGAAGGGAAGGGGAAGGAGGAAAGAAAATCTGCAAGACTTCCGGTCTTGGGTGTGGAATCATCAGGAAAGCTAAGCCCGTCCTCTTAAGGAATTGAGGGCAAATGACCATCGCTCTAGGTTTTCCTCTGTGGTCTGTCTCAGATCGAACCTCTCCTACCCGCGTACCTCTCGTTGTGATAGAGCCCACTGCTCCTGCTGTTTCCACACGGGGCAGCTGGCACCGGAAGGGCTGAGATGGGGTTAGAAACTGAATAAGCCGCCCAGCCCATTCTCAGGCCGAGCAGCTCCAAGTTCAGCACAACTGTTTGAATGCAGTAAGCTTGATTTCGGTCCTTTTTAAAATTTTTAAAGACGATGCTTATTCTTGGCTGTGCTGGGTCTCCGGTGCTACACACAGGCCTTCTCTGGCTGTGGTGAGCCGTTGGCTCTCTAGTCCTGGAGCTCGGGCTCTCATTGCAGTGACTTCTCTTATCTCAGAGCACGGGCTCGAGGGCCCTAGGGCTTCAGGGGCTGTGACTCCAGAGCTTATCTGCCCTGCAGCATGTGGGATCTTCCCGGACTAGGGCTCGGAGCTGTGTCCTCTGCACTAGCAGGGGATTCTTTATCACGGGGCCACCAGGGAAGTCCTGTCTCAGCCTTACTGGTAAGGTAACCAAGTGCTTTGAAAGAAGTTTTGGGGAGACACTTGGCATAATGTCGGTGACAAAAACACCTAAAAGCCTATGAGGATAAAGCTCCACTTTTCACCTCTTTGGAGAGAATTCTCTTTCCTTACAGAAAAGAATCTATTCCAGGACACAGAGAGGGCACCTTTAACCTGGGCAGACCATTCTCCTGGGTCATGAGAGGGAGGAAGGACTAGTGGCAATGAAGATTGTGCTTAACTGGGCAGGTTAATGGCACTAATTTCTGTTCCATGAGGAAGAGCCCTTCAAAAAACAAGCCACGTAGGAAGCAGCCTGGCTTAGTCGAGAGAGTGGCATCCATGAAACCCAGGTTTATTCTTCAGCTCTGTCGTCTGAGCAGTCACCTCACCACAATGACATATTTTAAAGATCAGATAAAATCCATGGCCTCTGAATGTACCTGGCACACGGCAGGTCCAAAATCCTAAGTATTTTTCACACAGACAATAAAGAATTCATAATGCACCGTGAACTGAAGTTCAATGCAAAGTTGCTGTTCGGTGGTGGAAGATCAAGGATAGATGCAGGCGAAGCAGAGAGAGTGGTGTTAGTGCGAAAAGCTGTTGCTGCTTAGTCGGTCATGATGCTCAGTGCTCAGAAGCCCAGGCCAAAGGAGCTCAGCCTTCCTGATGGTGCAGCTCTCACATCCATACCTGATGACTGGAAAAACCAGAGCTTTGACGATAGGGACTTTTGTTGGCAAAGCGATGTCTCTGCTTTTTAATACATTGTCCAAGCTTGTCAAGTCCTATTTCCCTTTCATCTATACAGCCATAGGCAACGCTTGCTGGTTTTAAGATGCCCCTCCTGTCCTTATATGCCCATCGTATGCACGAATGCAAGAATATATCATCTGTTATGTGACCCAGACTTGACAGGGGGGCAAATAAAAAAAAATTTCCATTTGTTTGGTTTAAAAGATTTAAGCTTTTTTCTTTTATTTATTTTATTTCAAGAGGAAAGCAGCAAATTCAGGCAGACAGTAGCTGTGTCTTTTGGCAGGAGAGACAATCTAATGAAAGCATCACCTTTCAAAAGGGGCGGTGAGGGGGAGGGGAGGAAGGAGAACCCATCTGAGACAGAGGTAACGTCATTTCAGCCCCAAATAGATTTCACTCTGCGTCTGTGTGTTTTGGACTCGCGCGGCTTACAATGGTTTTTATCCCCAGTTCATGCCACAGGAGTTGGAACTCATAACACACACGTCAAGACCAGGCGGTGACTGACAGTTCTGACTCTGTTAATACCCCGTAGTGGGTCTTCTATCACGGTCAGGAGTTAAGATTTATTTTGACAAGCTTTCTGCTGGTTTTGTAGACGAGAAGTTGTATAATGGGGTTATCCCAGGACTATATAAGTATATCTGGCATAGATTATCAGAATCCATAGCAAAATGGTAGACAGGCTTCTCCCTTGAACACTGGACCCCACAGAGCGTCGAACTTGGTTTTAATTAAGTTGTTACCATCTTTAATGGGTAGGATCTGGATCATGTTTTTGAGACAAAACCAGCCAAGAAGTGATCACGAAGGTTAACTTCACAATTAAGGAAGTTCTTTGATTTAAAAAAAAAAGAAAAACTTTACATTTTCCTGAAGTGAAGTGATAGTCACTTAGTCGTATCCAACTCTTTGCAACTCCATGGACTGTAGCCTGCCAGGCTCCTCTGTCTATGGAATTCTCCAGGCAAGAATACCGGAGTGGGTTGCCATTGCTTTCTCCAGGGGATCTTCCTGACCCTCAAATAGAATCCAGGTCTCTTGCATGGCAGGCAGGTTTTTACCATCTGAGCCACCAGGCAAACCAGGTGCTTGTCAGTTCCTTACCTCCAAAAGAGGCTTTTGGCATCCTTTTCAAAGGGAGAATTTACATAGCCTTTTGGATTAAGGCCTGTGAGATTTTTCAACAGTAAGTAAAGGAGGGTGATATTTCTCCAAGTGATGATGTAAAGAGGCTTCCCTAGTAGAATATATGGGGTTTTATCATTGTTGTCAGTAGGATTCCATGTTGAGAATTGGGATCTGGAGCCACGTCTGCCACAATGAGTGAAGAAATACCATTTCATCTTTGAGGAGTATGTTTCTGTTTTTAAAAAAATCTAGAGGGCTTTTGATTTCAATCCAGTTATGCCTGTAACATAATGTTGTGTAATTCTCAGGTGACAGATGGATTTGTATCAGAGGCAAAGTGAACACTGGCATTAAGAGTGCTCTAGAAAAAAGGGGTGGATGGGGGGGAGCGGGTATGCAAGAGGGAGGGGATATATGTATCCTTGTGGCTGATTTGCATTGTTGTCTGGCAAAAACCAACACGACATTGCAAAGCAATTTTCCTCCAATTAAAAAAAAAAAAGTGCTCTAGGAAGACTGAATAACGCTCAGTGTCAGAATGTGAAGATGTGCTGTTGTCAAGTCAAAATCCTTAGACTATTCAATTTACTCATGTATTATTGCAGTTGTTTTGTTGCTGCTGTTTAGTCACTAAGTGCTGTCTAACTCTTTGCAACCGCATGGACTGTAGCCCGCCGGGCTCCTCTGTCCATGGGATTTTCCAGGCAAGAACACTGGCATGAGTTGCCATTTCCTCCTCCAGGGGATCTTCCCGACCCAGGGATCGAACCCAGGTCTCCTGCACTGACAGGCAGACTCTTTACCACTGAGCCACCAGGGACGCCTGGAATCTATTGTATAAATCCTAAGCCATCAGACTCATTCACTGAGCGATTTCCCACCATTTTACCAGGCGAATTAGACTTCACCTCTTGCCACCAGGATTACAGGTACAATTTGTCCATTATATTTCAAGCTCAATATAATTTGTCCATTGTTCCCTCTGTCTGATATTACTTGAAAATAAACAGTGTAATTTCATCCGATCATAACCAGCTAACTACTGACTAATGAGTTCTCCTTTGTTATCCCTATATAATAATATACTTGGACATTAGTTAAAGTGTGAGTAGCCGATAGTCAATACAAAATTGTGGTTCTCCAAGGGATAACTGAAGCTTGATTGCTTACATGACCAAACTCAAATAGACATTATGATTTTAATCCATTTTTCCGTTGTCTCAGGCTTGAGGGTTCACATATGCTAAGGTTTCTATAACAAGGCTTCCATTACATAAGAACTGAAATATGCCTGGTATTCTTTTCTTCATTGCCTTCGTCAACCACAGTCAGATTTTCCTATCAATTCCTAAAGCATCTGAATTCAGATAAATTACAATTCATTTCCTTAAAAGGAGCTTCCGCTTTATTAAGCTATGATGCAGTCCTAGTGTTGTCTTTCAGACTAATGAGAAATTTAGAGTTTCTATCAACTCATTGGAAAGACACATACATTTAACATTTTTTTTTTTAAACAAAAAAGTGTTGTCTGAGTGCTCAGTTAGTAAGTCGTGTCTGACTGTTTGTGACCCCATGGACTGTAGCCTGCCAGGCTCCTCTGTCCATGAGATTTCCCAGGAAAGAATACTGGAGTGGGTTGCCATTTCTTCCTCCAGGGGATCTTCCCTACCCAGGGATCAAACCTGCGTCTCCTGCCACTCTTGCTTTGGCAGGCAGATTCTTTACCATTTGAGCCGCCTGGGAAGCTGTACAATATTTTTAAGATACTCTTTGTAGCATACACAGGAAAAAGACAGTAATAACCAAATGTGGTAACACATGGAAAGCACCGGGCAGAGTTACTGACATTTGGGCAGGGCTCAACAAACTAAATCTGTTAAGATAAATCGTAACTGGACTGGATCCTCTTCTTGGATTCTGAAGCCTCAGGAGCATATATATAAAGGTGACCCTTTATCTTCCCCAGATCACACTGCAGTTCTTTGAGGATTTAAGGATATACAGGAACGGTCCCATGCGGACAAATCTGTCATTAACCGCTTTGAATTTCTTGTCACAAAATGTAGCTTTGGAGGCAAACTAAGTGGGAAAAAAAAAACACAAAACAGTCATGTGAGATCTTCCAACATAGCTTTTAGCCACAGATTATCTTATAGAATGGAAAACTGTGGTGAAGCGACATCCATTTGGGCTTCCAGGTGGCACTACTGGTACGGAACCCGCCTGCCATTGCCGGAGATGTAAGAGATGCAGGTTCAGTCTCTGGGTCAGGAAGATCCCTTGGAGGAGGGCATGGCAACCCGCTCCAGTGTTCTTGCCTGGAGAATCCCATGGACAGGGGAGCCTGGCGGGCCGTAGTCCACAGGGTCGCAAAGAGTCAGACCCGACTGAAGCAACGTAGCAGGCACGCGTGCAACATACATCTACCGTATTAGCCATTTAAACATGTACAGCTCAGTGGCGCTAAGTTCGTCCACAATGCTGCTCAACCATCACCACCATCCATCCCCGGATCTCTTGTCATCGTGCAAAACTGAAACCTGGTTCCCACCGGACCCTAGCTCCCTACCTCCTTCACTCCATCTGCTCACAACACCACTCTCACTCTCTTTCTCTACGAATTTGACTGCTAAGTACATCGTATGACTGGACAACTATAGGACTCATCCTGTTGCGGACTGATTTATTAATTCCACTTAGCGTAATGTCCTCCGGGTTTATTTATGTTGTATGTAGTATGTCTGAATTCACTTCCTCTTTAAGGCTGAACGGTACTCCATTGTACGCATAGATCACATTTTGTTCGTACGTTTATTCATTGACGGAGATGAGTTGTTTTCATCTTTCAGCTATTGTCAACAATGCTGCTAAAGAAAAAGGGTGTACAAATAGCTACTCAAGATCCTGCTTTCAATTTTAATTCTTTTGTGTATATATCCAGAAGTGGAATGGCTGGATCATAGGGTAATTCTGTTTTAATTTGCAGATGAATTTCCACTGCTATTTTCTATAGCAGCTGCACTATACCCACACACACAGACACACACACACACACTCATACACACACACACACAGAAACACACACACATACCTCATGCATACCATGTATACCATATATTTTTTGATCGAACACTTAAGTCTTTGATTCATTTTGACTTTTATACGTGGTTTAAGGTCAGAACTTTTAAATCATGAATTTAAATTGACATCTGAAATCACTTAATTCACCATTGGATTTAAATATCATTTGGTGTAATATTTGAACTAATCATTAAATTCCTTTTAAAATAATCATAGAATATTTTTTCAGGCTGGCCTATCTCCCACGTTTCCTTCAAAATTCCACTGAAGTGTTCCAGTCTGGAAGAATTCCAAGCCGCCTTCCTCCTCAACATATACTTATCTCAAGTGGTCTTAAATGACTCATTTCTGAGCTTTTCTGCTGTAGTCACCATAATTGATGATACTTTTTATTCACTTTGCCTCCAAGAAAATGTTAATCCTTCAAGCACAAATTGTATCCTGGTATTCGCACATTCCTGGGTTTTCCTGATGGCTGAGTTGATAAAGAATCCACCTGCAACGTAGGAGACCCAAGTTCCATCCCTGGGTCGGGAAGATCCCCTGGGGAAGGAAATGGCAACGGAAATGCCATAGATAGAGGGCAGGCTACAGTCCATGGAGTTGCAAATAGAGCAACTAAGAATACTGGAGTGAGTTGCCCTGCCCTTCTGCAGGGGATCTTCCCAACCCAGGGATCGAACCCATGTATCTTATGTCTCCTGCATTGGCAGGCAGGTTCAAAGGGCAGGGCAACCCACTCCAGTATTCTTGCCTGGAGAATCCCATGGACAGAGGAGCCTGGTGGGCTGCAGTCTGCTAGGTTGCAAAGAGTCGGACAGGACTGAGCAACGACTCACAGCACAGCACAGCACAGCGCCACCTGGGAAGCCCCCCCAGATTCTTAACCACCCTTTTCATTCAAAGATGAATTTGCATATTGAAAACTTGGGGGTTGGGACAGTGAGAAGTCATTTCCTTCGGAGTTTTTGATGGAAAAAATAGAGGAACACACGTAACGTTCCCTGAAAATCACACAAACTATTTGGAATCATGACTTTGGGAAATTATCCCTCAATCAGGATCACAAGAAACTATACATGGAAGACACATACACAGTTATTCTAAGTTTGAAAATATATCCAATTAATATTTTGCAGTTTGCAAGATTTTCTCTATACGCAAAATGAAAGTGTTAGTCTCTCAGTCGTGTCCGACTCTTTGTGACCCCATGGACTGTAGACTGCCAGGCTCCTCTGTCCATGGGATTCTCCAGGCAAAAATACTGGAGTGGGTTGCCATTTCCTCCTCCAGGGGATCTTCCTGACCCAGGGATCAAACCCAGGTCTCTTGCATTGCAGGTGAGCTCTTTACCATCTGAACCCCCAGGGACGCCCTCTCTACAGAGAGCAATTCCTCACCTTGTCCATCTTCTCTCAAGCCAGTCACCTTCTGTATACATGCGAGCTTCTTTAGAACCATCTGTCGCTCTTTCTAAGGAGCCAGCTCATTTGCTTAATACAAATTGATAAGATTTTTGAAAACAGATACGAAGTCTTCCTAGCCTTCTAGACTGTTGAAACCTAAAGTGTATCATAATACCCCATTCTTCATTTTGTATTTTATCTCTTTTAGTAGTCTTTCTGTGTGTGTGTGTGTGTGTGTCTGTATATATATATATTTTTTTACCCCCTCTGTCTTTGCTTTTTGTAAATAAGATGTACAAGTTAAAAAACTCCAATTGGACTGAATCCAGCAGTCGTATTTCATCCAGAGTTTTGTATCCAACTACTTTGGGAGGAAAAAAAATGTCAACAAGCTCTAAGTTCGCAATGACAAATGTGAACTTCATCTCGAAATCATGTATGGGTGACATTTGCATGCGGATTTCTCTGCTACCCTAATGGTTAAATTTCAAAGCACATCTTTCCTTTTATCTTCAGCTGAATGAGACATCAAAATAAGGGCCAGATAAAGGCGGAAGTCCTTTGTCTGAAACTGCCCAGGCCCGGCCAGCTGTGATGAAAACTGTCTGAAGTTTCACAGGCTTCTTGTCTGGCCTGAAAGCTGGCGTTTGCCTCTTTTATTTTGGAAGTTTTAAAGGAATAGTGCATCTTAGCACACAATGTCCTGCGGGACAATGGGAGGCCTGTTCCTGGCGGCATCTGAACGTAGAAGTTAGATTAAATCATTTATTAGATAATAAGCCGCTGATTGCACGGGGGATACGTGCCGTCTTTCACTGTAATCGTGTTGATTTCTAAGGTCAGCCTGGCGTTTGGTGAAATCCCGAGGGGAAGACTCCGTGGGACTGTGTGCCGCTCACTGGGGACTCTAACCCTTTATGTGCATGTGGTTTCCTAATGTCTCAGTGGAAGTGAGGCGATCAAGCCTTTCGCTCTACTTTGTTTATCTTTGAATACATACTTTGTCGGTAGAGGGTTGTATCTGATGATAGGAGTGAGGGCCAAACAGACCAAACGCGGTGCATCCATTACATTTGGTCAATTTCAGTTAGGAAATCAGGGCGTTTCACTCCGAGCAGCAGGCAGATTTCGCCGTTGTTGCCGTTCAGTCCCTCAGGCGTGTCCAACTCTTTGCAGACCCACGCACCACAGCCCACGAGGCTCCTCTGTCCATGAGATTCCCCGGGCAAGAATGCTGAAGTAGGTTGCAATTTCCTCCTGCACAGGATCTTCCCAACCCAGGGATCGAACCCATGGCGTCTCCTGCATTGGCAGGTGGATTCTTTAACACTGAGCCATCAGGGAAGCCCAACTCAATTAAAGAAAAATGAGACAGTTATGTCAGAGAATTGTATTGATATCATTAACATTACAAAGCATTTCCTTAGTTTTTCTCTTTTTTTCACTTCATGTAAAGAACTCCTTAATTTGGGAGAGAGAATAAATATGCACAAATGTAAAAACATCCTGTAGTTCTCTGAGCCTGTAGCATTATTTATATTGTTTAGTTATGACCAACCTAGACAGCATATTAAAAAGCAGAGTCATTACTTTGCCAACAAAGGTCCATCTAGTCAAAGCTATGGTTTTTCCAGTGGTCATGTATGGATGTGAGAGTTGGACTATAAAGAAAGCTGAGCACCAAAGAACTGATGGTTTTGAACTGTGGTCTTGGAGAAGACTCTTGAGAGCCCGTTGGACTGCAAGGAGATCCAACCAGTCAATCCTAAAGAAAATCAGTCCTGAATATTCATTGAAAGGACTGATGCAGAAGCTGAAACTCCAATATTTTGGCCACCTGGTGTGAAGAACTGACTCATTGGAAAAGACCCTGATGCTGGGAAAGATTGAGGGCAGGAGGAGAAGGGGACAACAGAGGAAGAGATGGTTGGATGGCATCACTGACTCAATGGACATGCATTTGGAGAGGGAAGCCTGGCATGCTGCAGTCCATGGGGTCACAAAAAGTTGGACACGACTGAGCAACTAAACAGAACTGAACTGTTCTTTTAGAGAACAACAAATGCTTTTTTCAGAATATCTTGTTTTATGAAATGGTATAAGCAGAGTACATATAACATCAAAAGTTTCTTGAATCCAAAAGCAGTCAGGGACACTTGATAATTATACGTACAAGCTTCAGAACTCTTGGGGGATCTAGCCCCGTAAGGGTTGTTGATAAAATCTGGTTGACTCATCTCCTCGGGCTCTCTAACTTTTGCTTCCTGCCTGGAAGTCTGATCTGCTGGCCTGGCCTCCAGGCCTGGCCTGCTGCCTCCAGCCCCGGGTCCGGCTCCTTGGAGTCTGCCTCTGCTCCTGCACATCACACACCTGTCACACTCGCCTGCTCACCCTTCCAGGACCTCCACTGTGCTTCTTCACCTCCGTGCCGTCACTCAGGACGGGCCACAGCTGCAGCGTTCATCAGCTCCCCCTTCCATCTGCGGCCGTCCCGCCTGTTCTCCGAGTCCAACTCAATCACCTGGTCTTCTGTGAAGTTTTCCACAACGCCTCTGTCCTCTCCGTTACCTTATTATAGACTCTCTTGTGGTTCTTCCACAGCAGTGACTTTATGCTGCCCTCCGGGTAGATCTGGACAGTATGTGTCTTAACTGTGAAAGCGAACGTGCTCCTCACTCAGTCGTGTCCGACTCTTTGCCCCTCTGTCCGTGGAATTCTCCAGGCAGCAATACTGGAGTGGGGAGCCGTTCCCTTTTCCAAGGAATTTTCCCAACACAGGGATGGAACCTGCGTCTCCTGCGTCAGCAGGAAGATTCTTCACCACTGCACCATCTGGAAAGCACTTAACACCTTATACCACTGCGGAAAATATCCATGCAAAGAATATTAGGAAATAACATGAATTCCATCTCTATGTCCATTCTGTGGTTCCCTGCGTGTCAACTTTAACTCTACTGAAGAGGAAGACATCCCTGGGTTGAAACGGTAGCTTCATCACTTACCACTGTATGCGGGCGTGTGTACTAAGTCACTTCTGTCCTGTCCAACACTTTGTGACTCTATGGACTGTAGCCCTCCAGGCTCCTCTGTCCTTGGGATTTCCCAGGCAAAAATTCTGGAATGGGTTGCCATTTCCTCCTCCAGGGGATCTTCCCCACCCAGGGATCAAACCTGCCTCTCCTGCATTGGTAGACAGGTTCTTTACCACTGAGCCACCTGGGAAGCCGACCACTGTATAACTTTGGGCAAATTAATTTCAGCCAGAAGTCTCTTTGCCTTGGTTGTCTCATCAGAGAAATGGGGATAATCATTTAAACCACCTCCTAGGGATTTTCGAGGATTGAATGATTAAAATTTTCTAAGCGCAGTAAGTATTTAGCAACCGCTGTTGTGACTAGCATCAGCGTTCATCTTATTAATCAAACAGTGAACAAGAATGTGTCGAGAAGCAATGTTCAGAGAGCAGCGTTCAATGGTCAGATATAAGACCTTTCACTCCTCGTTTGTTTGCTGAGCAAAACTTGTCCTCAGTTCTGCAGCCAAAGTGCTGGGGGACAGATAGAGCTCCTAGCATGTTGTTATGGACAATTGCAGTCCACCGTGGGCTGTGTTTTATTTGTGGCTCTACGTGGCCAAGGACTCAGCTGGCCCCTGCTTCTCTTGCTCTGCTGTCTCTTATTATGCGCCTGGTTTTGGAGCTTCCGTTTCCAGAAGAACATACAGAATGAATGGGCTGAGGAGGGAGAGAAGAGACAAAGCCAGAGCAATCGAAAGAGACTCTGGGTCAGCGTAGACACCGCTTCTCCGCCCAAGGCTGGGGAGCGGGGTGTAAACCCCGTTCGCATTTCCCATCGCCTCTCCTTCTATCCCACCGTCTGTCTCCTCGGATGACACACTGGCCAATGCTCAGGCCCGTCTGACTCCCACTTACTAGAAATTCCTTCCGGGCTCAGCCTCGGGTTGTCCGTCAGTCTCAGTTTATGAGTTAGGCATTTCCATCTTTCCTGTCTTTACTCCGTTCCTTTTAGTGCGGGGTTGGGAGAAGCTTCGTCCAGGCCTTCCAGACAGAGGCCATTTTTAAACCAGAGACTTTGTTCACCGAATTGCCAACTTTGTTTGGCTCCTGCTTTCATTCAACCTAAAAATTTGGATGTGAACATTCTCCAGGAATAACTCCTCCTTAAGTAAATATGGTGTGTTAATGCATGAGAAGCCCATAGAATTTTAAACTAAGGATTCTAAGGTTTCCAGAACCCGGTTACCCTCTCATAGAGTTTTCTTTTTTGGGGGGTAAGTGATTTGTGACCACCTCCCAAGTGAAAACAAACTCTAAGATGTCAAAGGTGATAGTTGGGTACTAATTTTGTTTAAGAATTTTGAATGTTATAGCCAGATGACTCTTGTAGCCAAGGGATACTATTAAATATTTGCACATCTATGATTATATATTTTTTCTTTCCTTTTTTTTTTTTTTTTTTTTTTTGAGGAAGGGAGTGGGTCTATAGAGACAGAAAGATATATCTCCCTGACTGAATCATAAAAAACTCCAAAATATTCTGAACTTGTGCAATTTTTAGTTTCTGAATCTGTCACTAGTCAGGGACTCATTTTTGTGTGTGGCTGGCTGTTGTTTATGAAGAAGTTATATTTTGTGACATTTTGACTTTGCTGAGTGTTATTTGACAGATTTCTTTGGAATGCTGTTTATATTGACCCTCTACTTATCAAGCTACCCAGGCAGCTTATAGAGAAAAAAAGCACACATTTGTGAAAAACACTCATAAGTCAGTTAACCCTTAAAGAAAAGCAGACCTCCAGAAAATTCCAATGTGCATGCGTGCTAAGCTGCTTCAGTTGCGTCCGACTCTTTGCAACGCTATGGACTGAAACCCGCCAGGCTCCTTTTTTCCATGATTTCTCCAGCCAAGAATACTGGAGTGCGTGGCCATGCCCACCTCCAGGGGATCTTCTTGACCCAGCAATCGAACCCGAGTCTCTTATGTCTCCTGCATTGGCAGGCGGGTTCTTTACCACTAGTGCTGCCTGGGAAGCCTGATAATTCCAACATCTGCCATTGAAATAAATGGTAGCATGTAGATTCCTGTCTCTTGAGCAGACTGCTCGGTGGTTCTGGCTGCCAGTATTTCCCCAGCTGCAGACTGATAAACCTGAGAAAATAGATTTGTCATTTGTTAAATCTGACGCTCGGAACCTCAGCCATTTAAACCTGAGAAAATAGATTTGTCATTTGTTAAATCTGACGCTCGGAACCTCAGCCATTTTCAGGTCGACAAACGAATGCTGATGGATCTGTGAGTCCAACCAAATGCAGAGAGTGATTTAGATGTATTTATGAAAAACAGCTGGGGATTTCCTCGCAGTCCAGTGGTTAGGACTCTGTGCTTCCACTGTCCAGGGCCTTGGTTCAATCCTGGGTCCAGGAACTACAATCCTGCAAGCCTCACGGCCCTTACCCACCAAAAAAAAATCAACCACATATAAAGTTGACTGAAACCATCATCACTGGGCTTCCCTGGTGGCTCAGACAGTAAAGAATATGCCTGCATTTCGGGAGACTTGGGATCAGTCCCTGGGTTGGGGAGATCCCCTGGAGAAGGAAATGGCAGCCCACTCCAGTATTCTTGCCTGGAGGATCCCATGGACAGAGGAGCCTGGCGGGCTACAGTCCATGGGATCTCAAAGAGTTGGACACAATCGAGCACACACACACACAAATACCTTGATTAAATTATTCAAATTCTTATTCCTTGATATTATCATATCTTCTTGGACTTATCCTAATTTCCATGAGATAAGGCACAGCTTTGTAAATATCTTTAGATGATATTCTGGCCTGCAAGCTTTTTTTTTTTTTTTTTTTGTGGGGGGTGGGGGGTTGGGGAACCATGGTCATATTTTCCAAACTAAAAAAAAAAAAAGGCATATACAGTTGACATATTTGTCAACTGTATTTTTGGGAACAATAGGAAGGATTCTGAAACTGGAATTTGTTGGGAAGTCTATACCACGTACTGACCATAATTACAGGGTTGGTCAAAGAGACCACAGACCAGAGCAATGAACTGACCGACAGACTCCTTAACTATCATATTATTTGCATTGGTTTCTGCTTAGAATCTGGCGATCAAACGTATAGCTCCTGGAAGAACTATTGTTTAAGGTGGATTCAATGTTAGAACAAAAATCAATTTTTTAAACAATTTTTGAGCTGTAGAAATACCTAAAAGTCTTGCTCTTTCTTTTTTAAATAACACATCTGATGAGATACTTACCGCGTCTCTACCGTGTTTTACGTAATTAGCCAAGTACTAGAAGTTTGGTGGTGGATAAAACAGACACCATTCTTTACCTAAAGAAGGCAGATCAAAACTCAAAATACGAAATCTGGTTTCTACTGAATGCGTGTTGCTTTACCATCATTATAATGTCAGAAAATTGTAAGTCAAGCCACTCTAAGTTGGGGACCACCTATACATAACAACACAATGGAACAGTGATTTTTATCCTATCTTGATCCAAAAAGTAAAATCGTTTCTCTTGTAAAACGGTGGGGGGAGGGGAATGGAAATTTTATGTGGCCCATAATAGTCTAGCAATGTCAATGTTTTTCTATAGGAAACCAACACTCACTAGATAAGTTCGAGCAGCGATTACATCCGAGTCTCTCGCTGCTTTCATTTCTGTTTCTAGGATCGAGATGGCTCTGTCTGGTACTTTTGTCATGGACGTTAGGGGATAATTGGTTTTTTTCCCCCACGTGCCTCTTCTATAAGCCTGGGGAGGAGAATATTTCACCTAAGTGAGGACTAAAGTTCAAGTAGGGCAAAGTATAAATCACAAAATACGCAGTGACTTAATTGATGAGTGAGGTAGTCTTTTCTAGTTCTGTGTCAGAATAAGCTCAGAACATTAATCCTGTATAACAATGTTTTAGCAACTCCATCTCATAATAATAAAGCCAGGCCAAGAACGATGATGTGAGAGAGTGTTCATCTCATACTTTATCATGAGCATTTTAATTTCTATTAGAGCTTATCATGCAGAGGGCATAGTTAACTGAAAAGTGCAGATTATCAATGGAGCTCATTGAAGTTAATGATTTTCGTTTACTTTCTGTGATGCTTGAATCAAAGTTGTTAATTACGAGTTAAGTTGGCCAAATTGTTTCCCCTCTTTTTCTTTCCCCCATTTTCTGCTCTCTAGAATAAAAATAATCATGAATTAGACAACAGATCAAGAAGGAAAATAGAGAAAGGACTTGGATATTTCAGGATATATTGTCTAAGATTTTGAATAGCAAACAAATTATCATTGACATTCTTTTTTTTCTCTTCTTAATTCTTGAGTGAGTAGTAAATGTATCATAAACAGAAGCCCTCTTAAAATAGAAACCATAAAATTAGAGGTAAAGGTCAATAGAGCTTAGCTGTAATTTTTCAGGAATTTATTTCCATCACTGTTTATGTCCTATGTCTATGCCATATTAGATGCTCTCATTTTAGGGTAAATATATTTTTGTAATTTCCCACATAACCTGTTCCAAACAGTTATGATGTCTAGGTCTGGGTATCTTACTGCCTTCCTTAATTCCCTTTCAGATTTTCAAACGGTGTTTATAATTCATCACATTTTTTTTTCTGTTCCTTGTTTGCTCCGCTCCTTTGCTTTTAATGCCCCTTCCTTAGATGTCTCAGCCAAGAACTGCATCTTATTGACAGAGACGTAACTCTCATGAATCTACGCTGGTTTTCCAGCCCATTAGTACCCTCCACCAGGCAAGTGTTGGAGCGCTGGAAATGAGGAAGCAGAGCTTTGGTTTACATATGCTGACGTGAACAACTCAGTTGCACCCGTTATGAGAGCAACCACTCGGCTCCTGATGAGTGAACAGGTCATCTGGGAAGAAAGAGAAACACAGAGAATTGGGCTCTCCGTGGGAGCAGGGCAGCAAGGTGCTGACAGCTTAATGAATGACTTGTCTGTGTCAGGAGGACACCTTCCAATGCCAAGAGCAAATATTTGGAAGAATATGCAATGCAGGAAATGTAGGTATGCTCTATATATCAGACACTTAGACTGCCTGTATCACTAACATATGGGCAGAGCTTGAGAAATTTTATTTTATAATGTGCAACATCACCCTTGTCAGATACAGTTTGAGATCCAGGGATTAATGGAGCCTGACACTCAGGGTAAAATGGGAATTCTACTGGATGTCCTGCGGCCGTGGGGACCTCAGGGAGAGGAGTACAACATGGAATATTACCCCTATTTTTTACAGTTCTGACTCTAAGCTCACTTCTAATTTAATCACATATAGCTCCAGGCATCATGTCAGATGCAACGCGTAACTAGATAATTTTGTGAAATGCCTTCAGGTTAAAATTAAGGAGAGAAACCATACCTGAGGAGCCAAACAATCAGACCAACAAGAGGTTCACCTCCTCTTTCTGAACTGAGAAATTGTCTACAGCATCATTGAAGGCCATAAAATGGATGAAGTTTGTAAAAAAAAAAAAAAAAAAGATATGCATGGACTGACTTCAGAGTTATAACTCAGATAACTAAAACAAATATTAGTTTATTATTCATCAATCGCTCACCTCGGTTGTGTTGGGTCTCAGTTGCAGCATGTGGACCTTTCCTTGTGGTGTGCAGGCTTCTCTCTAGTTGTGGCTCATGGGCTTAGCTGACCCGAGGCATGTAGGATCTTAACTTCCCGACCAGGGATCGAACCCACGTCCTGTGCATTCCAAGGCAGACTGTTAACCACTGGACTTCCAAAATATATCATCATAGATAGATGACTGTCTGATACATAGGTTTTCAAATAGATTCCAACACACTCATTCACTGTCACACTCTTGCTGGTGGATAGGTTTGTTCCCACAAAACACAAAACACGGACACAAAGAATTATACTCATCCATTGCAGAGACCACTCCAGGATTCTGGCCGGGAGAATTCCATGGGGCTGCAAAGAGTTGGACAGGACTGAGCGACTTTCACTTTTTTTTTTTCCACTTTCACTGCAGGGACTGACGGCCATTTGAGAATCGAATAAGTTGAAAGTGTATACACAGGTGGTTAGACCTTGTGATGTGTGTGTGTTTATTCACTCAGTCGTGTGTGGCTCTGCAACCCTGTGGACTGCATAGTCTACCAGGCTCCTCTGTCCATGGAATTCTCCAGGCAAGAGTACTGGAGTGGGTTGCCATTTCCTCCTCCAGGGGATCTTCTCGACCTAGGGATTGAACCCTGGTCTCCTGCATTGCAGGCAGATTCTTTACCCACTAAACCATCAGGGAAGCCCCAGCCCCTGTGACATTTCCTATTAAAATAGTGAATTAGGGGCTGGGCAACCTGTACGCCCATAAAACCTTGAGGTTTCCATCCTGGAAATTTCACGAATGCTGACTGGTTAGCCAGATCACACCATGCAGATGTCTCCCTCTCTTCTCCTCACGTGTTCATTCCCACTGGTTACTCACTGGGTTCTCAGGTCAAGGCTCAGCTCTAGGTGACTTGCTGTGTGTTCTAACTCATGGCATACTACCTTCAGAAATACGCTGGCCCAATCCTAAAAGGCAGAGTCTCCAGACTGCTGTTCTTGCGTTTCCATTCCTTCTCTGGCAACTCTCCCAACAACAAGGGCTTCGCAGAGACTTGCTAAGCCACAGAACAATTCTGTAGAAACAAAGGGTCCAAGCCAGTGGCAACTCCGAGAAGCTGGCACCACAGAAGGCTGCCCCAGCTCTGAGCTCTGCCTTCGCTGCCCTGCCGGCTCTCCACATCTGGTGCAAACGACTTGGCCGAGGCGGCCGGTCGGTATCTGGTCATCAGGTCATCAGAGCAGCTTCACTCAGCGTCCTGAACTGATCCAATTAGATCAGGGTTCGAAACATTATTGAAACACGGCTACTCTGACTTGTGGCAGAATAATGCGTCCCTGTAGTTCTGGCCAAGTGGTCTCCTAAAAGGTTTATTTTCCTTAGTCAGTGTTTTAATATGTGACTTAAGGAACGTGTGTGTAAAAGTGAGCACATAATTAAGCATAAAGGGGATTTTATGTGAAGCATTTGTTCCTGCCTCTCTCACTGTGACCCTCATCTTTCTACAAGACAGAGCCCTGCCCTGCAGTGCGTGGTGCCGCCAGGCTGGCGCCCCCGGGGACTCCTCCACCCTCTATTGCCTGTGCCTCACCTGCCCACCCCTGGACACAGACAGTTATTTATAAACGGTTGTTGTTTCGTCGTGTCCCACGCTTTGCAACCTCATGGACTGTAGCCTGCCAGGCTCCCTGTCCTCCACCATCTCCCAGTTTTCTCAAACTCATGCCCGCTGAGTTGATGATGCTATCTAACCATCTTATCCTCTACCGCCTGCTTCTGCTTTTGCCCGTTTATAAATACTGTCCCCTTAAATGAATTCCTTCATTTCCATCCCTTCTGCTTTCATCACAGGTCACATTTTCATGATCAGTGATGTGTCCCATATTGTATATGGTACTTCAACTAAGTGTACTTAGAAACTCTGCTTGGAGAAAAATGTGCTGAAAGTCTCTGTTCTTTTGCAGTTAACTTGGATGAGGACTTAAGCAACAGATACGTGTATATGCTCATTTGTGTGTGTGTGTGTGTGTACACACACAGATCCTATGTCAGATGAGTGTGTGAGAGGATGGATCTCCCATAACCGAAATGTGCTGGCTCTAAAAATATGGCATCTGCTTGGACTTAGAATGGACTTGTAACGTGAGACACCCTGAAGCAGATCCCCTACAATGTTCCCATCTGGTAACAGCTGTAAATTACTGTCTATGTTGTTCCTGCTTTGGTTTGTCTTTGAACATTCTGGAAAGACTTGTTAAAAGAATATTTATGTGTGTGTGTGTGCTAAGTCACTTCAGTCATGTCCAGCTCATCAGGCCCCTCTGTCCATGGGATTCTCCAGGCAAGAACACTGGAGTGGGGTGCCATGCCCTCCTCGAGGGGATCTTCCCCACCCAGGGATTGAATCCCTATCTCCTGTGTCTCCTGCATTGGCAGCTGGGTTCTTTACTGCTGGGGCCACCTGGGAAGCCCCATTTAATAATATGTGTGTGTATATATACATATATATATATATATATATTTAATTGATAGAAACTTAAGCTAGAGGAGGCAATTTGTTTTCATGGTGGGAGTTTCTGAGCTTGATATATTCTGCCTCATCTTTGAAAACCCTGGTGGTAAACAGGCTTTTTTTGTTTGTTTTTGTATTGATTTTGATTTTTTTCCTTCCCCCTAGCTTTTTTCCTTTTCAGAAAGATTATTTGGCCACTGATCAGTTTCTCCTGTTCTATCAGTCTCTGCTTTGATGCAGTGAGCCTTATACTATGGTTTCATTATAAAAAGGGGGGCCGCCACCCACACACATCCCTGCCCATCACAGGGGTGGGCACCCTAGATGGCTAGCAGGAGTCCACTGAACTCATTGCCCCTTTGCCAGGACACGGACTCCTACCTGGTATAAAACCACAAGTGACTTGGCAGGGTGCGCTCTCTCAACCGTAGAACCTGACCTTCTACCATAGAAAGCAGTTAGGCCTCCTCTCTTCTTCCACTTCCTTTCATTTCAAAGCTGATTTGTGCCAAACACATGTGGCAGAATCTCCAGCATGATCAGTGTTCAGCCAGGAGAGGTGTATGGTTCCTATCACGAGTCATGAGCCTTCAGTTACCTCTTCCCTCCTGTACTCAGGTCCCTATTTTGATGCATGTGACTCCATCTGTCCCTATCAGATTCCTTTCAATGCCACCACTCACCACCTCACATCCTACCCCCGCACCACACAGCTCGGAACCCACGGTCCATCCGTCCCCTTTGCCCTGGATCTTCAGGCTTTTGGAGAGAGAGACTCTAGTTTTTCTTAAATAGAAGCCTGGCAAAGCTTCTCTTTTAGGCTCCCTTTCTTTCAGGCCTCGCGGGCTGTGGGGCTGAGAAGCTCTGTGGCCAGTGTCTCAGTCCTTGCTGGTCACCAGGCTGCCTGTGTTTCTCCAGCCACCCCTGCCCCTGCGTCCCAGCTCCCCTAAGCCTTCCCGTCTTCCACAAGCCGGCTCTGTGCCCCCGTCTCACTAGGTGTCCTGGCACTGGCTCGGGAACTTCCGCTTCCTGCCCTGATGCCCACAGAGTGAACGGCACCCATGTCCCTTCTCCAAGCCCTTGAAGGGGGAGCCCTCCTGCCACATCAGACAGCTGCCCCCATCCTTACTCTTCAGCCCCCTTCCTCCTGAGTTGCAGACCTCAGGGGCCCGGCTCCATCCATGGAATGCCCCACTCCCCAACAATCTCTCCTCTCCCTTGGCCCTTCTGCTTCTCTTGGCTTCTAAATAAATCAAACAACAAAGCACATGGTGAAACAAAATTTCTCTGACTTTCTGGTCTGCAATAATCTGATCCAGAAATCTAGCATTCTTACTCCATTCCTCTGTTCTTTTAATCCATACCTTCAATTAATTATCCAGTTGTACAAACCAGTACTTCTCAAAGTGGTTACGACCCAATAGGGGACTGTGCTCAGAAGCAGAAACCCTTCTGTGGTCGGAGGTGTGGACGGTCTGTCTGCCCTTCTAAGGGGCCCCCAGGGCCGCTGCCCCTGCTGTGCGTGGACCACCCTTCCTGCGGCAGGACTACAGGGGTCTCCAAAGTCCTCCGTGAGATCTCAAAAGCAAATTAAAAAAAAAAAAAAAAGATTGTTTTTCATTCAGTTCAGTTCAGTTCAGTTCAATTGCTCAGTCATGTCCGACTCTTTGCAGCCCCATGGACTGCAACATGCCAGGCCTCCCTGTCCATCACCAACTCCCAGAGTTTACTCAGACTCACGTCCACTGAGTCGGTGATGCCATCCAACCATCTCATCTTCTGTCGTCCCCTTCTCCTCCCGCCTTCAATCTTTCCCAGCGTCAGGGTCTTTTCAAGTGAGTCAGTTCTTCCCATCAGGTGGCCAAAGTATTGGAGTTTCAGCTTCAGCATCAGTCCTTCCAGTCAATATTTGGGACTGATTTCCTTTAGGATGGGCTGGTTGGTGGAGAAGGCAATGGAACCCCACTCCAGTACTCTTGCCTGGAAAATCTCATGGATGGAGGAGCCTGGCAGGCTGCAGTCAATGAGGTTGCTAAGAGTCGGACATGACTGAGCAACTTCACTTTGACTTTTCACCTTCATGCATTGGAGAAGGAAATGGCAACCCACTCCAGTATTCTTGCCTGGAGAATTCCAGGGACAGGGGAGCCTGGTGGGCTGCTGTCTCTGAGGTTGCACAGAGTCGGACACAACTGAAGCAACTTAGCAGAAGCAGCAGGACTGGCTGGATCTCCTTGCAGTCCAAGGGACTCTCAAGAGTCTTCTCCAACACCACAGTTCAAAAGCATCAATTCTTCAGCACTCAGCTTTCTTCACAGTCCAACTCTCACATCCATACATGGCTACTGGAAAAACCATAGCTTTGACTAGATGGACCTTTGCTGGCAAAATCATGTCTCTGCTTTTTAATATGCTGTCTAGGTTAGTTAGAACTTTTCTTCCAAGGAGTAAGCATCTTTTAATTTCATGGCTGCAGTCACCATCTGCAGTGATTTTGGAGCCCCAAAAAATAAAGTCTGTCACTGTTTCCACTGTTTCCCCATTTATTTGCCGTGAAGTGATGGGACCGGATGCCATGATCTTAGTTTTCTGAATGTTGAGTTTTAAGCCAGCTTTTTCACTCTCCTCTTTCACCTTCATCAAGAGGCTCTTTAGTTCTTCATAGTTTATATCCAATCAATTTGTTTGTTTATCATAGTTTATAGCCAATCAATTTCATCTGATTTGAGAGGACAATCTAATCCTAACATTAATAATTCAGTCACTGTCTTGGATTGATCACAGAGCAGGCTCTATATTAGACTTATGTACTTATCTTATGACAGCCTTCCCTGGTGACTCAGATGGTAAAAAACCTGCCTGCAATGCAGGAGACCAGGATTCGATCTCTGGGTCGAGAAGATCCCCTGGAGGAGGAAATGGCAACCCCTCCAGTATTCTCTCCTGGGAAATCCCTGGACAGAGGAGCCTAGCAGGCTACACTCATGGGGTCACAAAGAGTCGGACACAACTGAGCGGGTAACACTTTCACTTTTCCACTTCACCTACCTTATGGCATCGACCCTTACAATTCTTATGAAAGTAGAGATGAGCAAACTGGAGTTTACAAAGATTAAAATAATAAAATAAAGGGGTTAAATAACTTGCTGTGGGCCAAACTGACAAAAATGAAAAAATGGTTTTGAATATAATTATTGTAATAACAGTCCCTGCTTCTTAACATATTTTAAATTTGTTCTCCAACTCTCTGTTTATTTTCTATACTATTTTATGTGACAAAAACAACTCTGTTGTCTTTATACAGAGAAAAATATTTTTAATTTATTGACAGAATAGGAATGAGGAAGCACAACATTTAATTAAGTCAGTGGGCTTATAAATGAAAATGAAATTTGGTTCTGAGGTCAGGCTGGTCAGGTTTGAATCATGGCTTTGCCTTCTAACATGTGACCAAGTTTCTTAATCTTTCAATTTTCTCATAAAAGACAGGAAAATAGTAAAAATTTTCTCTTTTGTAGTAAAGATAAAAAGAGATAAAACGTCTAAAATGCTTATAAAATAAACTAACACATGGCAAGTGATTAATGCAAGTCAGTGGTTATTATTATTATTATTTTGGAAAAAAATTGTTCCGGGAATAGTGACTTTGATTACCCTACTGAGACTGAAATACATGATTCAGCCAAATGATGTATCAATTTGGTTTGTTAGTTCTGTCCACAGACCAAGTCTGCAAAATCCCCTGGTACTTGAAATTCTACAGACCAACTTCTCCCCCATCTCTAATCCCTTCCAAGAAGATAGGGCAGCTAATGAATTAGCTTGATCTATCTCCTTAAGCTTTACTGTCATCAGCAAATTACCCCTAAGAATATTATAAATGGACTTTACAAATTAGAAATCATGTCCTTAAATTACTTCCTTCCTCTCTCTATTCTCTTATTTCAGAAACTAGCAAATCTACAATCAATCAACTTAGCTCTGTCAGAGAAAATTTAATCCGGCATTTCTTATCCAGAACTGTGTACAAAAAACTCCTTCAGTGAGTCGTGTAGTTTTGTTTGCTAGGATTAGCCAATGGCCGCAACTACAAGAGTTACTTAAAGAAAAGTAAAAACTTGGTCATTCTACCATCAGAGGAACTGCAAGGTTAGGATTAGTGAGATTTTAAATTCCTGTGATACTTGTTGATTTCGTTTGGAGATCTTCCTGAATTGATGTAATTGACTAATATTTCTTTTTCTACCTCACTGTGTAACGAAGATATGTATATGCACAAAAACATTTTTAAATACTTAGACATGAAACTTGGCAATAATTCTATCAACCAAAGCAGAAAGAAGATTTTCTTTTTATAATGACACATGAAACAAACTCATATTTTCTTTCGACAAATGATGGATTTGCAAAGCTGGGGGTTGTCACTGAAGATATGAAATAAGAAAGTTTAATCATTTTCATTAAGGGTCTCTCCCACTATTATGGAGGGGCTGTTAGTGCCGAAACAGTAAACCTGTGTTTCTTTATAGGAACACCACTTCTGAATGAATGCCAGAATTTAATTCTACTTCATTTTAGCTATCATCTACAATATGGGATAAAAATCAACATAGCAAAGGAATGTATAATTACCATTGTTATTTTATTATAATGAAAATGTGGTTTGCATTACTGTTTTGGCAACGTGCATTTTGTTTATAGATTTCTTACTTCACTTAAGGCTGCCTACAGCAATATCTCCATAAGAAACACAGCTCTTAAGGCTCTGCCATGGCCTCTGTCTGCTCCCTGGTTCAGATTTCAAATGTTTCTACCCCTGTAAGTTTCCTCTGCATGAAAACCGTTACAAGTGGAGGCTAAATCTGCTTAAATATGGAGGAAAGGATGCATACATATACTATATTCGTTTCCAAAAGCCCCTATAAAATAATTTAAGGGAGTAGAGGAGAAAACACTCAAATCTCACAAAAATAAGCAGAATGTGTCCTGAGAGAACAGTGTTACAATGTCAGGGTATAAAAATAAGATAGGGTCATGATAACTGACTTAGCAAGATCAAAAAAGCTGAATTCTAATTAGATATTGGAAAATCTATGAAGCAACCTCATGTGTAGTACAGAAATCCCCCTGCCAGTCCTGGAACTGGAGCAGGAGTTCTGATGAGAGCAGAAGGTCACTAAGTCATGTCTGAACCCCTTGTGACCCCATGGACTGTGCCAGGGTCCTCTGTCCATGGGATTCTCCAGGCAGTACTGAAGCAGATTGCCATTTCCTACTCCAGGGTATCTTCCTGACCCAGGGATCAAACCCACATCTCTTGTGCTTTCTGCAATGGCAGGCGGGTGGGTTCTTTACCACTGTGACACTTGGGAAGCCCCCCCACAAAATATGTTATGGGCCAGATGTGGTCCAGTGTCGGGCTGTAGTTTGCCAGCTGGTGGTATGGAAGATCATGAATGACGTTTACCTGCCACTACAACCAGTCCTTCAAAATTAAAAACAGCAGATGTCTTCTGCCTATAAACTACAGAGAAGAGAAACTGCAGGCATCTATCTGTAAATGTACAGAATCATAAAGAAACAGTTTCAAAGAGAGCTCCCATCCTAGATGAGAGAGAGAAGTCGCTCAGTGGTGTCCGACTCTTTGTGATCCCGTGGACTGCAGCCTAACAGGCTCCTCCGCCCATGGGATTTTCCAGGCAAGCATACTGGAGTGGGGTGCCATTTCCTCCTTCATCCTAGGTGAGCAGTTATCAAAATTTGCTTCCTTCCTAGGGCTGCTGCCCATGACTAGGTGCGTGCTGGTAGAGAACTGTGTTTGCCAGAGGCAGAGGTCCCTACTAGAGTAAGGAGAAGCCAAAAGCCATTTTAGCAGTCAGGCAGGCTGCTGCTGCTGCTAAGTCACTTCAGTTGTGTCCAACTCTGTGCGACCCCATAGACGGCAGCCCACCAGGCTCCCCCGTCCCTGGGATTCTCCAGGCAAGAACACTGGAGTGGGGTGCCATTTCCTTCTCCAATGCATGAAAGTGAAAAGTGAAAGTGAAGTCACTCAGTCGTGTCTGACTCTCAGCGACCTCACAGACTGCAGCCCACCAGGCTCCTCCGTCCATGGGATTTTCCAGGCAAGAGTGGGGTGCCATCGCCTTCTCCGTCAGGCAGGCTAGCTCAGAATAAAGTTCACAGTAAAGTTTCCCCGATGATCACCAACCCCACTAGGCAATTCATCTTCCTATTTACATACTAAATGAAGAGAGCCGAGCAAACCTGTTGACCATTTTGTATTCAGATTGACCTCACGCATCTCCAACATCCAGGCTGTTTAGGTAACCCTGCGTAGTCAACCAGGTCGTTGCCTCTTTATCACAGCACAAGACACATGTACACCTGGCTTCCATCCCGACAGCGTTTTTAGTAATCACAAACTACCACTCCTGGCATGGGCGGCTGTGAGACAGCTGAATGCTGGCCGTTCTGTAAATTCTCCAGATCTCCGCGTGTCCCTCCTGGGAGGAGCGCTCAATGAGAGGCAGGAGAGGGAGGGGCCCGAGAGTGAGACCCCTGTACTTTTGAACTCCAGAGGCAACTTGGGTGAACGGTTGCTAGAGTCACTTCCTATTTCACTCCCGTGGCTTTTCTGGGAGGAGAGACAGCGCTGTGGTCTCCTGCAGGAGAAGGCAAACACCTGGACTCGATCTTTCCCAGTTTAGGAAAGAACGGCTGTCAGCAGTTGGCAGGCACTCATGAGAGTGTACGGAGGATGAGCTTCACCTCTCAAGTTTGCTGAAAGGTTTCTTTTTTGTATACACACACATATGTTCACATCCACATACGTACAGTCATACACACATACACACATACACACATACATACATATATATATATACGAAGATGGCTATAAAGAGTTCTGTGTGTATGTTAGGCGCTCAGTCGTGTCTAACTCTTTGCAATCCAGTGGACCCTAGCCCATCAGACTCCTCTGTCCATAGGATTCTCCAGGCAAGAATACTGGAGTGGGTTGCCAGTCCATTCTCCAGGGGATCTTCCAAACCCAGGGATCCAACCCACGTCTCCTGCATTACAGGCAGATTCTTTATTGTCTGAGCCACCAGGGAAGCCCATATAGAGGTCTAGATAGAAATACAGATAGCCTTTTTATTAAATATATATTTCTTTAGCTCGGTAAGTAGAAAAAGTTATTTAGCCATAGAGATATACTGACGACAAATCCATACTTACATGCTGGTAGCCATTTGCAATATTGAGATTATCCCTTACTGTGCCTTTGTCCCACAGAGATCACACCAGTGATTGAAATTGTCCCTTGCTAGGACGAAAGTGCAGATGTCCCAAGTGGCTCAATGGTAAAGAATCCTCCTGCCAATTCAGGAGACACAGGTTTGATCCCTGGATAGGGAAGGTCCCCTGAGGAGGAAATGGCAACCCACTCCACTATTCTTGCCTGGTGAATCCAGTGGACAGAGGAGCCTGGCAGGCTACATACCGTCCATGGGGTTTCAAAGAGTCTAACAGGACTTAGAGACTAAACAACAGCAACAAGGATAAAAAAGCTTGTTAGGCTTCTTCTCTTTTAATTAAAAAAATTTTTATAGTAGGTCCTTGTTGGTTATCAGTGTTAAATATAGCAGTGCCTGTATGTCAATCCCAAGATCTCAGTATCTCCTTTACCCCCTCTTCCTTCCCTGAAGATGTTTCTCCCTGATGAGAGCTTGTTGACTCTTAGATGTACTGGCATGGTGTTTGCTACAGTTTGTAGGAATGGAATATGGTTTATAAGGAATCATCGGCCAGAAGCTATTCCCTACTCGTTTATGAAAGAGCAGCTAGTTTTGACCTAGATATTGCTTCCCAAGGATGCCCACACCTGCTCTCCAGGGGAGAAGGCTGCTCTATCCGGGTGATGTTCAGCCGCGAGCTGGTCTTATCTTCACATCCACCATCCAGAGCCTGCAAGACGAGGACCATCGACAGCCCCGGGCACTGGGAAAGCCAGCTTCCCCTTCCCGCTGATAACAGGGAGACGCATGAATCGGCCTTCTCAACCACCCGCACGGTGTCCAGCCAGGGCTTATCTTCAGCCTTAAGGAAGGAAAAGCTGAAGTTGGCTGAAAGCATTGCTTTCTTCTCTCCCCTCTTGATATCCTACAAGTCACCAGGGGAGCCGAATATTGTGAAATCCTGTCATGAAACTGCAGGCTGATAAACTGAAAAATAAAAACAGATGTGGCACCGGGAAGGCTTTGGGACGTTTGTTTCTTGCTTTGGACCGGTTCAGGGGCTGGGACTCTAACCCTACTCCCACTCGGAAAAATCTAATATATCCTCTGCTTCTGACAATCACAATCCTTGGATAGCTCACATCTTTGGATAATCGCTTCTCCCACACTGAAGTCAAAATAAAGTGATGAGAAAATTCAAAATAAAAGTAATAAGTGACATGTATTGCGTGTGTCTGTGCCAAACACTCTGCAGGCAATATTTCATTTAAACAGAGAAGGGGCAGAAAACAAGCACTGCAGAGCCAGGAGACGTGGAGTCAGTCAGAGCCTAGCTCTCGCTCTTCCTGGCTGAGAAGACTGAAGCAGGTTCCTCTACTCAGCTTTTTCTGTTTTCATCTGTGCAGTGGGGGGTGATATGTACACTTCCCTCTTTAGGAGTTGGCGTTGGTAAACCTCTTGGAACAGTGTCTGCACCAACCTCCATAAATGTGAACTATGAATCTTATTATTAACCAGTTTGCAGACAAAGGTCTGTATAGTCAAAGCTATGATTTTTCCAGTAGTCATGTACTGATGTGAGAGCTGGATCATAAAGAAGGCCGAGTGTCCAAGAAGTGAAGCTTTTGAATTGTGGTGCTATAGAAGACTCTTGAAAGTCCCTTGAACAGGAAGGAAATCAAACCAGTCAATCCTAAAGGAAATCAACCCTGCATATTCATTGGAAGGGCTGATGCTGAAGCTGAAGCTCCAGTACTTTGGCCACCTGATGCAAAGAGCCGGCTCACTGGAAAAGACCCTGATACTAGGAGGGATTGAGGGTAGGAGAAGTGGGTGACAGAGGATGAGATGGTTGGGTGGTATCACCGGATCAAGGGACATGAGTGTGAGCAAACTCTGAGAGATAGTGAAGGACAAGGAAGCCCAGCCTGTTGTAGTCCATGCAGTCAGAAAGACTTGGACACGACTTAGCAACTTTAACAACAATCTTATTATAATGCAACAAAGTAGGTAGTCTCATTAATCAATCCTCATGTTTCACAAGAAAAGCTGAATCACAGTGAGATTAAGCCATACGTGAACCACTACTCAGAACTGAAGTCCCTGTCTGCAGAACTCCAATCACTGAGAATGACACCATACAGAACTTTCAGGGCAAACTCAGGGGGAGACCCGCCAACCCAGGAGCATCACAGTGATTTCTGTGTACGTCTGGGTGAAGTAGATAAGCCAGACCCCAATCTCTGAATGTGCAGACCTGGGCCTGATTCTACAGATTTTTCTCCACTTTCTACTGGCTCCACGAAGGCACAACTGCTGTTATCATCTCATGATTTGAGGAAGAAATGGGCCGGCTTTGCTGTTCTAGGTACCCTGAGAGTAAAAGAAAAGCTCATCTCATGGACAGACTAACTGCTTCACCAGAGACTCATCACACAGGAGTCTACTGACTACGAGTTAGCGAAGACCCAGCTCACAGTGGATGAGCTATAAAGGGCTTGTTATCTCATGTGACAAGAATTCCCAAGAGAGGATGCATCCTCTGGCTGGGTAGCTCCGTGACTCAAGGATTTCCATGCTTTTGATCTGCTCCTCTTAGCATGATGCTGTTGTTTAGTTATGAAGTCATGTCTGACTCTTTATGATCCCACCACGGGCTGTACCCTCCAGGCTCCTCATTCCATGAGATTTCTCGAGGCAAGAATACTGGAGTGGGTTGCTATTTCCTTCTCCAGGGCATCTTCCTGACCCGGGATCAAACCCATGCCTGCTGCATGGGCAAGTGGATTCTCTACCACTGAGGCCTGGGACGTCCCTTCTTAGCATACTTGCCTTTAATCCCAGCCTTGTCTTCTCCATATGGTGTTATGACGGCAGGAACATCAGACTGATTTTTTTTTTAATTGGAGTATAACTGCTTTACAATGTTGTGTTAGTTTCTGCTGCACAACGAAATGAATCAGCTGTAAGTGTACATACATCCCTTCCCTCTCAGGCCTCCCTCCTACCCCCAGCCCACCCGCTTGGTCATCACAGAGCACCCAGGGGAGCTGAGCTCCCTGTGCTCCTCAGCATCTTCCCACTAGCTGTTTTACACGTGGTAATGCATGCCTGTCAATCACGACCCCCCTCACAGACAGCTTAGACTCGCCACTCATTTCTGATCAAGGATAGAAGACAGTGACCTACGCAGCTTTCAGAGGGGACCTCTCTTTCTGTTTTCCTCCATCTTTGCACTCATTAATAACGGCAGAGTGGAAATCTGGGAGCAGCCTGGGTCCCATATGCAAGGGTATACCACTTTCACACTAAATTGTGTGCTATTACATAAAAGAAAATGAGATTTTTTTTTAAATTTCATTTAAGCAACCACTCCTTTCATTCTCTTCTACTTGCATCGCAGTCGATATTGTAATGACCAGCTCCCTGCCAGTTTCCCAGTAACTGACATTCGACACCGCAGCTGGAGTGACGGTCTGAGGGTCACCAGCGTGTTCTCCTGCCAAGGCAGCCACAGCTTTCATGCACTGATGCATCTTCTAGCCCCTGCCTACATTCCATCCGTGTCACACTCTGCTATCCTGTACTTACCCCATCCCAGAAATCCCGAACTTCTTTCTGTTTCCCAAAGGGAGGAACAAAGCAACCATCAAAATCCTGTCCTCACTTTAGGACTCGAAGCTTCCTATTTTTCATCCAGTTAGCTTTTGGACCCTCAGCTCGAGCTTCTGCTCAGATGCTCAGTCGTGTCTCTTTGCAACACCATGGACTGTAGCCTGCCATGCTCCAGAATCCACGGGATTCTCCAGGAAAGAATACTGGAGTTGGGTGCCAGGCCCTCCTCCAGGGGATCTTCCCAACCTGGATGGAACCCACGTCTCTTATGTCTCTTGCATCAGGAGGAAGATTCTTTACCGCTAGCGCCACCTGGGAAGTCCCAGGACCTTCAGCTACCAGTTCCCAAGTGAGGTCTTTCCTGACCCTCCTTTCTAAAGGACAGCTCATCACCTCTCATTGCCTTGTTTTATTGGCTCAAGACTCTTAATGGTATCTGAAATTTTTTCTAGTTATTTGATTACTTATTTATTTTATGCTTTCCATCATTAGACTGGAAGCGCCAGAAAAGTCAAGACCTTAAACACTTAGACAAGGTTTGCGAAAGCACAGCTTAATGTAGTTTGTATATTCTCCAGCTTTTAGCTTAATTTTCTGGATCTATTTTCACGCTGTTCCATAAGCATTCAGATTGCTTGAGGCTGTGTGTTCATTGGACTCTTATTACATAAATGATTTTGTGTTCCTCTTTTATGCGTTTGAAGGTTTCCAATAGACCATGCTTAAGTCACTGTAGTAATCAGAAACTAAGGGAATTTTAAAATAAAATCATAAAGAAACTTAGAAGGACTGGGGGTGGGGAAGCAGCTAATTGGGAGAATAAACATCCAAAATGATGTCTAATTTGGTTGAAAATAACCAGGATCTACTGCCTGACGCTGGTAAAAGATTACTGAAGTTCTTGACTCCTGGCTTAATTTGCAGTCTGACCTGAGGGAGACTGTTAAAGTTCTCATAAGTCGGGTGGACACTTTCTAATAAATGCCTTGCAGATCTTAAGGTACAACAGTTTCAAGCCTCCAACCCTGGAGAACTCTTCGGAATGTTTTCAGTTACCTTTCAAAATTAAAAACAGCTCTGCCTGTGGTGCACTTGTTTTGTTTGAGTGTGAAAGCTGTCTCAACAAGAGCTCGCGTGAAGGCAAGATAATAACTTGGGAAGTGCAAATGAAAAATCAGTTTTGTGTTTATCCGCATAATGATACTCTATCAACTGTGCTGATTTTTTTAAAATCTGTCTTTTCAAATGTATTTAAAATGCCATTTTAAGCATGTTTCCTTTCTTCACTCACTCAGTCGACAACTCCTTTGTGTTCACATGCTTCGTGATTGGCAACACAGGAGTTAAAGCTTCAATATTTGGATGATGAACGGACAAAGGGATGTTCAAAATAGAACCAGAAAAGTAGTTCCTTGGAAATTTTGCATGCCCGCATTAAGTCACATCATTCTACAGATGCAGCTTTCTAGTGTTTCAAGCCTGTTTTCACTCTTTTTTTCCTCTAAGCAGATTTAACCTTGGAGACCAAATAATGATATCCTTCCTAAAAGGAAAAAAAAAATGTTTCCTCAAATTACTTCAGCGGACTTCCGCTGATGTTTTATTTTCAATAAACCTGGAGGCAAATAGCCACTTCTGAACTCTGCACTTTGCCCTGTGAGTTTCACAACCTGGCGGAAGGTCAGCACCAGAGTCACAGTGTTAGCAAAAATGAAAATGATATGCACAAATTGTTATTTATACAAGTCCCTGATTTTGTTTACTGAGTTTAACATAAACTTTGTCTTTTGATTAAAAGCAAATGTTCAAGTTCTCTGTAGGGACCTGGTGTTCTAGGTGATTAAGTCCTAAAAAAAAAAAAAAAGCTGCAAAGGGCAAGAATTAACTGAGAAAGGCAGATCCCTTGCACGAATTCCTTTGGTATTAAATAGCAGAAGATAATGACCAGGCTCTGTGAATATGTGGGACAGAAAAGGGATGAGATCATAAAAAACGTGCTTTACTTATTAAGTTCTTCAGAAAAAGGTATCACTCAAAACAATTGGTATAATATACCCCTTAATAAAAATGACCATCCTTTTGAGTTATTCTACTTCTTGAAATTTACCAAGTGAAATAATCAAAAAAGTAAATACAGATAATGTCTTTTCTGATTATAACACTCTATTCCTTACTGAAATAGCAGTATTAAAAGTAAAAATATATATATAATTGGAAACAATGAATAATGATCATATTAATTTATTATAGAAAATAAACCCACTTAAAGTATTTTATAGGATATTTCATTAACTGAGAAAATTGCCAATAAATTTCATGTATGTGAACAGAGCAAGCTGCTAAAACTATATATCCAATGTGACTGACCATTTATAAAATCTACAAATTACATGTAAATGAATATATATGAATTAATTGGCCTATTTATCTGGTGTTGCATGTACAGATAATTTTCATTTTTCTTGCTATATGTTTTTATTTTAACTTTTTCTCAAAGAATGTATGTTGCTTTTATAATGAAGCTGCTGCTGCTGCTGCTGCTAAGTCACTTCAGTCGTGTCCGACTCTGTGTGGCCCCATAGACGGCAGCCCACCAGGCTCCCCCGTCCCTGGGATTCTCCAGGCAAGAACACTGGAGTGGGTTGCCATTTCCTTCTCCAATGCAGGAAAGTGAAAAGTGAAAGTGAAGTCACTCAGTGGTGTCCGACTCTTCGCGACCCCATGGACTGCAGCCCACCAGGATCCTCCATCCTTGGGATTTTCCAGGCAAGAGTACTGAAGTGGGGTGCCATTGCTTTCTTCGTATAATGAAACAATGGTTGTTAAAACTGGAGCTTAGCTGTTTATATTTTTTTCCAGACACAAAAGGAACACCTGTTGAATTTATCAAGATCTTCCACATTTTATTATGTCTAAAGAAGCACACAGCAATGGATTCCTTCCTCTTTTGTTTCTCTTTTTTGGAATTTCTCACTACTGAGAGAGAAAACTTTAACTGCTAAATTAAAAACTACTAATAAATACCTATGATATATTCAGCTTTGACTGTAGATATGGCTAGGAAATTTTAGAAGTGAATAATTCTTGTCCTAGAGGAGTTTACTATCTTGCTGGGGAAAAACAGACTTAACTATTTGAAGTATTTACAGAATAATTAATGGACAATTTGTGTGGTCCCAATCAACTGTGTGGTCAATTTCCTGAATTTTTCCTCTTCTCAGATGAAGTTAAAGCTTAAGAGAGGGGCAGGGATCTTGTGGAATTAATAACAAGAACATATACAGTGAAGCCACAATTAAGTTTATTACTTTGTATTGAGTGCAGCTCAAATTAAGTTCTTTAAGACATGCATGTGAAATCTGTGCATCCTTTATTTGGTTTTAAATGTTAGGGAATTAAAAACATCCGATTACATCATTTAACACAAATTTATGAATTCCAATGAGGATAAAATACTAAATTAAATAAGAATCCAATCTCATACTAGAGCTAATTTAAGCACAACCCACTGTCAAATGTTTGGCGATTCATTTGTGTCCATGATAGGAATATGGGGAATATTGACTCAGTGCAAAGAATGTCCTTTCTAAGTGACTCTTCTGTGTTATGCCCTCGGGTCCTAGGATTGTATATTGTCTTCATGCAAGTTCTAACTTAAAAATGAAATGAGACAAAAATAAAAACAAAAAAACTGAAAAATGGGAAAAATAGAGACAAAATAAAAATCAGTGACAAAGCCTCAATATCTGTAAGTAATTAAATATCACGTTGTTTCCTTGGAATTTAGCAGGCAAGAGATCATGTTTCACTCCATTAACTTGTTCTTTTTACTGCCCACCATTGGAAACAAAGAATGAAAACCAGTTCCCAGATTCACATCTTGATAGACTCATGGCATCCTTACCAGTAAGCTATTCTAACATCATCAATTTTTTTTTTTTTTGGATCAAAGATTGCATCATCCCTGGTAATAACGGGGAAAGAATGTCTCAAAAATACAATGATGTTAAAATGTAACTTGCACTTCACATAGAAGCAACCGTGGGTTGACCAGTTCTACAACTGGAGTATACTAGAGAGTCACTGTCTTATGACAGTTTCAGGATAAGACATCACACTGTTATTTTGCATCAGATTTCAAAGGGGATGATAATACTCATACTCAGCCATCTGCTGTAACTGTATCGGTGTCTTTATTACCTTAGTTGTCAGATTTTGCTTTCAGTTTACATTTATGTAGGGAAGTTTCACTACCGCAATCTTAATGACAAGAAGAAAAGGGAAAGGTTTGGTTTTATGTTTCTATTTTTCTGTGCAATTAAAACCCTGCACCGGAGGCAGTGACACTTCTCATGCCCTTGACGTCACCTCTGCTTACACAGAAGTCACTTCCTATATGAAACCATAAGTCAGTTTCGATATTAAAATTCATTTCATTTGTTCTAAATGAAACGGGCAACTAGATACACCCTCAAGCGACATTGACGACTCACTTAAGCATTAGGTGGCCAGGCTGTCCAGAGAAAAGCTTTTCATCTTCCTTTCTGAAGGCCTCATTTTTATAAAGCAGAATCCAACATGCCTTACCTTCTAGAAACTGGCCCCAAAGATTTCCCACTGTCTAAAAAGCATCCATATTTTATTTTTATTCCACTTATCATTTCTCCAATGCCAGAATGAGTTTTAGAGTAAGACAAAAAAAAAAAAGGAAACAGAGCACTGGAAACAAATCCTACAAGCAAGCTCAAGGAGAGTGCCTGGGAGTATGCATGCATCGCAAGGTCCCAACAAGTACTGTTTTCCAGCATCGCCTGCTTCTCCATTACCAGTAAAGAGAGTTGCTTATAAAATAAACCACACACACAGACGGAACTCACAATTGGAACATTTAAATGATTATTTGCTTCTCTTTCTACCAGCTTGTAAAACATTATTTTCTTATTCTTCCTTAAATGGCCTGTGCTAATTACACACCGTGACCTCTGCCCTCCAAGTGCCTTCATTTATGGCCGCGCATTCCTTTCCAGGGCAGCTCAGGGTCTGGTTTACAGGATGCTGCTACCAGGCCCTCCCCTCCCGGCTTCTGCTCCCCCAGGTCAGGAGCCCAGCTCACCAACACAGCCCAGCAAAAGCATTCGTTTTTCAACAGAGATATGTAATTCACTGGAATCCCAAGGAATAAATATGAAATTATATAACTGACACCTCCCTTTGAAATATCAAGCATATTCAGAAATACATTCATCTTGTGTTTCTTTCCTAAAAGAGAGTGAGGAGAAAGAAGCATTTTAACCTAGGAATAAAGAGCTAAATTACCATTGTGGAGTCATTTCTTGAGGGATCATGTACATGACTTTGAGTTGACTTTTTTCCCAAGCAGTTGGAAGTTGGAAGTTTATAAATGGTTTTGAAACTTCCGGTCTCAGTCTTGCGTGATTAGAAACTGGTGAGGAATCAGAAGATAGATGTAAGATCCCCTGTCAATCTAAATTCATCCTAGGAAACATTTTTAAGATGAGGTTGCACTTGCCCTTCATTTTATTCAGGTCTAATACAAAGCTGGAACTCAGTTTTCATGCATTTGGCCAATCATTGAACTCATCACCACCTGATTTATAGTAAGTATCTGAACAGTAGGATCGATTTACACAAATTGACCTAACAAGTAAAAATCACTGGGGGCTTCCCAGGTGGCGCTAGGGTTCAAAAATCCTCCTGCCAGTTCAGGAGATGCAAGAGAGGCACGCTAGACCCCTGTGTTGAGAAGATCACCTGAAGAAGGAAATGGTAACCCACTGTAATATTCTTGCCTGGGAAATCCCATGGACAGAGGAGCCTGGCAGACTACAGTCCATGGGGTCATAAAGAGTCAGGCATGACTGAGCACCCATTCAAACAGAACTAACTCTACAACTGAATCATTCAGGAGCAAACACAACATTTCCATGTATAGGGACATATACTTTAAACGATTATTATTGTTACTGAAAGTTCTGGTAACTTTGCCCCAATTCTTTATTTATCTCGAATGAAAGTATTTAAGAAAGTTGAACTTGTTGGTTAATTACTTATGACCTTTAATTCATATCCAGTAGCTGGATATGTCTATAGTGACCCTATAGAAGTAAAAATTTCAGTTGGTTGCTAAATGAGTAACATTTTTCTTTTCCACTGCAAATATGCCCGAGAAAGAAGCAAACTTAAAACAAGAGCGAGTGGGATCCTTCTGTGCTCGTGTGTGATGGGGGTGGTAGAGGTTCAGTGTCTCAGTCGTGTCTGAGTCTTTGTGACCCCATGGACTGTAGCCCACCGGGCTCCTCTGTCCATAGGATTTCTCAGGCAAGAATACTGGAGTGGTTATCCATTCCCTTCTCCAGGGATCTTCCTGACCCAGGGATCAAACCTAGGTATCTTGGATTACAGGCAGATGTTAACATGTAAAACTATGTAATGTCTGTCTTTTTAATAAAATCTCTATTACAGCCAATACGTCTGTTAAGAACACTAGAATGCAATAACTTACTTGAAGTCAAATTTGATTAATCAAACTGCTTTTTAGAAGAAAGAATACAATTCAAATTAAATCAATTTCAATTAAGATTGTCAAAATCTAGATTTACACAAATGATAAAAAAGAACAAAATAATTCATTTATGAAAGGGTTACTGGTTATTTCATTAAATCATAAATACTTAATATATTTAAATATGCATATATGTGTGTATTCATGTAAGTAACTTATAATAATTTGATTTATAAGTAATTCTTCCACAGAGAGCATTATAAACTTATCCAATACCTTCCCTGTGGTATTTGCCTTTGTGTTCGATGCTTTTTTTTTCCCGGCTGCACTGCACAGCTTCTGGGGTTTTAGTTCCCCAACTAGGGGTTGAACCTGGGCCCTCGGGAGTGAAAAACACCACGTCCTAACCACTGGACCACCGGGGAATTCCCACGTTAAGTGCTTTTTCCGCAGATAACATTTCAACATATGATGACTTCTCTCTACAGATGGAGGAATCTTTATTCCTCATCCCCTTGCATACGATAAGGCTGACTGCTAAAATTCTGGGGTATTGTTCTTCTTGGGATTGCTTGGGCTCTTTCTTCCCACCCGTGGACCAGCAATATGGACTCTCGGAAAAGAGGCCATTTACTTGCCCAGCTGTCAGCGCATCTGGAAGCCTTGTCAAAACAATATAATTTTACTTTGTAACTTTTTGACATTGGTATTTATTGCACCTGTCTGTGGGCATGATTTATGGCCTGTCTGGTGACTATTTCTCCTCCAGTTGGAGTTTACAGTATGAGATAAGTGAAGCATTTACAGGTCCGTGTGTGCCTTGGGATGGGAAAGGGGTTTTGTATGCCTCCCTCCCTAACTCTCTGCTTCCCCCGACGTCATCATTACCCCCAAAACGGCCACCGTGCTACCCCATCCACTCAGTCTTCAGAGAAAGAGGAGGCTGATGGCAGAAGACTACATTTCCCACAATGCCCTTCGCCGGGGAATAGTGGCAAGAAAGCTCAGGGTCCGGGAGACATCCAGTTGAAAACATGAGCTTACTGAAAGGAGAGCCCAGTTATCTTGTGTCTTTGTCATGGTGTCCTGGCTGGGACTCATCAGGGTTTCTATCGGTCACCAGAAAACACACTTCCCATTGGCAAAATTGCACTTATTTTAAGAGCAGCCTTTCTAATTAAGTGGGCTGCAATCAAGAAAACTTTCTTGAGTGTCCCCTCTGGGTCTTGGTATTAGTTTACAATTGTTTAGCAATTCCCCTTAGTCTCATAAAGTGCACCCTCCAGATATGTTTTTGTTCTATGGTTTCATAATAAAATGTAAGCCCTTCAATCTCTAATCTCCAAAGTTTATATGAATGTGATTTATTTGGGGAAAATTGTATAATTACTAATAAAATTTAACATTTTCTCCCCAAATGTTTGAAATGGGGGGATAGCATCTATTTCTTTGTCTGCTCAGACCTGCAGATTCTTTCTCTTCCCTGGATTCTAGTGGAAAGCGATATTGTCTTAAAAGAACATTATATGAAATTTATGTAATTGTGCAAGTGTGAACTTTTTGTACTTAAAAATTAAGGGAAAATTTAAAAACATTTACGTGATGCTTTAAAAGAAAATATACAATGCCATAGGTAATTCTAAGTTAGTAATGTTTTGTGCAGGCTTCACAGGTGGTAACGAATCTGCCTGGCACTGAAGGAGATGCAAGACAGGAGGGTTCAATCCCTGGATTGGGAAGATCCCCCGGAGGAGGAAATGGCAACCCACCCCAGTATTCTTGCCTGGAGAATCCCATGGGCAGAGGAGCCTGGCGGCTGCAGTCCACAGAGCCACCTAGAGTTAGACACACCTGAGCACACACACAATGCTTTTATGCACTTCTGAGCTTTACCTAAGGACTCACAATTGAGTGCAGATGAATGAGCACCTTATGGTTCATGCATATATATACGAACTGGGGGTTAGCTAGGATTCCCTGGTGACTCAGATGGTAAAGAATCTGCCTGCAATGAGGGAAACCCCGGTTCCATCCCTGGGTCGGGAAGATCCCCTGGAGAAGGAAATGGGTATCTACTCCAGTATTCTTGCCTGGGAAATCCCATGAAAAGAGGAGCGTGGTGGGCTACATACAGTCCATGGGGTGGCAAAGAGTCAGACGACTGTGCAACTAACACACAGATCAAATAGGGTTAGTTACATACGTATAACTTGCAGTTTACACATTGTTAATCTATCTCACAGGCTCATTCAGTTTGATTCCCAGGTTTTCTTCTGGAAACTTGCGCCAAGACTACTTATCATCTTCTTTTCGTGCGGTTGTATTTAATTCCCATGAAAATTTAGGCAACATCTCCCTTTTTAGAAGATCAGAGACTTTGTTTCTTGACAAATGCATATAAGAGGGGCACAATCAGGAACTCTAATACGCATGTCGCTACGATGGGGCTGATTCGAGTCATTCACTGTCAGCGCTTACAATTTCTTGCCAGTCCAGCCCCAATTCAGGGAAAACTGAGAAGCCCCTATCCCTTCAGTGATGGTTTCCTCCTTGCACCTACTCATCCCTAACAAATTGGAGTCTGCCAGCGTGTTACCAAGTCAGTGACGTCAGCACTGGCAGGACATGAAATCGAGATTAGTAATGGCCCCATGACATCACCCTCTTGTTCCTATCGAACAGATGGTTTCTGTATATTGTGCAATTTTAGATCATTATTCATGGCTTGGGTCAGGATAATTCCGGAAGCCAAAAAACTGCCAAGAAAAATTGACCTGGAACCAGTTCAAAGACTCAAAATTATTTTATTGATTAGATACCCGAGTTTACATCTTTCAGAAGGACACCGTGGACCATCAATACGTGCTAATACCTGAGTCGTTTTGGCATGCCCCATGTTTTGGACTTCAAAACAAGATCGTCTTTGAAGGGTTAACTGTAAAGACGTGTGATAATAAGATGTCTCAGGAACTTGGTTGGGTACAGCTGAACGGGGGCCAGAGACTATGGACTGAGCGAGTGGTTTGTTTGAGCTGGATGGTTATTTATTTTCACCTTATACTTGCTGACTTCACATCCGCCCTTCAGCTCAGCTCAGAGACAGTGAAGAGGTATGTTTTAAACAAGCCAGACAGGAAGTTATTTTGAGAGGCCTGGCCCAAGCATTATACCAGAACAAGAAGATAAAGCACAGATTTGGCTGGCTGGCCGAGAACATTAGGAAGAAAGTCGTGTTTAAAACAAAAATCAAATCTAAATGTGTCCAGAGAAAGAGACCACAAACTCATATATTCTTTCTCTAAGAAACTGGAGGAATTTTATCCTAAAGTCTCAGCTATTTTTGGAAGATAAACCCTGTTATATTATCACGGCCACAGAGCAAACCTCTTGCATGGGTCATTGCAACTTTGTTCCTTTTTAAAAAAAAAAAGAAAAATTAGTGCTATTCACAAACCTCTATAGACTCGTGCCAACTGTGCTTCCTGTCTGCGTACTGTGCCAGTCTCTGATCACGTTACTATCATGCTCAAAATTACTGACTCTTGTTGCCACCCACAGGAGTACAAATTTTATACTAAGAAAATACGATCTTGTTGTATTTTAAATCTCATTTCCGGGTCCTATTAGTTGAAGATTGTGGTGGCATTAGAAACGTGTGGAAAAAAAGCATGCAATTTCCTGTAGTAAAGATGAAAATATACCTCCTCTACTTATGTGAAGGAAGCCTCAATCACAGATAATAATGGGTTCAGAAATGTCCAAGTTTTACTACAACACGACACTTCACCTTGTATAACCATAATGGACTCCAGCCATAACAAACTGCCCACCTGCTTTTGTCAAATAATCAAGCAGTTTAATCATTTTGGTAGCTCATCGCCTACCCACCTGCACCCCCCACACACAGGCATATACAGGGCCATGTAAGTGATAGCAGTGTTACACTGAATTGACTTCAGCTCCACAGTGACGTCTGAAAGAGAAGTGCATTTTTTACACAGTTGTGGTGACTGGGGAGGGGGAGTGTAGACTTTCTAGCAGCTTCTTCTGGTGCTTTTTTTTCTTTCAAAGGCTGACCCAGCTTCCAGGGGAATTGAGCATATGCTTATGATTCAGTGTTCTTTTTCTCTTTTTTTCAATTACGGGAGAAAGAACACACTCTGAGCTGGTTTCATCCTCAGCAGGGTCCCTCTCCAAAACACGACTATCACATTTACCACCAGAAGCAATCCCAAGATATGTGTTTCCTGGGATATTCTGTTCATCACTCTGGAGCTCAGGTTTTGTCTGTTTGTAACTGCCCTTCTTACATTTTAAAACATCATTTTCTGGAATGGGAAGATTGTTCCTTCTGCGTGATTCCATACAGACTGGGCCCTTGCCATGCATGTCTGCTTTGCAACGATTTGTAAACTCATGCAATCTGATGGCTCAGTCATAAAGAACTGACCTGCCAATGCGGAGACAAAGGACACGCGGATTCGATCCCTGGGTCAGGAAGATCCCCTGGAGAAGGAAATGGCAATCCCCTCCAGTGTTCTTGCCTGGGAAATCCCATGGGCAGAGGAGCCTGGCAGGCTACAGTCCGTGGGGTCACAAAACATTTGGACACAACTGAGCACATATGTGCTCACAGTGTGATAAATGCTGTTCTCTAACATCCTGATTTCCCACTCACAGCAATACCAATTTTGGCCTTCAGAATGCAATGAGTACTGCATGGATCCTGATTTTTCTCCTTTGCTCCTGCAGAAAGTATATCATGTAGGGTGCTGGAGATGCACTGGAGAAATGAAACATACCCTTTAAGTGGTAACTTGGTTTGGCAAATAAACAGACAAGAAAGAAAGAGAAGTGTATCAAAGAAATCGGTGTGGGAATGACTTCTTCAGGATCCCTTGTTCAAGATGCTCTACAAAGGTAAAATTCTATGCCTTTGAGTGAACAGATAGCTGTGTTTACATATAATGTTCACCAAGTACCAACTGATAAAGACTTCTAGTTCCTGCTTGCTGTTAAAAGTCTCATTTCGAAGCTTTAAAAAAGAAAAGGCTAAATGGAGACGTGTTTTATGTCACTGAATAAATAAATACAAACTGTAATACTTTCCTTCCAGGAGCCAGAAAGCTCCTTGCATTTTGAAAAAAGCCTTGTTAGAAGCACTCACTCAAATGATCAAAGTCGACAAAAATTTTATTGCAGAAGGAGTCTTCTCAGAGATATTCTACTTTTTCTTAGCATTTGACCCAGGTTAACTTTATAAAGAGATCAGGAAACAAACAAACAAAACAAAACCTAAATACCCCCAAAAGCTACCCCCGCCCCGCCCCCATTCCTACCAAATGCAGCCCAAACACTTCTGCAGCCCCCAGGAGCCTCCATACAATAAGGGCTCCTGAGATGTGCCAGACCCTCTCCCTCCTTCCCAGATGGTGGAGTTCGCTACCCTCACATTTGGCTTTTAATGGACAAGCAAGAAGCCTGCCAATAAAGCCTTGGAGCAAGCTAGGAAAACAAACAAACAAAAGCCATCACGCCCTGGACATGGAGGCCAATGACAGGTATGATTGATCAGGTGTCCAGCTGGAAGCTGTCATCACCAGGTTGAGGGAAACAGGCAGAGTCTGGCAGGTTTCACGGGCCAAAGATTATCACGGGGTATTAGGCAGGTAGTGTTCTTAGCAAACAAAGACAGGGAGAGGACCGGAGTTGGCTTTGCCTGACAGGGAGCCTACCACGTGACTCGCCTCGCGTCCTTGAAACTGAGCATGTTCTATCTCCTCTTGGAAAGTTTTGCTGGAGAACTGTACTGCAGGCCACCCTGTCCTTTTGTCTGTATGCTCTTGTCCTAAGACAGACTGAATGCGTTTTTGTCACTAGAAGAAGTGTACATGTTGGCATATAATAACTTCAGCAGCAAAACAGTCCACGGGGAGGTAAACATTAACAAATTCTACTTATGGAGCGCTTTCCTTGTTGCTTAGATGAGGAGAACAGAAACCCTGTCAAAGCTCTACGGGCTTCCCTGGTGCATTGTCTTCAGAATCAGCTGAGGACTTCCCCGGTGGCTCGTGGTTGAGAATCCGCCTGCCAGTGCAGGGGACGTGGGTTGGATCCCTGGTCCAGGAAGATCCCACGCACCAAGGGGTGACTAAGCCGTGTGCCAGAACTACTGAACCTGTGCTCTAGAGTCTGTGCTCCACCGCAAGAGAGCCCCCGCAAGGAGAGAAGCCTGTGCCCTGCAGCAAAGAGCAGCCCCCACTCACCACCACTCACAAAGAGCAGCCCCCACTCACCACTGCTGGGGAATACCCACGCGTAGCAACAGAGACCCAGCACAGGCAAAAATAAAATACATTTCAAAATTTGGAAAAGAAAGGTCAACTGAAATCATACCCTACTTACGTGTGTGTGTGAGTTAGTTGCTCAGTCATGTTTGACTCTTTGCAACCCCATGGACTGTTGCCTACCAGGCTCCTCTGTCCATAGGATTTTCCAGGCAAGAATACTGGAGTAGGTTGCCATTTCCTTGTCCAGGGGATCTTCATGACCGAGGGATCGAACCCAGGTCTCCTGCATTGCAGGCAGATTCTTTACCATTTGAGCCACCAGGGAAGTCCTTCATACCCTACTTTCTTGACTTTAACATCCCATGGATTATAATAAGGCATGTAGAAAGCTTTTCAATAAAAAGCATCCTTTTGCACACTAAGTAAGCATACTGATTTTGAGGTTAATCCTATTATTTGAGAAATATTAAGATGTGAATAAAATTGCAATCAAAGAAATAGTGTAGATATGAAAACATTTTATAAACCACCAAGTGCTGGAAACATCCACTAAGTTGGATTCTAATTAAAATATGTTATGATATGGAATTAATACCCTGCCTGTTATAAAGGCAATAACTTTGAATTAACATAAAGTCTTCAACTACACAGATGGAACTTGAATTCACATATACTAAAAATTAAATTAATGGAATAGAAATTCCCTGCCAAATTGTATTTCATTTGCACACAAGAAAACATCAGTTTGACAAATAAGTCCTAAAAACTTCAATCTGATTCCATTTCATTCTGATAAACACATATATTTTGTGAATAAATTATAAAATTTGTGCTGTAATATTTGATTCCTGTTACTGGTAAGCACACAATTTATATTTACAAATACCGCATTTGTTTCCAAATATTCAGTATCAAGAGGAGATATCAAATGACACAGCATGATTGGCAGAAATGTTGATTTTTATTTTGAAAAAATTGTAGAGTTTTAGCAGTTTAGCTGTAGATAAAATGAATTATTTCCCCATATTTGTATGACCCAAGATTCACATAAATGTTGTAAATTCCTTAACAGATTTTATTGAGAGTTATTAAAATTTTCTATTATTAGTAAAGTTACCAGGAATCAAAGCATGACATTTATACTGGCTGATCATTCATTTTCACTGTTATAACAAAACTTGATAAAATGTTTTCCTTATCGGTAGCTTGAGAATCAGCTCAAGCTCCTGTAGTACTTATCACACCCTACCGAGAAGACACGTGGGTTTGGACAGGGAACCCTAGGTAAGTACTTCCTTAACTGCCTCTGCCAGGTATGTACGCAGAAATGCTGAAAGATGCTTGCTTTAAGTTTTGTGTCTGTCATCTTAAGGTATATACAGAAATTATGCTGGAGAAGGCTTTTGAGAGTCCATTGGACTGCAAAGAGATCAAACCAGTCAATCCTAAAGGAAATCAACCCTGAATACTCATTGGAAGGGCTGATGCAGAAGTTCCAGAACTTGGGCTACCTAATGCAAAGAGCCAATTCACTGGAAAAGACCCTGATGCTGGGAAAGACTGAAGGCGGGAGGAGAAGGGGACAGCAGAGGATGAGATGGTTGGATGGCATCACCGACTCCATGGACATGAGTTTGAGCAAACTCCGGGAAATGGTGAAGGACAGGGAAGCCTGGAGTGCTGCAGTTAACGGGGTTGCAAAGCATCAGACACGACTAAGCGACTGAACAACAGCAGAAATTATTGGAAGTGTCAGATGAAGAAACAGATCGTCAATATCTTCTCCATGTGGCCAGATTCTGGTTCTTGCTGGAATATTTTGGTAAAATATTGGTAAATGGCAGGCCATGAGAATATAGTACATGATTTTCCGTAGATTGCTGCTACTTCTGCTAAGTCGCTTCAGTCGTGTCCGACTCTGTGCGACCCCATAGACGGCAGCCCGCCAGGCTCCCCCATCCCTGGGATTCTCCAGGCAAGAACACTGAGTGGTGTCCAAATTTGCACCCCCCCAGATTCACCTGAGGCAGATGAAACACACTCAGAGTTACTAGTCCACCCTTGGAGATCCTGAAATTCAGGAGAGAGTCCCAGGGGAATGTGTTTTGAAAGCATCTCAGGTGATTCTAATCAGAGCTGGACACCGCCACCATACCATTCAAACGAAATTTCTAGACTCATTAATCATGTAACAGTTTTGAAAAATGTTATTTTCCTAGCAGGAGAATTTTTTTTTTTTCCCTCCTTTAGGTTGATAAACCAGTGGGCAAGGTCGGGAAATGCTCAAGGGAGCATTGCCTAAGGTACAAAAGATGGCCTTTAGCTTTATTTCAAGCTTTCGTCTTACCGGATGGGGTACGTAGACTCAGGGTAGGAGATTAATTATTGCACACGAAAGAGGAGAATTTCTGAAACGTGGAAGACCCCCTGGGGGAGGGCATGGCAACCCCCTCCAGTATTCTTGCCTAGAGAATGCCATGGACAGAGGAGCCTGGCGGGCTACAGTCTACCGGGCCACAAAGAGTCGGACACGACTGAAGAGAATAAGCACGCGTGCATCTGCAAATAGAAAGAAAACAAGAGCAAAGGCAGAGGGTTCTCGGGTCACCTGGTTCAGAACCTGCTGCCTAAATTTTTACTACTTGTATTTATCAGTTATCTCCATCATCATCTCTGATACCACACATGGATAACCAAAGGCTGTCACATGCTAATAATATATCAATAATATTATATGTCATAATAATAATATATCATATATAATAATGTATATTAGAGTCTAAAGATCTAGTTTGGAAGTCATCATCAGAGGTTACATTAATATCAACTCTCTGCCTCTGAGCAACTAAGCCCGAGCACCGCAGCTGTGCTCCGGGCCGGGAGCGGCACATGCTGACCCCGCGTGTGGCAACCATTGCAGCCCAGGGGCCTGGAGCCCGAGCTCTGCAACGGGAGAGGCTGGGGCACCGCAGCTCCAGGGCAGCTCCCGCTCAGTGCAACTAGAGAAAGTCGACGCAGCAACGAAGACCCGGCACAGCCAAGAATAAACAAATAAAAATTACTTTAAAAATATCAGCTCTCTTCTTTAAAACTAGAGTCCTCAGGGGATCAAATCTAATGACTAGCAAGGCCCAGGGATCCTCAGACTTGGTGATCACTGACCATGGCCATGTGCAGCCAAGACAGAATAAAACAGAAGCCTTCCCCCGAGATAATTTGTTGGAGCCGTCACATGTCGTTTTCAATTTCACGTTGAATCGCAACTCTCCAACATACGCCCAGACGATGATGCATTTTTGGAAATGCCAGAAGACATTCCACAAGGAATGATTTCATACTTGATTCTCTTCAGGAAGCTAGAGTTAATGGTTGTTTAATAAGGATTATTTAAATGATACAACTGACCCCCTTCTCCTATTGCTAATTTCCTTCCTTTCCCCTCCCCCCACCAGCGGTGAATAGTACTGCATTTTTAACCATTTAATTGTACTTGGAAAATAAGTTCAAAACATAATTTTCAAGCTTTCAATTCATACACTGCTAACTGGATTTTAGGTTCTAAAAACGATAAACTAGTTTATTGAAAGCATAATCCTTATGGAGTGAAGAGTAATAAAGGCTTTCATGCTTTTGCTGACCAGCAACCAGAACTGAGAGGCTCTTTAAGGTGAAGGGATGTTGCTGAAATGGACTGTGCCCCTGAATCTTGTCACCCACATACTCTACTGGAAAACCGATGCTGGTGTCAGGCAGTACATGAGTGAACAAGATCCTTGTTTTTAAGACAAGGCATGGAGCAAAATATTGTCAAAATAGGCTTTTCCAAGGTGTATTTATTTTTATTTTTAATGGAACAAAATTATTCCCAGCTGTGCAACATTCTCACCATGCCCATTACTTTTTAATGAATCTTACAATAAGATGATTAATTCTGCACACTTGGAGGCTCTGGGCTGGATGTTGTTGATCAAGCAATTACACTAATCCACTTCTGCTTATTTTTTTGGAAGCCCGACGGTGAAGGTACAATTTCCCCCTTTTGGAATAATCTCTCTATAATTATTAGGCACGTGTGAAGGAGTTTTACACACGTTTCTAAGGACTCCCATTGTTATTAATAACCAATGTTAAGCTGCAAACAACAACCAACCTGTCTTATTCCAGCTGATAAAGTTCATGACGTCTCTTGGTTTCTTTGCTCAGCTTAGCCTTTGACATCATTGCATTGGCATTAAGACATGATCACGATGTTTTCTATTGTATAAATGAAATAAAAACACTATGGAAAACAAGCCACTATTTGGCTTAGATAGCCAAGCATGCGCAGCTCCTGTTAAAATGATGAAAGGAAAGAAATAAAAAAAATAAAGGTTCCAGAGTGTGCAGTGGAAAATGTTACAAGGAGTATGGGTTAGAGCAGGGAGGTCTGTGTAGGTTGTTGGTGATGAATGTGGGTCTCAGAACCATGAATTGATTGGCTTTTTTTTTTAATTTTTATTTTGTATGGAAATATAGTTGTTTCAGGCTTCCTTGGTTCTCAGAGAGTAAAGAACCCACCTGCCAATGCAGGAAACATAAAAGACGGGGCTTCAGGCCCTGGGTCGGGAAGATCCCCTGGAGAAGGAAATGGCACCCCACTCCAGTGGGAGAAGCCCATGGACAGAGGAGCCTGGCGGGCTACAGTCCATGGGGTCACAAAGAGTCAGACACGACTGAGTGACTAACACTCTCACTTTCTTAGTTGTTTTACAGTGCTGTGTTCGTTTCAGGCGTATAGCAAAGTGATTCATACATGTATATTCTTTTTCAGATTCTTTTCCCATATAGGTTATTACAGAGTATTGGGCAAGGTTTTGATGAGATTTCTTGATTAGGACAGGCAACACACGTGGCCTCAACCTCACGTGGAGAGTCTCTGGGTCATAAGAAATGATCTCACAGTGGAGATGAGTACTGTCAGCATTTCACACTGCACAAGCAAAGGGTGAGAATCGCAGACCAGCGGACTAGGACAACTGAATTCTACGACGGTGCTTTTAGCCTGTGTTTTTCTTTCCTTTCTGTAGACGACCGAAGGTGTGCGGAGTCTCCCACTCCTTCATGGACCTCACTGCGTCAGGCTGAGCTGTAGGGACGATCCAATAGTCAGTCGTTTTTGACTAATGAAAATGGCAATCTGTATGGTTTGAAATAAGAAGTATACCAAGTAAGTCTGTAACATGAGTTTCTTTCTTCCTTACTTGATTCTTTTTGTTGTTCTCAGTTAATGTTATAGGATAAAATATATTCATTTTTTAAAAAGGAATTGGCATATAGTTGCTTTGCTATGTTATGTTAGTTTCTGTGTACAAGGAAGGGAATGCGCCGTATGTACACATACACCCCCTCCCTCTGGCACCTCCCTCCCCCGCATCCCACCCCTTAGGTCATCACGGAGCCCTGGGCCAAGCTCCCTGTGTCTCACAGCAGCTGCCTGCTGGCGGTCTATCTTACACGTGGTGGTGAATGCACCTCGGTATATTTGCCGCTCTCTGCATCCTCCCAGCCTCTCCTCCCCACTTCATGTCCGTGAGTCCATTCTCTGTCTGCATCTCTGTCCCTACCCTGCAAATAGGTCCGTCTGTACCTCTTTCCTATACTCATATACAGGCTTTAGTACATGTTGTTTTTCTCTTTATGACGTCCTTCTCTCTGTATGACAGTCTCCAGGTTCAGGAGGGTCCCTGAGTGGATTTTTACCCCCTTCTGAGGACAGAGCACACTGTCCTGAACCACTCTTTCCTCTAGAGAAGATTCAGGACTGCTTTGGAAGGAAGTGGGGGAAGATGAAAACAGAGAGCCCTGCGGGTGTGATGGCTGGAGGTCTCGTTTCAGTGGAGTGGAAAAGTGGAATGACAGCTGTACTGGGAAAGGGAAGTGCGTTATTGAAGCAGAAGTACTCTTGATGGTAGGGCATTTTTCCGAGGATTATCTGTTCATTCCATTCCCTTAAAAACCAGCAGTGAAGGATTTGAATTTTACTAGCTTCAAAGAACACACTTATCAAATTTGAAGGGAATTAAACTGCATAGGCATGAAATTATTTTCTGCTGTCTCTCTTGTATAATTTTAAATAATGTAAAATCAAATTTTACCTTGTATTATTTATATTATACACGTATGTCACTGCATGAATTAAACATTCAACAATACGTATTACAACATAGGACTTAAAACTCAAAATCATGCATGGTCCTAATTATTGGTGATTTACAGGTTGTTATGTAAAATTTATATATTTTGAAATTGCTTTTGGTGGCTTGGACTGAGCCCTCGTGACACAGCTTTGAGACCAAGCTCCATGGAGCACGCACGGCTTTACAAGCTTTCTATTTTCCTTACAAGAAAATGTCAAGCTTATTTAGTCATTATGCTCCTCACATAAATACCTTCTTAACCGACTTACAGCTATGCTGCTGCTGCTGCTGCTGCTGCTGCTGCTGCTAAGTCGCTTCAGTCGTGTCCGACTCTGTGCGACCCCATAGACGGCAGCCCGCCAGGCTCCCCGGTCCCTGGGATTCTCTAGGCAAGAACAGTGGAGTGGGTTGCCATTTCCTTCTCCAATGCATGAAAGTGAAAAGTGAAAGTGAAGTCGCTCAGTCGTGTCCGACTCCTAGAGACCCCATGGACTGCAGCCTACCAGGCTCCTCCATCCATGGGATTTTCCAGGCAAGAGTACTGGAGTGGGGTGCCATTGCCTTCTCCGCTTACAGCTATGAAGGCTTTAAAATCTGTCTTGTATAAAATGTGGCCCATATTGGAAAATTTCTTATGTAGCCAGAATGATTTCTTTTGATATTATTGGTGTGTCCTTTCTTTATTCTTCAATATGTTTTTCAAATTTGCATTTATCTATTTACTGATTTATTTTTACTTATGAAATTATGATGCTGTTTGTACACAATAATGTCATGTCTGTATATGAAAAAGAAAATGACGCTAATTTTAACTTGAAACTTTGTAGACTAAGCCGGACTATAAAACCAGGCGCAGGCCATGAAGCTTCTGTACCTTTCACTGATTCCCTTAATAACAGACTATTATTATATTCAAACTTTTTTTACACACACTTGTGCAGCCAAACCCAAAGCAAAACATCTAAGAGTGCAAATCTGTCTTACGTTGCCTCATCCGTAGATCATATAAGGATATGAGAGAGAGTGTGTGTGTGTGACATAAATAAAAATACCAGAAAAATTACCCTTCTTAAAGACTTTGGATTTTATATTTCACGTCTAACACTCAAGCTTTGGCAGTTTGGCAGTTGAAAGCGTAATAGTTTTCTTTTTAAAAATAATTGATATGCATTTGTTTATCTTTGGCTGTGCTGGGTCTTTGTTGCTGCGGGCTCTTTAGTTGCGTGAAGCCAGGGCTGCTCTCCAGCTGTGGTGCGCGGGCTTCCCATTGCGGAGGCGTCTATTGCTGCGGAGCATGCGCTCTAGACACACGGGCTCAGCATAGGCTTAGCTGTCTGTGGGATCTTAGCTCGCCCATAGGGGATCAGAGCCCACGTCCCCTGGATCGGCAGGCAGGTCCTTAACCCCTGGACCACAAGGGAAGCCCCGTCAGCGTGTGTTCTTTCCCCTCCCACCACAGTTCACTTCGGACTCTATCTGGTTGTCCACACTCCGGAGGTTCCCCCGCACCGGCTGGGGTCTTGCATTTGGATTCAGTTCTGATGCTGTCTCCCTGGACTCAGTGTCAGAAGCCATCAGCTAAGCCCTCAGTCCGCCAAGCCACCCCCGCTTCAGACTGCTGTCAGAATCCGAATCATTTTCACCTGTTATTTTTGGTGTCCTCCACGTTCTGCGGTTGTGCAGCAAACGCTTTTCACTCTGGACTGGCTGATGACCTGCTGGCCTACTTCTGTTTTATGGCTACGAAATCAGACTTTGAAAATATTGGCATTTTAACTCCATGGAGATTATTTTATTGAATTCACTGGAAGCAGTATTTTGGCTTTTTTTTTTTTTTTTCGGTCTGTATTTTCAGGAAGGAAAGGTGAATTCCTAGGAGAATTAGGAAGAGAATAGTATTCCCTTCCTGAATGCAATTCAAAGAGCTTGCTGAATCATTGCAGTCATGTTAGAACCTGTGAAACCCCCACCAGCCATGGGAAGGTGTTGAAGGGCTCGGAAAGGGGTGATGGACTTGAAAGGGTCCTCCCCATCTGGCAATTCCCCCAATGACCAATCTGAAAGCAGGCCGGGAAGGCAGAAGGCTCGAGTGATACTTGGCGAGTAGGATTTTCCACCCACGTTCAGGAAATGGGTGAGACAGAAGCCACAGGGCGGCAGCCGCTCGGCCAGGAGGCTGGAAAACACGCTCCTTCCTCCCTTACTGCCTCACAACACCCGAGCACATCTCTTTGTTTTTGTAAGGAAATAATTAAAGATACAGACATTTTTAAAAAACCATTGACCTGTCTCTTTTTACACATTAAAAAAAAAAAACTTTCTTATGATACAATTATTTCAAGTATTTCTTTCATTGCATCAGACAAAAGTATCAATCTGGACAATAATGAGGAGATTGGTGTACCTTCCCGCAGTGGGAGTATTGAAGGCAGTTTCTGCCAGCCTCATGGCGTGATTAGGAGATTTTTATTCCTGTGGTTAAGAGGTCTAAGGCTACTTTACACCAGACTACATTTCTGAGGCCAATCTTAAGCTATATATACACGTGGGAAAACAAAACATGAATTCTATAGTTCCCTTATCTCTGACCACTGCCCCTCCCGCTTCTGTTCACTTTCAACACAGAAAATGCTGAGAATATTGAAAGGCCATATAATATGTATCATAAATTTTTTATTAGGCATTTTGTTCTTTCTGTTGTTTAGTCAGTCTCTACAAACAGTAGCTGCTTGTTGATTAGAAACTATTATGGGATACAACTATATAGCAAAGTGTTCCTCCTCAACAGAGTCTCCAATTTTGACATAAACGGTGGGCATTGAGAATGTTAGTACGCGTAACGCTGGTCCATGAGGTTTTAGAGGAAAAAAAATAAAAGTCTACAGATTTCACAAAGAGATTAAATTTTACCTTAATTAGGAAAGAAAAACAGAAGTTTTACATTTTCTATGTTCATTTCCTTATAACCACTGATCTCAAAGAATACTAAAAATATGATGTTTTTGTTATATTTCCTATCACAGAGGGGACTTTTGTTTGCTTTGTTTTTCCCAAAATATACTTGCATTATAGTACTATATATCAATCCATCATTTTAGGAAACATGAATAAAATAGTTTCCCTTGTTTTATTTTTCTGTTGAGAAACCTACAGTCTTTCAAATGGTTATTTCCCTAAACGTAATTTTTCTTTTCATTTTCCCCTCTCTGGCTTCTGTCAAAATTTTTAGTAATTTTTATCAGTTTGATTATGATGTGTCTGTGTCAGGGTGTGGACTTTTTTTTTTTTTAAGCTAATTCTGTTTTAGATTTCCTGAGCCTCTTGATTCTGAAAATTTACATCTTTTTCAAAATTTGCAGAGTATTCAGCCATTGTTTCTTCATTTTTCTGTGCCACATTCTTTGTAGAACGCTGACGTCATGACTCAGACTTTTGGAATTATCCCCCAGATAATTCCAGATAATTCCCAGATAATAATCCCCCAGGCTCTGTTCATTTTTTTTTTCAATTTTTTTCTCTATTGTTCAGAATGGATAATTTCTATTGATATATATTCACATGATCTTTCCACTGTTATTTCCATTTTGCTATAGATTTAAAATTTTTTTTAAATAACTTTACTTTTAGATTCTAATTTTTTATGTGGCTCTTTTTAATATCTTCTGTATCCCTGCTGAGACTTTTCATTCATTTCAAGGGCATTTTATCTTACTTCCTAGAGCCTTTATTATGCTAGTTGTTATGAACTATCTGATAATTCCAACATTAGCATCATCTGTTTATTCCCCTGCAAGTCATTGATATCTTCCTGATTCTTCACAATGATTGTGGATTGCATCTTTAACTTTTTAAATATTACAGTATGAACTTCTGGAACTTCTAGAAACCCTATGGATTGTTTTCACAGACAATCAGTTCAGTTAATAACATAAGTAATGACATATCTTTCAATATCCATTCAGTTTTGTAAACCATATAGTACGATTCTAATGTTTTCCATATGTGTACTCACCAAAGAGAAATATGAATATTTCTGATATTGTCCTGCAGGTCTCTTGTTGTTTAGTCGTTCAGTTGCTAAGTCGTGTCCTATTCTTTATGACCCCATGGACTGTAGCCGCCAGGCTCCTCTGTCCATGGGATGTTCAGGCAAGAATACTGGAGCGGGTTGCCATTTCCTCCTCCAGGGGATCTTTCTGACCCAGAGATTAAACCTGTGTCTCCTGTGTCTCCTTCATTAGCAGGCGGATTCTTTACTACTGAGCCACCAGGGAAGCCCCCTACGGGTCCCTAAGCCTCTGTTAATGCTTTTCTTTGTTGATAATTTTTCTCTTTTTTCATATTGAATAATAATTATTAATCGATCTTAGGTTCATTTACTCTTTAGTCTGTTATCCCCATCCTGCCATCGAGCCCATATAGCGAATATTTTATTTTGATTATGTTCATTTGATGTGCAGCATCAAATCATTCAGATGCAGAACCCTGCTCCTGACTAGCCCACCGCTCATCCTCATCCCCAAGACAGAGCAAAAAGTGGAAAGAGTAACAGTGAGTACTGTCAGACTCTCAGGAACAACGTGGCTATAAAAAAGGCCTGGGGAGAATTTTCCCTGGTGTTCCAGTGGTTAAGAATCCTCCTGCCCATGCAGGGGACAGGCGTTCGATCCCTGGTCCAGGAAGATTCACGTGTCATGGAGCAACTAGGCCCAGGGCACCACAACGGCTGAGCCACAGTGCACAAGTACTGAAGGCCCCCCACCATGAGCCCACGCTCCCCAAGAGAAGTCACTGCAGCAAGGAGCTGCCCACCACGGCTGGACAATACCTCCCACTGGCTGCAGCTGGAGAAAGCCTGCTCAGCAGTGAAGGCCCAGCGCAGCCGAGAGCAAGCACAAGTGTCTGGGAAGAGTGAGACTCGGTGATGCTTTGTATCTAACAGCTTTGTCAAGCAAAGATACATGCCTCCCATTGTAAAGTACGCTGTGCTGAATTTCAGCCAGAAAGTGTCCCGAGTCCGTCCTGTGAGTCCAGCTTTATTTTGTGGGTATACAGGTGAACAGCACAAGCAAGACCATGGCCCTCCTGGGGAAGACCAACAGCAGGCAAGTGACAAATGGTCACGGTTGTTTTCTAAAGTCAGAAATGAAAGGAAGAACCTAAGATGATGATAAAATCAGAAGTGACTGAAAGAGGTCAAGGGAAGAGATTTAGAGAGATCCTTTTGAGAAAGTGACTACTGAGCAGAAATGCGAAGCATGAAGACAAGCTATATTCTGTATCATTGCGTAAAAGCATCAAACTGATTCTTCATACTAAATCTCAATCTATGAGTTCTTCTGGGATGAGGCATCAGGAAGAATCAGAGTGATCATTAAATCTCTGTCTTTTTAAGAAACCCATGGATTAAAAAAGTAGGTGATTAATTTGCTCAGATCTTAACTACTAACTGTTGTGGGGGTCTGTGTTCACAGTGGTGGGGGGCAGGGAAGTTATGGGACTTGAAGTCTATTAGTAAATAGTCACATAAATAGGGCTTCCCTGGTGGCTCAGACAGTAAAGAATCCACCTGCAATGCAGGAGACCTGGGTTCGACCCCTGGGTCGGGAGGAGGGCATGGCTACCCACTCCAATATTCTTGCCTGGAGAATCTCATGGACAGAGGAGCCCGGCAGGGTCCATGGGGTCACAAAATGTCAGACGTGATTGAATGACTAACGCTTTCACAGTAAGTAGCAGCTCACACCCCAAGGCTGTTCCTTTCTTTTTCTCCTTCTGCTGCTCTGAAATCTGAAAACAAATGAACTATTTCTCACTGTTTGGAAAGGACGTATTTGTCAGCGTTTTATTCCCAGTAATCTGTATATTCTTATGAAACAGTATATTGTATATTTATTTATGTGATGTGTATGTAAGAATTCATGTTATAATTCTCCTCTAGGAAAAAGAAAGCATGGACTGTACTAAAATATCTACACATAATTATACACACACAGAGACATACCTATTATTGCTAAGATCGAGTCAGTTCTTAGGTAAATCTATATTTAACTTTTCCAGCAGGCCTCTGCTATAATAAAATCGTCAAGCCATTTTTCCTTAACAATGACTGACTACAGCTATAAATCCCTAAACTGGTCAATAACCTATAACCCAGCGCCTCTCGAAATGGAATGTGGGATGTTTTATGCTCCCCCTGAGAACAGCTTGTATGTAAAGTCCCCAGGAGCGTGCACGCCAGCCAGGACACCTTTCTGGAGCAGGACCAGGGCACAATGGTGCAGGCTTCTTCCTTCTGTCCTCCCCTCCCCCACCTGCAGTGTCAAGCACTCCTTGGAAGGCTTGAATCACACCCAACTTAACATATTAGGTGCTAGCTTAGCACACGAAGCACTAAACCACACCACAGCTCATTAACCTTTAGACTATAAAAAAGCCAAAAAAAAAAAAAAAAAAACCCTTGCAAAAATGTCAGCTTAACTTTCCATTTCAAGAACAGGGGTCCAGGGTTAATAAAGAAGCAAAATATATAACATGCGATCGATCATGTGGTCATTGTGAAGAATCATTTACTTCATAATTATTTGTTTAAGGCTATAAGGTAAAACAGACTAAACAGTTAGCTTCTAATTATATATTCCATTTCAAATGCATTAGACTGTGTTTTTCATAAATATTCTAGATTGACATATTCAGGGTAAAGTTAAATATAAGATTCTTTTATGATATACTGAAACTTTTCCCCAAAGAAACGAAGTGCTGAAAACACCCTTTTCCACTCTTGTCCTTGTTTAGTTGCTAGGTCATGTTTGACTTTTGTAACCCATGGACTGTAGCCCTCCAGGCTTCTCTATCCGTGGAATTTTCCAGGCAAGAAGACTGGAGTGGGTTGCCATGCCCTCCTCCCGGGGATCTTCCAGGCCCAGGAATCGAACCCGTCTTCCTGTGTCTCCTGCACTGCAGGCGTATACTTAACTGGCCAAGCCATTGGGGAAGCCCAACCCCTTTAAAATGAAAAAAGAAGCTTTGTATGTGAGCAGCCACAATATATGTATTGTCCTGGAAATGCAAAGATCGACGGGTAAGGTTCAAGCATCCAGATGCTTTTTCCTCATCACTCGTGGTCTGTGCCAGCTGGATGTGCAGACCACGGACAGGAGACAGGTCCTCCAGCAGAATAAAGTGCAGCTCGGTGGCTCTGACCGGCAGTGCCCTGAATGCCTTAACCACGAGCAGAATGCCTAAGCCTCAGGACAGGATGGTTCTGGGGGCTCTGATTTGCCAGGAATTTTCAGACATCTGGAAATATGAAAGCTGCCAGAAAGTAAGGGCTAGTCACACTGGCTTAGACTTTCTGTGTGGGTACAGTATATATGTGATAATGTAATGCTACATTATATTGTATTATTAACACATTACCTACAATGTATACAATGTACATACAGTGTAATAATGGAATAAACATATTTTATTAATACATTATATATAGTATAATAATACATTATATCTTATTAATATATGATATATAATGTAATAATATGTTGTATTTTATTATAATGTAATATAATAATGTAATAATACACTATATTTTAGTATTAATGCATTATGTATAATGTAATAATATAATTTATTATGGGGGGGTGGTCAGCAGTTACTACCTATGCATCAGGCATGGTGTTTATTCTTAAGGTTACAAAGAAAAAGATTTGCCACCAAGGAAAAAGTTTGCCTCAAGTAATTCTCAGTATAGTTGGGACGGTGATTGTTAGAAGGATAGGCTTCTGCATGTATTATTATGACAGACTTAGTTGCGTGGTTAGGTACGAGAAGTCTTCTCAGAAACCAAGGCACTTGGTGTGAATGTTTTGAAAAGATCCAGTTGGTCAGATTCTTTCCCCTCCTTAGCACCCGCCATGAGTCAGACTCTAGGCTGAATGTAGGGGTTCAGTGATAGAGACGATCCATATAGTTCCTGCTCAGAGGACCCTAATGTCTCCTGAGGATGTGACACGCTGTCAATCAGAGAAAACCTTGAACTGCGGACAGCGAGATGAACCAAAGGACGACTTCAGCACAGGGAAGGGCACGCCTGGGAAGGCTGGGCAGACTGAATAGTTTGGGGTTGATGGTAACCCAAGGCAGGAAATGGAGAGCTACCCTGCATTCTTGAGAATTATTCTGTTCCATGAGCAAGTAGATCAGACCAAGGGTCGGGAGATCTTGGTTCTGTGTTAGGGGAGGGGTCTTGGGAAAGTCCCTGAAGCCTTAGGAGTTCAGGCATTAAAGGAGGGTATTGAAAGGGATTCATGGCTTTCAAATCAAAGGCCCATGCTTGGAAAGCTATCCTCTCCCCAACTCAAGTTCACAGGTTTGGATAATTCCAAGAATTCATGCTGATCGTCATAATACTCTCATTCTCGTTTCACTGCAATAGTTTAGGAGTGGGCAGGTGGCCAAGGAGACATCAGGTTTTTTGGGGGATTTTTTAGGAGACTTCTGAGATAGGATTTCTTAATTTGAAGGTGACACCTATAGAGAAGATCTATGTATTGGAGAAGGTATGTAGCCAGACTAGCTGATTGTGAAAGACCTCTCAAAAGATCATCACTTAGGACTTCGCAGGTGGCTCAATAGGTTAAGAATTGGCCTGCCAATGCAGGAGACACAGGTTCAGTTCCTGAGTTGGGAAGATCCCACGTGCTGCGGAGCAGCTCAGCTGTGCATCGCAGCTCCTGAGCCTGTGCTCTGGAGCCCAGGAGCTGCAGCTACTGAAGCCTACACAGCTAGACCTCGTGTACCACAAGACAAACCACTGCAATGAGACACTCACACATCAGAATAAGTATCTCCATTCACGGCAACTAGAGAAAAGCTCGCTCAGCAACGAAGACCCAGCACGTTCAAAAATACACATTAAAAAAATAAAAATAAAAACAGTCCTTGGGGCAACTGAATCGTGGACAGATTTTTCTATAAAAGTATAAAAGTCTGACCACTGTTGTTGAATTACTATTATAGAAGTAATCCAGCTCATTAAAAAAAAGTGAAACCAGGAAATCAAATCAGTCCCTTGTTACTGCCTTCAATAACTTTGAGGTCTACAGATAGAGTAAAGTGCTTTTTCTTGCAAGAAACAAAACCTGTGCTGGCTTTCTTAAGCACGGAGGGTAGAAGATTAGAGGTTGAGCAATTGATGGGAAGTTAGAGAAACAGGCTTGGAAGACAGACCGGAAGGGCGCCACATGAGGCATTCAGGAAGCAGGAAGCCGTCCAGCGATCTTTTAGGAGCGACATTCTGGCAGGAATCCTGTTGCTACAGGACACCAACCCCGATACTTCTGCATGTGAATTTTAACCATTTACTCTACTTTGTCTTCTTTGCTCAAGATTTAGATCCTGGACAAGAGAGTCGGATTGATTAAACCTTGGGATCCGGGGTTCACATGCTGCTCCCAGGGAGGCGGTTAAGCAGAGGGAGGCTCTGGTCCCTATTGATATTGTAAAATGGGGAAGACGATGCCTGGTGTGCCGAAAAGTTAGTGTGTGTGTTTACCACTCAGTTCAGTAATGAAATATCTAGATGGTATTAGATGGTAATAGATGGTACAGAACCTACTTGCACTGTGGGAGACCTGGGTTCAATCCCTGAGTCAGGAGGATCAATCCCCTGGAGGAGGAAATAGCAGCCCACTCCAGTATTCTTGGCTGGCAAATCTCCATGGACAGAGGAGCCTGGTGGGCTGCAGTCCATGGGGTTGCAAAGAATGGGAAATGACTGAGCAACTAACACTTTAAACACACTGTCAGTTAAGTTCAGTCGCTCAGTCGTGTCCGACTCTTTTCGACCCCATGAATCACAGCATGCCAGGCCTCCCTGTCCATCACCAACTCCCGGATTTCACTCAAACTCATGTCCATCAGGTCAGTGATGCCATCCAGCCATCTCATCCTCTGTCGTCCCCTTCTCCTCCTGCCCCCTATCCCTCCCAGCATCAGAGTCTTTTCCAATGAGTCAACTCTTCACATGAGGTGGCCAAAGTACTGGAGTTTCAGCTTTAGCATCATTCCTTCCAAAGAAATCCCAGGGCTGATCTCCTTCAGAATGGACTGGGTGGATCTCCTTGCAGTCCAAGGGACTCTCAAGAGTCTTCTCCAACACCACAGTTCAAAAGCATCAATTCTTCGGTGCTCAGCTTGTATGTAATGATGATATACTTTATATATTTGTAAATCAAAAGGCAGTAAATGATATAATTGAGACAACAGGAGAAATAGAAGGAACCGTATACCTACTGTGGCCAAAGTCTGCTATACGTCTTATCATTTAAACTTAAATCTCAAAAATCTCCATGGAAGACACTCTTCTTATCTTTCAGATAACTCACAATTCAGGGGAATAAGTGCAGTCACTCATTTGAAATTAGTCAGGGTAGTGCTTGAAGTCTGTCTTAATGGTCACTAAACTCAGCTACCATGAGAACCCAGGAGGAAGAGATTAAGTGCCATCAACAGGCTGGCTTGGGGGATGATCTTTGCTTTAGACCTTGAGAGTTGGGTAACTTCTGATCATCACTATTAGGGATAGAGAATCCCAGAAAGAAGAAAGAGCAGGAGCAAGACTAGAGAGGGGTGTTCAATTTGGCAGCATTGGGATAGGAAATTGGGAAGGTAGGTCAAATTCAAATCTTGGGACACTGTGAAGGTGAACCTAAGAAAGAAATCTGGTCTTGAGTCTCACCATACTTGGGACTCATCAGATATTTTTGACCAGGGTGAGGAATAGTGTCAGAACTCTGTGCTTCAGGAGCATTAATTTTACAGCGTTTTATTAAGTTATGTGTCAGTATATTCTTTTCTTATTAAAAGAATGTGGCCATGCTTTTCATTCTTTACAAAGGACACAAGACAGTGTCCTTCTTTATCCTGGGTATTCAAATAACCCTTCGGTGAAACTATTCCTGTCCATATAGATGGCCACCTTTAAACTTATATTGAGATAAAGACATTACACATCTAGCAATAGTTGCTTTTTTTGAATAGACAATATTTTATTTAAATTCACATTGGTACTAGAACACATAAAAAATCGCAAAGGGTGCTCTGAGTTCAAGGTGCATCCCAGTATTTCATGAAGAGTATCAGAAATGAAACCAAGGAACAGCAAATGACTTAACAATATCAAATTATAAATGTATGTCAAAGCCAATAAAAGTCAAATTTAGCTCTCCAGACTCCCGAGTCCCAGCTCAGCCTTCCACATTCCACTGCACAATTGCTGTCTTCCCTCCTGCTGCTGTGGCACAAAAACAGACTCAAAGAAACTTCTGTGAGTGGTGAGCATCCAGTGAGTGAGGAATTGTAATTTAAGAAGAATCCCTCTGATTTATCTGGCACTTTATGCACCCAACTCTGATAAAAGTTGACAAGGCCACATCATCTCATAAACATCCAAGTTGAGCTGTCTCCAAAGGCCAGATCTTGAAGCCTGACTTCTCGAATGTAACATGGTCAGAAGATCACCATTTAGACGTCTAATCCCAATGACAGATGAAAATCATATGAAATTAGATGATTTAAATCTTCCTATATAGAAAGGGCAAAAGAAGATTTATTTTTGAACCATCCAGTTTCTCTCTAAAAAACACTCAGAATAAGTGCCGAGAGAGTATATTAGGGTTTCCTTTGGAAATTACCTAGAAAATCAGTCATCATTATTTATAACACTTACTCCACTTTGATTTTTCTTTAACAACCAACGGAGAAATCTAATCTTGCTTACTTTTTCTTTGCTTTAGCTAAATACATCGAATAGCCTTTTGGAAAGGGTTAAATAATTTCCTCCTCTTCTGGACAATTTTTTTTTTCTTTTTGTGTGTGAGGTTCCCCACTACCCACAGCTCTGTCCAAAAGGAAATTAAAATGAAATACATCAGGCATGCTGGGACTTCACACTTCAGAGACTTACAAAGCAACATGGCCTGTTTAAATTGATTGTCACTTTAACTGCCCACAGCTACTCTTCAGGAAGGGGGCTTACGGTTTTACTGTTCTTAACGGGACCATATCCCTTTTCCAACGGCTTAATTTAGGTTGTGCTGAAATTCCTATTAAAATCAAGAGTCATTAATATTTCATTAAAAATACCCATGATGTCAGAAGCGGCCATCGCAGGCCTGCCAAGTTACAAAGAAAACTCTCCTTTCCCCCTGGGGTTGTACTAACATCCTGATACCCAAACCTACATTTACATTTTTCCATCAACCTGAACAAAAGACAAAAGTGAGAGAGGAAATATACCAGGTGACTGCTGGCGTCCGGTGCCTCCACGGTTTTGAAGTCTTCAGATTGTGCCCTGAACTCCGGATGGTCAGATCATAAAACCTGACATCAAGGATGTAAAATTATCAACAAATCAGCAGGCTGACCATTTAGATATCTTACTTTTGCACCAAAATTAAAGCATCTGACAAATAGATATGGGGTCTTTGTGTGTCAAAAGCACTGAGAAGATTTTCGTTAAGAGTCCTAAAGTCAGACTGCCTTGGAATCACAGACCTGCCAAATGAAGGCGTGTATAAAGCTTCAATCACGGCTAAAACTCATTATACATCAGTCAATTACTTGTAGCCGAGTCACTGGAAAAGACCCTGATCCTGGGAAAGACTGAAGGCAAAAAGAGAAGGAGGTGGCAGGGGATGAGATGGTTAGATATCACCACCGACTCAATGGACATGAGTTTGAGCAAACTCCAGGAGATGTGAAGGACAGGGAAGCCTGGTGTGCTGCAGTCCGTGGGGTCACAGAGTCAGACATGACTTTGCAAACAGAACAACAACAGCAGCCAATCAGTCTCTTTGCACTCTGTTCTCCTTCTTTCATCTCACTTTCCCAGAGCTAGCGGCAAAATAATTGGCTTAATGTAGTTTTGTAATATATTGAGTCTGAAATCTATTTTTAAAAATGTATAGTGTTTGTTCTTGCTTCTAAAAAAAATAAGTGATACAGGTAATAAGAGTAGTATTAGTCACTCACTCGCGTCCTTACTACTCTTTGTGACCCCATGGACTCTAGCCCGCGGGGCCTCTCTGTCCATGGACTTCTCCAGGCAAGAATACTGGAATGGGTTGCCATTTCCTTCTCCAGGGGATCTTCCCAGCCCAGGGATAGAACCCAGGTCGACTTCATTGCAGGCAGATTTTTTAACTTCTGAACCACCAGGGAAGCCTCTTCTTTTCTAATAAGAAAATTTTATTTATATTGTTTACTTGATACATTTGGATTCCTTTTCCATCTTTTAGGGTCGGGTGGCACATATTGGTCTATTTCAATTAATTTTTTCCAGTGAATTACACTTACACATCTTCAGACTCAGGTCTTTCACTCAGGGAGTGTATCTTATTCCTTATTTGATAATTGCTGCTAGATTTCTCTTCCTCTAGGACTCAGATCACCTCTCATTCTATTTCCCCTCTCTCCTATCTATGACGCTTACTTAATGCAGTGCACTTAAACCATTCTTCCGTGGGTTTTCTTCTAAGGCAGCCAAACCGCGTAGGAATGGATGGAGTAGATGTACATTGTCAATACCACTTCAGCAACAGAAAGTGTATGACAAGTTAGCGTTTCCAGCAGCGGCGTTTATCTGCGCGCGCTTGGGGAAGCGGCCTCGCCGGGGACAGCTATCAGTCGGCCGCGTTCTGCTCTGCTCGCCTTCACTCCCCACACAACGTGTCCACGGCTGATACCCTCTCCCAAGCCGCTGCCTGAAATATCACTGACAAGCTCTGCCTGACGGAGAAGCGGCTCCATTGTCCACTGGATGCTCCGCCTGCTGTATCTCGTTCACAGATTCTCCCAAGTGTTTCTGGTGTGGGCACAAAAGGAAACCTGGCTTGGAGCACTCGGTATCAATCCCGAGTCTTATCTTGGCCTGAAGTCTCAGATTCTTCCTCCCTGCCTTTTGTATGTTAGGATTTTTTACCAAGATGTCTTCCATTTAATTTCTCCTAAGTTATGTATTAGAAGGAAGCATTAGTGTCTGGCTTTAAACTCATCATGACTTTATTCAAAAACAGAAAAAAAATTAGAAATTTTTAGCATGTGGATAGAATCTTATTTTCTATCTCTCATCATAAAGCAGGGTTTCTCTGCTTTAAAATCATTATTATAGTAAATAACAACAATAAAGCATGTTATTCCTGCTTTAATTAATATTATATATATAAGGTAATGTATATATGCATATATATAATACTAATGTATGTTAATATATTATGTGTATATATCTAATTTCATTGGATGTTTCAGTCTAAGATTTGTAACTGGCATTATTTAGACATTTTGCTCAAATTACTGACTTACTAAAAACTCTTGACCCTTGACAGTATGGAGTAATCATGTTTTTTTAAATTAAGGTTGTGTCTCAAAGAAGAAGGGTTCAGATCAGATCAGTCGCTCAGTCGTGTCCGACTTTTTGTGACCCCGTGAATCGCAGCATGCCAGGCCTCCCTGTCCATCACCAACTCCCGGAGTTCACTGAGACTCACATCCATCGAGTCAGTGATGCCATCCAGCCATCTCATCCTCTGTCGTCCCCTTCTTCTCTTGCCCCCAATCCCTCCCAGCATCAGAGTCTTCCAAGGAGTCAACTCTTCGCATGAGGTAGCCAAAGTACTGGAGTTTCAGCTTTAGCATCATTCCTTCCAAAGAAATCCCAGGGCTGATCTCCTTCAGAATGGACTGGGTGGATCTCCTTGCAGTCCAAGGGACTCTCAAGAGTCTTCTCCAACACCACAGTTCAAAAGCATCAATTCTTCGGTGCTCAGCCTTCTTCACAGTCCAACTCTCACATCCATACATGACCACAGGAAAAACAGTAGCCTTGACTAGACAAATCTCTGTTGGCAAAGTAATGTCTCTGCTTTTCAATATGCTATCTAGGTTTGTCATAACTTTCCTTCCAAGGAGTAAGTGTCTTTTAATTTCATGGCTGCAGTCACCATCTGTAGTGATTTTGGAGCCCAGAAAAATAAAGTCTGACACTGTTTCCCCATCTGTTTCCCATTCGTTTTCTGAATGTTGAGCTTTAAGCCAACTTTTTCACTTTCCACTTTCACTTTTATCAAGAGGCTTTTGAGTTCCTCTTCACTTTCTGCCATAAGGGTGGTGTCATCTGCATATTTGAGGTTATTGATATTTCTCCCGGCAATCTTGATTCCAGTTTGTGTTTCTTCCAGTCCAGTGTTTCTCATGATGTACTCTGCATATAAGTTAAATAAACAGGGTGAGAAGAAGGGTTAGTTGGAAATAAATGCATGTTGTTCAAAGGCCTTCCTACTGCATTTTCATTTTTAACTTTTGTAACATTTTAACTTCTAGTTTAGATCTTCGGGTACATGGCTCGGACTCTCCCTCCAGAGGCAAACCTTGGACGGCTGGGTTCCGTTACAGGCTGTTGACTGACAGCTGTGCTCTCCCGTGTTGCTCCCGGCGTTTGCTCTCCTCCGGGCGGGGTGTGCTCCGGGCAACTAAGCCCACGTGCTCTAGAGCCTGTGCTCCGCAGCAAGAGACGCCACTGCAATGGAAGCCACGTATCACAGCTAGAGAGGAGGCCGCACTTGACCGACTAGACAAAAGGCCATGCTGCAACGAAGACCCAGTGCAACCAAAAATAAATAAAATGGTGTAAAAGAATAATTAGCACATCTCAAGCAGAGAAGTAAAGAAAGGCTAAGAATGGTAGCTTGCGTTAGGTGTAGAGGGCATTGGTGTGGACAAGAGAGAAGGGCGTGAAACGCCGATGGGGGAAGTGTCAGGGTGTGTGTGCTGGGGGCAGGGGGGTGTAATAGTGTGGTGTTAGGATCTGGGCTTGAATGCTAAGAAAACTAGTAACAGGTATCCAGCAGGTCTTTTGGAACACTGGCAAATAGAAATATTAATAGGTATGAAGAGATTGAAGCAGAGACAAAATTGTTAACTGTAGGAAATTAAAAACATTATATAAGTACTGAATTACATCTATAATATAATGCCATTTCTTTCTCCAGGGGATCTTCCCAACCCAGGGATTGAACCCAGGTCTCCCGCATTGTAGACAGATGCTTTACCATCTGAGCCACCAGGGAAGTCATCAGATCAGATCAGATCATTCACTCAGTCGTGTCCAACTCTTTGCGACCCCATGAATCGCAGCACTCCAGGCCTCCCTGTCCATCACCAACTCCCGGAGTTCACTGAGACTCACGTCCATTGAGTCAGTGATGCCATCCAGCCATCTCATCCTCTGTCGTCCCCTTCTCCTCCTGCCCCCAATCCCTCCCAGCATCAGAGTCTTTTCCAATGAGTCAACTCTTCGCATGAGGTGACCAAAGTACTGGAGTTTCAGCTTTAGCATCATTCCTTCCAAAGAAATCCCAGGGCTGATCTCCTTCAGAATGGACTGGCTGGACCTCCTTGCAGTCCAAGGGACTCTCAAGAGTCTTCTCCAACACCACACTTCAAAAGCATCAATTCTTCAGTGCTCAGCTTTCTTCACAGTCCAACTCTCACATCCATACATGACCACAGGAAAAACCATAGCCTTGACTAGACGAACCTTTGTTGGCAAAGTAATGTCTCTGCTTTTCAATATGCTATCTAGGTTGGTCATAACTTTCCTTCCAAGGAGTAAGTGTCTTTTAATTTCATGGCTGCAGTCACTAAACAGATTAAACCTCTGAATTGTGGTAATATTATATTGATATGATGTGAGAAGGAAAAACGTGGGTGAATATGCAACAAAGCCAAACACTCATCAAGTTACAGGAGCTTGATAATGCCTCAAATTGATAAAATGGCAACCTACTCCAGTGTTCTTGCCTGGAAAATTCCTCGGACGGAGGAGCCGGGTGGGCTGCAGTCCATGGAGTCACGAAGAGTTGGACACGACTGAGCGACTGAGAATGCATGGAAAATTGATAGCTATGTATTAACACCAATTTACATGAATGATAAAATAATATTACAGATAGAGAGACGTTAATAGGTAGGTGAAGGTAAACATCAAAAAATAGAAAATATTTGCCTCTTGGGAGCAAGATTCTAGGGGGAAATGCTGATTTTTCTTATAAGCATTTGGTGCCATGTTAGCTCTATGTGATCGATTAGAGTCTTGTTGTCATTTATTCACCCCTTCATCACAACAATATCATCATATAACTGCTGAGCCTTCTTATGAAAGAGGAACTCTCCTCACCCGCTACCGGGGGGCCTGGACATGTGCCCCTGTGGCTTGCTTTTGCCAATGGAATGATAGCAAATGTGAAACATATACCACGGCTTAAAACACGTTTATGGTCTGGCCTGCCCATGTGCGCCTCTAAGATCCACCAAGAGTCGAAGGGGAACATGCTGGTACAGGAGAATGAGCAGACCCATGGGGTCAACGTGAACCCATCTGGCCATACGGAGCCAAACCCCGCTGGCTCCCTGCACATCCAGAGCCCACCTGTGAGCAAGTCCTGACTGGTAGCTGTTATAAGCCACTGAGAGATGTGATTAGTGGGGTAAGCCGCTGAGACCTTTGAAGCTGATTGACTAATCAAACATTAATGAATACTCTACACTTATTAAAGTGTTAGTCGCTCAGTCGTGTCTAACTCTTTGCAACCCCATGGAATGTAGCCCACCAGGCTACATTTTGATTTTCCAGTCAAGAATACTGGAGTGAGTAGCCATTCTCTTCTCTAGTATCTTCCCAACCTAGGGATGCAATGTGGGTCTCCTGCATTGCAGGCAGATTCTTTACCATCTGAGCCACCACAGAAGCAGTTATGGTATGGTGTTACTTTACAATGAGTAAATTATAAAAACAAATTCTAAAGTAATTAAAATAATAGTAATAACAAAAAAGAACTCCATGGGAAAGTAAGGATTCCATACACTGCCATTTCTCCCTCTCCACTACCTGCTTACTCCAAGATGGCAAAACCAGCACGCGTTTCTCTCTGCCCAGGAGTAAGCACAAGTGACTCAGCGTGAGCAGTCTGTTCATCACCACCTTCCAGAAGGCTGGAATCAAGTAAAGAATCTGCCTGCAGTGTGGGAGACGCGGGTTCAATCCCTGGATCCAGAAGATTCCCTGGAGAAGGAAATGACAACTCCACTTGCCTGGAAAATTCCATGGACAGTGGAGCCTGGCTGACTGTATAGTCCATGGGGTCACAGAGAGTTGGACATGACAGAGTAAATGACATACACAAATCAGCACCCCGTGCCTGACTCCCTCTTCTCCTCCTTTTCAGAAAGCTACTGTTTTTCTGACTCCCTGACCTTCCCCTTCAAGGCTTCCTCAATCCCTCAGCTTGGGAGCGCCTCAGTTTCTCTGTTCCTGAACCCTGTTATCTGCCTTCATCCTGTACTCCCTCCCAGTTCCGCTGTCGAAAGGCAAGTTGATGCGGTGAGCTCAGAGCAGCGTGAGATCTCAGGGTTGAAGGGGTCAAGGGAAGATTCATGGGCACAAATCAGAGCGGGAATGAGTGGGCTTAGTGGGGAAGATCAGCCTTGGATCCATAAAGCAGAGGACATGCGGGGTTTCCTTTCTAGCTTGTGAAATAGAAAATCACTTTTAAGACCCCCAAAGGGAAATCAGTGGCTTCCTCCCCCATGGAGAAACTTTCCTGTCTTCACAGGAACAACATAAATAACACTTCTATTATAAGAAAGGACCAGACTCTTATTAAGACCCATAAATCAACAGTTATTTTATTTTCACAAAGCGACCTCCAGATGTAATGTTAAAGTGAAAGCATATTTTAAATGACCTATGGGTGGATATAATTTATATTTCTGTGTATAAATATGGCCCTCAGATATCTTCTTACGTTTGAATAATTATTGGCGGGAATACACTATTTTGCTATGGATAAAAAAACCAGCTATAATGGGTAAAATATGGGGCCTTAAATTACTATCAATTCATGTGAGCATTGTACTGGGGTGTTGAAAAGTGTGAGTCAGAGAGACCAGCATCAGATTCTCCCCTGAAGTTCATGTAAATTGAATAATCATGTTTGTCTGTTTACCACTGTAAGCTGTGTGTCTCCACAGGTGCCGAGCACGTAGCTTGAGGTCACTGTTTGTTTAAAAAAATGAGTCAGTGAGCACCCTGGAGATAAGATCCCTGAAGTCCAGGAGGGAACGGCCTTCCCCAAGCTCAGACAATCTGTGGTACCCGAAGGGATAAGACCGGCGCGCCACCTCCCAACTGAACCTTCTTCCCATCAGACTCAGCCATCGTATGACTTTGTACGCTGGTGCCCAAGCAGTCGAAACCAAACTCAAGTTACTAATAAAAGATGGGAATTAAATCAATGGACCCTGAGATATTCCTCCTTAGGACACTTACACCCTGGGAAAGTGTCACAGGAGCATCTGAGATCAGGGTTTGTATGTTTCTAGACCCCTTTTGCTCCCTTGCTGCTAAGTCGCTTCAGTCGTGTCCAACTCTGTGCAACCCCAGAGATGGCAGCCCACCAGGCTCCCCTGTCCCTGGGACTCTCCAGGCAAGAACACTGGAGTGGGTTGCCGTTTCCTTCTCCAATGCATGAAAGTGAAAAGTGAAAGTGAAGTCGCTCAGTTGTGTCTGACCCTCAGTGACCCTATGGACCTCAGCCTACCAGGCTCCTCCATCCATGGGATTTTCCAGGCAAGAGTACTGGAGGGGGGTGCCAGCCTGCTTTTCTCCTGTGACAGCTTCATCCTTCCACCTGCAGAGGGATTACCTTTCTCCTTTTAGGGGAAATGACCACTTATATTACCTCATCTGATAGTACTTGTGATAGTGAATTCTATGTGTCAACCTGCCTGGGCTGTGAGATGCTCAGATTTTTTAATTCATTTAATTGAAGTCTTCAGGTGTCCTTTTTTTCCCCCCAGAACTTCTTTTGTTTTTTCATCTTCCTCCTTCCCTCTTTCTTTCTTTTTTATTGAGGTATAGGGCTTCCCTGGGGGCTCAGTGGTAAACAGCATGCCTGCCAGTGCAGGAGACGTGGGTTCAATCCCAGGGGCAGGCAGATCCCTTGGAAAAGGAAATGGCTACCCACTCTAGTATTCTTGTCTGGGAAATTCCATGGACAGAGGAGCCTGTTGGGCTACAGTCCACAGGGTCACAAAGAATCAAACATGAATTAGCGACAAGACAACAACAAATAATTACTTTACAAAGTTGTGTTAGTTTCAAGTTCAGATATTTGTTTAAACAGCATTTCTGAGTGTGTCTATGAGGATGGTTCTAGATGAAATTCACATTTGACTAGATAGACTGAATAGAGTAGATAACCCTCCCCAACATGGATGGCCTCATCCAATCCTTCAAAAGTCTGAACAGAACAAAAAAGGCTGAACAAAGGGAAATTCACTCTCTCTGCTTGACCATCTTGGTGCTCATACATCAGTCAGCTCCAGTCTCCAGACTTAGGTTCTGGTTGGAACTTTACCATCAGCTCCCGTGGGTCTGCATCTTCTTAATTGAAGATCTTGGGACTTCTCAGCCTCCACAGTCATGTGAGTCAACAACTCCTTCTAGTAATTCTCACTTTGTCTGTCCGTCTGTCTGTCTATATAACTATCTGTGCTAATGGCGCTGCTTTTCTGAAGAATCAAGATCAGTACAATATCCTGTTCTTTTTGAACTTTGCTCACCTGGAGGATTACTGTCTGATGACTGTTTTCTGCTGACAAAGAAAGCATCCCATTGGCCAGGCTTGGGCAGCGTGACCACCCCAGGACCACCAGCTGCTGCTGAAAGACACAACCACAGGTACTCTCATGGCAGTTCCTGTGACAGTCATGGAGGGGACAGGAGGTGTCCGTTTCTAGAAAAGAGGATTAGAAGACTCAATTCTAAAGTGTTTTATAGTATGATGTTGCCTTTTGATCATCCATATTTTTTGGTGTGTATAGTGGTTCATACTCTCCAAGAGTTAATGCTATCTATGGAATGCTCCTAGGAAAGATAGTCATTCCTGCTTCAGTTATACTCAATATTTTAATTTTTTTCAAAATAAAAAGACCTATTCGCTTACCACCTAAAGGGATAAAAAAAACATTTATTAACTGTAACAACAAATCTTCAATTAAATTATGCAAAACTAGCTACAGGACCAACTTGATATTTCATTAGATGGTTTGGCTGGGTTTTTTTTTTTTTCTTGTTTATTTCATATCCTTGCTCATCACTAACCTTGCAATTTCCAATTATGAGGAGAAGTTTTCATTGAAAAATACTCAAAAATCTACTGCAAAATGATTAAACTCTGGCCTTCATATATTCACATTGTGTGTGCATGCTCAGGCATATCGGACTCTTTGCAGCCCTATGCCTTGGGCTCCTCTGCCTGTGGAAGTTTCCAAGCAAGACTACTGGAGTGTGTTGCCATTTCCTTCTCCAGGGATCAAACCCTTGTCTTTTGCCTCTCCTGCAGTGACTGGCAGACTCTTTATCACTAGTACCACCTGGGAATCCCTGAGGCGTCCAGGCTTCCCTGATGGCTCAGACGGTAAAGAACCCACCTTCCACTGCAGAAAACCCAGGGTCAATCCCTGGGTCGGGAAGATCCCCTGGAGAAGAGAATGGCTACCCACTCCAGTATTCTTGCCTGGGAAATCCCATGGACAGAGGAGCCTGGCAGGCTACAGTCCATGTGGTCTCAGAGTGTGGGACACGACTGAGCAACTTTCACTGCACGTGTCTTCAAATCACTCAAGACCCATGCCTGAACACTTTCTCAGCCTCCACATCATTCCAGGAATTTTCCAGAATGACCATGCCTTTAAAAATGAAAATATCACATCTCTTCAGGGAAGAGAAAAATTGTTAAGCCAGTTATTTGTCATAATAAAAAGAAGAAACAAAAAGTGTTTGTTTAAAGACTATATTTGTTATCTGTTTATGTTTATATGATCTAAAATAATCGAAGTGCAACATTAAGGGTATCTTCAAAAGGAAATATTGTAGACCTCTTTCCACACAAACAGGATAAGGTACACGCCTTATAACTGCAGATTCAAATACTTAATTACCACCTGATTCCTGCAGACTAAAATCATGGCAGTATGGCCCGCACAGTTACTGCTGCAAGATTTAGAACGTATTTTACTTCATGAATACGGTTGGGAGTTGTAAAACAGCATCCACATAAATCAGTTTCTTTAGAAAGAAAGACTACATTTTATCCAGGCATTTTTAAGCCTCTGAATGCAAAGTGTTAGGGAAAAGTACATCCATTTATACCTACACTTACACATATTCCAGCAGGAAATATGCAGTGTGTGCAGAGTCAATCCTAGCCAATAAAGTTTATATTGATGTTCTGCCAGTCTGATCTTGTGTGGCAAAGTCAATTGAAGAGGGGAAGCTGTGTCTCCAGGGCTCATTAGCTTCCAGAAAATTCCCCATTCTCTCTTTCTCTGAATTTTCTCTAAGGAGCAGATCTTTCCTTGAGCCAGCAAAAAATTAGGACATGAAGCGTATTCTGTTCCTCAGATGTGGGGTGAAGTGGTGTCAACGAGTCAGGGGTGTCAGACTCTTGTGACCCTGTGGATTGTAGCCCACCAGGCTACTCTGTCCATGGGATTTCCCAGGCAAGATACTGGAGTGGGTTGTCATTTCCTACTCCAGGGAATCTTCCTGACCCAGGATCAAACCTGCATCTCTTGTGTCTCCTGCATTGGCAGGCTGACTCCCACTGGTGCCGCCTGGGAAGTCCATAGGAGGTGATTCTTAACCCTAAACTCTGTGCCTGACGCCACCCTGTGTCTAAAGACTTGACAATTGGATGTTCCAAAGCCGCACCATGGTATCCAAAAAATTTATTATTTTGGACCTTTCTCCTCTTATATCTGTTAAAAGCAGTTGTTCCAGTGTGTTCTTACACGACCTCTAATGCCACTAATATTTTACATCAACATGATAAGAATGTTCTTCCTCGGATCATTTTCACTGTCTTCTGGAATAACTCAGAAGGTCCATTTACCTCTTTCTATATCCATCAAATTCTTAAATCTCCTAAAAGGTTGCCAACTGAGCTCAGAGGCCAGGCACACCGCCTCCTTGGCTTGGAGCACACAGGTTCCGTGCTACGGCGACACTGGCAGGGCTATTCATTAGGCTTGGTGACAGCTCCAAATTCTTTTGTATGTGTCTGCAGGACACCCGAACACACTTGCCAGTGGAATTTTTAGAAAAAGTCTTCAACGTCCCCATCAGTATGCAAATTTAACTCAATAACTATGTGAACTAGGCCATATGGACTTGCACAGAGCAAAATTTTCCATAGCAAAATATTTCACTCTGAAGCCCCAGTCTGCCGTCTCACAAATATGTAAACAGGTATAAGAAGAAACATGGGAAAGTGGGAAATGTGAACTGAAAGAAAGTCCATCTTTTCCCTAAACTCAAAGGAAAGTCACCCTATTATTTACTTACTTCTTGTTTTGCTCACCAAAATGTATTTGAAACTGCTAATGGTGAGAATTAAGGTAATGAAAGCCATCTTTTATCATAATTGTTTCTCGGGCTATAATAAATCAAGTGTGTTCATAATAAGTGGGCTTTTAGTTTGCTCCAGAATAACAACCAACAGACTGGTGATATTTAATTCATTAAAAGAAAGAACCTTGAGAATGAATAACATCAACAAACATGTACCCAGGAACTGCATGGAAGTAGAGGTAGAAAGAATAGGCATAAAATAACTGTGTACACACACACACACACACTTTTCAAAATACATGAAGGAAAACTGATAGGAGAAAGAGAGAGAGCTACGATTATAACTGGAGACTTAACCATTCCTCTCTCAGGATTTAATAATAAACAGATCACTTAAAAGGACATAGAAGACCTGAACAGCGTCATCATCCAACTTGATGTCAGTTGGCATCTAGAGACCATTCTACCTGGTACACAGAATACACATTCAAATGCACAAGCATGATTCACCATGATAGGCTACAGTTTTCACCAATAAACAAACTTAGTGGTTTAAAAGGGATACATACTACTATACATAAGATAGATAATGCACAAGGTCTACCATACAGCACAGGGAGTCCTACTCAATACTCTGTAATAACTTACAAGAGAGAAGAATCTGAAATAGAATGGATATATGTATATGCAGATCAGCCCAAGCCGTGAAGTAAAGAATCCGCCTGTCGATGTGATAGAAGCAAGAGATGTGGGTTTGATCCCACAGTCGGGAAGATCCCCTGGAGAAGAGCATGGCAACCCACTCCAGTATATTGCCTGGAGAACCCCATGGACAGAGGAGTCTGGAAGGCTACAGTCCATAGTTTTGGAAAGAGTCGCATATGACTGAGCATGCACACATCACCTCATGTATATGCATAACTGAAATACTTTGCTGTACGCCTGAAACTAACACAGCATTGTAAATCAACTGTATCCTGATATAAAATACTTTTTTTAAAGTGTTGAAATCATACAAAGCATGATTTCTCCCCATAACACAACCCAAGTAAAAATCAGTAAGCGGAAAGATATCTGGGAAATCCCAAAACAGGGAGTTAAATAACACGCCTAAAGAATGGCTAGGTCAAAGGAAAATCAAAAGGCCGCTGAATCTTCAACTGAAAACGAAAGGGAGCACAGGCCATCCGTGGGAGGCAGTGGTAACAGGGCTGGATCTGCTTCTGTGGTTCCAGCATTGAGCCTGGCATCACCTTAGCTCGGCTGCCCTGTATGATTTTCCCTTTCTGCCCTTTGATTTTTTGGCAACTGCTCTGAAATTCTTACACAGAATCTTAAAGGTGCAAGGAACCTGAGACCCCAGAGAGAAACTCATAAATATTGGAGGCCATAAATGCCAGACTCTGACCCCCAGAAAATAATGCCAAAGCTAATTGTACCCATTTCTTCAGAGGGTACCCAGGCAGGGTTGATACACGGTTGCCTGCAAATGGCAAGATCAGTAACATATTTTAGAAACAGTGAGTTAGACAAAAACAAATATCATATGATATCACTTATATGTGGAATCTGAAAAAATAAAATAATATACAAATTATTTACAAAACAGAGACTCAGAATGAACTTATGGTTGCCAGCAGGATGGGAGTGGGGATAGATGGGGAGTTTGGGACTGACGTGCACACACTTCTTTATTTAAAATACAATGTCTTGGATGAATTGAGAGATGGGCACTGATGTATATACACTATCATACTATGTATAAAGCATTAAACTACTGAGACTCTACTGAACAGCACAGGAAACTCCGTTCTCTGTGCTGATCTAAATTGGAAGGAAATCCAAAAAGAGGGGAGGTATGTGTAAGTATGGCTGATTCACTTCGCTGTACAGTAGAAGCTAACAGCATTGTAAAGCAACTAGACTCCAGTAAATTAAAAAAAAAAAATAGTAAATCTGATGGAGTACAAAAATAAAATGCCTTTCCATTTTAAAAAAATGCACTAATTTTGAGGAAAGATGAAAACGAAGAATTGGTTTTGTCTTGCCCCCCCCCAAGAGAAATAATCTGTCTCCTTTTTTTCTTTAAATCTTTTCCGTGTTTCTGATCCCATTGATTGGGATCAGTTCCACAAATAAATCTGCAGGCAAGCCATCTCCTCAGGCTGTGTTCTTTGGTAGACTCAGGATAAGCAAAGGTTGTAAATGTTTTCCTTTGGATAATCCTCTCACATATTGTTACTCTTTGCCATTACAAGTAATACTGTGGTGGACGTCATTATACACATGTCTTTGCCACACACACATCCATGTATGACTGGATTACTGAAACTAGTATATGGGGGCTCACACATCTTAAATATGGATCAATAATGCATATATTCCTTTCAACAGTTGTAGCTGTATTCTCACCAAAGTTCCAGAGGTTGCTTGTTATTTATTGTGAATGATCTTTCCTTCCAATGCTTGTGTAAATTCCTGGGCCACAAAGCAAAGTTCACTGTGTCATAACCCCAATATTAGCTTTGTATCCTTTGGAAATACGTTCATAAATTCAGTGGCTGTGCAGAAATAAATGCTGTTTCTGCAAAGGGAGCAGGAAGTATGCAAAATCCAAGTGGTCTAAGCTTTTAGAATTCCATCAGAACAGAGCAGGCTGGTGAGTGAATGTGCACAGTTCAGGTAGTCAGCCAAAGCATCTAGAAATTTTTAAGTTTCCAATATTCATATAATTGGAACAGTCATTCAGCAATTCTGAACATAGCAAGTAATATAGAAAACAAGTAAAAATAGCTTTGGAATTCTGTACTTTCTTAGGAGGTAGTCTCATTGTTCATCATCTGAATATTTATTTTAAGAATTTATATGGGAGCATAGTAATACCGTAGTAGTATTTTCACAATATACTTGATGGGTGGGTAATTCCATAAGAAAAATAAAGGCCATAAATATTGAAATTTATGAAGGCTCAATTGCTCCAAACTTTTCTATTGCAGAAAAGTAGTTAAAATCTTAGTTGCTGACTTTCCCCCGGGATAAAATTTTTACTGGAAAGGTGGTTGGACTATGGAAACATTTCACAGCTGCAGGTATAATACTGTGTCTGTTGTCAGACTCACCATTTCATTGGTTTATTTCTGGAGGATTATTTAGATGGCTGTGGTCTTATATCCAAGCCCCAATGAAAGAAAGGAGAGGAAAAAAAAAGAAAGAAGAAGGAGGCTATGAAGTGTGCCTTCTCACAGCAGAATAGTGATTTGTTATGCGTTTGTCTGAGTTAAATATAGCAGCTAGTCATCTTGCACAAGCCTATATTATATTCTGCTTGCTCAAAAAGGAAACATTTGTTTGGATAGTCAAAGTAGTCTCAATAAAAATCACAGCTCCCTTCTCCATGCCGACATTTATTTAAGGTAGATTTGCAGTGGTTTTGATACACATTTCTCTAATTAATCAATAGGAATTGAAAGTTGTTTGACTCTTTAAGGTCATCATCATTTACTCAGATTTGTTACGATTTAACGATGCTGACTTTGCACGTGACATTCCTACCTGGGTAGCAATTATTTGGAAGGAGAAGGAGGCTGACTGTCCACTCCCCTGGGTTATTCATCAATTGGTGGGCTGAGGGCAAAAATTAATTAGGTATTATAAAAGCACTCCTTCATTATACTAAATGGCTCACTGAAAGCAAACAACATTACCTGTATTAACTCTGAGACTTCACAGATTAAGTAAATTGAATTGAATTCATTGCAAGTGATTTTCAGGTCCCAAGCTGAGACCACTATAATGTTCAAGGGAAATCAAGGAAGCCTAGGACTTCAGTTTATGTTGCCATTTCTAGTTGCTCCAAAAATCTGCTACATCCCAAGGTCTTTTATGATTTGACTGAAAAGAACATGTTGTCATCCATTTGCAACTGCCGTATGTGTGAGGTTTAAGTTAAGAGAATCAGGTCATTTTTTTTTTTTTTTCCTTCTGAACAGAGAAAAGTTTATTGCTGGGCCAAGCAAGGGGAACAGATGACTCCTGCTAAAAAATACCCTGGGGTCTCTGAGAATCAGATATCAATGTATATTGATCGTTGCAAAATATTTGGTCATTTAAATCTTTGGTGGCAGAATCCAAAAGGCTTACTGAGTTCAGTACCAAGGATTCAGTGCAAGGTTATGGTTTATTCCTGCACTTGAGTATTTACTATATGTTTCAGGAGAAAGATAAAGGATGTCGTGGACTGAATTGTCATACTTCTCCTTAGATACTATATATTGCTTTGGCCTCACAAATTAAAAACAGCACAGAATGTATTTATGTCTAACACCATATCTGTACTATTAATAAGAAAAATGATCACTTTTTCTAGTGTAAATTTGTGGAAGATTCAATAAAACTTTTAGTCAGCTACTCCATTTTCTGTTTTTTTTTTTTAAGTAAATGGTAATTCATTTTGTTTATTATTATAGAAGACATTTATAAAACAGACTATCATCTTCATTATAAAAAATGCAAAATCATGAAGTAAACTTAAATCATTTGTGACTCTACCATTTAAATACCACTGCTGTGTACAAGACTCTATACACTCACACACACACACATGCAGACTTAGCTTTTGCAAAATTTCATGTTTATTTTAAATGTTGATTTCACGTGATACAAAAAGATATTGGTTTGTTTCTCTTATGAGTATGCCATTACTCAAATAGTTTCAAAAATTATTTCATAATTAACTTAATTTCAAAATCTTCCTTTCTACATACTTCTGTTTTTACTTTCCTAAAGTCCAATGAGCCTGCTAAGATGATAGATTTTGGTGCTATTCAGACACAAGCAAATGTTTATTTACTCTGTGACCATCAATCTGATGTGACCATCTTCAAGTTATAAATCTGTTAAGTCTTCTAGCCTCAGTTTTACACTTGCAGAGTGGGGCTCTCTCCTCCCTAAAAATGCCATCAGGAATCCTGTTAACATTGCACATATGCATTTGACATTTTATCTGGAATGTGGTAATAAAGTAAGCTGCTATTAATTTTATCTGTAATTTGCAACAGAAGTCATCCACCTGATTTCCAAGGTGTCAGCATTCAATGCTAATAAGCTTCAAGGTCACAAAAAGCTTCCAGCACCATTTCTTGCAGGTATGGAAATCTATAGAGGAGTATAGAGGCAAATCACGACTGGACCACGCCGATGAACTCACTTTAATTTTTATGCCTTTATAAACTCCCCCATGCCTGAAGGAGGGACTGGCAACCCACTCCAGTATTCTTCCCTGGAGAAGCCCGTGGACAGAGGAGGCTGGTGAGCTACAGTCCATCGCGTTGCACAGAGTCAGACACAACTGAAGCGACTTAGCACACACACATGCAAATCCCCCCACCCCGTAAATATTTTCCTTTAATAAAAGTTTCATCTGTCTTTAAGAAGCCCTGATTTTTGTTGGTAATTCCTGGATTATCCACCTTTCCCAGTCTGATATATTCACCACTGAAAGCTGTCTCTACCCATAGCAAAATATAGTACTCCTGGTTCATAGAGATGAAATTACATTATAATGCCGTACATTATTTATGTTATTTTATTTTATATTGGAGTCTAGTTGATTTACAATGCTGTGTCAGTTTCAGGAGGTCAGCAAAGTGATTCAGTTATGTGTGTGTATATGTGTATATATATATACATATATATATCCTTTCTTTTCTAGATTATTTTCCCATATAAGTTATTGCAGATTATTGAGTAGAGTTCCCTGTGCTACACAGTAGGTTCTTGTGGATTACCTATTTTATATATAGTAGTGTGTATATGTTAATCCCAAACTTCTAATTTATCTTTCTGCCACCTTTCCCCTTTGATAACCATAAATTTGTTTTCTCAGCCATGCCATACATTTTAAATGAAGGCTTCTTAAAGACCTACAACCTAAATATGCTTAATTACCATCTCTTTAAATAAACTATAGCTATTCTGTTCCAAAAGTAATGCGTCTGACTATGAGATTTCTATCTCCAAAGAAGTGATGGGGAAAATTGTTTTAAAAATAGTGTGGCAGCCCCAAACATTATATTTCTATTATTACCTGTGTTTTATTTTAAGGCAGTTGAAGCCACCAATTGGAAAGGTAAGTATTTTAAAAATATTCAGCCATTCTTTGTCCTAGTTATTTCACTTCCTGGAAATAATCATGAATATGTACAGATAGATATTACCTGCTAGAATGCTCAACAAACAAATTTTTATGTAATCCAAGATTTAGGCAACCTACATCTTTAATGTGAGTCGTTCAAAAGTGTCCAACTCTTTGTGACCCCATGGACTGTAGCCCGCCATGCTCCTCTGTCCACGAGTTTCCCTGGGCAAGAATACTGGAGTGGGTTGCCATGCCCTTCTCCAGGGGATCTTCCTGACCCAGGAATTGAACCAGGTGTCCTGCATTGCAGGCAGATTCTTTACCATCTGAGCCACCATGGAAGCCCCACACCTTCAATAATACTGGACAAGTTGTGTAATAGTGTATGATTCTGTGGAATTTAGTAAATTAATGATACTATCAGCAAAGATCTCACGAGAAAGGAATGACAATAAAAGTTGCAAAGCACAATGTGCTTCAAGGTCCGATTCTGTAAAAACAGAAATGAAGATGCATGTAAGTGTCCAAGAATCTCATTCGTTTATAATCTCCATTTTTCATATTTATCATAATATTTAATTACTGTGCATAAGTTTTCTAATAAGTAACTGTGCTGTGCTAAGTTTCTTTAGTCGTGTCCAAGTTTGCAACCCAGTGGACTGTAGCCCGCCAGGCTCCTCTGTCCACGGGATTCTCCAGGCAAGAATACTGGAGTGGGTTGCCATTCCCTTCTCCAGGGGATCTTCCTGACCCAGGAATCTGACACGTGTCTCTTATGTTTCCTGCATCGACAGGTGGGCTCTTTATCACCAGCACCACCTGTATAGGGGTTGTTTTCTTTAATGCACAAGGGTTTGTAAATTCAACTTACAATTGCCAAATAAGCTTGGTTTTCTTCGTAAGCACATTGTATAGACCGTGTCATTGTCGATGGTAATATTTATGGATGCCTTGGAATCTTTCTGTCTATCATTTGCAAATGTGACAAGGACCGTAGGAGTTCCACATTCTTTTGCTATGTGGATAAAGGACAGTCTCGTTCCGTGGTGAAATCTTCCCTCCTTTGTATGATGAGCAGAATAATGACTCCCCCAAAATGCTTATGTGGACTCCCAGAACCTGTGGGTATGTGCCTGACGTGGCAAAGGGACTTCACATGTGTGATTAAGTTCAAGGCGTTGAGACGAGGAGATTCTCTTGGATTAAGTGGGCAGAGTGTAGTCACCGTGGTCCTTACAGGTTAAGAGGGAGGCAGGAGGGAGTATAAGGAGATTTGTCAATGGAAACAGAAGTCAGATCAACTGAGAGAGGCCACGGACCCTGGACAGTAAGGGGCATCTTAGAGAATGCAAGAGCCTTCAGAAGGAGCGCAGCCTCACCAGCTCCTTGAATTTTGAACTTCTGACCTCCAGAACACACAGAGAAAAAATTAGTGTGGTTTTTAAGACACAAAGTTTGTGGCACTTTGTTACAGCAGCGATTAAAAAAAAAAAAAATATGCTCCAGAAGACAGAATTTGCTTCTGAATTCCTTGGCCATTCCAGCGTAGACCCGGGTCACACATTCAAAGACCTGTCTGATTTCTTTCTCTTTAACTCTCCAGTGATGGTTTCAAGATAGTGCCCAAAACATGGGCATTCATCATCTCAGTGATTTTTTTAAAAAGTCAAATATTGAATATTCTAACAAAGAAGCCATAGATATTTCCATCTGCAAACCAGACTGAGAGAGACCCCAGGATTTCCCTGGTGGTCTGGTGGTTAAGAATCCGCCTGCCAGTGCAGGGGACGTGGGTTCCCTCACTGGTCAGGGAGGTAAGATCCTACACGCCAGGAGCAACTAAGCCCATACACCACAGTGGCTGAAGCCCTCACGCCCCAGAGCCTGTGCTCCGCAGGAAGAGAAACCGCTGCAATGGGAAGCTCAGCACCGCAACTAGAGAAGGGCCATGCGCAGCCGCAAGACCCAGCACAGTCAAAAATAAGTAAATAAATTTTATAAAGAGAGGCTCTTGACTTCCAGAAGGAATGTGAGCAAGAAAGTCCCCCCCGACTCTGGGCCCATGGCCTCATCCCTTTCAGCCAGGGGCTCCCCGAGTCTTAGCCAGCTGTGTACCAGCGGCTAAAAACACCTACGGTCAGAGCAGGTGAAAATGTGGTTATAAGCTGTGTGATGACAGTTTCCACACACTGTGAAGAGAACAGTGCCACTCACGCGTGTCTGCTGCACACGGGGTGGTGTTTGCTTTGTCTGTCGCTTCCCCAGAACTTGGCACAATTTCTAAATGGCGCTCGATATATCCTAGGATAACTCTCGTTTTCTCTTTAAACATAGTCCTAATGACCAGTTGAAAGCATGTTCAATGAAGAAATATTGGGGAAAAAAACTAAAAGTCTTGTGGCAGAAACAAATAGCCTGTAATACTGTTAAAAGTCTGCATTCTTTCTCTGTCTCCTCTGTCTCTTTTCTTTCTTTTCCTACTTATGCATATGGTTTTTCCAGTAGTCATGTACAGATGTGAGAGTAGGCTGAATGTCGAAGAATTGATGCTTTCAGACTGTGGTACTGGGGAAGACCCTTGAGAGTCCCTTGGACAGCAAGGAGATCAAACCAGTCAATCCTAAAGGAAATCAGTCCTGGGTGTTCACTGGAAGGACTGATGCTGAAGCTCCAATACTCTGGTCACCTGATGTGAAGAGCCAGCTCTTTTGAAAAAGACCCTGATGCTGGGAAACATTGAGGGCAGGAGGAGAAGAGGGTGACAGAGGATGCGATGGTTGATCACATCACTGATTCAATGGACATGAATCTGAGCAAACTCCAGGAGATAGTAGAGGACAGAGGAGCCTGGAATGCTGCAGTCCTTGGTGTCGCAAATAGTCTGACATGAATGAGTGACTGAGCAACAGCAAAAATGTTCACATAAAACAAAAAATGAAATATCTCTCTGCAATGGGGGCACACCGTGATCCAGACTATCCTGAATTCTATGGTTATTATTTCATCACTAAATATGATCTGCTGAGTCTCTGGTTCTCCAACTCTTGCTTGGATCAGAATCACCTGAAAACCTTGTTAAGATACACATTACTGAACTCCAAACCTAAAGTTTCCAATTCGATAGGTCTGGGAAAAGGCACCTAGAATCTGCACACTAACAAATTCCCAAGTGATGTGGTTATTGTTGATCCAGAGACCACATTTTGAAAATCCCGAATTTTCTATAGAAGAATATTAGCTGACATTGGAAGATGTTTTATATGTAGGTTCTGTCCTCCATGTTCAATTATTACTTATTTACTTGTTTTGAAATTTTGTCTCCTCAGTACATTTGGAGGATTATAGGATTATATACAATGTTTAGTAGGAATGGAAGACTGGTTCTTCTTCCAAAACATTAAGGATGTACCATTTTTGCCCCAACTTTATGGCTATATCTGGTATTGGTGACATATGAATAATTGAGATAATTTGGGTCAGAGTCCCAATGAACTTTGCCTCTTCAAACTGAAATTCTATATATGGTAGTGATTGTTTTTCAAAAAATTTTTAAAAATGTATTTGTTTAAAACTTTATTGGAGTATAGTTGATTTACAATGTTGTACTAGTTTCAGATGTACAGCAAAATGATTCAGTTATATATATCTCTCTTCTTCTTTGTATCCTATACACCTATACACGTATTTCTTCTTTATCAGATTCTTTTCCCATATAGATCATCCCAAAATGTTGAGTTGAGTTCCCTATGCTATACAGTAGGTCCTTTTCAAAATATTCTTTTAAATAAAAAGTTTTCAATGACATGTGTTTCCCAGGTAGTTCTTCAAACACTTCTTGTTGTTAATCGAACATTTTCAAAAAGTAGATTAACTGAAAGGACTGGCTGGCAGCCTTGGATGCAGGAATCTAAGCTGTGCCATTTATGCCACCCACATGCAAACAGGCTTTCTTGTCACGTGTTGGCATAGTGTTTGGGGCACCGACTTATTTCACTTTATTGACATTTCTCTCGTGAAAAACGCACGAGACAGCTCTTCTTCTTCCAGAACCTGGTGCACTTACCTCTCTGGGTGCGGTGAGGATTTGTGTGTGAGCATATAGAAAGCCTTCTTACAGCCCGAGTCAAGTACAGAACCAGAACTATCCTGACTGCCCACAGGAAAGAATCGTAACACAGATGTGCTTGGCGCCAGCATCCAGCTTCACCCTCTGCTCTTCCCGCAGCATTCCTGCGCCCCTGTGCCCCACCTCGTGTGATGGGAGCTGTTCTGTCGGCTGAAACCCAGACAGGAGAAACTGAAGCTTTTTACGGTCCTCGTCCTCGGTGGCTCAGACAGTAAAGGATCTGCCTGCAAAGCAGAAGACCCGGGTTCCATCCTGGGTTTGGAAGAGTCCCTAGAGAAGGTAACGGCTACCCACTCTAGTATTCTTGCCTGGAGAATCCCTTGAAAGAGGAGGCTGGCGGGCTACAGTCCATGGCAGACACAACTCAGCAATTTAACACCAACACCATCCATAAATTTGTCTATGCATTGTGAATTTATCAATAGGCTATATCTTAGAACATCATGAATATTAAATCAAGTTGGGTGAGCTGCTTAAAAATGCTCACCTTTACTGGGTGAAATAATTATGTGAAACGAAATCAAATTCATGAGATCCACAGCATAGAGAATACTCTGATGGCAGGTGGTACTTCTGAAACTTGGCAACTATAGCAAATTGGTTGAAGGCAGTGAAAATGTGCAGCAGTGATTCTAGGGCCTCAATACAGAGGAAAACTCGATGTGCCACCCAAAATGCCAAATGTATAGATTGTTGCTTAGTTGCTGAATCATGTCCTTCTGCTTTGTGACCCATACTCCCCCAGGCTCCTCTGCCCATGGGATTTCCCAGGCAAGAATACTGGAGCTGGTTGCCGTCTCCTTCTCCAGGGATCAAACTCTCGTCTCCTGCTTGGCATAAGATTTACCAAGATAACAATGACAGAATTATTACTGCTTGACCTATTTTAGAGCAAACTCTAAATCAGGCACAATATCAGGGATAGTATCAGTCAGGGAGACACTAAGTAAATAAAATTCCGGAGAGATGGCTGACTCGACTGTTACGAAACTAGGAAGACTTTATTTTTAAGTGTTCAATGGAAATTTAGCTCACTTAATTTCCAGTCAATTTGGCAAGATGAAGACCCATTAAACTGAGAGGAGGTCCTGGAGATTTTATGTATATAGCAGAATTCTCAATATTTAACCCTAAGTCTTTTGTCTCTTGTTAGTCAACCAAACAATAAACAGGTTAGTTACTACTGTGCAGAAATGTGCAAGTGTAACTAAAGATAATATCAGTTCATCTTAAAAAGGAGTGATAATCTTAGATTACAGTAAGTCCCCCAGATACGAATGAGTTCTACTCCAAGAGCAAGTTCCTAAGTCCGGTTCGCTCATAAGTCCAGCAAAGTTAGCCTAGGTACTCAACTAATACCTTTGGCTCTATAGTACTGCATTGTAATAGGTTTATAATAGTTTTCACACAAATAATACATAAAAAACACAAAATAATACAACGTTTTTAATCTTGCAGTCCAGTGCCTTGAAAAGCACTCATAGAGCACAACAGCTAACACAGAGCAGCTGGCATCATCAAGTGAACAGGCAAGAAGAGCCACTGGCGGGAGCAGGGAGAGGAGGTGGGAGATGGTAGAGCTGAAGGGCTGTCAGCAACGGGAGATGGAGGCAGGCTGCAATTTCACCCATGCCTGATGGTGGAACGCATGTTTGAATGTTTGAGAGCTTGCAACTTGGACGTCCGTTTGTAGGGGACTTACTGTCTCTGATTGTTCAGTCGCTAGGTCATGTCCAACTCTTTTCGACCCATGGACTTTAGGGCTTAGTACACCAGGCTTCCCTGTCCTTGTAATCAGATGAGCCCTTTCAGACAAAGAGCATGGCAGAAGAGCCAAACAGAGAAATACGGCAGAAGGGGGAGCAGAGTGATTGAAAGTGGGCAGGAATTGACCAAGGCTGGAGGGGAGCTGTCTCCAGGAGCAAATACCAGCCCTCGCTGAAAGCCAGTAATGGAATGGAAACCTCAGACCATCACCCGCCAGGAACCTGAGTGAGCTCCGAGCAAGAATCTTCCGACAGCAGCCCTCTAAGAGCTGAGACAATTGACACCTTGATTTTGGACTTCAGAAACCTGAAACAGAGGAGCCAGAAGAGTCAATCTGGACTTCTGAAGGATGGAAGATGAGACGATAAATGTTTTAGGAGCCAGAGTTTGTGGTGATCTGTTACAGCAGAAACAGAAAATTGAGTTTGAACATGATTTTTCCTTTTCTCTTTTTTTCATGGAAAAGAGATGCTCAGATAAAGGTAGCAACTCATCCCACCCATCATGTCCACCACTTCCAACCCAAACACTTCCATGTCCAACACTGTCTCCACTCCACCATCACTTCTAATATCAAAGGCTCTTCCATCATCTCTGATACACCGTTAACACCTTCATCTCCCATAATTATATCACCGTACGACCACCTGACCTGCTTCTTGAGAAATCTGTATGCAGGTCAGGAAGCAACAGTTAGAACTGGACATGGAACAACAGACGGGTTCCAAATAGGTAAAGGAGTACGTCAAGGCTGTATACTGTCACCCTGCTTATTTAACTTATATGCAGAGTACATCATGAGAAACGATGGACTGGAAGAAACACAAGCTGGAATCAAGATTGCCAGGAGAAATATCGATAACCTCAGATATGCAGATGATACCACCCTTATGGCAGAAAGTGAAGAGGAACTCAAAAGCCTCTTGATGAAAGTGAAAGTGGAGAGTGAAAAAGTTGGCTTAAAGCTCAACATTCAGAAAACGAAGGTCATGGCATCCAGTCCCATCACTTCATGAAAAATAGATGGGGAAACAGTGGAAACAGTGTCAGACTTTATTTTTGGGGGCTCCAAAATCACTGCAGATGGTGACTGCAGCCATGAAATTAAAAGACGCTTACTCCTTGGAAGGAAAGTTATGTCCAACCTAGATAGCATATTCAAAAGCAGAGACATTACTTTGCCAACCAAGGTCCGTCTAGTCAAGGCTATGGTTTTTCCTGTGGTCATGTATGGATGTGAGAGTTGGACTATGAAGAAGGCTGAGCACCGAAGAATTGATGCTTTTGTAAACTGTGGTGTTGGAGAAGACTCTTGAGAGTCCCTTGGACTGCAAGGAGATCCAACCAGTCCATTTTGAAGGAGATCAGCCCTGGGATTTCTTTGGAAGGAATGATGCTAAAGCTGAAACTCCAGTACTTTGGCCACCTCATGCGAAGAGTTGACTCATTGGAAAAGACTCTGATGCTGGGAGGGATTGGGGGCAGGAGGAGAAGGGGATGACAGAGGATGAGATGGCTGGATGGCATCACTGTCTCAATGGACGTGAGTTTGAGTGAAATCCGGGAGTTGGTGATGGACAGGGAGGCCTGGCATGCTGCGATTCATAGGGTAGCAAAGAGTCGGACACGACTGAGTGACTGAACTGAACTAAACTGAACTGAACCTCTTCACTACCATCTACATCAGCACCACTCCGCCCAGCATCCATGCCTCTCATTTGCCGCCAGGACTTGCACCACCCTCCCCCACATCCTCATCCCCACTGCACCTCCACCACCCATCCCAGCACCAAAACCACCATTATTTTCATTTCTAATCATGGCAACAACTCCATCTCCACCACCTCCATCACCACCATTTTTCAGCAAAGAAACTACCAGGGACTGCTGTGGTCCTCAACACAGATTTGCCTCTGCACGGGCTCTGAAAATGATGCCAGGGCCTGCAAGTTGCTCTTTTACTATCTGATCGAAGTCTACCCAAGGCTGTGGGATAAAAAGACTCCGCTGACATGGTTGGCATGATTATATTTGCATAATCTACATTTTAAAATTTATTTTTAATTGGAGGATATTTGCTTTGCAATGTTGTGTTGGTTTCTGGTATACCAGATATTGCTATACCAATATCGGCAAGCTTCTCCTCTGACCCTTTATCTTATGATGTAAATATCAGGAAAATTGAGGAGAGGGTATACCCCTGTGAGTCATGTTGTGTCATTTCTGAAAATCATCATGAGTGTGAGGAGTTTGACTTGAAAAATTGGATCCTCCTATACACCCTGATTCAGCCGATGTTAACGAGAACACAGATAACGGACTCGTGGACTCAGCAGCGGAAGGGGAGGGTGGGAGGAATGGAGACGGCAGCACTGACACATATTCACTCTCGCGTGCGAAATAGAGAGCTAGTGGGAAGGCGCTGTGTGACACGGAGCTCAGCTAGGTACCATGATGACCTAGGGTTAGTGGGATGGGGGGCTCTAGAAGGAGGGGATATATATCCTTAAAGCTGATTCACATTGTTGTATAACCAATCGATTCCGATCAGTTATATACAAGAAACCAACACAACATTGCAAAGCAAATATCCTCCAATTAAAAATAAATTTTAAAATGTAGATTATGCAAATATGATCATGCCGACCATGTCAGCGGAGTCTTTTTATCCCACAGCCTTGAGTAGACTTGTACTGAGCGGCTTCTTGCCCAACTGTCCTGGTAACCAAATGTGAGCATTTCTGATGTTGTTGGCAAAGCTAAGTGGTTCAGTAGGTGGTCATGGAAATAAATGATGTTCACTGGACGAGGCTGGGATTAAGTCCATGATCTTATTCTCATAAACACAATGCGCTAACCAACTGTTGCTCATTCAAAGCCTCTTCCAGATTTCCCTTGCCCACCACGACGGACTTGGCTGGAGACCTGTTTTCACGCTTGGTTAAGTTGGTGAAAGTGGGCCAAGTCAATGTCTCACTGCTGACCTTAGCATTAGGGCTTTTCCCTGCCCAAGGCCGTCATCCCCAGTAAAAATATTCAGAGACTCTTTGTCATTTCCACACTGTTGGTCTACCCCGTATGAGGTAGTGTCTCCAAGGTCAGAATTGAACACACACTAAACTGAAAAGTACATCAGGTGGAATCCGCACTGTGAAATCATCCTCTCGGTTAATAAATGTCTCTGGAAGATTAATTCTGCTTTCTTTAGAGGCAAGACAGAAATAGATACTTTGTCTCTGCCACTGGTCTTTATACTATTTTAAAAAGTATAAACTCCTGCTCTGACTCTTTCAGTTATTAAATACTTAATATAAACATATCAAAAGTTACATATGTAAATATAACATATATTTTTTCCTTCCACTCCAGGCATAGCTTATAGACTTCCAACCACATGAACTACCAGTCTTTGGTTTTTTAAAAAAATACATTACTGTGAATGCAAATATTTGGGATGTTAAATGTGAGTTGCAATTAGTTTCACTTTGAATGGTTCTACACCCGGGAAGAAGCTTGTACTTGCCAGAAAATAACCTTCAAAAAAAATGTCCATGTCTCTAAGGGAAATGGGGCCATCTGTCCATAAATACACCTATTATCCCTGTTTAAAAATAAATACCCTAAATACTGCTTTGCCGCAACTCAAATCCTATCATTAGCAAGCAATCCTTGTAAAGAGGCATTTCATTAAATTAATACATGTGAGAAGGCATTAAGCATGTACTATACTTTAGGGAGGAAAAAAATACATAAATAAATGAGTGGGGAGGGATATTTTGCATCACATGTTGCGTATTCCAATGTTTTTCCCAATATGAAAATAACTTTTACCACTTGGGTGATGAAAAACTGGACCTAAGTATACATGGCCAGACCCTAAACGCTTGTGCTCAGCACACGGGTGGCAAAACCAGAAACAAAACAAACGGTGGCTGCCTGAGTTTAAAGAAAGGTGGCACATGGACTAAATCGGGAAAATGATTTAAAACAAGGCAAACATGTAAATAATAATTAGGCCTGATTGTGTAAGGAAATAGATAATTGGCTATGAATAGGCTTACCATTTTGAAAAAAAATAAAATAAAAATATGATCAGGTATCAACGAGCCCTTTACCTTAATTTCCATTTGAAAGTATTTGTCAGTCACATTGACTTTGTATTGTATCTTTCCCCTTATTTTTTACCTGTCAGTGGATGGTTACTTTCAATACAAAATTTCAAGTTTTGTCATCGTAATTATTCTTTTTTTTTTTTTTTTTTTGCTAAAAGATCTTTGATTATTTATTTCCCTAAAATTTCTTTTTCTTTCCTTCCTGAGGCTGTAATTAGCTAGACTGAAGACCTCACGTACCAACTAACTTTCATATCTTTCCTCTGTGATTGCTGATCATTTAAAAAGTTTCTACTCTCTGACCCGTGCCTCTAAGTGATCTTTTCATTCTATTTATTTTCAAGACGTGTGATTCATGTTTATTTGCAAAAACTATTTTTCTCTTTCTTATTTCTTCCATCCTGCCTTGCATATGGATTCAATACACTATATCCTCTTGTAAATTTAACTTTATAAATTGTGTATTTTTAAAGTTTTAATCTAATCCCTGAATTGTATCCATTTCCACTGAATTATTCTTCACCTCTGTTTTTTTAATCTCTGTGTTTTAGGTGTTTAGGCTTTCTTCCAGTGTCTGATGAAAAGTACTTTTCATTTATAGTAAAGGATAAAGCACTGAAAAGCTGAGTGGAAGCTCAGTGTTTGTGACGGGACTCTATCAACTGATGGGTTTCACTTTAAGATGACCGGTGGGCTCTGATGTACTGTGGTGCTCTGTCTCTCAGTCGTGTCCGACTCTTGCGACCCTGTAGACTGTAGCCTGCCAGGTTCCTCTGTCCATGGGATTCTCCAGGCTAGAATACTGGAGTGGGTTGCCATGCCCTCCTCCAGGGGATCTTTCCAACTCAGGGGTCCAACCTAGTCCCCAGTATTGCAGGCGAATTCTTTACAACTGACCCACCAAGGAAGCCCCTCTTTCTTGGGGACCTTCGAACAGTAGATTCGATCCCTTTCTCTCTCTCTCCTCTCCTCTCTCTCCCTTCTTCTCTCCCCTCTCTTTCTCTCTCTCTCTCTCTTCTTCTCTCTGAGTGTGTGGGTAGGGGGTGTGGTGGGTGGGGAGCAGTTCCTTGGAAAGACTCTGAAACTTCCCCTTCTGTGTTAGCAGGTGCACAGTCTTCCATCACATGTGCTGGAGTTAAGAGTCAGAAAGGGGAAACAGTCTGATCGTCTGATGCATGAACTTTCCCTTGATCTTCTTGTTGCAGGTTCATCTCCCCGAACCAACCTTCCACTGTGGCTGTCCCCACGATCTGCAGGTCTCTAATGAAGCTTCTCTCTCTCATCTAGGCAGCTGGCTGTTTCTTATACATGTGCATAAGTGCTAAGTCAATTCAGTCGTGTCTGACTCTTTGCACCTCTATGGACTGTAGCCCGCCAGGCTCCCCTGTCCATGGGATTCTCCAGGGAAGAAAACGTGTGGGTTGCCATGCCTTCCTTCAAGGGATCTTCCAGACCCAGGGATGGAACTGGTGTCTCATGTCTTCGGGATTGGCAGGTGGGTTCTTTACCACTGAGCCACCTGGGAAGCCTGTTTGTTATACATACCTGTATGTAATTCTCCTATTTTTACCCTCTTGCTCTATCTTCTTTGATATTGTGTGACTCCAATTTCGGAGTCTTTCTGCAGTGCTCTGACATGAATTAAATTGACCCTCATTCATAACTTCTTCTGCAAACATCTCTAATTAGCACCTGCGTTTCTGTTATTTTCCCTATCTACTGTCTGTGGAAAGCCCTCCTGATTTCTTGCTCGTTGTAGATGTATTAGTTATCTATCGCTGTGTAACGAAGGACCTTAAACTCAGCTGATGAAACGTCTTATCTCACAGGTTCTGAGGCTCATGAATCTGGGAGAGGCTTGGGTGGGTGGTGCTAGCTTAGGATCTCCCGTGAGAGCGCTGTCAAGCTTTCATTGGGGGCTGCTGCAATCTAAAGACTCAAACAGGTTGAAAATCCATTCCAAGAGCACTCATGTAGCTGGTGGCTACACTCACTATTGGTCAGAAGGTTACAGAAGTCTCTCTGTTGGATTGTTCATCAGAATGAGAGATGAGAGAGAAAGTGCTAGGAGATGGGGAGAAGGACGGAGAGTCAGAGAGGAAAGCAATGTTCTTTTATAACCTAATATCACAGGTGACCTACCTAGACAGCATATTAAAAAGCAGAGACATGACTTTGCCAACAAAGGTCCATCTAGTCAAAGCTATGGTTTTTCCAGTAGTCATGCATGGATGTGAGAGTTGGGCCATAAAAAATGTTGAGCACCGAATAATTGATGCTTTTGAACTATGGTGTTGGAGAACAGTCTTGAGAGTCCTTGGACTGTGAGGAGATCCAACCAGTCCATCCTAAAGGAGATCAGTCTTGGGTGTTCATTGGAAGGACTGATGCTGAAGCTGAAACTCCAATACTTTGGCCACCTGATGTGAAGAACTGACTCATTGGAAAAGACCCTGATGCTGGAAAAGATTGAAAGCAGGATGAGAAGGGGACGACAGGAGATGAGATGGTTGGATGGCATCACCAACTCAATGGACACGAGTTTGAGCAAGCTCTGGGAGTTGGTAATGGACAGGGAAGCCTGGCTTGCTGCGGTCCAAGGATCACAAAGAGTCGGACACGACTGAGCAACTGAACTGAACTGATCACAGGTCATACACTTCACTTTTGCCATAAAGAAGGCTGAACCATGAAGAATTGATGCTTTCAAATTGTGGTGCTGAAGAAGACACTTGAGAGTCCTTGGATTGCAAGGAGATCCAACCAGTCAATCCTAAAGGAAATAAGTCCTGAATATTCATTGGAAGGACTGATGCTGAAGCTGAAACTCCAATACTTTGGCCACCTGATGTGAAGAACTGACTCATTGGAAAAGACCCTGATGCTGGAAAAGATTGAAAGCAGGAGGAGAAGAGGATGACAGAGGATGAGATGGTTGGATGGCATCACTGACTCAATGGACATGAGTTTGAGCAAACTCTGGTAGTTGGTGATGGACAGGGAAGCCTGGCATGCTTCAGTCCATGGGTCACAAAGAGTCGGACTTGACTGAGTGACTTCACAGGTCATAGGCTTCACTTTTGCCATAAAGAAGGCTGAACACCAAAGAATTGATGCTTTCAAATTGTGGTGCTGAAGAAGACTTTTGAGAGTTTCTTGGACAGCAAGGGGTTCAAACCAGTCAATCCTAAAGGAAATCAACCCTGAACATTCATCAGAAAGACAAATGCTGAAGCTCCAATACTTTGGCAACCTGATGCAAAAAGCCCACTCATTGGAAAAGACCTAGATGCTGGGAAGGATTGAAGGCAAAAGGAGAAGGGGGTGGCAGAGAATGAGATGGTTAGATAGCATCACTAACTCAGTGGATATGAATCTGAGCAAACTCCAGGAGACAGTGGAGGACAGAGGAGCCGGGCGTGCTGCAGTCCACGGGGGTCACAGAGTCAGACAGGACTTAGCAATGGAACAAGAACAACAAATGGGTCACAGAGACCATCCTTGGAGCAACGTGGGAAGACTGTCCGTGTTGTGAATACAGGAAGCAGCCGTCATCGTAGGAAACTGTGTTGTTGCCTAGACTCCACAACTGATGTCTTTTTTATTCCTTTACTCTTATTTGTGCAGTTTTGTGGGTAAGAAATTATAAATACGTGGGTTCAACTCATCACATGTAACCAAAAATAAACTAGTTTTTCAAAGCGGGAGATATTATTAAGATTATAATTGAGGGAGATATGGAGGATGAGCCATTAGTGGGTAAAATTGCCACACTGCCTTGTTTTATATTTGGGTTCATCTCTGCAGAGGGTTGGACAAGACTTAGAGACTAACCCTCCATCGCCGCCACCACCACCACAATGGAAAAAAAAAGTTTTAAAAACCTTGAAATACCAAGCAGTCAAAAATATAACCGAATTTATTCCATGCCAATTGAATTACTCATAGAAATCTGACAGTTAGGGCTACAGCCTACCTGCTACCCTGAAACCCTGACTAACACAGATGAAACTCTACCTGCAATTTCTATTAAAGGAATGCTGGGCATTCAAACTGAATTTTCTGGGACTCACTGTTTTCTGCATTTTTTACTTTTCATGTTGTTAAGAAGAAAGCTTTGGCCAGAGGCAATGGTCTGGCATGAGAACCTGATCTACAGATGCTTTTCTCAATGGTATGAAGAGAATATGTTCTTAATAATGCAAACATTGCAAATTGATTGGGTAAGTCAGCCTTTTTTAAGGTTGGGACGAAGAATAATCAGAGGTATAATATTTGATGAAACCCATTTGTAACCATTTTGCTTTTAGCAGTGGATGGGTGACTAATGTAATAAATGCAAAATCTCTGTTTGGTTTTTATACAGTCTTACCACAATGACAACTGCTCTGCTATCAAACCATCAACCCTTCCTCTTTCAGTTTTCATGCATCACATTTCCATTGATTTTCAAGGAGAATCACATTCAGTGTGGGTTTCTGAAGGGCAAAATATCTACAATGGTATTTTAAAGTGAATAGCTTTTACTATTTTATGCTGCAGTTGGAGAGAGACATTTATGGAGAAAGTAACAGATCAACCTAGTTATTAGTGAAACTGATCTATGTGGTTGTCATGGGAGACTTTGTATTTATTTATAATATTGACATCTATCACTGCATGATTATCCCTGCATAAAAGGTAAAAAGACAGATGGATTTGGTCCACTTCCACTCAACTTTATTATTACACTTTGTTGTCGTTTAGTCGTTAAGTCATGTCTGACTCTTTGCAGTCCCACAGACTGTAGCCCACCAGGCTCCTCTGTCCATGGGACTCTCCAAAGCAAGAACACTGGAGTGGGTTGCCATGCCCTCTTCCAGGGGATCTTCTCAACCCAGGGATCGAACCCACATATGCTGCATTGGCAGGCAAATTCTAAACCACTGAGCCACCAGGGAAGCCCCATTATTATTATTATACCACTGTTCTTAATAAAATAGCATTATTTATAGCCTTCCATAGCTATATACTATTTTATAGATACAGAGCATGCTTTTATACACAGGGATGTTATATCAATATCAACATTGACCTACATGAACTAGATGGCCTTGCCAAGGCAGTCATGGTAAAGAACCTGCCTGCCAATGCAAGAGATGCAGATTTGATCCCTGGGTCAAGAAGATCCCTTGAAGAAAGAGATGGCTACCCTCTCCAATATTCCTACCTGGAGAATCCCACAGACAGAAGAACCTGGTGAACTACAGTCCATAGGTTCACGAGGAGTTGGACACAACTGAGCGTCTGAGTACGTGTGACATAGATACAGACAGCTCACTCGCTTATCTAGATATAAAGAAGTTATCTAGACTTATAATGAATGCATTTCTTCCAGGTAATTCCTGATTGTCCACAGTTGCTCATGGCTTGCTAATATGATGACTTAAATAGTTTCAAGAAAAAGAAAAATATATCCTAGAATAAAGAAATTGCTTTTCAGCTTTAAATTTCAAAATACAGTTTTAGCAGGGTCAGTCAGCTGAAAATGCTGATGATTTGCAAGAAAATGAATCTTGAAAGAGCAAAGTGTCTTTCAGTTATTCTACACACATCAAGGGCAAAAGATAGTATTGTCCTTGTGGTTCTGTTACTAACTTTTATGGCCTTTAAATAGACTTATTAGAAACTGCCGGAGAAGCCAATGGGGACCCACTCCAGCACTCTTGCCTGGAAAATCCCATGGATGGAAGAGCCTGGTGGGCTGCAGTCCTTGGGGTCTCGAAGAGTCGGACACGACTGAGCAACTTCACTTTCACTTTCATGCATTGGAGAAGGAAATGGCACCCACTCCAGTGTTCTTGCCTGGAGAATCCCAGGGATGGGGGAGTCTGGTAGGCTGCCATCTATGGGGTTGTACAGTTGGACATGACTGAGGCAACTTAGCAGCAGCAGCATTAGAAACTGAGGTCAAATCTTTGGCAGAAGACTCCAAAATATACTGAGAGACAGGACCTGGACCCTTGGCCATCCCTAATTAACACCATAAAAGTAGCCCCACCAGCACCCTGAAGAGCTTCCATTTTAACTAAATTCCTGTAAGAATTAACCTATCATATTTCTTCTCTTTATTTTTCTATTGTCTATTCAATCTTCACTGATAAATTGTTAAAAGCAAATTAGCTTTGTGGATAATCTGCAGCAGCATATTGTCAGAGGGGCATACCTGTTTCAGACACGTCCTCACTTTAAGAGAAGATCTGTGCAAAGGATCTGGAGAGGAAGGGTTATTGTCAGGTTACAGGGCAGTTCTATTTTTAAATTTCTTGAGGACTCTCCTTGCTGTTTTCCACAGTGGCTGTGCAACTCTATATTCATGTGAAGGTCCCTTTTCTTCATGCCCTTGTTAACACTACCATCTGACCCCGGGATTCCCACTTCTGGGTGAGACAATGAAAGAAATGACATCCGTGCCTCAAAGAGACACTGGCAGCCCATCTTCATTGCCACGTTATTCACACCAGCCAAGATACAGAAACAATCTGTGTTCATCAGTGAGTAATGCATAAAGAAAGTGGGCTATATGTAAAGTGGGCTATCTTATCCATATATATGCATAAGAAAGTGGGATATTATTCAGTCATTAAAAGCAAGGAAATCATGCCACCTCCAAAAATATGATTACCTTGGAAGACAGACAAAGAAAGACAAAGACAAATACTACATGATCTCATTTACATGTAGAATCTAAAAACATCAAAGTTTTTAGATGTTTGGACAATGATTGCCAGGGGCTTGGAGGTGGAGTGAAGGAAATAGGGAAAATGTTGGTCAAAGGTCCAAACTTTCAGTTATAAAATGCGTAAGTTCTGGGACTTTCCTGGTCGTCCAGTCCTTAAGACGTCACCTTTCAATGCGGTGGGTGTGGGTTCAATCCCTAGCCCAGGAGCTAAGTTCCTGCATGCTTCATGGCCAAAACATCAAAACAAAAAACAGAAGCAATATTGCCACAAATTCAATAGAGAGTCTTCAAATGGTCCACACTTAAAAAAATATACAAGTTCTAGAGATCCAATATGCACCATGGTGACTGTCGCTATTAATACTGTATTATATACTTGAAATTTGCTAAGAGGATAGATCTTATACATTTTCACCACACAGAAACGGGTTTATATTTGAGATGATGAATGTGTTAACTACCTCAGTTGTGGTGATCATTTCACAGCATACACATACATCAAACCGTCATGCTGTTCACCTTTGTTGTTACTTAGTCGCTGAGTCGTGTCCGACTCTTTTGTGACCCCATGGACTGTAGCCTGCCAGGCTCCTCTGTCCAAGGGATTTTCCAGGCAAGAGTACTGGAGTGGGTTGCCATTTCCTTCTCCAGGGGATCTTCCTGACCCAGGGATCTAACCCATGTCTCCTGCATTGGCAGGTGGATTCTTTATCATCTGAGCTGCCTGGGAAGCCTTCTCTATACCTTAGATATATACAATTTTCTTTTGTCCATTACACCTCAATAAAGCTAGATATAAAAGGGAGCATCTATTTACAGATGGGGTGGGAAGAGGGACGGGGACCATTGAGGGGTGCTGAAACATTTATGGGTGAGCGATACTATTCAGGGGTTCCCACCTCCCAGCTTGAAAGGGTAAAGCAAGAGCGAGGCATTGCCTGTAACCTGGCGGGCACAGTAGCCCCAGCAGAGGGGCCATCCCGAAGGAGCTGTGGCCGTGGGTAGGGGACACAGATATGTATCACCGATATTGCAGCCCAGCCGAGAGCAATCAGAGAAATAAACATGCCTGTCTCTCTCTTTACACTCTTCTTCTCCTGTCAGTGCTGCCTGGTGACCCAACCCAACCCGAAGCTACAGACCCAAGGAACTCAGGTAAAGCCACGCTGTGAGGTCGGATCCAGGTGGGGAAAGAGAGATAAGGGCAGAGCGTGGAGTCTAGTCACAGGGAGAATCCCCAGCAGAGCAACTGGATCCTGGGTGTGGAAAATTCCTTCCTATTTTAAGAGTAAGAGCAGCTGAGAATTGCTCATTCACAAAGCCAGAAATAGACGACTCATTGAGTAATTTCTAGGGCACGGCAGCACCCACTCGGACCGGGATGCGTTACTTGGCATTTCGTGCTGTGGCCTTTTAATGGATGGGTGTACCTCAGAAGGCTCGCATAAATTGCCTTTGGTCTGGGTGGCCAATGAAATGTCTAACCAGAGGCTGGCAAAACTCAGCATACTAGTTTCTGGAAAATGGACAGATTTTTAAATCATGCTCATTCAAAGTTTCAAAGGCTGTTGCTTAATTTGTCAGTGTGTCTTCAAAGACACAAAGACGTTGACAGACTCTCTGTATTATCTTTTCCCCTCCAATTATTGAACCAGCATTTACAAGTAAAGGGAAGCATCATATTTGAATACAAGCATTTATCAGCATGTGTATTTTTGTTTATTCACCTTTGTGCTTCAATAGTCTTATAGGAGGTAATTTTAATATCATCAGAAAATAAAAAAATGCAAGCTCATGTTAGTACAACTTACATTTAAAGAATAAAATTACATGTGTTTGTGTGTCTCACTGATGATTAGGGTAGTTTTATGCCTAAATAGGTGAATGAAAGATTAATAGTTCAAAAAGACAGACTAAAAGTAATTTAATTTTCTGCTTGGTTTCCTGAATGATAGTGATGTACCCACTACCTTTTATGACAGTCCTTTTATTAAAAACAACAACAACAACACCAACTTGGGGTCCCCAAGTTACATAAAATAGTGGTTAGATAGCAGAAAGCAATTATAGGTTAAGTATGCCAATCCAGTATTTCACAGATACCTTACAGGCTCTGCTTTAACTTCTTTTAGGGACATGTCCTTGTTGCTGCTTAGTCATTCAGTCGTGTCTGACTCATTCTGCAACCCCACGGACAGTAGTATGCCAAACTTCTCTGACCATGGGATTCTCCAGGCAAGAATACTGAAGTGAGTTGCCATTTCTTTCTCCAGGGAATCTTCCAGACCCAAGGATTGAACCAAGGTCTCCTGCATTGCAGGTGGATTCTTTACCACTGAGCCACCTGGGAAGCCCAGAAACATGTATAACATCTTGCTAATAGACCAAGCCACGTTATAGCAAATGTTTGTCTTGCTGATACTTAAAAGCATATATGATTTGAGCCGTACAAAGTTTTGATATATGTAGTAACAAAATTTGACAAATAATTACAGGCCAGTGTAATTTTATCACTCCCCAGGAATTTCTCTGAGCTGATAGGTAGCTAAACTATCAGAATGTTGAGTTGTCTTGTGGCATTCAGCAGTAAGAGGCTGTGAAGTTCTGGATCATCCTTGTCATTCTTGTTTCAAAGCTCCCCAGCCAGTCTTAAGTTCTAGAATGTTAATGTGTATCCACAGCTAAACATAAAGCCTCTCCAAATCCTCACATTATTCAACTTTTCTGTGCCACAGTTTAAACAGTAAGAGCTGATGCCTACCCTACACAAGTCACACGTATGTGTCTACTAGCGATTTCTCCCCGTGATTTCAATCATTTTAACATCTTTTCTGTGAAAGAGCTAACTCAACACTGATTCTGTACTAAAATATAATATCTATGACCATTTTGAAAAAAAAATATTTGAATGCCATGGAGATTTGTTTAAAATCCTATAAAAATAATTGCCTCTTATTAAAAACATTGAAGGAGTTTGACTGTTTGGGCAGAGATGAAGTAAGGGAGCTGAAATCCTGTAACAGAGTGAGGAGTCAATAAAATGTTATCTCAGACTAACAGAGTCTGGCAACTTCTGTTTTCTTTTTGCAAATTCTGTCTGTGGTGTTACTGCAATTAGGCCAAATAGATGTCCTCTGCAATAATATCATGATGGTACCGTGACAGATGGCATGCCACTGGGGCCAGTGTCTGGGAAGGAGCATGAAATTTCAACTCTGTCTCCCTGTGTCTACTAAGGCTAAGGGCTCAATAGTCTTTATTTCCTTTCTTCTTTCTTTCTTTCTTTTTTTCTATTTTTTAAACATATGCCGCAATCATCCAGGTCAGGGGTTGGCAAAACTTTTCTGTAAAGCGTCAGACTGTAAATATTCTTGGCTTTGCAGCCAGATGGTCCCTTTAGGACCAGCGCAAAGCAGATGCTTTGCCCTGCTGTTGCAGTGAAAGCCGCCATAGGCAATCCATAAATAAAGAAGCCTAGAGCAGTTTTTCAATAAAACTTTATTTAAAAAAACAGAAAAAGGGTCAAAATTACCTGGAGACTGTAGTTTGCCTGTTATTGGTACCTCATCACTTTTCTCCAAAGTGTTGAGAATACAGAGAACTAGCTTTTTCACGGAGTTAAAAATTGCTCTTAACTGTCTTTGAAATCTAAAGTAAGTAGAATATGACTATGTGCTTGTGCTAAGTCATTTCAGTCATATCCGACTCTTTGTGACCCCATGGACTGTAGCCTCCCAGGCTCCTTTGTCCATGGGATTCCCCAGGCAAGAATACTGGAGTGGGTTGCTATGCCCTCCTTTGTAATAGAGTGAGGAGTCAATAAAATGTTATCTCAAACTAACAGAGTCTGGCAACTTCTCTTCTCTTTTTGCAAATTCTGTCTTCCCAAAGACCCTTCTCAGAGGACCTTCCCAACCTAGGGGTTGAACTCACCTCATCTATGTCTCTTGCATTGGCAGGTGGGTTCTTTACCACTGGCCTGGGAGGCCCCAGATTGTGACTGTACAGATGCATATGAGCTCTTAGGAAGAGGTCTACAAAGTGCTTCATTAGCACCTGCCCAGAGGAAGAAACTCTAGCAAAGCTTTCCAGCTGTATCCATGTGGGCTCCTGCTAAGCTTCACCAACATCCTTACACAGTTTAAACACCTGATAGTTTCTGGGTGTCTTACATCTTAATAATCTCCCCCTATATAATTTTTTTTTTTTTAGGAGAAGGCAATGGCACCCCACTCCAGTACTCTTGTCTGGAAAATCCCATGGATGGAGGAGCCTGGTAGGCTGCAGTCCATGGGGTCGCTAAGAGTCGGACATGACTGTGACTTTTCCCTTTCATGCATTGGAGAAGGAAATGGCAACCCACTCCAGTGTTCTTGCCTGGAGAATCCCAGGGACGGGGGAGCCTGGTGGGCTGCCGTCTATGGGGTCGCACAGAGTCAGACACGACTGAAGTGACTTAGCATAGCATAGCATATAATTTTTTATCATGTCCCAAATTCCCATCCTGCTTGCATCATAGCAAAATAAGATGTTTTAATTTAGGAAATATTTATGGTTTTATACTTGGCCTTCACGATGTGTTTCCAACAGTGATGCTTATGGTGTCTTAATATGAGAAATAATTAACTCTTATGCTAGTTTTACTCTTTTCCGACAGGTCTATTTTTCATGTATTTGAAGAGACTGGAAATGAAAAATCCCAATTCAGCTAACAACAACTTTTATCATCTTGTGCTATCTGCTGAGTGTGTCTGAAATGTGATGTTTTCATTTGTGAGATGAGAATAATAAATTATTATGTTTCTGAAATGTAAGTGAATTTTCATGTAAAGAGCTTAGAAAAGTTATTTGTATGCAGTAGGTTAAATAAATCGGGCTTCCCTGGTGACTCAGATGGTAAAGAATCCACCTGCCAATGCAGGAAACAGGGGTTCAATCTCTGGGACAGGCAGGTTCCCTGGAGAAGGAAATGGCAACCCATTCCAGTATTCTTGCCTGGAAAATCCCATGGACAAAGGAGCCTGGGTTGGACATGCCTTAGTGACTAAACCACCACCACACTACCAACATATTTAATTAGCGAAATAAAGATGCACATATCATCTGATGACATCACCACATGACATCATTTCATTCCGTATTTAGAAAAATATAAAGGCAGAAATATATGGCATCAAGCTCCTAGAGAATCAAATTCAATAGAAGTCACGTCACGAAGAATCATGAGCAAAACTAGGGAGACAAATCAGTGGTAAGACTTTTGATTATGAGCAGGTAGCTGGCTCCTGATAGAACATTCTATGGGGAAAGGTGTTATGAGTCTTTCTTTGACTAACATGCCTGTTAACTCAGAAACACCTAAAACGAAGACTTTCCATATCACACATGTTCTCACAGTAAACCGTTATTCACGTATAGGAACACCTTCATCGGCTCGTTCGAGAACTCCGCCCCGTCACCATCCGCAGAAATAAACAGAGGCAGGTGACTCGGGGCCTTTCTCAGTGTCGTGTGTGAATCACTGCCCTCTGTACTGCGGCGGGCGAGTCACAGCGCGTTTGGATGGAAGTTCGGGCAGTGGCCGTCTGTACCACAGCGTGTCCCATTCACAATTTTGACAAGGAATTTCCTCTGGGGTTACTGGATTGTTTTGTCCTAATGCATTGCAGTTTACTCTCTCTCTCTTTGGCATTTACGTTTCGTAGGTAATTTTGAGCTGGAGCGTCTTGAAACCATTTGATGCTGGAAGAAAATTGCTTGGAGCGCTAGGAAAATATCATTGAGACCATGTGGTTTTTTAAACCCTTTTGCACTGTACTCTGCTTCCCAATCATTTCCATGTGTCTAGCCACTAAGCGTACCTTCACAGCCTGACTTTTGAGAATAAAGGAGTTGTGAAGTGCCATTATTCGTTTATTTGTTCGAGCGAATGGCCAATGTCAGATTCAGATAGGGGTGCACTCAGTTCTACGTAGAGGTATCACCACTCCATCTCAGGCAACCGCATGCCTCCTTGTTTTTCCTGACTTAATATTTCTGACAAGAGTAGGAAATGAAGCTAGGAATAAGTCTTCGTTCTTATCCCATTCATGGGCTCTTTGCAAGTATAGATGAGGATAAAAAAAAAAAAAAAAAAAGGATGCTTTGTAAAAATGAAAATCCATAGTTAAATAAAGTATATAAACTCCCTGTGGGTGTCCTTGCTTTCCCAAGCCATTAATAGCATCAAGTTGCCAAGGAGCTACGTAATGAATGGATCGCCTACCTGACTGACAACGTGCGTCTGTTCCTCGGTCACTTGCGTTGTTTGCCATTCCATCTACTTCATTTTGAAGGATTCTAAAATTAGAGTGTCTAACCTATTTCATAGTGCATTGCACCCTTCTCCCCTCCACACCGGAACTGGCCAAACATAACCTTCATTCAATCAACTTCTGATCAAGGGAAGCTTGCTCAGGACACAGACGAAATGTACAAGTATCAAGAGCACAGAATGGCTACCTGCGCCCAGGACTGGGGTTGAGAGTATTTAAGAGCTGGTAGAGCGAGGGCAACAGCCAATCAGAAACAGACGCTCTGTCCAATCAGAATGGGCACCAGCCACTCTATCCAATCAGAATGGGCATCAGCCACAACCACCAGCCCAACAGCTGCTTCCCAGCTGCCAGACAGTGTTGCTGGTTTCCCACAGGAGGTCTGCAGCTGCTCCCAGTCCAATGAGATTAGCAATGACAGAGAATGTGTAATCGTGTTCCTTCTCTGGGACTTGTTTTTGTCAACATCCCCTTGTATTTCATTTAGTTGTATTTTACCTAAAGATATGAAGGCATTCCCGTAAAACCAAGACCTTTTAATGTCTTAATTCTAAGAAGAATCTGAGTCATAAATGGATGCTGTGTAATATTCCGAGGGGAGAAGATGTTCCCTATGCTCAACGTGCAACAGGCTCAGGTATTTAGAGGAAGAATCGTGCGGGGAGGCGGGGGGTGGGGGGTGGGAATCTTTAAAATGATCAGCTTCACTTGGAATTCGGTCTTCAAAGCAACTTTATCACTTTTTCTAAAGTCGGTTTCAAAAGCAACGCCTGTGTGCTCTGTCGCTTCGGTCCTGTCCGACTCTTTGCAGCCCCATGGACCATTGCCCACCAGGCTCCTTTGTCCATGGAGCTCTCCAGGCAAGAATACTGGAGTGGGCTGCCATTTCTTTCTCCAGGGGATCTTCCTGACCCAGGGAGAAGACGCGCTTCTCTTGCACTGGCAGGCAAATTCTTTACCACTTGAGCCACCTGGGAAGCCCCTTTAAAAGCAACACAAACCTATAAGATGCAAAGGTTAAAACTGCATTCTGAAGAGAACCATAGATCATTTTAAAATTATCAACACTTCTGCCCAGCTCCAGTAGTGAAAATAATAGAGGTCGATCCACATTTAAAAAAAAAAAAAAAAAAGGACCCCCATTAAGTACGTGACTACATGCATGCCGGTATTTATTTTTATCACATATAAGTGAAGCCTACACATAATTCTGTATGTTATTTCTCTAAATTTAGTTTCAGTTTTAACAGAAAATTCTATATGATGCAGAAAATAGCATCCATCTCTGATGATAAATTTAGTAACCAGAAGTTGGCAGAATATTAATAGATGCTAGAAGGCCTTGCTCTCTGGCAACCACTAAAAACATGTTCTCCGTTATAAACATTTGAACAAGGTTTAAATTTGGTAGATTATTTATAAAATGAGAGCTTTCCAGACATTCCTCCCTGACAGCCTTGGAGAATGGTCATCTCTTCCATCTTCTGGATCCTTCAAGATGTATGATGTGCTATAAGCATGCCTCTCAGATGCCAGAAATGCTAGGAAAGCATAAGCACATCTTCTTTCTGGTCGGGCATGCTACAAATCACAGTCAAACGACCCCTTCATTCACCTTTCTGCCCGTGCATCTCACAGATTTTATTCAGCATCTGCACCGAGTCAGAGAATCTTGATGCTACTTCGATAAAGACAAACTCGACCTGTCTTCCAGAAACATGTACTCTAGTGCGTGTGCATGCTTAGTTGCGTCCGGCTTTTCGGGAACCCCTGGCCTGTAGCTGGCCAGGCTCCTCTGTTCATGGGGTTTTTCCAGGCAAGAGTACTGGAGTGGGTTGCCATTTCCCTGGGAATGTCATGGATTGTGTCTTTGATTTACATGCCTTCGATTATCCCTTCCTAACTTCTCAAGCCTGCGTCTATTTGCCACTCTCATCTTAGTCTTGATCTAAAGATGCAAATTATATCTATACAAATTTTTTATTTTATATTTAATTCACATGAAAATATACTTCAGGGAAAGCTTTCATGTTTACCATTCCAATATCTTCATAAGGATTTGATGATATGGGGACATATTTCTAATCCTGGAATTCTAGCTGCTAAGAGCTTGGCTGTTAAGGCAGGAAGTGTGATCATGAATTGTTATGATGGTTTATACATGATATGTGTGTGTGTTCTCAGTCGTGTCTGACTCTCTGCGACCCCAAGGACTGTAGTATACCAGGCTCCTCTGTCCATGGGATTCTCCCAGCAAGAACACTGGAGTGGGTTGCCATTTCCCTCTCCAGAGGATCTTCCTGACCCAGGGATGGAACCCATGTCCTGTGCATCTCCTGCACTGGCAGGCAGATTCTTTAGCACGGTGCCACCTGTGTATATACAATAAGTGTATATGTTTATACTCACACACATAAACCACTCTGTTATATAATATGTATAAACCGTATACATCACCCCCATATATATGACTGACTACAATACAAAGTTGCTGTTTTAGCATTACAACTCAGAACTTACATCATGCAAAAGGATTTGAAAGCAATCACGTTTTCCACATAGAATAAGTCCATTTATTCCATTTCATTTCAGAGCCCCCAACTGTTTAAAATAAAATTAAACACAGCAAAAATTGCTGTCAGATCCTCCAGAGAGGCCCCTGATTCTTTTCTTTTGGGTTACGCTGCACAGTTTCAACAAGCACTTTTCCAAAAAATAGGCAGTATGGAAACTTTTAACTCGGTGGAAGACAGACACAGAATATCTCGAGCACTCTAATTGTTTTTCTGGGAAATTCAGTAATTACAGAGAAGCTCTGCTTATTTTAGTGGCTTCTTATCAGCACATGCAACTCACTTAATGATCACATTTTCTCCAGGGACCTCTATGACATCACCAAGTAGCCCCAGTGCTTCCTGATACTTTAATTTCTGTCCCAGTCCATTTTCAGCATTGCTGAGGACTGTGGGTTCCTGGGAAAGTCTCACCAAGCTCCCTTATCTACATACATGTAGATACACGTTCTTTAGACACACAATATACAGCGTTAAAAACATGTCACATAGAGTAGAGCATAAAGCGTGTATTTTCTATGTTGTTGTTGTTGTTCAGTCGCTCTGTCATGTCTGACTCTTTGTGACCCCATGGACTGTAACCTGCCAAGCTCCAAAGGCTGTGGGATTTTTCTGGGCAAGAATATTGGAGTGGGTTGCCATTTCCTCCTGTGGGGGATCTTCCCAACCCAGGGATCAAACCCAGGTCTCCTGCATTGCAGGCAGGTTCTTTACCACTGAGCCACCAGGGAAGCCTGGGTTTTCTATATATATTTATGATTTGCAACGCAGTAGTGCAGTGGGGTGAATTTTGGTCTTGTTTGAAATCACTGTAGGGTCTGGAAAGCCTGAGAGATTGCTTCTCCAGGGTGGTTGATGGGAATGGTGAACATGCGCCCTAAAAATGACATCAAGCTGTCGACATTGCACTGTGCTTGGCAAAAGTCTGGCATGAAACAAGGCAACCATGATTTGAGAAGATACATCACAGAAGCACTGTTGACAGTATCCAAGTGATGGAAACCACCCAGATATCCATACAGGGGAATGGACACAAAAGAGGTAGTACATAAACCGAAAAGAAGACTCCTCAGCCCCAAAGAGGAACCGAACTGTGCCACTGGCAGCAACGTGAGTGAACCCGGAGGTTATCACACTAGTGACGTTAGTCAGACAGAGAGAGACAAATAGGCGATATGGCTCATATGGGGAATCTAAAAAAAAGCATACAAATACAAACTTACAAAGCAGGAACAGACTCACAGGCTTTGAAAATAAACTTTAAGGTTACCAACAGTGGGGGCGAAGAATAAGCTAGGAGTTTGGGATGAACAGCTACACACTATTATATATAAAACAGATCATCAACAAGGACCTACTGTATAGCACGGGGAACTCTACTCTATAATCTGTAATAGCCCACATGGAAAAAGAAAAAGAATGGATGTACGGAAATGTATAACTGAATCACTTTGCTGTATACCTGAAACCAATGCAACATTGTAAATCAACTCTAATATAAAATTAAAAATTAATGGCAGCATAATTCTCCTAAGTGACCACATAATTCTCCTAAAAGAAAACAGGGGAATGAGAGAGTCAGTTCCCAGGCAGGTTGATAAGAAGTCTGGGTCCCCGAGGAGGAGAGAGGGGTCTGGAATTCTCAAGGAGGAGGAAAGGACATATGTCTTTTTTTTTTTTTCCTACATTCCTTAGTCTTAGTCACATAAAATGATTTTTTTCTTTAAGCCGGGAACTGATGATTACACAACAAACAACTCAGTTTAAACTCTGTACTAAGGATTAGATAACAACAATGTATCCTGCTTGAGGACAGTTTCTCCTTTCTGAAAACATTCTGGCTAACCCTGTTATCTTAAAATGTAAATTATGGGAGTGGGTCTAGTAAGATCTTTACAACCTTGAGACATTCTTTAGCTCCCTTGCTTAGAGGAGCAAGCGGGGTGCTCTCCATCCCCCTTCCGATGTGTGTGTCAGAAGCTTTCTCTGCCCCTTTTCACTGTAATAAAACTCCCTAGTGAATGAATGAATGGGGAAGGAAAGACTGAGTAAGGTCACTGAATCCGTGAATGAGTGCCTGTCTGAGTCCATGCTGATTTATCAGATGATCCGAGCAGGGAAGATACCCAAGTGCTGAATCTTAGGAAGCATCCCCTTGTCAGAATGTTTCTAAATAATGATCTGTCATCTTTCTCTGGAGGCATTTTCACCAGCTATTCCTGCCGTTCAGAATCCAACAGAATGGTATCTGTTACAATCAACTCTTGGCCCAAGGCACGATGGATGAAGAGAGGTTTGGAGGCATGGGGAATGGAGAAACATTTTAACTACATTTAAATCACAGGACACATTTGAGCACTTATTCCTTGACTTTGAAAGGATACCCGTAGATTCCCTTTAAGTAGACGAAAACTGCTCTGTGAAAAGCAGGCATCAATTTCCTATTCACCTATCCGGGGATCTGCACTTCCCAGGGGCTCTTCCTAGGCTTTTACCTCCCTACCTGCCTGCCTGGGTATATTTTCCCTCAAATGATGAGACGATGGACCCAGGACCCCATCCAGAAGCAACCTGGGGTGAGAGGTCCTTTGAGGTGGCAACTGAGGAACTTTGACCCCGGGGCACCATGTCCCCCTACGCCCAGCGTTAGTGATTTTTCTCATTTCCACTGAAAGCACTGGCTCGCTTGCGACGGGAATATCAAGTGTTACCACGGCTGCCGCAGCTGCGATCCATTATTTCCAGTGGCAGTGGAAATCCATTGAGAGATCTCCCGGGAGATTGTGCAAAATGCGGTGGTGGGTTGGATATTAACCCTTGCCACCACTGGAGCTAAGACTTCCGGCAAAGCCCGAATTTTACTGGTCAGCTGCTGCCAAGTTTGAGAAAAAAAACAGACCATCCCCGGCAAGCTCCATTCTGAGACGGAGAGCCAGGGCCTCCTAATGCAAGGCCAGGCCCCTTGGAAGCTCTTTGTCTGCCTTTGACAGTTTCACACCCCACCGAGTCTGTTTCTTAGGAGTCTAGAAAGCTTTCTAGGAGGGGAAACCTCTGATGAGGAATGCAGCACAGTTCTGACCAACCGAATGCCTTTTTCTTTTACAGTTCAATATGTACATTAAAAAAAAAGGGCTATATTACATTACCAGGCACACTTACATTTTATTCAATATTTCTACAGCTTTTTTCCCCCTTCCCTTAATTTGAAATGTCTATTATTTTGTTTTGTTTATTTTTAGGGAAATTGGTATCCTAGACTCCTATTCACAGTATTCTCTGTGAATGATAAAAGTCTTGAAATGCACACAGAAATAACAAATGCAAAAATGACTCTGCTCAGACTATTTTTGTTCAGTCGCTAAGTCATGTCCAACTCTCTGTGACCCCAAGCTTCCCTATCCTTCACCATCTCCCAGAGCTTGCTCAAACTCATGTGCACTGAATCAGTGATGCCATCCAGCCGTCTCATCCTCTGTTGTCCCCTTCTCCTCCTGCGCTCAATCTTTCTCGGCATCAGGGTCTTTTCCCATTGGGTCAGCTCTTTGCATCGGCTTCAACAACAGTTCTTCCAATGAATATTCAGGGTTGATTTCCTGTAGGACTGTCTGGTTTGGTCTCCTTGCTCAGACTATTCACAAGGTTAAATAATTTCAGGCTTGTGATGCTCACATTATAATTCTATGAATTTATATGTCGGGTCATCATGTTGGTTGAAGTTAGATAATTCCATTTTGATATAATTTCTGCACTTTAATTACCAGACATTGTCATATGATCTGAAAAGTGGGCTCAAAGCAAGGGATCTCAGCTTTGGCACTGTGATTGGGGCTGGATAATTCTTTGTTGTTGACTATGAGGGCTATGCCATTTCTTCTAAGGGATTCTTGCCCACAGGAGTAGATATAATGGTCATTGGAATTAAATTCACCCATTCTTATCTGTTTTAAGTTCACTGATTCCTAAGATGTCAGTGTTCACTCTTGCCATCTCCTGCTTGACCACGTCCAGTTTGCCTTGAGTCATGGACCTAACATTCCAGGTTCCTCTGCAATATTGCTCTTTACAGCATCAGACTTTGCTCTCAGCACCAGGCACAGCCACACCCCAGCATTGGCTCCACTCTGGCCCCGCTGCTTCGTTCTTCTGGAGCTGGCAGTGATTACCCTCCGCTCTTCCCCAGGATCATACTGGACACCTTCTGACCTGGGGGGCTCATCTTCCAGTGTCATAACTCTTTGCCTCTCTGTACTGTTCATGGGTTTCTCAAGGCAAGAGCACTGCAGCGGGTTGCCTTCCCTCCTCCAGTGGACCTCGTTTCGTCAGAACCCTTCACTGTGGCCCATACGACTGGGTGGCCCTGCATGGCATGGCTCACAGCGTCACTGAGTTATGAAAGCCCTTTTTTCACAACAAGGCTGGGATCCATGAAGAGGGTCATCCTGTTCTCTATAGGAGGCTTTGCAGCATCCTTGTCCTCCACCCACTGGAGGCCTGAGATACCCCTTCCCCCAGCTGTGACAATCAAACATGTCTCCAGACATTGCCAACTGCCACTTGGGAGTTGGTTTAGAAGAAATGGTTCGAAGGAAAGAGCGTAACACACTTCTTTTAAAAATCTAGAAACAATATCCTTAGAGCCTAAGATATTCTGCTAAGTCGCTTCAGTCGTGTCTGACTCTGTGTGACCCCATAGACAGCAGCCCACCAGGCTCTCCCGTTCCTGGGATTCTCCAGGCAAGAACACTGGAGTGGGTTGCCATTTCCTTCTCCAATGTATGAAAGTGAAATGGTGAAAGTGAAGTCGCTGAGTCGTGTCCGACTCTTAGCGACCCCATGGACTGCAGCCTACCAGGCTCCTCCGTCCATGGGATTTGCCAGACAAGAGTACTGGAGTGGGATGCCAACGCCTTCTCCGAAGATATTCTAGTCTCAGGATCTATTAAGTGATCCCTGATCACAAATCCTAAACTGTTCTGGTTTCTGCCCAGTCTTCACTTTGCCCTTGTTTTCCCCTTTGGTGGGCTTCAAAGAGAAACAGCCTCACCCCCTTTCTTGGCCTATAGACTCTTCAAGTCTTCAGGAAAACCAGTGGTAAAGAACCCACCAGCCAATGCAGAAGACATAAGAGACGTGGGTTCAGTCACTGGGTGGGGAAGATCCCCTGGAGGAGGGCATGCCAACCCACTCCAGTGTTCTTGCCTGGAGAATCCCATGGACAGAGGAGCCTGGAGGGCTACCATCCAAGGGATTGCAAAAAGTCAGATGCAAATGAGGCAACTTAGCACAGCACAGCATGCTCGTCTTAGGTCCCAGCTGAGGGCTAACTCCGTCTCAGACTCAGGCTCTCTCTTGTGCTCTGTTGTCCAGGGAAGCAGCACCAGGTGGGAGCAGGTAGAGAATATGGATTACCCAGGAATCGCCCATAAATTGCTACCCTTTCCTCACAGGATGGAAGCAGAACAAAGCCATATCAGGCGTCTGGTCTACCCCGCAGTTTATAGCAGGGGAGCCAGTCCCTATTCTGGTCAATCAGAAAAGCGTTCTCACACACTGACCTTTTATTTTTTTAATATGTTTGTCACCAGTTTTATTTACAAAGTATTAGGATAACAAAAATTTCATATTAAATCACAGTTAACTGCTTCTCTGAAAAGTAGTATAAATTTCTCCCTTTGGAGAGAGGTTTTCATCTGAGATGCTTAATGCATGTAATGGATTGTAAGATATAAAAATCTCTCTTATCACGATAAGATGATAAGAGATGATACTAAATGACAACTATGATCTCCCTTTTGAGGAGGGAAGAACGGAGACTGACAATTCCTATCTGAGGGAAAACTCATCTTGGTTCCATCCCACCATCTGTCTCTGCACGTCTCTTGCCCTTCAAGCTGAAGTCACTCTTACCAGCTAGCACTGTTTCTACCCAATTTTAGATTTAGCTTGCTCTCAGACTAGAGGCCCTGAAACTGCTTTCTCAAAGATCCTGTATTCCCACAAGAACAGAACATTGTTAAACAGCAATTTCAGCTGAAAGTTAACAAGGTTTTAAGGTAGTTAAAAAACTGTGAAAGCCTGACTCCCAGTGTGAAATACAAAACCTGTGAAATTCAAATATGCAGGAACGCTTTCATTTACTCAGGGCTGTGATTAAGGCTGAAAATGTTTTCTTTGTTTAAAAAAGAAATCCATAGGCCAGAGTGTAAAGAAATGCAAGATTCTGCAAGTTGTTATTTATTTTTCTCAGGCTAATTATGAGATGAAAATAGTCCAGTGTATACATAGTTGGGTGTTTCCACTTGTATACCCTCTCTATATACTCTTTGTATTTCCCTGTGTGTATGTATATATACATATGTATATATATGTTCATATACACGTGTATACGTATGCATGTATATTATACTTATATAGGATATATTTATATATTAAGTATAGTTTAGGCAATCTCTTAGAAACACATATGAAAAGACTTCAGTAGGTTAAACACTCATCGCCCGGTGGTGGAGTGGGCAATATGTACATCAAAAAACAAGTTTCAGTCCCCCTCTGGCTGTGGGAACGTGGTCTAGTAACTTCATCAATATTGTGAAAAATATTTATCAATATTTCAGCCACTTCTAAGTTTTCTCATATATAATGTTAGAATGTGAATGCCCTTATAAGCTCTACTTACTCCCCAAATTATAAGAAAAATCCTTTTAAAACTGCAAGGTATGTAAAATATGTAGAAATAGATATTTATAGAGGTATATAGCTAACTCTTTCCCTCCAAAAGAAGACTCTTCCTTAACATTAATGCTTCATATTCTAGCCAGGTACAATTTTTGTTTGATGTTGTTGTTCAGTTGCTAAGTCACGTCCAGCCATCAAACCCACGTCTCCTGCATTGGCAGGCGGATTCTTTACCACTGCCCCAGCTGGGAAGCCCAAGCTTTGTGTAACTAGCATTTAAAATTAGTTGCTAAAGGTATAAGTCTGAATGATCTAATGAAGTATCCGTCTGAACCACCAGGGAAGATAGTACCATACATATTATATATGTACTATATGTAAAATACAGATATTGATATGTGTCAAAGATGTATATTGACATATATGAAATGTATATGCAGTTCACGTGCACACATGTGGGAAAAAATGAGCACTCAGCGTATATGTGGGAGGCAGAATTATGGGTCATTTTCAAATTGTTTTATATTGGTATTTATATTTTCTGAATGGTCTGCAATCAATGGTTATTATTTTATAGTTGGAAAATAAATTGATGTTTTTTTAAAAATGCTATAATCTTAAAAATTATGAAGAAAAATATTTAATTAGAACATAAAAATATCGAGATTTGAGGGGCTAATTCTAGAACAGATTGAAGTATGAAAGTAATATATATATATATTTCCACCTCCAAATGTGTTTTGAAGTGTTTAAGTGAAAACTCAAGTTGGGAACAGAGAAGGACGCGCACGCACACAAGTAGGACCCTGGCAAACGAAGGGAGTGAAGTGGAAAAATCCTAAAATCTTTCTCAAAATCAGAAGCTTCGGGATATGATGTTTTCCCAAAGAGCTTAATTTCTTTTATAGGTATCCAAGCCATGACAAAAAGGTTTCATTTTCTACTTTAATAGATACGTTTTATTCAAAAATTGAGAACTTTAAGGTATACAGAGACTCACACATGTAAAATTATGATTTCTCTATCTATTTAGGGGAGGTAAAATATTTGCATTTTTACCTTCACTTCATTGGCAAAAATAAGTAAGTCTTTTCTGCTTTCAAAAATGTGTAAATATGACATAAAAACATACAGCTGTCACTGGAAAATATTGATAAAAAAACAATCCAATGACGTTTCTTTGAATTCTAGAGATAATAAACACAAATTGTCTCATTTGAAAGACTTTTATTTGCCATCTAGCTTTTTGTTTAAGGGTAATCTTTACAGGCTTAATGTTTAGGGGTTAAATTGCAGACTCTATGGGAATATTGCCCTTACTGGTCTCTGATTTTTTTTTTTTAATCACTAATGAATCTAAAAAGTAGAGGTGGGAGGAGGGGCCACATATGGTGTCAATACACTTTAATTAAGTGCAATAATTCCTCTTTTCCTGAGGTAGCTGTGCTAAGACACATTTCTCTTCGGAGATTTACATTCCGGGGAATCTAGTTTTCAGAAGCGCCATCACATTGAACTGTGGAATTCCACTGCCCTCTGTCGGATTACTGTGAAAGTTCAGCCGGACTGCCTTCCAAGATCAGAAATTTGGGGTTCAGTTTCTTAGTTTTTGGAATTCCCAACTTTTAATATAAATCTTCTGACCGTACGATATTTTGAAAAAATGTGGAGTTAAAGACTGATGAACTTCCTAATAGGCAGCTTCACTCAAAAACATATCTTGGAAAGCAGCATAGATTTTTATCTTTTTACGAGTAAATAGTACATATAAAAACTTTTGCCTACTAGGAATGAAACACTTTTCAAAATTGTCTTTGAACTCGGGCAAGTGGAAAATATAATAATTCAGGAAAACTAATACCACAGTATTTTTAAAAAATTTTTAGCAATCATAGAGACTGAATTCTTTGAAAAATTACAATTTATTAAAATCTGCAATTCATTTTTGAGTAGCTTCCAATGATAAATTTCCCAACATTGACCCTTTTTCCAGGGAGGAACTTTGGAGATGAACGCCTCTGATCTGCACAGCAGATGCTGTTCTGCACGCTTCTAGTGCAAATCCTCCACAAATATACAACAAGAAGTGACCTGGAACAGTCACCTCAGAGAGGAGGGAAGAGGTGGCCAGAGGTGGACGCGAAAGGGCGCAGAGCTATCTGGCTGGAAGTATTGTTACTGATTGGATGTCAGCTTTTAATTCGTTGGATGGTGCTTTTCAGCCAAAATCTGAAAATCTCCCCTCCCTTTTCAACATCTGGTTTAGCCATTCCTGGAGAGACAAAACAGCCCTTTCTCTCTCATCCCATCTATTAAAATGTACCTAGGTCCTGAGACAGAAATGAATGACCGTGTCAGTACTGAATAGTTCCACTCCAGTATTCTGCTAGAAATAAGTCTAATGTCCTAAAGCCAAAATATTGCAGCAGGACGCTCTTCAACAGTGCAATTGATGGAAAATTAACTTGGTTTCCTGCTTTGTCCAATGAAGTCATTTGTCACATCAAAATACATGAAATATTGTCATCAGTCCAATTTATTTATTTGAAGAACAAAATAATAATTGAAGCCCCATATTTGATCCCATCATGGCTGTTAAATATTTTAATTTATAATAAATTATTTTTAACCATTTTTCTGTAAAATATTTTCAAACAGTACTTATCATATTAAATACGTAAGGGGACCTGAGTTTGAATTTATTTATAGTGCTTAAATATTGCAATATAAGTTTAATCGTTTATGATGACACATATTTTAATAATAAAGACTTCTTTAAAAGCTTAGTCATTGTATGCCTCTTTGTGTAAAATTTCCTAAAATATTTAAAATTCTTTCAATAATACGAAATCTTGGTCTGAAAAACTAGTTTCACATCTAGTGGAACTATTTTATTCCCCCATTTAACTGAAATACAACAAAGAAGAAAAGAGTGAGAATATATTTAGCAAAAATGTATTTACCTCTGTAAGTTGTTAGTACTTGAAGCTATACAAGAACATAATTGACATATCATACACAAGTATTGTCATTGTTACAGGAAAAAGATACTGATGTTTAGTTTTAAAGAAAAGGCTAACTCCTAAGTTGTGAGTGATAATATAGACTATTCTGTGTCCCCTACAAGCATATGCCTTTCATATATATGGTTAATGAGGTCGATATGTAAATTGAGACATTGTCAATAATATTATATAAGTGTAAAAATGTCTAACCTCATGTGCAATTTTAAATATTATGACATAAGGATTGATAGCTACTACAAAGCTGATCAAACTGATTTAAATACAAAAATATTATTGTTCAAAAATGTGTGAAATCAGAATTCATGAATATTCTAAAAATATTTTTACTGAAATTTACCTAAATCACTTTTGTTTAAAAATCCAACTTGCTGTCAAATGGGAAAGCATTTTATTTGGTGTCTGTTATAAAACAGAATAAGAGAAAATCCACTGATAAAAGGTTTCCAAGATCTCTAATAATTATTAAAGAAAGAAGATAAATAAATCATATCTTTTTTCTATGATTAACTTAGAAGTTGTCTTTGGGTAAGTGTTTTTCCCCCCCACACACACCTAACTTAGTAATTTATGAACTATAATGATAAATTCTAACTATATAGTCAAGACTTCACAGCCTGGGGAAGAGCAGAAACTCCAGCATGTCTAACTTTTCACCACCCTGTAGAACACTGCTTCATGTAACAGTGAATTCCTAAGAAATTTTGATCAAGCTGTGACTCAGAAGAGCTAAGTTAGAATGTAAGAGTTTTTAGTTTCTCCTCCTACTTTGTCGTTCTCCTGTTCTAGAAATATGTCTAAATATAATCCTAAACTTCACCTTATGTGCTGATGGTACTTGATAATAACTCATTGTCTACCATATTGCTGATCCATTCCTTTTAGGAGTTCTAGGATATAAAAGTAGAGTGCAACCAATTCCTGTAAAAACTGGGGAATTTCTATGCTGGGCTGTCCCTAAAGCTGACAACAAGTCATTTTCTTTCTTGCCTTATTTGTCCATCTTGGTCTTGTGAGCTCACGGATTCTCCGTGTCAAAACTACATTAGTGCTATCTAGGTCCATGCTGTTTCCAATTAAAATTGAACCCAAACAGATAATGAGAAGGCTTCCCTGGTAGCTCCGCAGTAAAGAATTTGCCTACAATGCAGGAGACACAGGTTCAAGCCCTGGGTTGGGAAGACCCCCTGAAGAAGGAAATGGCAACCCACTCCAGTATTCTTGCCTGGGAAATCCCATGGACAGAGGAGCCTGGCAGCCTACAGTCTATGGAGTTGCAAGAATCAGACATGGCTTAGTGACTAAGCCACCACCAGATAATGAGAACATAATACTAAAAATGCTCTTCCTTCATTTCAGTCAAGAGAGATGATGAATTTTCCAGAGGAACTTTCTGAAACCAATTCTTTCAAGCCAGACACTGCATTTGGCCCTTGATAAGCATCATCTCATATGACCTTGTTAATAGTTCAGCAAGTCATTATCGTTAGTTCCATTTCACACATGAAGAAACTGAGGTTTCAACAGAGGAGGTGACTTGCCAAGGAAAATACAGCAGAACTGAGACACAGCCTTTTCCCACCACGACCTCTTCACTGCCCTTATCTTCCTCTATTTTCCCCATTTTCTCATCAAAATCTCTTCTCCCCTCCCCATCAAAAAGCCTCAATCAATTGTTTTACTGAGGGTATTTTAGACCTTTCAGATAATGCTTATACCTCTTATATAAAGAGGAAATACAAATTTAGTAGGAAAAGGGTGTATTCTTAGAAGTAGGATTCCAAGAACAAATTTGTTAGGCCAATTAAACATGGGTGCCTTCCAAATGTATGTCTTCATTCAGCCCTGTGTATTGGCATCAATGTCTCTGGATTATAACGAAGTTATCACGAGTCTTGTCATCTTTCTTAACTCATGACAAGTCTACTGTTTCAAAAAAAACCTCCTTATGAGCACCATATTCACCTACATTGCTCTGGCATCCTTAGAAATCTTAGCATCACCCTGAATCATTTCTGGATACTGAATGTAAGTGAGTTAGTTTGACCACTCCACATTTTATTTGCGCTACGTATAACCACCAGTGAAATCATACACTTTTACCAGCTTTTCTTAGAGCCCCAGGTGTGGTGAAGTTGTGGACATAGAAATTTGATGGAAAGCATTTTCTTGTGGGCTATACTAATGACTCAACAGGTAAAGAATCTGCCTGCAATACAGGAGATATGGGTTCAATCCCTGGGTCGGGAAGATCCCCTGGAGAAGGAAATGGCAACCCACTCCAGTATTCTTGTCTGGAAAATCCCATGGACAGAGGAGCCTGGAGGGCTGTGGTCCATGGGGTCCCAAAGAGTCGGCCACAGCTGAGCACACGTTCTTGTACACGGTGATCTGGAGTCAGTGCTTCAGCTTCCTGTTTCTGGGACACCATCTTTTGCTCTTTGGTGCTTCCTGATCAGTTTGCGATGACCGGGGGTTACTAAGTGATCCACTGCTTGTGTTTCAGCCCCAAAGACGCCCCCCAAGCCTCTGATAGATTCCTCGGAGGCAGAGCTGGAGGGCAATGCTCTTCCACCCTCAAAACATATCATTTAAATAGTTAAATCTACATATCATGGCAGACTATCATTACGCCAACTTTAATTTTTAAATTGGCCATTACTTGAAAGGGCAGGTCATTTTGTTTGTTGGGGGTAGGGGGTGGGCATGGGGTGATGTCAAACAGCAAACTCAAATTTACAGGAGTGGGTAGAGCTGATCATCCTAATGTCTTACCGCCTTTTTTACACAAGATATATTGAAGACCATTAACAGAATTTTTTAACCTAAAAAACTTTCTTTATTATAAAATATCTTCTTGTTGGTGTATGGCCAAAAAAAAAAAAAAAACACCATAATACTGTAATTATCCTCCAATTAAAATAATTTTTAAAAAAAGAAGATCATAGCAGTATGTATGTATATATATATATATCTTCCTGGGACTTCCCTGGAGGTCCAGTGGTTGAGAATTGTCTTTCAATAGAGGGTGCAAATTCGATCCCTGGTCAGGGAGCCCCAGAGGCCTTGCAGCCAAAAACCAAAACACAAAACAGAAGCAATGCTGTAACAATTCAACAAAGACTTTAAAAATGCTCAACAACAACAAGAAAACCTTTTTAAAAAATAAAATATCTTCTTATTGGATAGTATCTCAAAAGTACTTAGAATTTAACAATAAGTTGGGCAATTTATAAGACCATAATTATTTAGGATTCATTTGCTCTGTTTCATTCTTTACAATACCAGGCACTCAAAGTTGCCATTTCTAACATGCCCTATTTTATTGTACTATTGCTTCTAAATTATCTTTGTCTATAAAGAAACGATAAAATTGAAGTTAAAATATTGTTTTCAGGCTCATAATCCAAAAAAAAGAGAGCTTAATCTAATTATAAAAAAGAGCTTAATCTAATTTTACCATCAATATCAGTGAAACACATGTCTTGCTAGCACACTTTTGGGCAAATATATCTTGTGCCTCATCTTACTTTCTGTCTAGTTTCAACGCTGACAGACTCAGTCGTTTGCTTGGGAGATTTCTTACGAACTTATATCATTGCTTATAAGTAGGACATGGAAATAAGAACAAAGAGCAGAATAATCTATCAATCTTTACAAACAGAAGAGATGATTACTTTCAGAAACGCTCTCCTATGGTATTGACAGCTTATATCACATGTTCTACCACTGATAACTCAGAGGCAGCATATGTGAACAAGACATAGTAAATTACATTACAGACAAAAACTGTGAGATGCTTTTGTGAACTCTCGGGGAGATTAGCAAGACCCTGTCTGCTCCGAGGAGCACTACGCTTCATCAGAACCAGCTAACTTATTTCCCCAAGATTGTGAAGCACGCTTCACTATTTGTAAAGAAAGATTCTCAGACAAGGGAATCTCCTTTTCTAAATGGTTGCCATGGTTTTATTGTGTTTGTTTTCTGTTTTCCTGGCACATGGATTAAATTATCAGAGCGAAGAGGAAATGGAGATGGTAACAATCCAATAATGCTCTTCGGTGAAGAGCGTTTAACATTCAGAAACCATCGACGTTTAATTTCTGCCTCATTAGAACCAGGAGAGCAGGGAGCTGATTTAGGAATGCTGCAGCTCGTTCTGAAACATCAGGGTGTTTTTCCTGAAACAGAAGGTAGTAATCAGTGAGCAGTATTCAGTGTGGTTCAGCTCCTATAATACTTTCCTGGTGTTAGTCTAACCACTTTTGCTTTGCACCTTTTTTTTTTTTTTTAAACTCTTTAAGGTCACATCTGTTAGGGCACATAATGGTTTTTAATCACACTTTTCTAAATGACTAGAACACAAGTATGTGAGGGGAGCAGCACTTAAATCGAAGCCTGATCCCTGTTGTAGGATATTTGGGTCGTGATTTTCTGGAGGATTGAATGCAAAATGGCAGAGACCTCTGCCGAACTCATGCCAGTTGATATACAGCTGAACAATCAAATGCAGGCCCACCCCCTCCTCCGAGTAAGTCTCCTTTCCCAGAGGAGGATCACGGAGAACACACTCTCAATTTGGGGGAAGCAAGGAAGGCTAGAATCATATATTATCTTTACAGACCCTTCTGTTCAATTCCGAATGCCTCTAATGCACCTCAAATCCACTCCGGATCAGTTTCAACCAAATTATAATACGTATTCACAGGACGGTGCTTTTTTCCCCCAAATTTGAATTAGGTGCTAAAAACAAGTTTTTCTTCTTTTTCAAGTTACATTTAACTGGAGTCACTGATGATGTGCTACTGATTTTTGCTGCAAAGCTGGGAGCAAAACCCTCTACTATATGGTCCACGCATATCATCGACTCTGCTGCTGCTGCTGCTGCTAAGTCACTTCAGTCGTGTCCGACTCTGTGCGACCCCATAGACTCCAGCAGGCTCCCCCATCCCTGGGATTCTCCAGGCAAGAACACTGGAGTGGGTTGCCATTTACTTCTCCAATGCAGGAAACAGTAAAGAGAAAGTGAAGTCGCTCAGTCGTGTCCGACTCTTAGCGACCCCATGGACTGCAGCCTACCAGGCTCCTCCATCCATGGGATTTTCCAGGCAAGAATACTGGAGTGGGGTGCCATTGCCTTCTCCATCATCGACTATAGATATACTTATATTTAAGGAAACCACCTTTGCTTTCAGCAGTTCTTTATGTTCTAGGCACATGAACAAAAAGAAGTGATATCTATTTAGAGATCCATTTTATTCAATAAGTAACACTAGGCAGTAAGAAGATAGCAGTTACAATCAATAAGAACCCCATTCTCATGGAGCTTCTACTCTAAATATTCCGATGGACCAGAAAATGAAAACCAACTAGCTGATTTTGGATGAATGCCATAGAGTCAGACCATAAAGAAGGCTGAGTGCCGAAGAATTGACGCTCTCCAGTTGTGGTGACTCTTGAGAGTCCCCTTAGCAAAGAGGTCAAACCAGTCAATTCTAAAGGTGATCAACTCTGAATATACATTGGAAGGACTGATGCTGAAGCTGAAGCTCAATACTTTGGCCACCTGATGTGAAGAGCCAACTCATTGGAAAAGACCACGATGCTGGGAAAGATCAAGGGCAGGAGGAAACGAGGACTGCAGAGGATGAGATGATTAGATAGCATCACCAGATCAACGGACATGAACAAACTCCAGGAGATAGTGAGGGACAGGGAAGCCTGGTGTGATGTAGTCCATGGGGGTCACAGAGCATTGGACACTACTGAGCAACTGAATAGCAACAAAATTAATGTTTAAATTTTGAAAAATTGTCCCAAATAATTGGGTTCTGATTCAATGCTTTGATCATTTATTTATGACCTATTATTTGGAAGACATGTACTATTTGGGGCAATAATGATTCTAAGATGAAAGTCATCCTTAAGAATTTAAAAGGGGAGAGAAAAGTCAGCTATCAGAAGATAGCGTTAGTTGCTCAGTCGTGTCCGACTCTTTGCAACCCCAACTCTTTGTAGCCCGCCAGGCTCCTCTGTCCATGGGATTTCCCAGGCAAGAATACTGGAGTGGGCTGCCATCTCCTACTCCAGGGTTGGATCCAACCCGGGTCTCCAAAGGCAGTGTTATAAATACTCTTAGTAAGGTAAGGGTATGTGAGTCTCTGAGAAGCAGGTGGGGCTCCTGAAGTGAAGAGCGCATAGAAGGCCCTCCTACCAGCCTGAGGGTCAGAAGTGGGGAAGACGCAGGCAGGGGTCTCATTGGAGGAAACTGAGCTGACTTGGACGGAAAACACAGAGTCACACGGATGGACTTGCTGCAAACAGAGTGAATGGGGAAGGAGAAGGGAAATGCAGGCAGAGGAAACGGCAGAAGCGAGGACGTAAAGGGGAGACGACAGAGCGCTTAGGAACACACCAGGTTGGCCAAAAAATTCCTTCAGGTTTTTCCATAGCATCTTAAGGAAAACCCAGAAAGACTCTTCAACCAGTCCAATGTATACAGACATATACAGATATAATATGAGGCTCCCCTGGTGGCTCAGATGGAAAAGAACCTGCCGGCAAGGCAGGAGACCCAGGTTCAACCCCTGGATTGGGAAGATCCTCTGGAGATGGGAATGGCCACCCACTCCAGTATTCTTGGGAGAATCCCATGGACAGAGGAGCCTGGTAGGCTACAGTCCATGCGGTCACAGAGAGTCAGACATGACTGAGCAACTAACACTACTAACAATTTCACTCATATATATATATATATATATATATATATATACGTACCCTTATTAAAGAGAAAAGTAGAACAATTTGTTTTCATATTCTCTTCAATCCAATGCACATATTCAAAACCAAAAGCCATTCTTTAGGATCATGTATTTTTACACTTGGATAAGCTTTTTTCCAAGACGTATGGCTTCAGCCAGATTGTCTTTCCATTATTTATTTCTGTGGCTATTTTCACACCTAGCAGAGATTAAGCAGGAGAAATAAAGAAAACGGAGCAGATCTTTTTCCTGATTCCTACTTAACCGATCGACATGGCAGGAATTTTGATCAGCAGTTTAAATCTGATTATAAAGTAACCTGATGGATATTCCAATCAACTAAAAGACAAAAGATCCTCGGCCATCCTTAAACAAAATGTAACTTTTTTCAAGAGTAATTTTGTTCCTAAGACATAGTAAGTAACCTAGCCAAAAAATACAAAAACTCATATTAACTACCACCAAGCAACTCAAGTTTGAAGGGTTTACTCTTTGTAAAACTTTATACCTAGTTATAAGACTTCTTTGTCTTAAGGAAAACACCTACTTGTTTTGGTGTTACAACAATTAAATTGATCAGAAACATGTACACTGATTCTTATCATTTTCTTTAAATCCACTGCAGAATTCCTTGCTTTTAGTAGCATCTTCTGCAGCTGGCAGACACTATACTGGCTTTAATTACTGACCCACATCTACAATGGTGACTCTGCAATCTTTTTTTTTTTTTTTTAACTTTGAAGATGAAAATCACTAATAACAGGAAGAAATGGATGGAAGCCATCAGCCAGTAAGTGGTTCTGCTTCTTAAAAGTTATGCAGCCTCTTTGACGTGACCCTATCTATCGCTTCATCAAAATAACTCAAAGTTTCAGCCGAAACAAAATAATCCTGCTTATCATCTGCCACGTGAAAACATCCACAAGCATCTGATTTATAAATACTGACAAAGGAAGAAACGGAATGAATTTATTTAAAACTACGAATTTGTTTTTGAGATGAAGCCACATTATTTGTATGAAGGAAGCAGACAGAAAAGCCACGGGGCTTCTTTAACAGGAAATCAGGCGTAGGTCCACGTGAATGGAGTTTCTTAAAGACAACTGACAGGTTAATGATACTAAGAATTGTGCCAGTAGCTGCATTTAATTCCAGAATCTTATGGGTGCATTTTCAACTGATATCCTTTAAATAACCTGTAATTTTTCAGTGTGAAAATCTCTATTATAACAGGGAAAATTGAGGAAGACACTTATTAAAGAGAAGCAGCAGCACATGTGGTATTATTTTTACAGCCTTTCCGTGTGTTGATATAAAGTAATACATTTGAGTCAAACATCATCTGGGTGAGTAGTTAAAGTGAAATCCGATAGGACTTTGCAATGCGGCCGGACGGGCTGTCCAATTAGCAAAATGATTAGCCAGGCTAATATCAACAGACCCATTGCCGTGTCAATTTGACATTATATCTCTACACAGATTTCAGCCTTTGCTTAGGACTTCTGACCATGATCCCTATAACTTTTGAAGAAGTGCCATCCATTGGGTTTCTATTGGAGAGAAACAACTGTTTCTTCTATAACATAAAAATACTTCAACAGTTTTTCAAAATTTGGAAGATTTTGCTTTAATATATATGTGTGTATGCTAAGTTGCTTCAGTCGTGTCCGACTCTGTGCGACCCCATAAACGGCAGCCCACCAGGCTCCCCGGTCCCTGGGATTCTCCAGGCAAGAACACTGGAGTGGGTCGCCATTTCCTTCTCCAATGCATAAAAATGAAAAGTGAAAGTGAAGTCGCTCAGTCGTGTCCGACTCTTAGCGACCCCATGGACTGCAGCCTACCAGGCTCCTCCATCCATGGGATTTTCCAGGCAAGAGTACTGGAGTGGGGTGCCATTGCCTTCTCCAATGTGTGTGTGTGTGTGTGTGTGTGTGTGTGTGTGTATATGTGTGTGTGTGTGTGTGTGTGTGTGTTAACCATATGCTGCTGCTGCTGCTGCTAAGTCGCTTCAGTTGTGTCCGACTCTGCAGCCCCATAGACGGCAGCCCACCAGGCTCCCCCGTCCCTGGGATTCTCCAGGTAAGAACACTGGAGTGGGTTGCCACTTCCTTCTCCAATGCATGAAAGTGAAAAGTGAAAGTGAAGTCGCTTAGTCATTTCCGACTCTTCGAGACCCCGTGGACTGCAGCCTACCAGGCTCCTCCATCCATGGGATTTTCCAGGCAAGAGGACTGGAGTGGGGCGCCCTTGCCTTCTCTGGACAACTATATATGTATATAGTTTTATTGTTGGGACTTCTCTGGTAGCCCAGTGATTAAGATTCTACATTCCCAGTGCAGGGGGCCTGGGTTCAAACCCCTGGTCAGGGAACTAAATTCAGCATGCCACAACAAATTATATATATATATATATATAATTATATGGAAGAATTGATGCTTTCAAGCTGTGGTGCTGGAGAAAACTCTTGAGAGTCCCTTGGACAGCAAGGAGATCAAATAAGTCAATCCTAAAGGAAATCAAACCTGAATATTTATTGGAAAAACTGATGCTAAAGCTGAAGCTCCAATACTTTGGCCACCTGATGCGAAGAGCTGACTCACTGGAAAAGACCCTGATGCTGGGAAAGACTGAAGGCAGGAGGAGAAGGGGGAAACAGAGGACTAGATGGTTGGATGGCATCACTGACTCAATGAAGGTAAGTTTAAGCAAACTCCAGGAGATCATGAAGGACAAGGAAGCCTGGTGTGCTGCAGTCCATGGGGTTGCAAAGAGTCAAACGTGACTTAGCAACTGAACAACAGCATCAATAAGCATGCTATCTAGAGATAAATACTTTTAAATGTGTACTGATACACACACATGTATATATACACACGTAGTATTACATACCTATATAAATATGTGAATGTACAAATTTAGAAAATAAGCAAATGTTTAACATACAAATTAATGGCTGTATCTAACTTCTGTCAAAAATATGTGTATGTAGGGTTGCTTTTTATAATTAGTGGGAATTCTTGTAAAGAGTACAGACTCATTGAGATATTTCAAAATTATATTTTAATATATAACACACTCTGACTTTTAAACATATTTTTAAATACTTATTTTATTGGGAATCTTTACTCAGTTATATCAGCAAAGCTGATTTTCTGGATTTTAATGTTGTGGAGTGTATACAGTTGAACATAAGAACGCTTCCCTATTATTTTTTCTCACAATGGTTCTTCTTTGAGATTAATAAATTAAATAGACTATCTTTAATAGAGATTTGTGCAAAATTATGTATAAAATGTCTTCTAAGAAGAGCTTATATAATAAGAATTTGGCTATGTTGAGTAACTACTTTGGATATTGACCAAGTTAAATGGTACTCATTATTATGATCTCTCAAGCCTACTCGCAGTGTCCACATGAATATAATAGACTATATATTTTTTCTCCCTAAGATCTTCTCAGGATGGAGATATATTCAACCACTTTGGTAGCTGTACCAAATCCAAATCATTTTGCTTTTATTTCTATAATTGCTTTTATATCCCTGATTAGTATTTATCATTTTTTCAATATAAATTTATTTATTTTAATTGGAGGCTAATTACAATATTGTATTGGAGTATTTATCATTTTTTAAATTAATTGACATCCCACAAGTAGATGCTGTAAAGTATTTTTGCCCTTTCAGTTAAAATATTACTTTTTCATGTTGCTTATGAAGAGCATGTTTTTTTGCACCATTTTTTCCTGATCCAAACTTAGTTGGTTCCTGATCCAAACAAACCTAGTTGTTCTCTGCTAGTAAATTTGCTCTCAAGTCCAATTAAACTCAAGTTAAAAGAATAAGTTTCACAATTTTTAAGCAATAGAAAGAGTAACAGTTTTTTATCAAAATCAATCTTGTGCAGATTCCACTTGTATCGGGTATATAAGTTTTTTGTTAGCTGATCTTTTTAAATTAAAGATCTGTTTGCAAATATGTAAAGTCACATAAAGCTACATATAAGTCCTTTTTAAATAATATTTTCCCAAAAGTAGTTTTCATTTGCACTGTTTCAGCAAAGATGACTCCGTAGGTCACGGTCTGCTAAGACAGGGTTCAAAATATACTCCTAGACAATGCACAGAAAAGAAAGGCCCTGAATTCATGACCTGGGTCTTATTTAGAAGACAACATGATATATTTCATTGTTAGGTAACAAAAATCTATATTGTTTAAAATGTCTGTAATGCGAGTTCTTTTTTTTTGTCCCCCCTAAAGTGACATTGACTGAAATCTCTCCATAAAGAGAATTAGCCTGTTGCTTCTAGTTCAAATGCATGCCCCCTCCATTTCCTCTAATTTTATACAATGTAAATAAATACTCTGTGCTGTTCAGAGGCTACTGGAAAACGCTGAATGCCTATCATGTGTTCTAAATAAGGCCCTCTTGAATAAAGAATTACCTCTGAGCTAAGAAAAGTCATAGTTGCTAAGCAGAAAGGTCAACGAGAGCAAGTGGGCTTTTTCCTGTATTTGTCTGTGAGTATAAACATATGGAAGAAAATGTCCTTCTATAAAAGAATTCAAACAAAGCAAAAGTCTTCAGAAAATAGATTGCCGTGGAAAGTTTATTTAAACTTAAGACTCCCGCATGGAATTAGCCATGTTAGACGGCATTGAATTGAATGAATAATTCCATTCCAATATGATCCACTTTCCTTTAATTTCTGTGAGTAATGTTTGGAATATTTGTGCCCAGTAGAATACGAGACATTTCAACATCAGCAAATTGAGCATGAGAAATCAGACCCCGAAGAAATGGACCCACAACTTCAGTGCTAATCAGACATGTACTGACTCAGATCAAAGAACAGGGGAAGGGTAATATCTGAAGTTGAAAAAAGAAAAAAGGATTTCAGATGTCTAGCATTCATTAGAATCTTATGAATTCTGTGATTCAAAATTTATATTTCAAATTTTGTTTTGATATAGGACATTTTATGATTTCATAGTATTTCACAGGTACATGCAAAGCGAAATGAACAGCTAGATTATTTGCTTGAGAATATCTAAATTTGTAACTCTAAGAGATTGCGACCAATTCCTTTCCCAAGAGGACATACTTTATCTTTCTACTGATCTATTCTAAGCAATCTATTACTTTGTTCCTAACATATAATTCCTTGTGGGTTTTGACCAACCTTTGTAATAAACGATGTACCTAAATAAGGCTCTCTGGGTCAACTTTCTTCCTGTACCCATAACAAATTAATTATAGTTTAGACATATTGAGAACTTTCAGTTGTACTAAAAATATTAAACCTGAAAGGTAACATAATGAACGCTAGAATCTAGAATGATACTAATTTGTTTAAAGAGCTGGCTTTTGTAAGCTGCTCTATAGACACTCCACTCCAGTACTCTTGCCTGGAAAATCCCATGGATGGAGGAACCTGGTGGGCTGCAGTCCATGGGGTCGCTGAGGGTCAGACACAACTGAGTGACTTCACTTTCACATTCACTTTCATGCATTGGAGAAGGAAATGGCAACCCACTCCAGTGTTCTTGCCTGGAGAATCCCAGGGACGGGGGAGCCTGGTGGGCTACCGTCTATGGGGTCGCACAGAGTCGGACACGACTGAAGCGACTTAGCAGCAGCAGCAGCATATAGACACTATATCTAATAAAGAACCTGGAAAAGGAAAAAACTTTCTCTCCTTTTTCTCCAAGGTGCTCTTTTACTTAAGGATGTAGAAGAATCTAGACTAGCTACAAATTGTCAGAAAATAGGGTATCCTGTTTAGGACAGATAGCAACACATCTAAAAGTTATGGCCACCACAGTTAAGAAGGATCCCTCCTAGGAGATATAACAACATATTACTAAACTATTGGTTATATTGTTTTTTAAGTCTTTATTGAATCTGTTACAATATGTTTTATGTTTTTGTGTTTTGGCCCTGAGGCATGTGGGATCTTAACTCCCTGATGGGGGATCAAACCTACAACTTGTACCCTAGAAGGTGAAATCTGAACTGCTAGATCACCAGAGAAGTCCCACTGAACTATACTGTTTTAAAACATGTGATACTCACACGAGAATACATGTATCAGTGAATCGTGTGAAAGGGATATCGCACATGTCATCCATGTGGATATCAGAATTTAGTTACTCTGTTAAGGGTGGAGTAACAAAACCTGTAGAAAAGTAAATGACTAGCCAATAATTGTACAGGATTTGGAACATTTTGAACAACATACTCTCAGAGCATCACGCATGTACCATAACCGAAATAAGTAGAACTCAAACCTGGGTATGTGCTACTATAATTAAAAGACTGAAGCATGAACACATACAGTAATATTATAAAAGTACAGTTAAGGTATAGAGGTGGTCTAGAGGAGAAAGTAAAATAGAATGGGTCAGATAAAAAGTCTCATAAATCCATGGATGCCCCAGCTGTCTTACTTCTGAACAATAACTATTTTCAACCATACAGAGAAGACTGGTGATTGGAGGAGGGGAGGGGCGTCTTCCCGGCAGAAGAAAGAGTTGTGAAGGCAGGAAGGTATAAATGAGCATGATGTCCTTAAGCCCCTACAAGTTGCATGGTTAAAAGATGATGGGTTTCCCTGATGGCTCAGTGGTATAGAATCCGCCTGCCAACGCAGGAGACATGCGTCCGATCCCTGATCAGCGAAGAGCCCACATGCCTTGAAACAGCTCAGCCTGTGAGCCACAACTATTGAGCCTGTGCTCTAGAGCCCACGAGCCACAACTCCTGAGGCCCATGTGCCTAGAGTCTGTGCTCCGCAGCAGGACAAGCCCCTGCATCGAGAGTAGAGAGCCGCCCCATTCTCTGCAACTAGACAAAAGTCCACTCAGGAGCGAAGACCCAGTGCAGCCCAAAATAAACAGGTGAAGAAAAAGAGATGATAGCGTGTCAGGGCGCGGGAAAGGTTAATAGTAGAAGATAAAATTGGAAATCACCCACGTACTGTCTACAATGCTCATGCTCGGGTGGGACTTTCTGCTTCAGCTGCCTTTCCGACCTGTTGAAGAGGTTTCAACTGACTACAGACGTGTTCATGTTTCAGTTGGTTCAAGATATTGATGGTGGACGCATGCATGAAGGTTTCTTCAGGGGTGCTACTGGAGGCTGGGGTGCCAGCCAGGACGTGGTCGTCCGTGAGAATGATGTCAACAACCTGAAGTAAACGTGCGGATGAAGTGAAGGCAGCGGCCGTCTCCAGAGAACGGTTAAGAGATGTGCTTATGAAATTTCCTGGTCCTTCATTTATATCCATCATGCGTTTTAGGACTTACATCTCCCTCAAGTGTGATTTTATACTATAAACCATTCAAGAATTTGACCACATCCATAAGGTATTGAAACTTGCTCCAAGGCTCCTCTTGTTGAATGGAAAAGTCAATATCGTTTAACAACTTAAAAAAAAGAAAGCGAAAATGACATAAGCTTTTATAGAAAACATCTTAGTTTCCAGCTATTATATTTTCCTTTGATGGGGAAGGAGTTCAGACTGCTGTTCCCTAGAAGAAAGGTTTCATCTTCTGAAGCACTTATCGGTTTTCAGTTGTAAATGTGAACACATTTGAAGTATCATTTATCATGGCTGTAACCTTGAAGAGATTCTTGCCCTGCTTCCTAAGGTAGATATAAAACTGCATGTTGGATTATTGCTCTTTTCCTACCTTAAGTGGTTTGGCGATTAGTGTAAAGCCAGGCTCAGTATTGGTTTCTTCACATCCTCCCTTAACTTTTTCATTGTGTTGGACGCTGTACTGGGAAGATTTCCATTAGTCTGAGATATTTAAGGTTTACCGATATCCCACAGTGAAAATCAGCATCTTCAATAAATACGTCATCTCTCAATTTGACTGGTATGTCACAGCACTCATCTCTTCAGCGAGAATGAAACATGGAAATAATGTTGGTAACACAGATACGGCCCAAGAGTATTTGTCATTTATCTAAACTAGACAGAATCTGTATGTAGCTGGCAGGGGCTATATTAGTAATTGCTTTTCTTTCTGTCTCGAAGCCTGGCCTAGGCAGAAGTCGAATGGCTGAAGTAGAAAAGAGGTTTACCTTTAGTTGATGGCTTTTGATGATGAGAAAAGGAGCTTGGATATTCCAAAACGTGGCACCCATTTCATTAGGCATGATCTCTATGCTAATCGAAGGAGCATGGAGAGTCAGTTTTGATAAAACACAGTTGTCTGACCTTTGGCCCAGAATGAGAAGTCAAACAAGATGGATGAGGCCTTCATCTGTAGAGTTCACTGATGCGTTTCTGAGTGTGAGCCTTCCCCCGGACGAATGGAACATTAAGAACTGTGGTTAACTCGGGATGAAAATTTGGAGTGGCTACTGCTTGGAATAAGATGACTTTCTTATGTCGTCATAGAATAGCTCAATGGGCTGTATCCCATGAGGTCATATCAAAGACCCACAACAGTTAAAACTAAATAGCCAATTGAAGTCTGTCTTTTTGTCAAAAACATTATTTCTTAAAGCTCCATCTGCTCCCCTCTCTCTAGACTAACTTGTTAGCATAGGATATCTGGCTTTGGGTTTAAAACCAGAAATGGAAAGTTGTTTTGGTTTTCCTTAATAAAGTCTTCACAAATTTGCTTTTAAACTTATGAAAGAGGGTTTTCCATGAAACCCCTTTTTCCATTTAAGAAGGGCAACAGATCTGGCTGCAGAGTCATCTGTAATTAAAAACAAAAATTCTCTAGTTTTTCCACTTGCTCATATATATATATAGGTTATGCTTGATGGTTGCATTTTAAAACTGTTCTTGATGAGCTGCACTTGGTATAATAAGTGAATCTGGGGGTCTCGGCGTGAAGGTGAAGTGAGGACTTGGTTCCTTTAAAAGTTGAAATTGTAGTGACCTCTATATGATAGGCTTCCCTAGTGGCTCAGACGGTAAAGAACCTGCCTGCAGTACAGAAGACCAGGTTCAATCCCTGGGTTGGGAAGGTCCCCTGCAGTATTCTTGCCTGGATAATCCCACGGACAGAGGAGCCTGGTGGGCTAGAGTCCATGGGGTCACAGAGTCGGACACGATAGAGCAGCTAACACTTTCACTTTTCTGTGTGAGGCCAGGTGCCTGCTGGCATATAAACTTACAGGAGATTTGAAGGAAACATCACATATTACATGCTTTCCTGTTGTTTTGTTTTTATTCATTTTCATGGCAGATTTTAACAAGAGCCTGTGGTTTGGTAGAAAGCACTGGTGGGCTCAGGAATGAGATGTTGCTGCTTCTGATGCCTTATTTGTGTTCATTTGCATTCTTTTCATACAAAGGTCTGTAAAATCAGAGCTATGGTTTTTCCAGTAGTCATGCACAAATGTGAGGGTTGGACCATAAAGAAGGCTGAGCGCCAAAGAACCGATACCTCCAAACTGTGGTGCTGGAGAAGACCCTTGAGAGTCCCTTGGAAGCAAAGAGGTCAAACCAGTCAATCTTAAAGGAAATCAACTCTTAATATTCATTGGAAGGACTGAAGTTGAAGCTCCAGTACTTTGGCCACCTGATGTGAAGAACCGAGTCATTGACAAAGACCTTGATGCTGGGAAAGACTGAGGGCAGGAGGAGAAGGGGACGACAGTCCATGGGGTCACAAAAAAGTCAGACACAACGTAAGGCAGTGATTGTTACTGAACTTCCTAGACAATCATTGGAGGGACAATAAGTAAAGGTCCAATCTGACCAGAGAATCTGGGAAATAAAGTATCAGTGGGAAAAAAAAAAAAAAAAAGATCCACTGCTTTCCACAATATTAGTTGACTTACTGAAGTAAAAGGTGGCTTTCAACATACAACATGGATAGTGTCAAGCTTGAAAAATGTATGAGGAGTCCAGAAATTCAAGCACTCAACACTGTTTCATTCTGAAGAACAAAATTAGAAATCCCCATTAATATACTCTTTGCAAGCTGGAGAATACATAAAAAATACACAGAGTAGAATTTCATAATGAATTTATGATGTTTTCCTTTGCTATCCATTTTGGCTCTCTCTAAAAGTCACAAATGTGAACAGAGGTTATTATGGAGCTTAGAAGATGAAGCAGAAAAAGAAACAGGAGGAGAAGAAGAAAAATGATACCTGCAAAATACTATACCAGCGTAAAGTAGATCATTTTAATGACCAAATGGAAAAACGGAGTCCAGTAATAAACTATTACACATTTAGAAAATAACTAAGGAAAGTGCTGTTCACATAGCAAGAACGAGGGTTTTGTTGTTGTTGTTGTTTTACTGTGGACCATTTTAAAGTTTTTATTGAATTTGTTACACCATTGCTTCTATTTTGTGTTTTGGTGTTTTGACTGTGAGGCATGTGGGATCTTCACTCCCTGACCAGGGATTGAACCCATATCCCCTGCATTGGAAGGTGAAGTCTTAACCACTGGACAACCAGGGAAGTCCCAGGAAGAAGTTTTTCTTAATTTCTATATCACATTACTGGAGGAAGGAGGACTCTGTGTGTTCGTGTGTGTGTGTGTGTGTATGTGTGTTAGTTGCTTCAGTCATGTCTGACTCTTTGTGACCCTGTGAACTTAGCCCACCAGGCTCCTCTGTCAGTGAAATTCTCCAGGCAAGAATACTGGAGTGGTTTGCCATTTCCTTCTCCAGGGATCTTCCCGACCCAGGAAGATGGGTTCTTTACCACTGAGCTCCCTGGGAATCCCCAATACATACGTATGTACATATACACATCAGAGACTACATCTGTGTATAATTCTTATTCATGTTTTATTTTAGAAAAGATCAACTTTCCAAATAATTGTATGCTGTTCCAGTCTATTGTTTCTATTTGCTCTTCTGCCTTCATCAGATACTTGGGTTTCTTCCTTTTTGCACTAGATTCAATATTACTCTCAGGAGTGGGGGGTATGACCAGATCTCTCATATCTCCGCCATTATTTGGGAATGAAATATATTCCTTTTTAGGCTTCCCCATTGGCTCAGCAGTAAAGAATCTGCCTGCACTGCAGGAGATGCAAGTTTGATCCCTGGGTCAGAAAGGGCCCCTGGAGGAGGACATTGCAACCACTCCAGTATTCTTGCGTGGGAAATCCCGGGGACAGAGGAGCCTGGCAGGCTACAATCCATACGGTCGCAAAGAGTAGGATATGACTGAGCACTCACACAGATTCTTTTTTACAAGATTTTCAGTGAATACTTTCTTTGGTATTTTTACGTACAGTTTGAAAGTTAAAGTGGTATGTGAAAATATATTTCATTTTACACCATCCTTTGAAATATAGAGAGGGAACTCTCATTCCCTCTTAGAATTACCTTTTAGTCCATATTTTATGGGGCGAATCACTGGTGAGTGCTTTCAGATTGCTGTGTGCAAGATACTGAGTCCATATTGGGAGCCCAAGTGTTACATTAACCTGCCAAGGGAGACTGTGAATATTAACATATAGGTAAGAGAAAGAAAGAAGGCAATGGCACCCCACTCCAGTACTTTTGCCTAGAAAATCCCAAGGACAGAGGAGCCTGGTAGGCTGCAGTCGCTACATGGAGTCAGACACGAATGAGCAACTTCACTTTCACTTTTCACTTTCATGCATTGGAGAAGGAAATGGCAACCCACTCCAGTGTTCTTGCCTGGAGAATCCCAGGGACGGGAAGTCTGGTGGGCTGCTGTCTATGGGGTCTCACAGAGTCGGACACGATGGAAGCAACGCAGCAGCAGGAGAAAGAAAACACAAATTATAGATTGTAAAAGGCTCAAAAATATCACAACCCCCCCCAAAATATTTAACATAAATATACATCTATAATATCTTTCATGCTTAGTCACTCAGTTGTGTCCACTCTTCTGCATTCTCATGGACTGTAGCCCACCAGATTCCTCTGCCCATGGGGTTTTTCAGGAAAGAATACTAGAGTGGGTTGCCATACCCTCCAACAGGGGATCTTCCCAACCCTAGGATCGAAGCTGCATCTCCTGAATTTCAGGCAGATTCTTTACCACTGAGCAACCAGGGAAGCCCGACCTATTTTTGGCTACCAATTTTTGATAGCTTATTCATAATACATCAAACTTCTAAAAAATAGTTTCTGTAAGGGGAATTAAAATATAGTTCATTCATTCCTTTATTATGGTTGATTTTTTTTCATATAGGTTATAGAAGTTTCTTTATGCCTCACAACTTATTGTTGACATCTTGTAATTTTTTTAAAGCTTTTATTGAGGTATAGTTGATTTACAATGTCATGTTAGTTACAGCTGTACAGCAAAGTGAACCAGTTATACATATAGGTTCCTGTAATTTTTAGCTAATTTGTCAAATTGTAGAAATCACCTGTCAAATTTTTTTTCACATGAGGGCCATGAAGTATGAGAGCATTTTCCATATATAGTCTCTGTGGAAAGTACAAGTATTTACCCTCATTACGGGAGATGCAATAGATGCAGGTTCCATTCCTAAGAGAATTGGGATCAATCTCTGGGTTGGGAAAATCCCTTGGAGGAGGAAATGGCAACGCACTCTAGCATTCTCGCCTGGAGAATTCCATGAACAGAGGAGCTTGGCAGGCTATAGTCCATGGGGTCCCAAAGAATCAGACATGAGTGAGCACACACACACCAACATTCCCTCATTTCTGGGCACCACAGCATTCATTCCTATCTTCATCTGACCTCTGGTCCCATGTCTTTATTGTGATCCCTGATGAGTTACAATGTTTGGCAGACACTTTGTTGGGGCAATCCCTATAGCCTGGCACCTGCTGCTGCTGCTACTAAGTCGCTTCAGTCGTGTCCAACTCTGTGCAACCCCATAGATGGCAGCCTACCAGGCTCCTCCATCCCTGGGATTCTCCAGGCAAGAACACTGGAGTGGGTTGCCATTTCCTTCTCCAATGCATGAAAGTGAAAAGTGAAAAGTGAAAGTGAAGTTGCTCAGTCGTGTCTGACCTTTGCGACCCCATGGACTGCAGCCCACCAGCCTCCTCCATGGGATTTTCCAGGCAAGAGTACTAGAGTGGGCTGCCATTGCCTTCTCTGAGCCTGGCACCTAGAAACTTGTAAATATACATGTGAGTGGCTGTGCACTCTACCAATACATCCAATAAGCTAAAATTAAGTGGGCATTCATCCCAGATTTCACTTCTTCTTAGCCAGATCCACCAAATGCCCTTGATCATTCAGTGCCACTCATCAGGGAGCCACTCATCAAACAGAGTCTGCAGTAGAGTGGAAATTGGAGAAAGGAAAGATCAGTGTCATAAGCAAATGCAGTTAAAATAATTTATTTCTGAAAACTACAAAAGCATATGACCACGCAAGTCTCTGTGTTAATGAGAGACCCTGAACCCAAGCTTCTTCAGCTCTGAGATACAACCAACTCTGGCAAAGTTAACACTAAACAATGGTGGAAAAGGGAGCAGGAAAGAGTAAAGGAATAGGGCTGGAGGAACACGCGGGTGAATTCATGATAAGCCTGTACCACTGCAGAAAATGAAGATTTTATGCTCAGGACGTCAGGCAACAACTGAAAGATGTTACTCTGAGAGGCAGAAAGACATGGAAGGACAGTTTATGGACTTAGTTACAGCGAAAAGGTAGTTGCTCAGTCATATCCAACTCTTTGCCACCCCATGGACTGTAAGCCCACCGGGCTCTTCTGTCCATGGAATTCTCCAGGCAAGAATACTGGAGTGGGCGGCCATGCCCTTCTTCAGGGGCTGTCTTCCTGACCCAGAGATCAAACCCACATCTCCTGCGCTGCAAGAAGATTCTTTACCATCTGAGCCATCAGGAGACAGATCAGCAAATAAAAGTTGGAACCCTGCTTTGGGTGGAGAAGACAAGGGGTTTGAAAAAAAAAAAAGGATTAGCTTAGTTTTAGAAATGCTATGCTTTGATTCTTCATGGGAACCAAGGACAGATGTTTGATACACAATTAGAACAGGCAAGTCAAACACGAAGTATGGTTATAGATATGGAAGTCCTCCTGTAGATGAAATGGAAGAGAAACCCCAGAAAAGATAGTGGTGGGGGGAACAAACGAAGGTCAGAATCTAGAAGGAAACCAAAATCTGAAAGACGAATGAGAGAGAAACGGCAGGCATCATCACAGACATGTAATTCCAGACCTCTCAGATTTAATGTGTGTCAGAAAGAGGCATATATTCTGAATGAGTGATATATATGAGGAGTGTCAGCCACAGTTCAGTCTGTTTTCCCTTTTCCCAAGTACAGACACACACACACACACACGGGAATTTTTCATGTTTAAAAGGAAGTGGAATATGTGGCTTGAGGCCATCTGTGACTAGAATTATTTCAGTGACATTTTTTTAGGCGACCCTAGGAAAGAAGATTACTCCTATTTCTACAAGATTACTCCATTTCTACAAAATGGCAGAAAAGGAAACCAACACAGCACTGTAAAACAATTATCCTCCAATTAAAAAATAAATTTAAAAACGTGCTAGGACTTCGGGAGGGATGTTAGGTGCAAAGGGTTTCCATTTGGAGGTAGGTGGGTCTCAAAGACTTGAGTCTCAAGCCCTCTGGGGTGCGGATGGGCCTGCGTAAGTGAAAATACAGGCCGATTGGTTTTTAGTTGTTGGATCCTTAGCTGCAAACGTCCAGCCTGCTTCCCTGGGGTCTGCGAGTGGAAACCTTTAAACCTCTTAGGTCCCAGCTCTGTCCTGCCCTCCTTGGCTTCATGAACAGTAGTAGCCTCCTCACTTCTTCTCCTCCCCTCTTCAGCCTTTGCTCCCTTTAAACTGAGTCTCCGTGGAGGCATTAAGGTGAACCGACTAAAGTACCACCTAAAATGCGTCAGTAGCTCCCCCTCAGACATGCTTTCCATAAAAAGAAAGAAAAATGCTGGCTTCTCCCCAGCTCTCTAGTCTCAATCCCCAGCAGTCCCCGCCTCAGATGTATCCTCCAGAAACGTTGCTCTCTCTCTCTCTCTTTATACACAGTATGCAATTTCTCATGTCTGTGTTTTGATTTCTTTCCTGACTGTTTTTTTTTTTTTTTTTGCAGGAATGCCTTTGTCCTGTTGTCTGGCTAATTTCTACACTTTTTTCAAATAGTCCAACAGACATCTCCCATAAGATCCTCCTGTTGTTTAGATTTTTATCTAACTCCCTTTGTCCTTCCCCATGGTTCTTCTAATAGTTCATCCACATCTTCACATTCCACTTAACACATTTAGAATAATAATCCTTTTGAATCTTTGTCTTCCTCCGTGCTTTCTGTAAGAGCAAAATTAATGCATTATTCTATGCTTTTTAATTCCACCTTGTCTAGTGAAGTATATGACACATGATAAGCACTCCATAAATACTTGCTTTATGAACCAATAAAAAACCATATCTAGTCAGGGAAAATGCATAATTCACATATTCACATTTATTATCTAATTTTTGAGGGGTTCACATTCACAGAATATCATTAGACATGATCATTAGACATTTCTTGCTTTCATTTGAAATTGCATGACAGTTCCCAAACAGAAGCATTTTTTAAAAATACTAAAAACTACCTATTGTGTTGGCCATCATCGATGACTTTAATTGCCTTTATGATTAGGAGGCCGATACTCTCTGCCTGTATTTTCAAGCATAAAGTGTATCACTGAGCTTTATAAAACTCTGATTTTAATAAGTGTATGCTAACCTCCTGAGAGCCCTCCAGGAGAACTTCCTGCTTTTCCATTGCCAATTCTAAGTAGATGAAAAATACATATGGAACATTCTTCAGACCACTGTTGGAGGCAGTCTTATTCTAGTGAAGGAAGGAACTCCTCACGTCTGAATAAAGTGGGTTCAGTGCAATGAAATAGATTCCAAACGCTTCATGCCTGAGCATCAGGCACCTCCAACCTTTCACAGCCAGAAGAGAGCAGGAGTGACTTCCTGAAATTCACAAAGTGCTGCAGACAGTACTGTCTGGTGGGGGGCACACGTCAGAAAAGAAATGCTCAAAAGCATGGTTTCAGGAGAGCCAGCTTCCTTCAAGGAAGTCCTTCAAGGAAGGACTCCGAAATCTCGAGAAGGCCATGAAACTGACAGAAGATTTGGGAGTCCACTGGTGGGCTCTGCCACCCATGAACATAAACGTTAGTGGCTAAATTAGGAGGAAAAAGTGAAGGGTGCGACCTCACTGACTTCAATCGCAATATCCCGTATTGTGAGGAGGTACATATTCCTCACGAAATACAAGAGGCATTAGGAATTCCCTGGTGGCTCAGTCGTAAAGAATTTGCCTGCAGTGCAGGAGACTCAGGTTCAATCCCTGGGTCTGGAAGATCCCCCGGAGAAGGAATTAGCAACCCACTCCATGTTTGGTTGGCAAGTACTCTTGCCTGGAGAATCCCAGGGGCAGAAGAGACGGGTGGGCTGCAGTCTATGGGGTCACAAAGAGACAGACAAAACTTAGTGGCTAAACAACAACAACACCAGCATTGGAAGTGTTAGAGACTGCTGTACCTCCCCCAGCAAAACGAAAACGAACATCTGTTGTAGAATTAAAATGCGTTCCCGGAAGGAGGCCGTGACTTGCTTAATGGGAGAAATAGAAAGGCCAGGTTTTGAGCAAAGTATTCTCCTAGGATTTAAGTTCCCCAAAAGATACTTCATTAGGTCCTTTTCCAACTTCTTCTTGTAGTTCTGTGTTTTACAGTTTTGCCTGAAGATTGAATCCAGTGAGTTTTAAGTAGTACAATAAATTGGAAAATAAATGAAAGAAAGTTAATCCTGTATGTTTTCATGGAACATTCATGTATTAAAATCATGGGATTATATAACCGAAGCAATAACAGTGTACACAAAATGGTGAAATTTGCTTGAAAATCAATTCTGCACATTTCACTTCACATGCCATGCATATCTTAGCAAACATTTATGTAATGATGTTCAAAAGTTTATAGTCTCTAGTTTTCCAGATATAATTCAGATGAGGTGTACATTCGCAGACGAGAATGTGTTCAAATGATAATTTAGAGAAAGTGAAATTGAAATCCTCAGACTTTCTCAGCTCTCCTAAGACTTTCTAAGGCTCTAAGAGACTCAGATCAGCAATGTATCCTGCATCTTTCCACTACATAAGGGGCCTGTCTTCAGTGTGTCTCTTGTCCTCGATGTATCTTTCCACTGCATTTGTTAGAGGGCTAATAACTTTGTCCTCCTTTTATATTATTATTGTAAAGATCATATAGTTACAACTACAAGTATTATTATTTTCTACCAAGAACTTTCAGCACATTCAGTCCAAGAAAATGTAGGAAAGGAATCCCAAAGTGCTAAAGAGTATAACATTTCAAAAGCTCATACACCATTTTAGGAAGACTCGCATGATTCTGAATTCAGGTGATTTTAAATAGCTTTGTATTAATGTTCCTAAGCGATTACATAATGTATTGTTTCAACTGTACAGAGCTTACAGTGGTGTGTTTTGGTGCAGTGTACTTACAAAGTGTATTTTTCCGTTGATTATAGTTTGGTTTCGAATGTGACCCACGGCTTCTCAGGGCGCACTGGTGGTAAAGCAACCACTTGGTAATGCAGAGATGCCTGAGACAAGGGTTAGCCCGAGGAGGAAACGGCAGCCCACTGCAGTGTTGTTTCCTGGAGAATCCCATGGACAGAGGAGCCTGGCAGGGTGCAATCCACAGGGTTGCAAAGAGTTGGACAAGACTGAAGCGATTTTATATATACATTGGAGAAGACTCTTGAGAGTCCCTTGGACTGCAAGGAGATCCAACCAGTCCATCCTAAAGGAAATCATTCCTGAATATTCATTGGAAAGACTGATGCTGATGAAACTCCAATACTTTGGCCACCTGATGTGAAGAACTGACTCATTAGAAAAGACCCTGATGCTGGGAAAGACTGAAGTCGGGAGGAGAAGGGGACGACAGAGGATGAAATGGTTGGATGGCATCCCCAATTCGATGGGTATGAGTTTGAGTAAGCTCTGGGAGTTGGTGATGGACAGGGAGGCCTGGCATGCTATGGTCCATGGGGTCGCAAAGAGTCGGAAACGACCGAGTGACTGAACTGAACTGATATGTACTGATATATATATGTGTGTGTGTATATATATGTGTATACACATATATATATACACACACACACACACATATATAGATAAGAGAGATAGCATTTCAGCATTTTATGAGTTTTAAACAGCAGGGAAAAGCTATCAGTTCATGCAAATACAACATAATTGTTATGTGCAGATATTTGGTTTCCAAAATATTTATCATAAAATCTGGAGAAATTTATGTTGAACTGCATAATAGGTGCACAGATCTTATTTTCCAAGAACACTTGGAATGACAAAAGCAACTAAGGTCTGGACCAAAATTACGCTATTTTCCAACTTAAACTGTAGGATTCAATTTCTTTTCAGATACAATTTGGAAAGTTTAAATCCTAGTCCTTTCTTGACATGCCAATAAGCTATGAGGCAGAAACACATGCCTCTACCACTAAATTCATTGTATTTTATCACAGATTTTACACACAAATCTGACTGAACTTATCCTCTTTTTGGTTATTTGCAGACACCCGTCACTAATTGCTCTGTGATGTATGCTAGGCTACTTAGAATGACCAAGGTTTTAAAAAATAGTTTCAAGTACAACCCAAACTGGTATTTTAGAAACATTTTGCAAAATATCTTGATATGTATTGATGCTAATTTTATGGATTTCATTAAAAATTGAGGGAATATTACAAACAGCTACTGAGCAAATGTGCAGAATATTTATATTCCTTTAGTAGAGACCTCTGATTTTCTAAATGATTGTTTCGGTATTATTGTTTGTGTTTGTGCTAGTTGCTCAGTCGTGTCTGATACTTTGCGGCCTCGGGAACTGTGGCCCACCAGGTTCCTCTGTCCAAGGGGATTCTCCAGGCATGAATACTGGGTGGGTTGCCGTGCTCTCCTTCTGGGGATCTTCCCAACCCAGGGATTGAAACCAGGTCTCCTGCAGTACAGGAGGATTCTTTACCATCTGAGCCACCAGGGAAGCCCTTTGGTATTATATTTGTTGAATAAAAATATATATTCCACTATTTATTCTCCATCCATCCATAGATTCTCAGCTAGATTTACAAAACCCAAGGTTGCTTTGTCAAGTGTCACTTCATTTAACATAATTCAGCCTCATTTTAAACAGAAGCACGTTTTTAGATTTAAATTCTTAAAGATGGCATCATACTTCATAAAGTTATCCCTAGTCTCGTGTGTGCATGTGTTCAGTCACTCAGTTGTGTCCAACTCCTTCCAACTTCATGGACTATAGCCCACCAGGATCCTCTGTCCCTGGGATTTTCTAGGATAGGATACAGGAGTGGGTTGCCATTTCCTTCTCCACTTCTAAGGTTACCATATCTTAATACCCTCATGTACACTGGTATATAACTATTTACTAAACACCAGATTTTATTTAAATGCCATCACTGTTTCCATTTTTTTTTTCTGTTTCAAGGTCCAATTCATGATACCATGCTGCATTTAGTTGCCGTGTCTTCTTATTTTCTGGTAGTTTCTCAGTCTTTTATTTATTTATTTTTTTGCTTTCCATGACCTTGACATCTTTGAGAAAGACTGATAAGGAAGTTTTTAGATTATCCAAGGACTTTGTTGGATAGTAGCTTCTATAATTTGTACCTACACCAGGAACTCTTGAACCTTTTCCTACATTGCCAAATTGCAGATTTTCCAGGTCTTGCTTCTGGAAGTGCTGAATGCAGACACAAGAGTAAAATGAATGCAACTGAAAATTGAAAGTGTATGACTTGAGGTTACATTGCTTGAAAACCTTCAGAAGCCTATGCATGCCAAGAAAAGAATGTGAAGCACCGCACTTCCATTTCTAAAGAGAAGTGAAGCCAATGCCTATAAGACATATGTCTTTATTTACTCAAACATAAATCAAATGGTCCAGGAACTTGTGCAAGTGAATCGGATTCCATTTGTATGTTTTTCCTGACACATAAATCTAGCTGCATGCAGAATGGCATGAGTAATGCAGGAACTGAGCTCCCACAGTGAATAATCTTTCATTGAAAACCTGGGGTTGATGGCTTACCTTACAGAAATGGTCTTTGGCACCACGGAGACCATGGTGTGTGTGTATCTGTTTTTCTCCTATTGGATTTCAGTGTTCTGATACACATGAAAGTTGCGTTATGCCAGTGGTCAGTTTCCTCACTTAATGCTTTAAATGATAACAATAATCAATCTTCAGTTCAGTTCAGTCGCTCAGTCGTGTCCGACTCTTTTTGACCCCATGAATCGCAGCACGCCAGGCCTCCCTGTCCATCACCAACTCCCGGAGTTCACTCAGACTCACATCCATCGAGTCAGTGATGCCATCCAGCCATCTCATCCTCTGTCATCCCCTTCTCCTCCTTCCCCCAATCCCTCCCAGCATCAGAGTCTTTTCCAATGAGACAACTCTTCTCATAAGGTGGCCAAAGTACTGGAGTTTCAGCATTAGCATCATTCCTTCCAAAGAACACCCAGGACTGATCTTTAGAATGGACTGGTTGGATCTCCTTGCAGTCCAAGGGACTCTCAAGAGTCTTTTCCAACCCCATATTATTATTATCACTGATTATTCTATGCTGCATAAGTGACTCATAGCAATCTAGTGAGATGGACATTATTTTTATCCTGATAATATGAAGAAAATGAGAAGACTTTTATAATTTATCCAAGATCATAAAGCTGGTGATGTGCAGAGTCAAATCTTGTCTGCCTGATGCCCAAGGCATCAGTGTGACTAAACACTGTTCCTGTTTCAAGAAACTCAAGAGTCTCCGATAGCTTATTGTGGTAAGTCAAAATAAGCTGACAAAAGAAAAACAAGTCACCACAAAACCCTGAGTATAAACAAAAGAACAAACCATGTGCTCAGGGTGCAAAGCTAAGTTAAATGTCATCTTAGGTTCATTATCTCAGCAGCATGAGGAACAATCTACATAAAACAATTTTCGCATCACATTTGCCACCTACTGATCTGAACAGTTGAGGAGGAGAACAAAAAAAGAAATCTTGAGTTGTAGGCACCTGAGGCTATGAAGGGTTTCATTCATCTATTAAAAATCTATTCACCGATTAACTCAGTTCAGTTCAATTTAATCGCTCAGTCGTGTCCGACGACCCCATGAATCACAGCACACCAGGCCTCCCTGTCCATCACCAACACCTGGAGTTTACTCAAACTCATGTCCATCGAGTCAGTGATGCCATCCAGCCATCTCATCCTCTGTTGTCTCCTTCTCCTCCTGCCCCCAATCCCTACCAGCATCAGGGTCTTTTCCAATGAGTCAGCTCTTCACATCAGGTGGCCAAAGTATTGGAGTTTCAGCTTCATCATCAGTCCTTCCAATGAACACCCAGGACTGATCTCCTTTAGGTTGGACTGGTTGGATGTCCTTGCAGTCCAAGGGACTCTCAAGAGTCTTCTCCAACACCACAGTTCAAAAGCATCAATTCTTTGGTGCTCAACTTTCTTCACAGTCCAACTCTCACATCTATACATGACCACTGGAAAAACCATAGCCTTGACTCAGACCCAGGCAAATTGTAGGTTTTCAATAGGTTTTGTCTGAGAAAAATATGTATACACACAGTCAAAAACAACTTTGAGGCACTTAATATTTGTATTCTATTCCAGCTGATGGAGATTCAAGGATCAATAAGACACACAGCCTTAAGCTTATAGAGTTTATATTTTGTCAAAGAAACCAGGTACCAAACAAATGACTTGATTTCATATAATAGATGCTAAAAATGAGGAGTATAGGAAGCTAGCATATGAATATAATGTGCCTTTTACCCTCAAATGATTTACACTATAAACACAAAGATAAGATTTGGATACATATATAAAATACAATTTATAATATGAAAAGATACAATTAATTAAGTGTCTTGGAAATTCGGGAGTAGGTGATTTTTATTAATTAATTAATTTTTAAAAGTGTAGCTGATCTCAATTTTTATTTATTCATTTATCTTAAATCTTTATATTTTATTGTTTGGCTGTACTGCTTGTGGAGAAGGCAATGGCACCCCACTCCAGTACTCTTGCCTGGAAAATCCCATGGATGGAGGAGCCTGGTAGGCTGCAGTCCATGGGGTCCCTAAGAGTCAGACACGACTGAGCGACTTCACTTTTTCTTTTTACTTTCATGCCTTGGAGAAGGAAATGGCAACCCACTCCAGTGTTCTTGCCTGGAGAATCCCAGGGATGGGGGAGCCTGGTGGGCTGCCGTCTATGGGGTCGCACAGAGTCGGACACGACTGAAGCGACTCAGCAGCAGCAGCAGACTGCTTGAACTGTAGGATCTTAGTTCTCTGACCAGGGATCGAACCGATGCCCAACTGGATGCATGGTGTCTTAGCCACTGGACTGCCAGGGAAGTCCATATTAATTTATTTTAGCATTCCTTATTCTTGAATGAAAATCATGTTAGGAAGTCACAAAAAAGGCTTCAAAGGATGCGGAGATTTCAAAAAAAATACATTATCATCTACCTCTGTCTCTAGACTGGACATTAATTTAAAAATGCATGTTTTGTCTTATTGATCTTTTTGTTTGTTTGTTTGTTTTAAGCTGGCATTGTCAATCATAATCTTGAGAAATCTCAATACTTCCAGTGCAAAAAGAGACAGAGACACAGCTGTCAGAAGAGCAGTAACAGAGATAGTTTTGCATCTTAGCTTAGGAAAGTGGGGCTCAGCAGAAGGCCCCCGGTGTCATCAGTCACTAGGAAATCCAGGGAGAGAAGAGCTCGCACACTGAGGGCATCGGAATTGGCAACAAATGGTGAGTTCAAAGGCCACAAGACTCACTACTCTTTCTGAGATTTTCTCTTTATCTTTTAATAACCATTGCCCAGATCTCTGCATGAATGACATGAATTCTCTGTAAATAACGTGAATTTGAGCAAACTCCAGGAGACAGTGGAGGGCAGAGGAGCCTGACGTGCTGCAGTCCTTGGGGTTTCAAAGAGTCGGACGCGCTTTAGAGACTGGTTAAGGTAGCTAACTTCAGATAGCTAATAGCTACAAGCTTCTGGTTCATTTTCAGAGTTTGGTAAAAGTTTATCCTGACAACGGTTGCCGGTGTTCTTGCAGCTTTTATGAAGGAGGGAGTTTCTGAAGGTGTTCACTCTGTTTTTGCCCTGCCGCCTCTCCTGTCTTCAGTTTTGAGATCTTGGCCTATTTATCCATTTTAGGCTTCTGCATTTAATCTACCATCAATCTACAATCTGCAACTGTAATCATGTCATCTGCAATGGCTTTTGCATCAATCCCTCTCCCTGTCTTATTTATAGCCCTCATCACTTTTGTTATTTATTACTGAGCCCAGGGTGACCAGGGAATGGTGTGCATACCCCAGGGGATGCTCAGAATCATCTCAGGGGCACAACAAGAAGCCTCGCTCTACAATTTATTTCCTCTTTATATTTCTACGTATATGTGTGTTTTACGGTTTACATCATATATTGAAGCAATTATATATATATATATATGCGCATGTCTATATCTGCATGTCTATGTACATGTTAGGGGTTTCCCAGGTGACTCAGTGGTAAAGAATCTGCCTGCCAATGCATGAGATGCAGAAGACCCAGGTTCGATCCCTCAGTCGGGAAGATCCCCTAGAAGAGGAAATGACAACACACTCCATTATTCTTGCCTGGAAAGTCCTATGGACGGAAGAGCTTGGCGGGCTATAGTCCATGGGGTTGCAAAGAGTCGGGCACAACTGAGTACACACCCACATGCGTGTGTTTTGTGTGTGTGTACACACACAGACACGAGCCACAAGGCAAGTCCAATACAAGAAAGTAGGCGGGGTGTGTGCTCGTGTCCTTAACTCTGGTCATGGGAACGACAGCAAACAAGGTTAGGGACAGAAGCTGGGACCATCAGCTCAGCCTCGGATATTCCGTCACAGTTAGCCTCTCCCCTTTCTTCTATTCAATATCCCATGTGAATTATGGTTTAAAAGCACAAATCTGTGTTGTTTTGAGAGTATCGCTCATACTGGATTGGCCAAAACGTTTGTTTGGGGTTTTTGTACTATCTTATGGAAAAACCTGAAGGATGTTTTTGGCCGCCGGATAGTACGTGCTTACCAAGCTGATGGGGAACACGATCATGCAGCTCTCGTCTGCAGATCTGGTCACTCTGGACCAGCCATCACAGCAAACCTCTTGCCGCCTTTGTGAACCTGCTTTTCCACACCTGGAATGACTGTGTTCCCCATCCAGAGAACCAACCTCCCACCACGCTCAAAGCACAAGTCGGAGGCCGTTATCTCCCACAGACATTTCAGGCCAGAGCAGCCAGAATGCATGGCCTGACCCTTTCTAGTCCTGTGGTAATCAACGTTATTTTACAGTAAACAGCCACAGTTTCTCACTTGATAGTTTTTGAATAATTTAAATATGATTCTTTTGTATTTATCCTCCATTACCAGCCCAGGGACGAGAAAATAGTATTCAAGCATATAGTTGAATAATCAACTTTCTCTGTTCACTTTATTTATCTTTCAATCATTATTGAAAAAAATCAAACCAGATTTTTATGTTTAAAGAATCTACTTCAGTTATGTTTCTTGTAGTAATGCGTGTGTGTGTGTGTGTGTGTGTGTGTGTTATTTGCTCAGTCATGTCCAACTCTTTGCAACCCCATTGACTGCAGCCCTTCAGGCTCCTCTGTCCATGGGATTCTCCCAGCCAGAATACTGGGTGGCCATTACCTTCTCCAGGGGATCTTCCCAACCCAGGAATTGAACCTGGGTCCCCTGCATTGCAGGCAGATTTTTTACCATCTGAGCCACCAGGGAGACCTGTGTGTGTGTGTGTGTGTGTGTGTGTGTGTAAACCAATGAACGTGGTTTGAACAATTAACTAATAGTAAGTAAAATCTTTGAGAATTCTGCTTTCACATATGGTAGGAATGGTGAAAACAAAAACCCTCAAAGTTGACACTCTTAAGTCTGCCATTTTGAAACTGGCCCACCTCAACTTCATTTTCAATCCATACTTAATCTCCAGGGAAAAATAGAGCACTGTTTTCTGAAATGTGGCATTGACCATATTGGGCTTTCCTGGGGGCTCAGTGCTAAAAGGATTCACCTGCCAATGAAAGAGAGCTGGGTTCAGCCCCTGGGTGGGGAAGATCCCCCGGAGAAGGAAATAGCAGCCCCCTCCAGTGTTCTCGCCTGGAGAATCCCGTGGACAGAGGAGCCTGGCAGGCTACAGCCCATGGTGTTGCAAAGAGTCACACACGACTGAGCGACTAAAGAACAACAACACTGAATGTATTACACAGCAGAAACGGGGTCTGTAGGATGACGTGGGTGTGTCACTGTAAGACTGCTTTGGCCTTATGTCAATAACTTTAAAAATGATCTCTCATATGATGTCTCTAAAGTACCTTTTGCTCCCTCAGAATCTTTGTTATTATGCCAACCAGATGGTTACTTTGGGCGTTCTTTGCAACATACCATAAAATAAAGACGGGATTAATAAATTCAAAACTGTGCAGGAAACTTTCAAGTGTTCTTTGGCTTTAACCTCTTTGTATGAATAGAAATGTACAGAGATAACCCCATTTTAATGCTTCAACATCTGGTCGGTTATCCGTGTAAACTAAGATAAATTAGTGCAGCACAGGAATAAAATTAGTGTGATTGGATGATGTCACACTCAACAGCGAATTCTCTTTATAGAGTTTAAAAGGTAATTAAAAGGTTATTTTTTTTTTTGAGGTTTAGTCACATTTAATCTAATGTGAAGTCAGTGTGCTCCAGGTCACAGGCAGGCCAGGCTCAAGTGAAGTCACAGAAAAAGAAAGTGAAGATGGAGTTGGAGATTAAGTTAATTAGGATTTCTTAAGATAATATTTAATTTCGTGAAGGATTTTCAGGCTATGCAAGTGTTTCCTCACAATGCAAGCTACATGAAACTTGCACATTTTCAGATTCCATCCCTGCACTTGGGCTAACAGGGTCTTATGAAAGTCACAACCTCAGTAAGACAGAATTAGTACCAGTTCTCCTAAGAGTCTACAGAGTATTAGCGGCATGCAAATGGATTTGATTAATAATGAAATGTCAGGTGGTATTTCTGTAAGCACACAATCCAGTGTTTTTCAAAAGGTCCCTTTTCTTGATCTCATTTTGCTTGGCAATTGTGATTTGGTGCTGAACTGCATTTGATAAGAAACTACACCTAAAGAATAGAAGAAAAGACATGTGTGTCTTGGTGTGTGGGCATGTGAGAACTTGAGGAAGAAAAATAAAGATTAAGGAACCAGTCTCCAAAAGGCCACGAGAGCATGTAAAAGTAGGGCTTATTTCTAGCTCTGAAATACTGAAAAAGAGCACGTCCTTGGGAGGGAGGCGTTGGAATGTCAGTAGCTTACGGCTGGTGATATGGGGATTTTCAACTTTGGCGGTTATACATTCTTTGAAAAGCAGTGTTATATTTTTAAAGGGCAAGGGTGAGTGATGATATTTCTAGCAAGAAAGGAATTAGAATTTTATGTCAAGAAGTCCTTTTTTTTCTTTACATGTCAAGCATTCCTGTAAAACTCTTAGAATTTATTATTGCTCCATTTTTACAACTGTAAAACTGAGACACATGTTGGGCTACCTGCTGGTAACAGAGCTAGTAATAGAATTCAAACCCTGTGAATCTGTCTCCAGGCTTAGGCACTGGACTACTTCCCCTCTGTCTTTGAGTTCAAGACTAGAGCCAGTATGGACAACAGTATGGAAGTTCCTTACAAAACTAAAAATAGAACTTCCGTGTGACCCAGCAGTCCACTCCTGGGCATATACCCTGAGAAAAACCTAATTCAAAAAGACACATGCACCCCAATATTCACTGCAGTACTATTCGCAACAGGACATGGAAACCACCTAAATGCCCATCAACAGAGGAATAGATAAAGAAGATATGGTACATATACACAATGAAATACGACTCAGCCATAAAAAGGAATGAAACTGGGTCATTTGTAGAGACGTGGATGGACCTCAAGTCTGTCATACAGAGTGAAGTCAGCCAGAAAAACAAGTACCATATACTAACGTACACATTTGGAATACAGAAAATAGCATAGATGAGCCTGTTTGGAGAGCAGCAACAGAGACACAGACATAAAAAATGGACATATGGACACTGGAGAAGAGGGAAGGGAGTGTGTGCTGAATTGAGAAAGTAGCATTGACGTATCCACACTGCTGCTGCTGCTAAGTTGCTTCAGCCGTGTCTGACTCTGTGCGACCCCGTAGACACAGCCCATCAGGCTCCTCTGTCCATGGGATTCTCCAGGCAAGAATACTGGAGTGGGTTGCCATTTTCTCCTCCCACATACACACTATCATGTGTAAAATAGATAGCTAGTGGGAAGCTGCTGTAGAGATCATGGAGCCCAGCTCGGTGCTCTGTGATGACCTAGAGGTCATCACAGGGTGTGGGGGTGTGGGGAGAAGGGTCCTAGAGCGAGGGGCTATATGAGAGAGACAGAAAAGAAAGATAGAAAGGAGGGCGAGAAGGAAGGAGGAAAGAAAGAGAAAATGGAAAAGAAATCAAGAACAGTAACAGCAACAACTCAATGACATCGTTTTGTGACGTTAAGGCAGTTGGGATGCACTTTCGGGAGACAGGGTACCACTGAAAGACCTACTCGAGGAGGAATGTAAGGGTGACATCACCACATTCATGTTTTGGAGCAGTTACTTGGTTGGTGATCTGATGATGGTCTTGAAGATTATGTGACTATTTGCAAGGGGTGCGTCTGAAATATTTTTACAGTATTTTACAAAAGAAAAACGGTCATCAAAGTGATAGAGAGAGGTATACAAATTTAAGAAATCATTAAAAGATCAATCAGTAGGTCTTGATAAGTGATCAGATTTAAGGTCTAAGGTTTGGCATCCTAGTAGGAGGCTGTGAACATTCCCTAATAGTACAACACTCTTAGAAGTCTCAGATCAAAGGTGAGGTATTCATTTACTCTTTTTATCTTAACTCTAATTAATAGCATACTTTGCCAATGTTGAAAGAGTAGACTTGGAATATGAAACCTTTTCACCCAAGGAAAAGATATTTTTCTTTCCTTTTTTTGAGAAAAATATTCTCAACTATTGAGCCTGTCCTGTGAAGGGCTTTCCAGCTGGCTCAGTGGTAAATAACTCGCATGCCAATGCACAAGACTTGGGTTTGATCCCTGGGTCGGGAAGATCCCCTAGAGAAGAAAATGACAATGCACTCCGTTATTCTTGCCTGGAGAATCCCATGGACAGAGGAGCCTGCAGGCTACAGTCCACGGGGTCGCAAAGAGTCAGGACTGAGCACGCACGCATGCATGTACTATGGAGAAAGATTCTCCACACTGTAAATCCACAGCAAGTTTAGGAAATTTGTCATCAGTCTCTGTAGCCTTCAAAGAGACCAGGCTGGATTGACGTTTAATAAGCCTGCAAAGAAAATTTCTTCCTGAACCTTCTAATGCTTGGGTTGGGAGCCGGCAGAACCAAAGGTCTGCATATGAAAATCCTCCGTATTTTATTTTACTCACAAGTGATAGCAAACATCTTGAAAACAAATATCTTTCAAAGAAATCTTAAGGAACAAAATGTATTTTGTTTCAGATACATGGAATAAATCTTGTAAATTCTACGTGGTTTCCTGTGTAAGAAGAATATACAAAATGTCAAAAAATGGGTTTTGTAGGCATTTCCTTCAAGAGCAGAATTTCAAATACTTGAAAAGATTTTTTTGTTTTAATTTTTAAAACTAGCACAAATGTGTGTGGCAGAAATTTTTTTCATTAGAATCATGTTAAGGTATATTGAGAATGTACTGTGTTAGCTTTGCTGGCTTATTCTGATACCTATCTATAGATCTATAAATCCATAGATAGGTAGGACTGTAAAGAAGGCTGAGCGCCGAAGAATTGATGCTTTTGAACTGTGGTGTTGGAGAAGACTCTTGAGAGTCCCTTGGACTCTGCAAGGAGATCCAACCAGTCCATTCTGAAGGAGATCAGCCCTGGGATTTCTTTGGAAGGAATGATGCTAATGCTGAAACTCCAGTACTTTGGCCACCTCATGCGAAGAGTTGACTCATTGGAAAAGACTCTGATGCTGGGAGGGATTGGGGGCAGGAGGAGAAGGGGACGACAGAGGATGAGATGGCTGGATGGCATCACTGACTCGATGGACGTGAGTCTGAGTGAACTCCGGGAGTTGGTGATGGACAGGGAGGCGTGGCGTGCTGCGATTCATGGGGTTGCAAAGATTTGGACACGACTGAGCGACTGAACTGAACTGAACTGAATGTATATAATATAGATATATAATCTAATAAAGATACATTCCCAAGCTGACAAGGTCAATAATAACTAGGTGAACTCACATATTCTACAAGTTAAATTTTACAAATATTTCTTGGACTAGGGCATTTATAATCACATCCTACGTTTCTATATGTAATATATTGTAATCGTATTTTTTAAAGGTGATATACATCACTATATTTAATATGAATGACTCAGAAGGACCTACTGTGTGACACGGGGAACTCTGCTTAGTGTTATGTGGCGGCCTGGATGGGAGGGGAATTTGGGGGAGACCTTTGGGAGATACCTGCATATGTAAGGCTGAGTCCCTTCACTTTTTACCTGAAACTATCGCGTTGTCAATTGACTATGAAGAAAGTGAATGCATTAGTCACTCAGTTGTGCCCAACTCTTTGTGACCCCGTGGACTGCACCAGGCTCCTCTGTCCAAGGGATGTTCCAGGTTATACTGGAGTGGGTAACCATTCCCTTTTCCAGGGGATCTTCCCGACCTAGGGATCAAACCTGGGTCTCCAGCATTGCAGGCACATTCTTTACCATCTGAGCCAACAGTGAAGCCCATTAATCAACTATTCTCCAACACAAAATAAAAAGTTTTAAAAAACGGTAAGAAGTGTGATACAAGATATGTGAAAATTAAACAGTATACCTCTAAACCTTTTCTAATGCAAATAGGTGTACAAGTCTAATTGAATATAATTAAATACACATCATAATTTCATCATCATATAAATTTATCATATGAGCATTGAGAATTCACTTTTATAATCAGGCATTTGAGGTGAAGAAGTGTGGGATGTTTTTCAGTGTATTCCAGGACCTCTCAGCCTCAGCTCTATTCATTTTGGGGACCAGGAAATTCACTACTGTAAGGTCTGTCCTGTGCACTGTTGGATGTTCAGCAGCCTCTCTGAATTCTAAATACTACCGTCTCTAATTGCCAGGCAGCCCCTCAGAGGCTAAGCCATCCTCACATGGGAACCCAGGGTAACTCTTTATTTCTTTCTCCTGTGACAATCTGCAACAGATATCAAACTTTTCAACCCAAATCCAAAAAATGTCCCATAACATGAGAAGCTTAGGTGTGAGAAAAAAACATACATCACTTATTCCACATTCACTTTATACCAGGGGCTTTGCAAACATAGATTGCATTATTCAATAATTAGACTTTTTCCACCCCACTTTTTTGTTTTCTTTTATTATTTTTTTTAATTGAAGTATAGTTGATTTATAGTGTTGTTAATTTCTGTTGCACAGCAAAGTGATTTCATTTTATATATATATATATTCTTTTCCAGAATGTTTTATCATAGGATTTTTTTAAATTGGAGTATAAAGTGAAAGTGAAAGTAAAGTCACTCAGTCGTGTCCGACTCTTTGCGACCCCATGGACTGTAGGCCGCCAGGCTCCTCCGTCCATGGAATTTTCCAGGCAAGAACACTGGAGTGGGTTGCCATTTCCTTCTCCAGGAGATCTTCCCAACTCAGGGATTGAACCCGGGTCTCCCGCATTGTAGGCAGATGCTTTACTGTTTGAGTCACCACTAGTGGGAGGATAGTTGCTTTACAATGCTGTGTGGAAATTGTGGATCAGCCATGTGGATGCACACACCCCCTCACTCTTAGCCCCACTGCTAACCGCCCCCATGCCACCCTGGGTCCGCCAGAGCGCCACACTGGGCTCCCTGTGTGCACAGCAGCTCCCAGCAGCTCCGTCTGACACCTGGCCGTGTATACCCATCAATACTCCTCTCTCAATTTGTCCCGCCCTCCACTTCCCCTGCTGCGGCCACAGATCCCTTCTGTCTGTGCATCTTTTCCTGCCCTGGAAATAGGTTCATTGGTACTATCCGCTCCATTTTTCAAGAGACTAAGTGAAGTCTCTCAGCAAGGTCTGAGAACTAGCCCTGGGTCACACTGCTACTAAACTGATGTTTGAATTTGGTTGTTTCTGACTCTGAAATCTATGGTCTTCTAACTCTACCACCTGGAAGAATGGAAATTGTTCAGGTATGGATGCAACTGTGTTTTTTTTTCCCCCTTTACTCCTTTCCTCCTTTCCAAGTCTGTCAATCTTAGATTAAGCTACCTCTGCTAGGTTCTTGAGTCAAAATTGACCAGCTGTAGTCCTTACCAGCTGTCTGAGCAGAGACACACCGCTTAGATGAGATGACTTGTGAAGGTCCTATGAAGTCCCTTGAAGGGTCTTCCCAGGTAGCACTAGCAGTAAAGAACCTGCCTGCCAATGCAGGAGATGGAAGAGACACGATAGGGTTCGATCCCAGAGTTGGGAAGATTCTCTGGGAGGGCCTAGCAACCCACTCCAGTATTCTTGCCTGGAGAATCCCGTGAACAGAGGAGCCCGGTGGGCTACACAGTCCATAGGGTCACAAAGAGTTGTACATGACTGAAGTGACTTAGTATGTGTCAGATGTATGATCTTGAAAGAAGTCAGAGCCGTTATCTCTGCTATGAAACAAAAGGTTTATGGTGATCCTTGATACCCAAGTAAATATATATTTCGACACCCAACAGCATAGTTTAGTTTATGGAGACTAAAAGACACTTTAAAAAACCCACATACATAAACAACATCCAATTCCATAACAAATATGGGTGGGAGATTTAATAATGATCATCAAATTATTCAAAAGGGCTATCCTTAATTTTGTAAAAATATTTGCAGTGTAAATTTTTGGTTAACTCAGGACTGTCTGAATTTTCCAGAAGCCAAAATATCATAACCATAGGAGTATTTTAAATGTCTATGATAACTCATCCAACCAGTCCATTCTGAAGGAGATCAGCCCTGGGATTTCTTTGGAAGGAATGATGCTAAAGCTGAAACTCCAGTACTTTGGCCACCTCATGCAAAGAGTTGACTCATTGGAAAAGACTCTGATGCTGGGAGGGATTGTGGACAGGAGGAGAAGGGGACGACAGAGGATGAGATGGCTGGATGGCATCACTGACTCGATAGACATGAATTTGAGTGAACTCCAGGAGTTGGTGATGGACAGGGAGGCCTGGCGTGCTGTGATTCATGGGGTCGCAAAGAGTCGAACACAACTGAGCGACTGAACTGAACTGAAGTGAACTGAACACATTAGCGGCTTAGGAACTAAAACTTTATAATTAAAAGTTCCAAGGAAAGTGGTTTGTTCTAATTTTAACAAAAAGATACTGAAGTTGAGTAGCATGTGATTTTTCCCCAAATATCTACCATCCAGCTATCTGCAAAAAAAGAAAAAAAAAAAAAAAGAAATATAAAGTAAAGCTCTTTATAATTTTTGTTTCATCCTAATATATTTTCTGTCTTTAAAATAATAACCATGCTACTGAGTTATAAAGTGGTGTGTTGTGGGAGGTGTAATAAAATAATTAATTTAATGTGCTATTTTGGAGTTATAATAAAATAATTAATTTAATGTGCTACTTTAATTGATTTGTACAAAGACAAATCTATGCCATCTTTATTATCCAAATAATTTGGAAAATTTATATAAATGAGAATTGTCCAACTGAATTAGGACCCCTACTCCCACATTACTGGATAATGTTGAAATTTATGTATCTAATCTGACCCAAGTATCACAGAAAAGAACCCTGCCTTCCTTGATAATTCTAGCTTTCATCTCATCTAACGATTTATCCTACAAATATTTTATCGACTGAGCATGGATGAAAGATGTAGGTTTGAGGATAGATCAGGAAACTCATAATAAAATGAACAGACCAGAAAAGTGAGTCTGTTTACAGGTAAATGGCACCGATTTGGAATGAGATGTAGACAGCTCTGCAACTTTGCTCTAAAATTATTTTACTTACACTTGAAAACATAACCTGCCACCACCATAAAACGCCTACTGCAGAGCTACTTAAAAGGTAAAAACAAAACTCGGGGCACTGCATTCATTTATCAACACGTTAGGCAGAGGGCGAAAACGTCCTGACTTTTTTATAATTATCCACATGATTCCATAAGCATGCCAGAATTTCCTTCCCACTCCTCAGAGTCAGTGGCGGATGTAATTTAGCTAGCACCCTTCTGGCTTTGCCGTAAAGACATTCGTATAAGCCATGGGACATGTTTGTTAGTTCTGAAAATAAATAAAAAAACACTAGCTTGTTTGAAATTCTGTTTGTATCATCCAACCGGTACCGCTTAGAAACATGTTTGTCTTTGAAGGCAAAAAAAAAAAAAGAATTGATTATAAAAGATGGGTTTGGGGCCAGATCATCAGGAATAAATGTGAGGAAGTCATCTGAGGGCTGTATATGAACCAGTAAGCAATGCGCCTGTGTATGGGCCTATGGTCCTTGTGTTTAAATAAAATAATAAACAGATGTTAGTAAAACATTCTGATCTTGGGTTGGCATCCAATGGAAAGATAAAAGGGGAGAAACAAACAACAGAAAAAAGGATATTAAGACCTGAACAGTACACTCTTTAGTCTCACATGAGGCCAGGCTAAAAAAACTTTGTGCAAACGATTCTAATTTCCCACTAAATACTTAGGAAAAAAGTCAAACCAACAACAATAAAAAAAAGTAAACGAAAATGCTTATCCTTTAAAATTTAGACAGACAGCAGGACCATTATAAGGACCCATAAGGAATTTCCATGAAATTCAAATTCTGTGTGGCTACATGGAGAATTACAAATAAGTCTAAAAAATAGAGCAAATCCACAGGCTTGCAAGGAGGGAACAGATTCTGTCCTCCACACTCTTCTCCTTCTGATTTGTACTGTGCTGTGTTGTGCTTAGTCCCTCAGCTGTGTCTGACTCTTTGCAACCCCATGAACTGAAGCCCGTCAGGCTCCTCTGTCCATGGGATTCTCCAGGCAAGAACACTGGAGTGGGTTCCGTTCCCTCCTCCAGGAGATCTTCCCCACCCAGGGATTGAACCCAGGTCTCCTGCATCACAGGTGGCTTCTTTACCATCTAAGCCACCAGGGAAGCCCTCTAAGTATCTCCAATTCATTACTGAATAATTAAACTTTTTTCATGAAGTTTTATGTAGCGATCATCAGTGCTAAAGATTCTATTTCAAGCAAAAAGAAAATGTTATAGAGGTGTTCTTTTTTTTTTTTTTAGATTTGTTATTAACATTTGCAGTAGAAATCTAAATGTTTTGCAAGGATTTGTATGGTAGAGAAGAATATATATACATGTATATTGTGTGAAATTGTTAGTCACTTAGTTGTATGCAACTCTTTCAGACCTCATGGACTATAGCCCGCCAGGCTCCTCTGTCCATGGAATTCTCCAGGCAAGAATACTGGGGTGGGTAGCTATTCCCTTGTATACATATTTTATATTTGTTGTTATTGTTATTTGGTTGCTAAGTTGTAACCAACTCTCTTGCAGCTCCATGGACTGTAACCCACCAGGCTCCTCTGTCCATAGAATTCTCCAGGCAAGAATACTGGAGTGTGTTGCCATCTCCTCCTCCAGGAGATCTTCCTGACCAGGGATCAACCCATATATCCTGCATTGGCAGGCAGGTTCTTTACCACTGAGCCACCAGGGAAGCCCCATATACATATATACATGTATATAAATAAATACAAATATGTACATCCCTATGGTGGCTGGCTGCCAAGAATTTGCTGAATGTTTACAGAAAAATTTACCTAAGTCTACTCAGTAAGGCCCTCATTCTGCCAGAGCTCAGAGTGTTTAGTAATTAAGAAAAGATGGGGGATGAAAAACTCAACACGAATGGCCTATCACCGTTGAAGGTAGTGAACTGGACCTATTAAACGACCTCTAGACAAGTTTCAAGACAATCTCATAAAACATTGTCTCCTATACCTGCCAGGTGAGCAGGAAAAGCATCAGTTGCAGGAAAACCAGAGCCAGCGGAGAACACCATTAGAAAGCTGAACACTCCCAACTTCTTCCCCTTTTCCCTCCACAAATTCGTATTAACAGGAATGTGTACTTGGACTTGGGACTCAGCGTCCGAATGTTGATGGCATGTTGCCACTGCCTTCAAGATGTTCACTCATGACCCGATGCTGCCTCTCCTCTTCTCTTTTCTCCTCTTCTTCATTCAGCCTTTGCTCTGAAAAGAAACAAAACAAAACATCATCTTCAGATAAATCCCTTTGTCCTGCCTTCATATGTTGGTTTGGTTATCTCTCCATATGTTGTTGTTATTCAGTCACTAAGTCACGTCTAACTCTCTGCCACCCTGTGGACTGCAGCACACCAGGCTCCCCTGCCCTTCACCGTCTCCTGGAGTTTGCTCAAACTCATGTCCATTGAGTCGGTGAAGCCACCCAACCATCTCATCCTCTGTTGCCCTTTTCTCTTTTTGCTTTCAATCTTTCCCAGCATCAGGGTTTTTTCCAATGAGTTGGTGCTTCACATCAGGTGGCCAAAGTATTGGAGCTTCAACTTGACCATCAGTCCTTCCAGTGAATATTCAGGGTTGATTTCCTTCAGGATTGATGTCTCCATAAAATCCCTCTATTCAGTCCTAAGATATTGAATGAGGTCCCCCTGGGTGCCAGGTCGTGTTCTTGTTTGAGGAGGACTGGAGTCCTGTTCCAGAGGGCTAATATCAACCGTTCTTTTAACTGAAGTCCTCTTTGTTTCATTTTTCTTCTTTCTCTTGTTTGGAAAGTGGGAGATGTTTACTCACAACTTCAGTGCTTACATATTCACAGAGAAAGTGAAAGCATAACCAATCAAAGAGCATAAACAAAGAGAGTCTATTTCAGCTTCGTTTGTGGATGTCTCAGGGTAGATTTATTTTGCTTTGGACTGAATCAAGTGCTCATCGCTGGCCCGAACAACTCTGTGGATTTCTAAGGGCAGGACACATGTTTGCTGCAGCTGTGGAAGTCCCATAAAGTCTAGTAAGTTTGCAGGGGGTGCTTATTTGGGAGAAGAACGCATGGAAGAATAAATGCATGCATGCATGAACGAGTGAGCGGCTTCAGGGTACATGTAATCTAATAGGGGAGGAACATGGGAAATTCATCATACTAGGAGGCAAGGAAGAGTGAAATTTTTAAATCTTTCATTATTTTTGGAGTTCCATTTACACCAGGAAGTAGTGTGTAAGAGACTATGCACCCATCAAAACACCAGATTGACTAAAACTTACTCTTTACTTTTGGGGGCTTCCCAAGTGGTATTGGTGCTAAAGAACCCACCTGCCAATGCAGGAGACACGAGACACAGGTTCGATCCCTGGGTCAGGAAGATCCCCTGGAGGAGGAAGTGGCAACCCATCCCAGTATCCTTGCATGGAGAATCCCATGGGCAGAGGGGCCTGTAGTCCATGGGGTCGCAAAACGTTGGACACAACGTAGTGACTGAACAACAGCGTAAAAAGATGAAAAACACAGCTTAGAGAATATAGACATGAACACTGTGTTATAACAATTAAACTTGCTAGGAGACTAGCTCTCAATTATTCTCACCACATAAAAAAGAAATGATAATCACCTGACTTGGGAGAGGTGATATCTGTGGCCACAGTGACAACTGGATCACAATATTAAAATGCAACAGATAAACAGATTATACACCTTAAATGTTATATGTCAAACAAAGCTGAATTTAAAAAATACTATTCATCATAGTGTACTCAGGAGACTTCCTGGAAGGAAAGTTCTTGATCCAAGAGCATGGACAGTTTCAAAGCTTGGTAAACACACTGGGAATTTGTTTCCCACTCACGTTTCTCCTTCTGCTTTTCAGAATTCCCGGGTTTCCTCTGTAGGGGTTGAGGACAGGAAACGATAGCTTTGCGCGAGGGTGGTTTTCTTCACGATTTAACTGTTCCCAGGGTTGCCTGTCTCTTCACAGACATTTCCTCACCATCCTGACCCATCGTTCCCCCGACGTAACGAGTTTGTGTTTTGTTCTTGTCTTGTGTGTGTGCGCGTCTGCAAATCTCAAACCGAGTTCCTGTCACTTAGTTAGGGTGTTTTACGATTTATAAAATCATGTCCCGTGAGCCTTAACTCAAGCCTCCTAAGCGTGCTGTGCAAGATTTGCTGTTTAGTCGCTCACTTGTGTCCGACTCTTTGCGACCTCATGGACTATAGCCAGACAGGCTCCTCTGTCCACGCGATCTCCCAGGCAAGAATAATGGAGTGGGTTGCCATTTCCTTCTCCAAGGGATCTTTCCAATCCTGGGATCAAACCCCTGTCTCCTAAATTGCAAGGTGTACTCTTCTGTTGAGCCACCGGGGAAGCCATACTTTGCAAGATTAGGTTGGTATTATTCTCATTTTCACAAGGGAAAGGGGAGAGACAGGTTCCATTTCTTGCATCTGGTTCTGAAACCAACACATAACACACTCAGAACTTGGACCCCTTCTCTTCCACCTCCCATTCTCGGGCTTCTCCTGCTACTCTGAGACAGAAAGATTAAGCAAGTCATGGGGAATCTTATTCTGTATCTTCTGTAATAAAACAGCAACACAGGTCCTCACTTTCAAAAGGAAGAATAATATCACATCAGATGTTAATTTCAATGCAGTAAAAATCAGTTGGCATGCAGGACAGTGGGGTTGGGGGTCACCTTTCTCAGCCTCTTTCTGTTTCTAAAAGCTAAACTACATCGGCTTTTTCTTACCACTGTGTTTGTGATTCTTGAGGAAAACCTGAAATCAAAACCAATTTTTTTTCATCGAGTGCTCCTTTCTGGGGAGATTTTCTTTCGAATTATGAAAAGAAAATCTTTCTACCATACGTATAAACAAAACCTGCTTTTGTCAGTAGCACCCTGTAGAAACCAGAGATGAAACATTAAATTACTCTGAGCACATGGCCACTTGCCAGTAATTATTCAATATGAGGTTTAACCAAGTTTATCTAGACTACGAGGACCGTGTATACACAGCTAAAGGGAAAGACATGGTTAAAGTAATTATCTGGCATATTCCCACCGTGCAGACAGTCAGTCTGGCTCATTTGGGCCAAGGAATAATAACCCAGCACATTCTTCTGGCCAAAAGGAGTTATTTGGCAAATCACCTCGATGTGCCCCAACAGATGAATGTTAAATCTACAAGATGCCAAGAGAAAGAAAACACGAGTGCCCTTGGGTATCAGAAAGCCCGCAGACAGGAGGGTGTAAGGGGAGGGTTGAGACGAAAGGAATGGGGTGGGTTTCAGGACACTGACGTTTAATTCTGAGACCCTTTCTGGGGCTTGCTAATTACGATTCTAGAATCTCTTCATCTGGTTTCTTTGAGTAACTCATTCATCCTTCCCATGAAACATCCCGTCTTTTCTTAGATGTTGATTATTTGTTTGTTTGTTTCCTTTCTGGGGTGTGAAGAACAGACTTGCCTTCATCATCCGAGTGCTATGGTTTATCTGGCAGTCAATCCAGCGCATTAGATAATCCCATCTTGAAATTTTCTTTTGTGATGAGTATAGGGATAGAAAGGAGATATTGACTGAGAAGCACCAGGCTTGTTTCCTTGTTAAGCACAATACAGATATTAAAATCCTGTGCAGATAACCCATGCCCTTCTGTGTTTTCCCCTTTGCCCAATTTTCTGTGGGGGTTTCTTAAATGAAGCAAACTGATCTACTATCACCCAGAGGTTCTCTCTATAGAGAATAGCATTATTCATTCTAAAAATTAGATTTTTCATTTTTAATACCAAAGTAGAAATGATGACATAAACAAGATTTCTGAGCAATTCAATTAGATTTTCCCTTTGTTGTTTATTCTGGCAGAGCAGATTGAGCAAGGCGACAGACACTGGAGGCAGTTCACTCAGGTTCAAATCGTGCCTTAACCGCTTACTAGCTAAATGACCTTACTCACCTGTGTTGTCCTAACTTTTCTCATTTTCATGAATGATTATAGCAGTGTCTAACAAAAAGGAACCTTATGAGAAATAGATTGATGTCTATACAGCTTGGCTTCCCTGGCAGCTCAGATGGTAAAGAATCAATCGGCAAAGCAGGAAACTTGGGTTCGATCCCTGGGTTGGGAATATCCACTGGAGAAGAGAGTGTCTACCCACTCCAGTATTCTTGCCTGGAGAATTCCATGGACAGAGGAGTCTGGCAGGCTACCGTCCATAGCTTTGCAAAGAGTCAGACTTGACTGAGCAACTAACATTCTCACTTTGTCATAGAGAGCTTAGCATGGACATGTGTCAACATGTATTAACTATTGAAGACAGTAGCATCTAATGATCAAATATGTCCAGTATCCTCAGATCCCCTGTAGGGTCTTAAGCAAATCTCTTACTTAATTAACCAGGATATAGTACTGACCTCGTATGTAGTTAGATGTTGTGCGGATTCAGTGAGTGGATTTGTGTAAACTGTGATTAGAACATTGTGGCCTGGGACAACGTCTCAGCAAAACCAATTCTTACAAATATTATTTATCCATGCATGATGAAACAATGTTCCAAGATCAATGAAAAACAAGAGGTAAAAAGCATGAAATGCTACATTAAAGGGGGCTTGTTTAATCATAGATTATTTAGAAAGCAGCAGTACACTCAAATATATAGTCAAATAAAACATAAATCTAAACATCTCAAGGAAGAAAAAATTGTCAGCAGACGCACTGTCGTCTCTGCTCTGAAGTGACATGTCAAAGACGACAGTGCTGGTCATCTACAATCTCCACGTTCCGCCTCCAGAAGCCAATGATAGGTTGAGGATGTAGAAATGTACTTAGAAACACACCGAAGTCCACTTTTCTCACTTTTGTTAATAGTAAGAAACGTGCCAACGAGTGTCCTGAGACATAGACATTGTGTTTACATCAACCCGGGTGAGACGGGAGCACCTGAAATGGCTTGCTGCTGCTGCTGCTAAGTCGCTTCAGTCGTGTCCGACTCTGTGCGACCCCATAGACGGCAGCCCACCAGGCTCCCCCGTCCCTGGGGTTCTCCAGGCAAGAACACTGGAGTGGGGTGCCATTTCCTTCTCCAATGCATGAAAGTGAAACGTGAAAGTGAAGTCGCTGAGTCGTGTCCGACTCTTAGCGACCCCATGGACTGCAGCCCACCAGGCTCCTCCGTCCATGGGATTTTCCAGGCAAGAGTACTGGGGTGGGTGCCACTGCCTTCTCCATGAAATGGCTTAGCTCAAACCTGAACTAGCGCTAAGTCTGCTTCGCCCCTCAAACTCGTTGCTCTCTGAATTTCCTTACCTGTCTATTCATCTTTGCTTAGTAACCAGAGATGCTGGAGTCAGGAATACATACACTTTTTAAAACTTAAAATTAATTATTGAGACAACTCAAGCCATAATAAATTTATAGAGCAACATTTGTCCCATAGTAAACGCTTGATAGATGTTGAATAAAAAAGAGGTGTAATTGGGCTTTTGACCATGTTTGAAAAGTGGGGACATTTTACGGTTTCCTGAAATTGGGTGAATGGAATTAGTGGGCTGATACACAAAATCTCTCATTTCTTTTATTGTTATAGACTGAGCCACAGAAGGAATAGTATGTTCGAATTTTGATTTCACAAAACGGCAGAGAAGGGCAAAAACTAGTTTCAGTGTCTGTGTAGAGGAAGAACAGGCAAATTAGTCACAGTTGCCACACATCATTGGGAATGAACATGTGCTGAGAATGGTGTACACACAGGAGGTAAACATATGCTAACAGACGCTACTTCTTTTGGGGTGATTTTAATGCGTATCCAAAGTATGTGTCTCCTCTTGGGTTCATATGTTGTGTTTTTAGTGAGATATTGACTAAAAAGTGTTCCCTCCTTTTAATTTGTGTCTTAAGCATAAAGTTTATCTTGCAATAGTACGTGTGGGCCAGCATCTATCCAATTATTTGACACGTGAAATTAAAAGGCTAAATACACATGTTTAAGTCACAATATTGCTAAGAATATAAAACTGAAAAGTCTTCTCTATTTGAATTGTGGTGCTAGAGAAGATCTGGAGAGTCCTGTGGACTGCAAGATCAAACCAGTCCATCCTAAAGGAAATCAACCTGAATACTCATTGGAAGACTGATGCTGAAGCTCCAATACTTTGGCCACCTGATGCGAAGAGCTGACTCATTGGAAAAGACCCTGATGCTGGGAAAAACTGAAGGCAGAAGGGGAAGAGGGCAGCAGGCAGTGAGATGGCAGACGGCATCACCAACTCATTGGATATTGACGTAAGCAAATTCCAGGAGATGGTGGAGGACAGAGGAGCCTGGCACATTGCAGTCCATGGGGTCACAAACCCCAGATATGACTTAGTGACTGAACAACAAAAAGTCCTATCTATGTGCTTTAAAAAACTCCCTTAATCTTTTCAACAAACGTAAACTCCAGGCTCCGACTATGATGCCCAGCTTGCTCAACCTCTCTTTTCAGAATAAGAACAGAACTTAAAAACAGTACCTTCTGTTACAGTGCAGCTCAGCTCCTGAATTGGTTCTGCTTTTCCCTGTTTCCGGCTGGCACCTATGTCTTTACATCTCAATGACTAATCATTACATTTGACTAAAGAAATATAGACTCTCTAAGGCAAGACTCTTTTACGCCTTGAGGGATACAAACCCACACAAATAAACTTGTTTTGTCAACAGGCAATTCACAGAACTGTTGAATTTTGTTTGGTTTGTTGTATTTTCACTATCTTTACCCACCAGCCATTTGCAAAGGAGTTGTGGACCAAAAACTGTCGTAGTTTTAAGCAGAAGGAAGGGAAGGAAATTCAAAAAGAGAAGCACGTAGACACTCCCTATCCCTCTATTTCTAAATTTCGCTTCAGCAGAGTTTTAAACCGGTTGGTCTAAAGCAAATATTTAAGTGTTAAAAAAAAATCCTGTAACCATTTTTAATGCAATTTACATTTCTTATTAGCCCCTCTGATTTAAAATCTTTGTAATTAGCTCCTTAGAATCACCTTGGTACAATCTGAAGGCAACACTCAGCAGTTACAGAATAGAAAAGGAAAGAAAGAGGAATTGTAAAGAAGTGTATTTATAACCTTGGTCATCGGTATCCTAAGAACGTTTCTGTTTTAATAATTAATTCGCTTATCAGTTCAGAAATGTTGAAATGACTTTTGGAATCCCAGGCTCTAAGGCTGTTGGCACCCTGCACGTTTCCTGACTGCAGTTTCCTTAACTTTCCATTTAATTTTTTTTTTTCTTTTCCCTGAAACTAAAATCATTTAATGAAATCTGACGCGTCAAGGCCACTGACTGATCTTCTGAACAGAAGGTATGCAAAGGTGGCCAATTCCTTTAAATTACAGCCCCTGTCCAGGTTGCAAGACATCATTTCCAGGCAGACAAAGTGCAAAGGAGTCAGAAATGCTGAGACATAACTAATAACAAGGGAAAAAAGAAGAATATGAAAACCCTGAAGGAAAAATAAGTTCAACACGCAGAAGAGACCATCAGGAGGTAGGGGGAGGAAAAAGCCCACGTGCAATTTTTTTCCCACTTACTCTGTTTCCTTTACGTTCCCTAGATCAGGGCCGCCGGTAGGAGATTGATACATTTATTAATTCTCCATGCAGAAAGACAAACAGTGGACTCAGTCCGGTGGGGTTGAAACGTCTGGCCTCAGGTTCCCTACGGAATCTTCCAACCTTGGCTAATGGTCTCTGACCACACAGATCCATTTAAAGAATACCATATCCATTTTCGAAAATCTCATTTAGACTCATACATAAAATAAAATCATCCTGTCATAATGTCTTGGTTTTCTCTGGTTCTTCTTTTTATTTCTTTTGATTAATTTAAAATACAGAGCCAAGCAAAGACAAAGGAAAAAAAAAAGGCAATTTAAAGAATGTTCAAATCATCTTTGTCATATGATTTTTCTTTTTAAATTGTGAGAACATAGTGAAATTAACAGTTTCTTTCTGCATAAAGTGGTATTTATGACCTCACCCTTAGAAACTATGTAAGTAAATATTCGTGGAGAAATATTTTCACCTATTTTACATGTTTATTAATTTAAGATCTGACTGTGAGGAAACTGTAAATTATGGAATGCGTTTTATTAGAGTAAATACTGGTGTTTTCGGGGGTTTTTTTAAGCAGAGTGAAAAGAATCCTTTTTTGTCCCCCTTTGGAGTGGAGCCTTGCCATTTTTCCCTTCAAGAACTCATCTTAGATGCTAAATGCTTAATGAGTCTTAATAAATTTCTACATATTAGATGGAGTGTTCATGCAGCATTTCTTTTTTCTATAGTTCCTTTTATAAGTCTGACGGATAGCAGCAGCTACGGGAGACAAAAAAATGATCTGAGGTTATTCCGACTTTAACTTTTGTTCTGAAAGTAGGTAAATTTAGCTCAAATGCTTGAGGCTCCTTTATTTAAATTTTTGAAATTTCCTCAGGACAAGATAAGATGAACTATTCCTTTGTATTACAGTGCCCCCAGATTTTGTGGGAAAAAAAAAAATTAAAATATTATTAGGAATGAAAAATCACTCTTTGAAAAATCAACTTGCATATAAACCTGAAAAATAAACAAGATTTAAGTTTGTGTTCTGGATAATGAACTGGCAAGGGTGTTATTTTACTAAAGTGTTCGGTTATGTCTGTTTATGTTATTAAGTGGGATGAGATAAAGTGCATATTCAACTCTTCTTTCAAAGGACAGAATATATCATTTTAACTAATTAGGTCCATTTATCTTACCTTTATATTTCTTCAGGTTGGTTCCTGAAATAGACCATGAAACCAACCTATTTATAAAATCTGTTAAAAAAAGTCAAAATTTGTTGGACAGAATATCTAACATAAATTTTCAGTTGGCTACATTCAATGCAAAATTGTAAAACTGAAATTTTACATGTACATTTATTTTTGTAATATTATAAAAGTTTCTATTTTGCTAAAAAATATTTGTGCAAGGCAAATTAAAATATCTGGAAGACAGGTAAGATTATATTTACATATATGTACACAAGCCTAATATAAAATATAACTATGAGTACATATAGACATACATAAATATAATTTTATATATGTTGTATAAACATATACATTTATATAGTTATTTGTATGATGTGAATACATATTCATAAAAACAGTTTGTGATGTTATCCACCCTAAAATATAAATCTGGGAGAATGCTGTCTTGATTGTGAGCCATTAGAATTTAAAAATAGCTACTTAAAAAGCAAATAAATATAAATTTTTTAATGTTTGAATTCCAACATTGCTCTATGTACTAAAGAGCTGAAGGTATATACAAAGATTTTAGTGGAATAAAAAGCAAATATGGGTGATGTTTTCAAATAAAATCTAACTGGTATGTGTGCATGTGTATAACTGAATCACTTTACTGCACAGCAGAAATTAACACAACATTGTAAAGAAACTATAGTCCAATAAAATAAAAAAATGTTCTAAAGTATTGAAGTCTTCAGAAAAGGGGGAGAATTCAAGCAGAAAAACTGAAGCATAGAAGCAAGGCAGTAACATAGAAAAAAATTAATTTCAAGGGTTTTGAGAACAGATGGATTTCTGTCCACGCTCAGATCTGCCAGTTATTAGCCCTAACACAATTATATGTACAGGAGTTATTCTGTCTCTGATCTTCATGTAATAATGTGTCAATGTTGTAACGGTACTTAACCCACAGTTTTGCAAAGGGGATGTAAGGTGGTGAATGAAAGCTACCTCGCTTAGCCTACCCCCAAGTGGTAGGAGTTGAACGTATGTTGGTGTCCCACTGTGCCCTGCCTCCAGCTTCTGCTTTGCACGAAACAAGTAGAGAAGTTTTCTAAGTTGCGATATTACAGCGATAGTGGCAAAAAAGGAAAGGAAGCCCCCAGGTAAAGCCCCAGTTCAGTCAAGAGAGAGGGCTCAGTTTGGGGCAGGACAACAGCATGAACCTGACAAAGTGAAAGGGCACCGGTTTCTCAAATCAGGCTGATACCATTCTAGAGGATGAGCAGTACAGTCTCGGCTTTCTTCAGCCTCATTATCTTGACTTGTAAAGACCCTGCTTCAAAGAGCAGTGATGAGTGATAAATACAACCGCAGAGCATTGTTATTGAAACATCTAAATCTAGGGATCTTCCCTGGTGGCTCAGACGGTAAAGTGTCTGCCTACAATGCAGGAGATCCAGGTTCAATCCCTGGGTCAGGAAAGTCTCCTGGAGAAGGCAATGGCACCCCACTCTAGTACTCTTGCCTGGAAAATCCCATGGATGGAGGAGCCTGGTAGGCTACAGTCCATGGGGTCGCAAAGAGTCGGACACGACTGAGCTACTTCACTTTCACTTTCTTTCACTAGTTTCTGTCCTCTCTTATTATACAGGACATGTTATCAGGGGAGCAAGGCTTGGCATGGTTGCAGTCCATAAAGCTGGCATGGATTGGCTGACAGACCATAAAAATTAAAAAAATTAAAATTAAAAAAAAGAACACATTTCTCTGTCAGGTAAGCAGTCTATAGTCAATCATAACTTCCTCATGCAAAGGAGGATCAAGATGGATCATGGGCTTATAAAACTGAAAAGAAAGCTACTGCTGCTACTAAGTCACTTCAGTTGTGTCCGACTCTGTGCGACCCCATAGACGGCAGCCCACCAGGCTCCCCCGTCCCTGGGATTCTCCAGGCAAGAACACTGGAGTGGGTTGCCATTTCCTTCTCCAATGCGTGAAAGTGAAAAGTGAAAGTGAAGTCGCTCAGTCGTGTCTGACTCTTAGCGACCCCATAGACTGCAGCCTACCAGGCTCCTCCGTTCATGGGATTTTCCAGGCAAGAGTACTGGAGTGGGGTGCCATCGCCTTCTCCGAAGAAAGCTGCTAGGTGCTGCCAACTGGGCAAAGCCTTTCTTCTTAATGGAAGACTTCTGTCTAGAGCTATTGAAAGAAAGGTAGACAAGATGACTTTGCATGTCATGTGGAACTCAGTGTCCTGAAGAACTTGGGCCAGGTATGAGAAAACCAGGTTAATTGATTCAACAGCTATTGACTGACACCGGCTGTACAGGAGAGATGAGTGGGTACATTGGCACTCTTGGCCAAGAGGAAGTGTTGCTACCGAATTAAGTGAAGACCCTGTTGTCTGCTTCCCTTTTTATATCTCTGAACTGAGATTTTATGTAGAGTCTTGACATACTCCCGTTCTCAGGGAAACCACCAGGGCTGTCGCTCTCTGGCATTTTATTCAAGCCTCACTGTTCTCCATTAGGTATAGCCAACCAGCATGGCCCTTCTTGTGCCTCAGAATCTATATTCAAACTATTATGAGACTCTGGAAAAGTATTTCCTGTCTTCTTTGCATCTTTGCATATATGGACTTGCTTGAAATGAATGCCGTGCATGTTTAGTAACCACCACTGAACTCAAGGTATCTTTCCATCCACATAGCTATAACAGCCCACGGATACCTTTGTGCCTTGAGGCCCCTTGCTCTGCTGAGTTGAACACAAGAGCCACCTGTACCATGTTCCTTGGTCTTGGAGTCGCATGACCTCTTCTAGGGCAGCGAATGTTGTTGCTCTTTGAGGCACAACCCCCCCATCATCCCTCACCCTGCTATGTTTGTTCTGCTGCCCCCCTGGTCCTGATGCTTGGAAATGATGTTCTCACAGGCTATTCATTCTAGTCTTTCCACAGCCTATTTCCTCTGACCAGACATTGCAGTTTTCCTGCTGAACATTCCTCAAGTCCGTGTGGTAAAGTTAAGTTCAGGGTAAGACCTTCATAACCACCTCATTGAATATTGCAAACCTGTTTCCCCTTTCCTTGTGTGTATGGCTCCATATCAATTACTCTGTGGTAACCTGCTCTGTAGTCTGTATAGTCAAAGCTATGGTTTTTCCACTAGTCATGTACAGATGTGAGAGCTGGACCATCAAAGAACCTGAGCACCGAAAAATTGATGCTACTGAACTTTGGTACTGGAGAAGACTCTTGAGACTCCCTTGGGTGGCAAGGAGATCAAACCAGTCTATGGTAAAGGAAATCAACCCTGAATATTCATTGGAAGGACTGATGCTGAAGCTCCAATCCTTTGGCCACCTGATGTGAAGGGTCGACTCACTGGAAAATATCCTGATGCTGGGAAAGACTGAGGGCAGGAGGAGAAGGGGATGACAAAGGATGAGATGGTTGGATGGCATCACCAACTCAATGGACATGAGTTTGAGCAAGTTCTGGGAGGTGGTGATGGACAGGGAAGCCTGGCATGCTACAGTCCATGGGGTGGCAAAGAGTCAGACATGACTTAGCATCTGAACAACAAAAACAAGAAACCATAATCAGCCTCATCACTGAAACATCGTTCCTTTAGATACGCACGTGGGGTCCTATAGCCCTAATATGAGTTGATGTAATTGATATGTTTTCACAGTAACAATCAAAATTATTACAACTTTCCACACTGAGTTTGTTTCAAGTTTTTGGCATCAGGATAAAATCTACATTTGAAAAGAATAAATAAATTCTGGAGACCACATTCTCTGAGATTGCTCATTGAAGTACAAGAAATAAAGGTGTTGCATGACTGCAAAATGTTCTGACTAGAAAAATAATTAAAGGAATACTATCTTGATATCCTCAAATTTGAAGATGCAGCAAAGGAATCAAAATATGATCTGAAAAGGTAGAAAATCACGGCCATTTTAAGTGTCCAAAAGTGTGGAGAAGCTGAAGTCAGTGAGGACTCCAACAACCTTTACCTGCGTGCCATCTCAAGCGTGCTCACCGAACTTGCCAGGGTTTTGAACTTGGCAGGGAAATTCTTATAAAAATAAAAGTGATCCACTTTAAATTCACTGCGACTGGAACCTCTATAAGTTATGTTCTTGTCTGGAGGCCAGATCAGGGTGGCAAGGAAAATATTTGGAGCTGGTCCTGGCACACAACTTTTGACATTTAGGTGAAACTTGCTGAGAAGAGAGTCATGTTAGTTTATCCTGAATCTGAAGCCTCATTATGTTAGAGACATAAGTGCTCGTTTTTGCAGCCCTATGTTTGGTCTTTAAGCCAAATGTACATGTGACTGTGGTCCTAGGGCAGAGCAGTAGGGTACTCTGCAGAGAGAATAAGAGAGCTTATTCTTACTGCCGCACCTAGAGTAATGGTCACCTTTCACTCTTCTGAGGCCTTCAGTCAAAAAAAATACATGTATAAAATGGTTAAACATACACCATATATATACACAATAACATATTATATACTTACATATATAATATATATTATATATATATAAAAATACATGTATAAAATGGTTAAAACATACACCATATGTATACACACATATAATATATTATACATTTACATATACTATATATATATATATATATATGATCTTTACAGTTCTGAAACTATTTAAATGTTTTCACTACACCTAAGCAATAGTATTCCAATACTCTTGCCTGGAAAATCCCATGGGCGGAGGAGCCTGGTAGGCTGCAGTCCATGGGGTTGTGAAGAGTCGGGCACGACTGTAGTGACTTCACTTTCACTTTTCACTTTCATGTACTGGAGAAGGAAATGGCAACCACTCCAGTGTTCTTGCCTGGAGAATCCCAGGGACAGAGGAGCCTGGTGGGCTGCCATCTATGGGGTCACACAGAGTTGGACACGACTGTAGCGACGCAGCAGCAGCAGCAAGCAATAGTATAACTGAATAGAAAATCACTGGACTTCTTTCTCTACTCCTTGAACATCTTTAAAATGCACCCCATTAACCACCCTTCTCCCCCCAAAATTTACCTCTGTAAAGAAATCTTTGGATTTATGTCCACTTCCTATTACATACATATATATATAATATGTATATTATATTATACATATAATTTATTGACTACACCAAAGCCTTTGACTGTGTGGATCACAAAAAAAATGTGGAAAATTCTTAGAGATGAGAATACCAGACCACCTTGCCTGCCTCCTGAGAAATCTGTGTGTAGGTCAAGAAGCAGCAGTTAGAACTGGACATGGAACAACAGACTGGTTCCAAATCAGGAAAGGAGTACGTCAAGGCTGTATATTGTCACCCTGCTTATGTGACTTGTATGCAGAGTGCATTATGTGAAACGCTGGGCTGGATGAAACACAAGCTGGAATCAAGATAGCCAGGAGAAATATCAATAACCTCAGATATGCAGATGACACCACCCTTATGGCAGAAAGTGAAGATGAACTCAAGAACCTCTTGATGAATATGAAAGAGGAGAGTGAAAAAGTTGGCTTAAGACTCAACATTCAAAAAACGAAGATCATGGCACCCAGTCCCATCACTTCATGGCAAATAGACGCAGAAACAAGGGAAACAGTGAGAGACTTTATTTTGGGGGGCTCCAAAATCACTGCAGATAGTGACTGCAGCCATGAAATTAAAAGACACTTGCTCTGTGGAAGAAAAGCTATGACCAACACAGACAGCATATTAAAAAGCAAAGACATTACTTTACCAGCAAAGGTCTGTCTAGTCAAAGCTATGGTTTTTCCAGTAGTCATGTATGGATGTGAGAGTTGGACTATAAAGAAAGCTGAGCGCCAAAGAATTGATGCTTTCGAACTGTGGTGTTGGAGAAGACTCTTGAGAGTCCCTTGGCCTGCAAGGAGATCAAATCAGTCCATCCTAAAGGAAATCAGTCTTGAATATTCATTGGAAGGACTGATGCTAAAACTGAAACTCCAATACTTTGGCCACCTGATGCAAAGAATTGACTCATTTGAAAAGACCCCGATGCTGGGAACGATTGAAGGCAGGAGGGGAAGGGAATAACAGAAGATGAGATGGTTGGATGGCATCACTGACTCAATGGACATGAGTCTGAGCAAGCTCCGGGAGTTGGTGATGGACAGGGAAGCTTGGTGTACTGCAGTCCATGGGGTCACAAAGAGTCGGACATGACTGAGAGACTGAGCTGAACTGATATATTATATATATATAATATATCAGTTCAGTTATACATATATATATATATATACACACACGTACATAAATGTGTGTGTTCTCAGTCACTTCAGTTGTGTCTGACTCTTTGTGACCCCATGGGCTGTAGTCTACCAGGCTCCTGTGCCCATGGGATTTCCCAGGCAAGAATACTGGAGTGGGTTGCCATGCCCTCCTCCAGGAGATCTTCCAGACCCAGGGAACGAACACATGTCTCTTTCGTCTCCTGCATTTATAGGTGGATTCTTTACCACTAGTGCCACCTGGGAAGCCCCTGGTGCTGGGCTTTTCAGATTTCCTACCAGAGCTCGAATTCACAGTCCACTGAACAATGGGAGGATGTCCATTTACACTTGTGTGTGTGCCTTTTCCTGGGGTGGACATTTGTCCTTTCATCCTTTACAAAGTATAGACATCCCAGTCACCAGGAGGTGGGGCCAAGAGAAGGATCTCCTTTAAGCTAAGAAGTGGGCAGAGGTCCTAGGTTTAGAGAGTCAGGAATTCCACTGGGAATCTTTGCACATTAGGTCACGCTTTCAGGGGCAGTTTCAAGAGGGCTTATTCCCATTGATGAAAGTGAAGTGAAGTTGCTCAGTCATGTCCGACTCTTTGCTACCCCGTGGAGTATAGCCCACCAGGCTCTTCTGTCCATGAGATTTTCCAGGCAAGAATACTGGAGTGGGTTGCCATTTCCTTCATCCAGGGGATCTTCCCAACCCAGGGATCGAACCCAGCTCTCCCGCATTGCAGGCAGATGCTTTAACCTCTGAGCTACCAGGGAAGCTACAGTGTACTTAAGACCCCTCCGTTGGTCAGGGTGTTAGAATCCCTGATTCGAACCAAGCTGGCAAGTTTCCCAGGACGATGGTTCTTGTGACAGCATGTAAGTCATCCTTCCAGAGTGTGATACGCCTGCCTCTGCCTGAACCCTGTCCTACAATCTCCCTGCCGTTCGTGACAGCTGACGAAAAGCCTTGCCATAAATTCCCTGTCCACTTAATCAGAGCTGGATTTTCTTGTTTGAAAGTGAACAGTCAGGTTAGTCCAATAGAGTATGAATGTCTCCTTCTCTGTGTTTCATGAGGATAGAACTGTTTATATTCTGTTATGAAAAAAAATTGTATGAATTTTAATAAGCATTAATTTTCTTTTTCTTCCAGAAAACATCCTGATTCTGCATATTCTTCGATTACTTCTATGCCCTCTTAGAGTGTCATAATGACATTAACATTATATTTTAGTGGTTTCATTTTTCATCATTTCTCTATCATAAAGTTCCCATCATTGGATTATTTGTTTCCTTCAAGAACAGTAATTAGGTATTATACATTCTCTGAGCCTTTGTAATTCTGAAATGCATTTCTAAAATATTTAAATGTTTACATTATACCTAAGCAATATTTAACTGAATAAAAAATTATCAGACTTCTTTCTTTACTTCTTAAACATCTTTATAATGCATTTCATTAACCCCAAAAATTTAGTTCTGGGAAAAGAAATCTAATTTCAACTAGTTTTTTTGTTTTCATTTATTGGTAATCTTTTGCTTGCAGAATATTTCCCCATCTATATTTCAGTTTAAAATATTTATATACATTTATACATGTATTTTGCTGCTTTAACTTTTCATTATGTCGTCTTAGAATTTGCTATAACCCTTTAACATGAAAAAGCACACTCATTGTCAGCTTGGAGATTCGTTTTCTGTTGCCATTTGTGATTTCTTTCGTGGCTTTTTGTCCATCTTGCTTTGGCTTTTCCTCTTGCTTTGCATGCTCTGCGCTTCTGTCATTGAGGTTCTTGCCTCTGTTCTCCTCATGGCTGTCGCTCCCCTTCATTTTCTAGTTTTCATTCCTTCATCCTTTTTTTTTTCAAATTCTGAGAGAGTATCCTTTCAGCTATTCTTGGCTTCATTTCTCCGCAGAATCTCTTTTTTTATATTTTCACTGAGCTATTTGTTCCTTTTCCAGTATCCAGGAGGCTTTTTCCAGCTCAACGTATCTTTTCAAGATCACCATCTCTAGTATAAGAAATATAAAGGATCTTGTTTGTTTGTTTCTGTCTTTTTGTTTTTCTTTCTCCTACTGTAAGCCTGAATCTGTGAAAATGTTAGGAATCACGACAGTTTTAGAAATACCAAGGCTGCAACTTTAACGGAAAGTTACTAAGTTGTTAGTCTCCAAACATCAGATTCCAGCTATTTCGTTAAGTGTGACCTTTTCCCTGTCTCTTATCCTGAAACAAGGAATTAGTGAATTATTTATTTTGCATAGTCCTTGTAATTGCCCTCCGTTGGTGTCACTGATCAAAAAATGACTTCCACAAATAAACATTTGCATAGGTTCTTGCTTTTTAATATACTAAAGAGATTAAATGAATCCATTTTTTAAAAAAACCTGGTTCTAAGGTCAGCTACACAATTATTTATTTTACATTGAAATTCCAAGGCTATCCTATAGAATCATCTGAAACATTAAGCTTCTTTTATGTATTACATAACTTGTGAACACCAGTACAGATTACTCCACAAAACGAATTGGTGTCAAGAGCTTATTATCTTTACATAACTCAAAATTTTCATAATTAAAACTGATTGGTCATTAGTAGAAATAAGGATATCGTTTCAGGAATGTTGAGGATTCTTCTCACTAGTCTGAAGCTCCTTACTGATAAGAGATTTTTGAGTGAAAGGTACTTATTCACCTGGCGTTCCCTGGAAACTTGAGGTCATTATTAGCCATCCTAGAGATCAGATTCGGAGAAGGCGATGGCACCCCACTCCAGTATTCTTGCCTGGAAAATCCCATGGACGAAGGAGTCTGGCAGGCTGCAGTCCATGGGATCTCGAAGAGTCGGACATGACTGAGCACCTTCCCTTTCACTTTTCACTTTCTTGCATTGGAGAAGGAAATGGCAACCCACTCCAGTGTTCTTGCCTGGAGAATCCCAGGGACGGGGGAGCCTGGTGGGCTGCCGTCTATGGGGTCGCATAGAGTCGGACACGACTGAAGTGACTTAGCAGCAGCAGAGATCAGATTAGATTCCAAGAATATCTGCTCCAGATGAGTTGACTCTTTATTATTATTTTTTTTAGTTGGAGTATAATTGCTTTATAATGTTGTGTTAGTTTCTGTTGTACAACAAAGTGCGTCAGCCATAGGTGTACATATGCACCCTCCCTTTTTGTCTCCCCCCCCCGACCTTCAGGTCACTGTAGAGCACCACGCTGAGCTCCCTGTGCCCTCCAGCATCTTCCCACAAGCTGTTTTACGTGTGGCCGTGTGTGCACGTGAATGCTGCTCTCCCAATTCACTCCACTCTCCCCCTTCCCGTGTGCACAAGTCCACTTTCTATATCTACATCGCTATTCCTGCCATGAAAATAGGTTCAATGTCACTCATTACCAGAGAAATACAGATCAGAACTGCGATGAGGCATCACCTCACACCAGTCAGAACATCCACTAACTTTAAATACTGGAGAGGATGTAAAGAAAAGGGAACTCTCCTGTACCCCTGGTGGGAATGTGAGTTGACACAGCCACTATGGAGAACAGTATGGAGTTTCCTTAAAAAACTAGAAACAGAACTAGCCTATGACCCAGCACTCCCACTGCTGGGCACACACCCGGAGAAAAACGTGTTTCAAAAAGACACATGCGCCCCAGTACTCACTGCAGTACTATTTGCAACAGCAAGACAGGGAGGCGATCTAGAAGTCTGTCAGCAGATGGATGGATAAGGAGGATGTGGCACATATACACAATGGAATACTACTCAGCCATAAAAAGGGATGAGAATGGGTCATTTGTAGAGACATGGATGGACCTAGAGTCTGTCTGAAATAAGTCAAAACAGATGAGTCAATCTTACAACACAAAGTCCGAGAATTAAACTGAAAACACTAACCAACTCAATTTTTTATTTGGATCTACCAGAGAAATATCAATAACCTCAGATATGCAGATGATACCACCCCTATGGCAGAAAGTGAAGAGGAACTAAAAAGCCTCTTGATGAAAGTGAAAGAAGAGAGTGAAAAAGTTGGCTTAACTTTTTCTCAACTTTTTTCTCAACTTTCAGAAAACTAAGATCAATGCATCTGGTCCCATCACTTCATGGGAAATAGATGGGGAAACAGTGGAAACAGTGTCAGACTTTATTTTTTTTGGCTCCAAAATCACTGCTGCTGCTGCTGCTAAGTCTCTTCAGTCGTGTCCGACTCTGTGTGACCCCATAGACGGAAGCCCACCAGGCTCTCCCATCCCTGGGATTCTCCAGGCAAGAACACTGGAGTGGGTTGCCATTTCCTTCTCCAATGCATGAGAGTGAAAAGTGAAAGTGAAGTCGCTCAGTTATGTCCAACTCTAGCGACCCCATGGACTGAAGCCTACCAGGCTCCTCCATCCATGGGGTTTTCCAGGCAAAAGTACTGGAGTGGGGTACCATTGCCTTCTCCGAAAATCACTGCAGATGGTGATTGCAGCCATGAAATTAAAAGATGCTTACTCCTTGGAAGGAAAGATATGACCAACCTAGACAGCATATTCAAAAGCAGAGACACTACTTTGCCAACTAAGGTCCGTCTAGTCAAGGCTATGGTTTTTCCAATGGTCATGTATGGACGTGAGTTGGACTGTGAAGAAAGCTGAGTGCTAAAGAATTGATGCTTTTGAACTGCGGTGTTGGAGAAGACTCTTGAGAGTCCCTTGGACCGCAAGGAGATCCAACCAGTCCATTCTAAGGGAGATCAGTCCTGGGTGTTCATTGGAAGGACTGATGCTAAAGCTGAAACTCCAGTACTTTGGCCACCTCATGTGAAGAGTTGACTCATTGAAAAAGACTCTGATGCTGGGAGGGATTGGGGGCAGGAAGAGAAGGGGATGACAGAGGATGAGATGGTTGGATGGCATCACCAACTCGATGGACATGAGTTTGAGTGAACTCCAGGAGTTGGTGACGAACAGGGAGGCCTGGCGTGCTGCGATTCATGGGGTTGCAAAGAGTCGGACATGATTAAGCGACTGAACTGAACTGACCCAAGTTATGTAATTGCTTGATTGAATGCTATTGTCCCATTGATACTCACTGCCTGATTCTGTCTGAAGTACTTGCATAGCCTTCTTGTCATCTGCTCCATCTTCCTGTCAATATCGAAATGTTGGATTTTGCCTATGTCGCTGTCTTTGGCTTTATTAAGTCATTCCAATGACATTTATTAAACAGCCTCCTGAATCACCACCATGTTTTATTTCCCTTAAAACTATGATCAGAGGAGGCTACTTTCAAAACACAGCTTACAGAAGAATATCTGTAGAGACGGGCTATAGACAAATGACTAGCAAGAGAACGCAAAAGCAATGGGCTCCAGTGTGCAGCTCACAGTCATTTAAATTCCTTGTAACCTAAGTTACTTGTATGGAAAGTGATGTTTTATCCAACCCCCAAACCACCAAACCACACATGTTTAAGTAAGTTATGAATTTCTATTATTTTTGTATTCATACAGATTGTTCAGGATACTAGGAAAACACTAGGAAAAACATACACCGAGTCACCAGTATTTAGGTGGGACATTTTTGTGTTGGCAACTCTTTTTCTCACTTCCTTCCCCATAGGATATAGAGACATAAAGTACGTTACATTGCTTCTGGGAATTCACATGCTAAATATTCGTCGTCCCAGAAGCTCTGAACCGCTCATGTTAAGCACATATTCATCTTTCTGGATGGACCTTCCACCCATGTACCCATCTGAACTATCCAAATTCTATGGTGATGCAGCCAAGATATTCTCATCATTGTTCTGTTTCCCTATCACCCCTGGCCTGATTCGAGAAGTTTGCAGAAGGTCTTTTTTTTTTTTTCTTAATATCACTATTCTCAGAGCCATCAGATCGTCAGTAGTTCGGGGTTCAAATTGGCAGTCAGACTCAGGAGATGTAGGCTCCAGTCAGTGCTGAATGAATGAGAACATTCATATTCAGTTTCTGAGAACAGAGGGAGACCACAACCACAGAGCCCGCATGGTAACAGCACAACGGTGGCCGTGCTTCCCAAGTCCCAGTCCCCCTCGACGGAGGACGGGAAGAAGGCCATCTGTGCCAGGCTTCTCCAGTTTCACACCTTTTAAGTCAGGCGGCTCCCTGGGCCTTGGGGGTACCTCACTAGTACCCGCCTACAGCTCCATCCCATCAACATCTGTCCGCTGGTACTTGATGAACAACCTCGACAAGGAAGCAGAAGAGCTTCCTCTTCAAGGAACACAGTCACCTCGGCTCCTTCATCTTGGAAGCTGGAGTCAACGCAGCAAGCGCGGTTTATCATGGGTCAAATTCTCAGGGATCTAGCAATTAGCCCTTTTCTTCCAGAAACATCCCTCGACAGTCTCTTGATCCCGATCTCTCAAACACTGAGATCGCTTGTAGATTATCTTCCGCTCTCTCTCTTGGTCATCCTTCTCCTCTTCGTCTCTATAAGGGCCGTTGGTTCACACATTTGCCCCGTGGTTCTGCTTCCTTTTAATGGCTTTGATATCTTCTTTTTCAATCCTTCTGCCAAGAAATGTAGCATCAGTCGCTCAGTCGTGTCTGACTCTTTGAGACGCCATGGACTGTAGCCCACCAGGCCCCTCTGTCCATGGGATTCTCCAGGAGAGAACACTGGAGCGGGCTGCCATTCTCTGTCCTTGATCCGCTCCCCCATCGTTCCAGACCTGACTCCCTTCCAGCTCCCTCAGCTCTGTGGTTCCCCTTCTAGGCAGCAGTGGGCCTGCAAGCGTCAAGACTACGCCAATCCCAGCCCGGCCCAGGGAGTAGAAAGCAGCTCCACCTGAAATTCCCCAGTGGGCCCACTGCCCAGGGGTCTTGTTCATAGCACGTGCATCTCCTCAGGTCTTCAGCAGTGTGTGAACAGGACACTGACTCCCCGGAAACCCACTCCAGCACATGTGGTCAGGCTACTACCCCACGTCCCTGGGAATATCTCACACTCCCCAGATTGGCCTGGTGTTTCAGTGGTCCACACACATGAAAAGGAAGTGTTAGTCACTCAGTCATGTCCAACTCTGCGCGACCCCATGGACTGTGTAGCTCACCAGACTCCTCTGCCCATGGGCCTTTCCAGGCAAGAATACTGGAGTGGGTGGCCATTTCCTTCTGCAGGGGATCTTCCTGACTCAGGGATCGAACCCTCCTATCCTGTGTCTCCTGCATTGCAGGCAGAGTTTTTACCTTCTGAGCCACCAAGGAAGGAGGATCCATGTACTAAACAAGTCCAATTTAAGTGAGGCCGTGTGACCCACCGACAATGCTAAGGGTGGTTCTTTCATCCCTGGGATGGTTAAACCCTCTGGCCGCTTCCTGAAGGCTGTGGACCCAGGGTGGATGGCACCTTCCCCGTCAGACAAACAGAAGAGCAAATATCCAAACGCAAGGTAAAACTAAACGCAGAAATGTAGAGGCCCCAGGCAAGCAGGGTGAGCCATCCATTGTAGACCTTCCTCATTCCATGAGACATTCGTCTAGGACCGGGCGCATCTGGACTCACCATGGGTTGTTAGGTTGTGTGTGGACACTAAATCCCTGCCACCTTGCCAGCGTCCAGGGGATGTGGGAAGGGACAAGGATCATCGGATAGATTTGGAAGAGGTCAACTTTGCATTTTCAGGGATGCTAACTTGAGAAACAGGAGGCTCTAGGGCTCCAGATGTCTGGGGCATTTGCAGATTAGCAGCCCTGCCGCTTTGCCTAGAGAGCTAGCTCATGGCTGGGCTGCAGAGAGGGTCATTCAGGTCAACTTGCCATTACCCGCAGCTTCCTACTGTGGAAGCTGCGATACCCTCTCCACGCACCTGACCTCCATCATAAACACCATCACCACTACCAGTCCTGGGCCCTGAGAAGTGCTGCCTGAAATTCATCCTGGCATTCTAACTGAATATGATTTAACCTCTACCTCTGAGACCAAGCAGTGGAGAAGCCTCAGTAGCTTTCCAGAAACGTTATTAGTTGTTGAGCCATCGAGTATGTTAATGATTGTGGTTTCAGGACGATGGAAACTGGTGACAAAATATTTTTGTACGCAGTAGGGATTTGGTCCTCACTCAAGTTATATCCCAAGATAGAAATCTGAAATGTCATTGTAGCAACAGTCACTCGGAAATGCTATTTGTCAGCTAAAATTTGCAAAGAGCTGGACACAACTGAGCCACTGAGCACAGCACATCTGTCTCTGCACTGATTGACTCATATTCCACAAAACACTGGAAGAGACTTTGGTAATATTTTTCTGCTTGTTCTCAACTCACATGTACTTAATAAGTTAAGTTTGCACCAAGATTTATCAGTCTAATTCCTCTTATGTTTAGTCCATTGTAAATTTGTCAAATTGCTTTTATATAAATCGTATTTTTATGTCTTTCCAACTATCCTAAGGGTCGAAACAAGCCAATTATTGCTTCTACTGTGCACATAAGAAAACCAATATTCTGCAGTCACAGATCTGGGAGCCAGGGTCAAATAGTCGTGTGACAGAATCAACACACCCCCCCCTCCCCCCAGATTTCCACGTTCTGTATCTTGTGGGCTATTCGCACATGGCAGCTGCTTCTTACTAAACAGAAAACTATGACAGACAAATGGCCATAATTTTGAATTTCTAAAGAGTAACCCCAGTGATTTTAAAGAGCTCCAGCAAATACACATGGATAGCAAAAAAGGCCAGACCTGATTTCAGCAATGGGACGAAAGGAGGAAATTCTGCAGGGCACTCAGGTTTAGTCTGTGCTGCACTTTAGTTCTGCTATTGTTTAATTTTCTTAGTCAAAGCCATTCATCTTCCACGGGGATCAAATGCGCTGGGTGGTAAAACAACGGATGTGCGATTCGTTGGGAGCAAGGGAGCGGCGTCGGGGTAAAGGGGGGAGAGTTTGGGAATGCAGGCTTGGGACCCTGACTGCCTCAACCTCACCACAGGGCTCAAGGGAAACGACTGTTTTTCATACAAAGTGAAAAAGAGAAACGCAGGCTTCCTCTTAGGCAGCGTGTGTACTCGGGAGTCCAAGAAAGGAAATTCATCTGCTTTCTTACCCCAAGACCCCTATCCATTTGAAAGCCAGATATTTCTCTTCTCCTCCCAAGATAACATGAATATGCGTTATCAATGCCTCTTTCTAGAAGCATGATTCACAGCCACTTCTGAAATAGCCAGTGATGAGAGAATTTAGGAGTCAAAAAATCACAAAATTGATTTTCATTTACCCACCCCCACCCCCACCATACACATTCACACATCATTGCATTGTATTTTTTAAAGATGTTTTTAATGTAGTTCACTTTTTAAAGTCTTTATTGAATTTGTTACAATATTGTTTGTTTTATGTTTTGGTTTTTTGGGGTGGGAGGCATCTGGGGTCTTAGCTCCCAGACCAGGAATCGAATCCACACTGCTTGTGGTGGAAGGTGAAGTCTGAACCACTGAATTGCCAGGGACTATCCCCTCTCCTGTGTGTTACTAAAATTACTGGAAAGTTCTGGGTTCTACCTAATGCTGATTTCCTATTTGAAGATGGTCTGCATGATGGTTGAGTATGAAAAACCTTTGCTTGCTTTCCTTTTCAAAAAGGAGGCAGGGTTTTCAAATAACTTAGGCTAGCTATTCCAAGTGCATACTTCTTCCATGTCAGAAGGTTATGAAACAGCATTAGGTTTTCTTCTGGTACAATATTAACAGGGACCTTTCTCGGGTCTCCACAGGTCAATAAACTGATCTCTGGTCCCAGTATGTACACCCAGACACAATTTGAAGACATTGGGAGATGGAATCTGAAATCTAATTTTTCCTTGCAGAGACAGAATTACCTGGGAAAGACAATTGTAAACCAGGTGAGACCAAGATATGATCAGTTAGCAAGTTAGGATCTACAGATCCTGTGTAAGATCAAAGATTTCATGGTCCAGACATCTTGCAGATGCTTTAAACAGCTCTGAGTAACTTTCTGGGGAAAAAAAAAAAATGTTGGCAGACAGGACAGGAACAGATGCTAGTTTTAAGGTGGGAAGAATCTTCGAATGGAGACTAATAGGTATCACAAAAAATGTGAATTTACAACTGCACTATATGTGTATCATAATCCTTTGTTTCCTCACATAATTGTGGAAATTCTAGTAAAGAGCATTTGGAGATGGAAATGTGCTGTGTTGGGCTGGAATAGAAAGTCCGTTTTTCTTTTTTTAACAAGCTTCCACCCAACTAAAACATTTAAGTGTCCAAAACCGTAGCCCGTGTTCAATTATTATTGATGTTGTTTATTCCACTCCTAAAAATGGAAATAGATGAAATTTCTTAAATTAGGATTCATTGGGTTGGATCACTTATGCAAGATTTTCTTTCAGCCAATGAGCTAAAAACCCTCTCAGCTACTGCCTGTTACATCTTTACCGCTCAGTCCAATTCTCAGACTGCCAAGATGTGGGTGGAAATCCTTGATATGAAATAAAAATATAAAAAAACAATAAGTATAAAAGGACTCTGTGTGTTCATGTTTATAGTAGGTTATGGATGTACTACAGGGCTTTTTGCAAATTGGTCTACTTAAATGAAATGTGTGCTTTCGTTTGTACAAATATAGTTGACTTACAAGATGAATTAAGTATGATTAAGAAACTTGTAGTGACTGTAAGGACCTTAAGGTTTCCTTTTTTTTTTTTCCAGAGTATTTTCTCTACCCATGGAAACATTTTCTTCAGGATGTCACAGCTAAATATTTTTTTAAAGTGGCTAAAGAATTCCATCTACTGATACAATGAAGTATTTATACCAACACATCTAAACTTAAGTGAGATGCCCGAACATTACTCAGTTATCGATATATGATTTTTAGAGGACTTTAGACCAGCTGATGATTTGCTTTTGTCAGGCTGAGGGAGAACTATCCATTTTAGAAATAAATTACACTTTGATGAAGGTGGTTAAATGAATGGATCACCGGAGGGACAGACATAGGATTTTAAACTGGCAGTAAATGACACTGGTGAAAATAGAAACCGCATTTATTGCTGAAGATTTAGGGCTATCTCACAACGCCAAGTGTGTCCAAACTTCCTGACATCTGCTTAAGATTTTTCTATTATCTTAGTGAACTTATGGGGTTTTTTTGTTTCATGTTCTTTCTAATATTAAGTGAAGCCTCTTTTCCTATCTGTGCAATGAGGTCATACACCAGCATCATTATCATTATTTGTGTTCCAGCACAAGTTAGCTGTGCCTGCTATTCTCAAGAGATTCACTACCAAAATCTGTAGCTAGATTAAAAAGAAGAATTTCACCAGTGCTTGCCGAGGGGGAAAGGGAGTGGAGGAGGGAAGGACTGGAAGCTGGGGATAAGATGCAAACTCTCATATGCAGGATGGATACATGACAAGGTCTACAGGGAACTGTGTCCAACATCTCGAGATAAACCATAATAGAAAAGAATAGGAAGAGGGATACGTGTATATACATATATATATATATACATATACATATATATGTGTGTGTGTGCATAACTGAATCACTTTGCTATAGAGCAGAAATTAACACATTGTAAATCAACTATACTTCAATAATTTTTTAAAAAGAACTTCAAAAAATTAAATACTTCTTTTTAAAATTATAAAAAAGTTCAAATGGCCCATATATATGCTGATATCTGAAAATTATCTAACACAAGCTGTATTGAAATGAAACTACCAGTGTTTGAAAACTTGAATCTAAATGTATATGTGCTGATATGCCTAAGGTTTTTATTGACACACACACAAAGTACAATCAGCCTATAGCATGCAAGCACTCACTAACTGTGTCTCGTCACATTTCCAGACCTGGGTGTAGAGTGGATTTCCATGTCTCTCTGATAAATAATCTGAACATGTTGATACACCTTCTGGCAATATAGTTTAAGAATCACTTTGTCTCTATAATCTGAATGTTTCCAGGAAAAGCCATTTTTCTTTATATAAAATGTCCAGATAATTGTCTCCATTTCCTATTGGTGAAATATACTTGGTTGAAGCAAAAGCGAGTGTCTGTTAACCGGAGTAGAGCGCAGGAGAGAAGTTGAGTAGCTAACCTTTTTCACATGTGGTGACCACAATTACATTTCATACTGGAGCTTGTTTGCTTTCTTAGCCTGCTCCAAATGGATTCCACGGTAGCTGGGAACTTGCAAAAGTATTGCCAGTTATAACGAGAGGAAAAAATATATTGAGTTTAACTTTATTACAGCAACAACACTTGTATCAACAGGATCTGGCATAAAATGGGAAAGTTGCCGAAATTCATCAAGCGACTTCAGTGTTTAGAATAAGTGGTGGCAACCCTTGCTGTTTCTGATTCCAGATCGTCTATGGATCCTGCTTCTCTGGTCTTCTGGGTCTGCAAGCTGTCAAGGTGGAGACTGAAGGCTAAGCAGGCGTGGGCCCCGGGGCGAGAAGAACCAGCAGACCCAGGCTGCAGCAGGCCAGTCCCAGGAGGTGGGAGCCAGCAGGAAGAAATAGTTAGTCCAGGCGGACAGGCACAGCTCAGCATCAAGGAGACTGATAAGGGAGTGCTAGCGAGCAGATCGAATCAGCCTACAATTCAGGAGACCTGGGTTCCATCCCTGAGCCGGGAAGATCCCCTGTAGAAGGGAGTGGCTACCCACTCCAGTATTCTTGCCTGGAAAATTCCATGGACAGAGGAGCCCGGCGGGCTACAGTCCACGAGGTCACCAAGAGTTGGACACTGAGAAACTAACACATACCCGCAGGGAGCAGAACGCAGCACCCATTCTAGTTCAGAACACTGAATTCATTCCTGTCTTTATTCCCCAAACCTTCATTCTATCTTGCAATTTATTTATTATTTGTTGTTAAGTTGTCATTGTTTATAAGTTGTGTCAGGCAGATTCTTTACTACTGAACTATCAGGGGAGCACATTTATTATTTATTCTCTTCTATTATGATTAAAACACTGAGCTAAGTATTGGTAAAGGCTGGAACAGAGCTTCTCAGACTTGGCATTATTGATATTTGGGGCCAGACAGCTCTTTGTTTGGGGGTGAGGAAGTGCTGTTAGTAATCCACCCTGAGATGTTTAGCAGCTTTCCTGGCCTCTGCACGCTAGAGTCATTAGCAACTTCAAGCCTCAAAAATGTCTCTGGATGTTTTATGTCCCCTGGGGGCAAAAAATCTCCCCCGCTGTGTCACTGGACCAGAGGAATTGAGAATATTCTCCCTGCCGCAGTCTTCACAGGCATGAGAACTTGACCTTTGGAACTCTTTCACATTGATGCTCCTTTGTAATTCTGGGCTCACATCATATCCAGAATGCTACCTGACACAGACCTGAGAATTCTTTTTCTCTGGGATCCTCAGTAGTTATTCCAAAAAATTTGATCAGATAAGTACGTACAACATTTATAAATTCGCCCTCTCTCCAGCTCACTTGCTTTGGGAAATTGCTGGACTGGATGCTCTCAGCATATTGCCTGACCTGTGAGAGGAAAGTCACACACTTGAAATAAGCAGAGGACATGGAAAGCTGAACTTCTGGGTGCTGACTCTGTAGGAAGAAGAGCTTCCAGAAAAGTGAGAAATGACTTGAGTCATTCTAAAAGAAGAGTGTAGGAAGAGAATTTGACTCAAGAAGATCCACGTGACCAAATACACTTTGGCAAGGAGGGAGAACTTGAGAAATTACACACACTGGTGGATAAGGAGAAATAGCCATAGAAACAGATGCTTTGTGGATCCCCAGAAAGCGAGCGTGCAAGGTCATCCAAAGACCTGCCCTGCACTTGATCTTGACTCAGAAACTCCCTGAAGGAAACAAAACTCCCCGAAGGAAACATTGCATTCAGGATGCTGACTGCTTCCACTGAAGTCCAGCCACCATGTCAGTCTCTAGACAGAATATGCAAGGAGTTTAGTTCAAACCACCGTGATAGCGCTCGATCTGAAGTCAGGTCCCCGGCAGAAGGGAAACCGGAGTCCGAGGGTGCTGGCCTCCCTGGATCAGTCACACGAGAGGCCCCCAGTTCAAGGCTAACAATATCTGACGCGTGAGGTAAATAGCCTGCAGTCTGTTGCGCCGAGCAAGGCTGCAAGCTGAGAAAGGCGTCCATGGGCTGGAACCCTAGGAGCGGAGCGCTCAATGCTGATGAACGGAAGAGACCCACCGTGAGCGTGGTGCCTACCCAAAGAACCCAGCGCAGAAAGCTGTAAAACACAACTTTAAAGGGAGCTCTGGGCTCCAGCAGACCTCCCCGGGGTGGGGGGTGGGGCTGGAGGCGAGGTGGGTTCATTTGTTTTTATTTGCCGGTTTCACTCCAGAAGGCGATGTTTGGTTTTGCCTCCAGGACTGCTGCAGGGGAGGAGATATGGCCCATGAAGCGCCGGTGGACCTCACCAGGCAGAACCGCGAGGAGCCATTTGTCAGAGCTCCAGACGTGGGCGAACACGTCCGCAGATGCCCTGAGTTTGTTGTTATTAAAAGCGGGTTTCAGGCTGATGAAAGCTCCCAGGTCGGTAGCCTCTGAAACCTGGAGCTGAACAGCAGGGAAGATACAATCGCAAGGACACACTCGAGTGCAAAGATAGCGCCCTTCCTTCCAGGCGCTGCCTCCAGCAGAGCCCGTCTCTGGCAATGGGGTGCCGATTGCCTGATTGGCTGATCCTAGGGCAAGAGAAAGGGATTTCAACCCCGGGACACATTCATGCCAGACCCTGATTCCTATAAAAAGACCGCTGCTTGCCCATTACCCCAAGTGTGTCTAATGAGGAACAAGACACAGTGGAGCTGGACGGCTCATACTTGGGAAAATAAATACAATGGGAGTTGTGAGACCAAGTCGATGGTGAATGTAAATACAGTGTTTCCAGCAAGACAAAGGGGTCCTTCTTCACCATCAAAGCTGACAGCTTCCAATGGGACTCAGATGATCCAGCTGATCTTTTCTTACATAATCTTGTTAGCAGACTGTAGTTCTTTAGAAAGTAGTGACAGATGTCATCTGTTTTCAAAAATGGCTTATTGATAAGTGGTTTTTATTTCCAAGGCTTCTGAAAAATACCTTTAGATTCAGACAATAGCAAAGACTTCATCTGCATGTCTTTGCTTCTCTCCAAGGCTTCCGAGGTAGAGAATCTTCTCTTCCCAGTGGTAGAGAATCCACCTGCCAATGCAGGAGATGCCAGAGGCATGGGTTCAAACCCTAGGTCAGGAAGATCTCCTGGAGTAGGAAATGGCAACCCACACCAGTATTCTTGTCTGGGAAATCCCATGGGCAGAGGAGCCTGGTGGGCTACAGTAAATGGGGTTGCAAGAGTGGGACATGACTGAGCGACTGAGCACACACACACCCTCTTCTGCAAACTGGAAACTTGAGTCTCAATATCATTTCCTGGCTTTTAAAGCATCTTCTTTTTAGTATCTTTCTCCTTAAAGTGACTTTCCTTTAGATCTAATTTTCTGTGTAACAATTTTATGTGATGCTCATATTGCTTGACTTCTGGTGTGACACATATGAAACATCTCAAAAATCCTGATTGCTTTTCTAGGAGGCTGTGGTTTATACCATTTATATGCCTTTTATCATAGCTTATTCATTTGATCATGAATGATGGACTGCATCCCCAGGAGGATTGTGTGGGACCTGTATTCTGGAAGCTCCCCAAAGAGTAAAGATCCGTAGTGCATTTCACTGTCACTCTGTCCTTTCTGTCTGTCCTTTGTCCCGACCTTCTCATGTGCAGACACTCCACTGCCCCAACACATGGATGTAAAGCGAAGTGAGTGATCATTTCTGTTGTTGAAGTTTCCTTTGTCTCATTCCCCTTGCCATGATGGGACCTGGAGCATGCCAGCTCTGAGGACAAGGTTTGGTCTGCTGGTTTCAAGACACACAGAAAGAGAGACGTTGTAGAAAAGGTGACCCCAACGGGGACAATGAAGGAATTAAAGAAGACTGGGACTTCATGGTGGTCCAGTGGCGAAGAGTCCACACTCCCAGTGCAGGGGGCCTGGGTCTGATCCCTGGTCAGGGAACTAGATCGAACAAGTCCCAGCTGAGAGTTCACAAGCCACCGACTGTAGGTCCCATGTGGAGACCAAGGATCCCACGTGCTGCAGTGGAGACCAAGGATCCCACATGCTGCAGTGAAGACCAAGGATCCCACGCGACACAACTAAGCCCCAGTCCTGCCAAATAAATAAGTACAAATATTTAAAATAAAGAAGCCACTTTATAAGTGATGCCTACTTAAGCAATTCCTAGTAATTAGCTTCTTAAAAAAATACTGTCTATTTCTGGAGCGCCTATTGTTTTGCTTTTAATCTAGTTTTTTGGAAAACCTTGAAGACAGTCCAGTGTATAGACAAACATTTTAATTAGCCCAACACTTAAAAACTGTGATAGAATATTTCTAGAAAGAGCTTGTTATTTTGCTTTTCATCTAACTTTTTGGAAAGCCTTATATATTTGAGCCAGCACAACTTTTAAACACTGTCTTCTAGAAGGTATGACCAGACGTCCATGCTTTAATGAGAGTGAATTAAGTGGGTTCTCCCAATCACAGATGAGATCAGTTGCATGTGGAAGATTGGAATTTTTAATGAGAGAAATAGAGGTCAAGTTTCGGAAGTCAGCTAAGTCTAGATCCAAGGAGAAAGCGCGTCTGTGCTAAAGGGCTTGTGCGTGCCTGCGTGCAGCTCCAGCCACATCTGACTCTTTGCTGCGCCATGGACCACAGCCCACCAGGCTCCATTGTCCAGGGAATCCTCCAGGCAAGAACACTAGAGTGGGTTGCCAAGCCTTCCTCCAGGGGACCTTCCCAACCCAGGGATCTAACCTGCATCTCTTGTGGCTCCTGCATTGCAGGTGGGTTCCTTACTCGCTTAGTCTCCAGGCAAGCCCCTGTGCTCAAGGTCTCGGTTGCCAGCGAAGGCTTGTGCAGCAATCACACACACTGTTCCTCTTGATTGCCCCAAATCCTAGTTTCTTACACACTCAGTATCTTCTGGGCTTTAGTCTTTCAAGCACTGTCAGTGATTCACTCAGTCTGTGAAAGGCCATAGATGGGAAAAGAAATCAGAAAAAAACAGGGAAACCTCTACTCAGAGAGAATTTCACTTACTAACCTTAGCGATCAGCTTCAACTACTGTGTAAGTAAGGTGGATTTAATGGCCTTGGAAACATTAATTTTCTAACATGTTCAAAATCCTGATAAGCTTAGCAAAGGTGAAATATCAGCCAAGTTGACCTGCAAAGAGGTTGATACCTAGAGATTTTTTTTTTCACTTTTATCTAGTTCTCAGCATATTTAAAAGATAGTCACACATTCACTTTGTTGAGAAAAGCAAGGTTAAATTACTTCTAAACATTTATCTGGATGATTCCCAGTATCAGAATATTGGTAGCCATTCCATTCTTGCTAACACTGTTCCTATTCATCATAAGTAATCTTAAGAAAGACATGAAAGTTGACTTTTATGTTTTATCTAGATTATTTTACTTGTTCATTTATTTGGTTCATTCAGAAGTAGTTACTGACCACCAACTATGTATTTGTATTACACCATTCACTGAAATACAGTAGTAACCAGACATGATGGCCATTTTAAAGGAACTTGCAATCTGATGGGAAGCTTATAATCTCTCAGTTCAGTTCAGTTCAGTCACTCAGTCATGTCCGACTCTTTGCAACCCCATGAATCACAGCACACCAGGCCTCCCTGACCATTACCAACTCCCGGAGTTTACTGAAATCCCATGTCCATTGAGTCGGTGATGCCATCCAGCCATCTCATCCTCTGTCGTCCCCTTCTCCTCTTGCCCTCAATCCCTCCCAGCATCAGAGTCTTTTCCAATGAGTCAATTCTTCACATGAGGTGGCCAAAGTACTGGAGTTTTACCTTTAGCATCATTCCTTCCAAAGAAATCCCAGGGCTGATCTCCTTCAGAATGCATTGGTTGGATCTCCTTGCAGTCCAAGGGACTCTCAAAAGTCTTCTCCAACACCACAGTTCAAAACCATCAATTCTTCAGCGGTCAACCTTCTTCACAGTCCAACTCTCACATCCATACATGACTACTGGAAAAACCATAGCCTTGACTAGACAGACCTTTGTTGGCAAATAATGTCTCTGCTTTTGAATATACTATCTAGGGTGGTCATAACCTTCCTTCCAAGGAGTAAGCAGCTTTTAATTTCATGGCTGCAGTCACCATCTGCAGTGATTTTGGAGCCCAGAAAAATAAAGTCTGACACTATTTCCACTGTTTCCCCATCTATTTCCCATGAAGTGATGGGACCAGATGCCATGATCTTAGTTTTCTGAAAGTTTAGCTTTAAGCCAACTTTTTCATTCTCCACTTTCACTTTCATCAAGAGGCTTTTTAGTTCCTCTTCGTTTTCTGCCATAAGGGTGGTGTCATCTGCATATCTGAGGTTATTGATATTTCTCCCAGCAATCTTGATTCCAGCTTGTGCTTCTTCCAGTCCAGCATTTCTCATGATATACTCTGCATATAAGTTAAATAAGCAGGGTGACAATATACAGCCTTGACGTACTCCTTTTCCTATTTGGAACCAGTCTGTTGTTCCCTGTCCAGTTCTAACTGTTGCTTCCTGTCCTGCATACAGATTTCTCAAGAGGCAGGTCAGGTGGTCTGGTATTCCCATCTCTTTCAGAATTTTCCTCAGTTTATTGTGATCCACACAGTCAAAGGCATTGGCATAGTCAGTAAAGTAGAAATAGATGTTTTTCTGGAACTCTCTTGCTTTTTTGATGATCCAGCTGATGTTGGCTATTTAATCTCTGGTTCCCCTGCCTTTTCTCATCACCTATCATTTCATTTCTGGAACTCCATGCAGCAGTCTTTATAGATATTAACAAATGGTACTTTTCCTAAACATGTAAGATTTTGCACGTTATTGTTTTGAGTCAAAGAAAATGGAAATGCCACGATACTATTTCTCTTGTTTGTACCACCGGCATCATACTTTGCAAATATTTTTAAAAATACTGTTTTTATCTGAATATAATGGCTCTACAATGTTATGTCAGTTTCTGCTCTATAACAGTGTGAATCAGCTCTATGTAGATATATATCCCCTCCCTCTTGGACCTCCCTCCCACCCCCTACCCACCCATCTAGGTCATCACAGCACTGAGTTGAGCTCCCGGCGCGACACAGCGGCTTCCCACTGGCTCTCTATTTACACATGCTAGTATATACGTCAATCAAAAAATATTATTTTGTATGGAAAAGATGTAATTTTTAAAAATTATACCACCTACCTCGAGCACTTACAACAAGACTAACTTCACAAAATAATAAATATTAACGCAAGAATCCACTGAGTGCTGAATATGTGATTCAAACAAAATCCTATACAGAAATGAAGAAGGAGGAGTAAACCGTGGGTGAAAAATCAAGAAGAATCCTGTGAATAATTTGGTTCTGGACGTGGAGCCAGGGGATCTCCCAGGAGGGGCGTGGCAGGCTGCAGGTGGACTTGAGCAAGGACGAAGGTGAATACAGGGGATGAGATGCAAAGTAGGACGTCAAGAGACACCTGGAGTAGCAGGAAAATTCAGCCTTGGAGCACAGAAAGAAGCAGGGCAAAGGCTAACAGAGTTCTGCCAAGAGAATGCACCGGTCTTCCAACAACACAAGAGAAGACTCTACACATGGACATCACCAGATGGGCAACACCGACATCAGCTTGATTATATTCTTTGCAGCCAAAGATGGAGAAGCTCTATACAGTCAGCAAAAACAAGACTGGGAGCTGACTGTGGCTCAGATCATGAACTCTTTATTGACAAATTCAGACTTAAATGAAGAAAGTAGGGAAAACCACTAGACCATTCAGATATCCCTTAAATCAAATCCCTTATGATTATACAGTGGAAGTGAGAAATAGATTCAACGGATTAGATCTGACAGACAGAGTGCCTGAAGAACTATGGACAGAGGTTCATAACATTGTACAGGAGGCAGTGATCAAGACCATTCCCAAGAAAGAAATGGAAAAAGGCAAAATGGTTGTCTGAGGAAGCCTTACAAATAGCTACGAAAAGAAGAGAAGCAAAAGGCAAAGGAGAAAAAGAAAGATATACCCACCTGCATGCAGAGTTCCAAAGAATAGCAAGGAGATAAAAGAAAGCCTTCCTCAGTGATCAATGCAAAGAAATAGAGGAAAACAATAGAGTGGGAAAGACTAGAGATCTCTTCAAGAAAATTAGAGATACCAAGGGAATATTTCATGCAAAGATGAGCACAATAAAGGACAGAAATGGTATGGACCTAATAGAAGCAGAAGATATTAAGAAGGGGTGGAAAGAATACACAGAAGAACTGTACCAAAAAGATATTCATGACCCAGATATTCATGATGGTGTGATCACTCACCTAGAGCCAGACATCCTGGAATGTGAAGTCAAGTGGGCCTTAGGAACCATCTCTACGAACAAAGCTAGTAGAGGTGATGGAATCCCAGTTGCGCTATTTCAAATCCTAAAAGATGATGCTGTGAAAGCGCTGCACTCAATATGCCAGCAAATCTGGAAAAAGTCAGTTTTCATTCCAATGTCAAAGAATGTTCAAACTACCACACAATTGCATTCATCTCAGACACTAACAAAGTAATGCTCAAAATTCTCCAAGCCAAGCTCCCACAGTACATGAATGGTGAACTTCCAGATGTTCAAACTGGATTTAGGAAAGGCAGAAGAACCAGAAATCAAATTCTCAACATCCGGTGAATCATTGAAAAAGCAAGAGAGTTCCAGAAAAACATCTACTTCTGTTTTATTGACTATGCCAAAGCCTTTGACTGTGTGGATAACCACAGACTGTGGAAAATTCTGAAAGAGATGGGACTACCAGACCACCTGACCTGCCTCTTGAGAAATCTGTATGCAGGTCAAGAAGCAACAGTTAGAACTGGACATGGAACAACAAACTGTTTCCAAATTTGGAAAGGAGTACGTCAAGGATGTATATTGTTACCCTGCTTATTTAAATTATATTTAGAGTACATATTGTGAAATGCTGGACTGGATGAACCACAAGCTGGAATTAAGATTGCCGGGAGAAATACCAGTAACCTTAGATATGCAGATGACACCACCCTTATGGCAGAAAATGAAGAAGAACTAAAGAGCCTCTTGATGAAAGTGAAAGAGGAGAGTGAAAAAGTTGGCTTAAAACTCAACATTCAGAAAAATAAGATCATGGCACCTAGTCCCATCACTTCATGGGAAATAGATGGGAAAACAGTGGAAACAGTGTCAGACTTTATTTTTGGGGGCTCCAAAATCACTGCAGATGGTGACTGCAGCCATGAAATTAAAAGATGCTTACTCCTTGGAAGGAAAGTTATGACCAACCTAGACAGCATATTAAAAAGCAAAGATGTTACTTCACCAACAAAGGTCCCTCTAGTGAAAGCTATGGTTTTTCCAGTAGTCATGTATGGATGTGAGAGTTGGACTATAAAGAAAGCTGAGCGCTAGAGAATTGATGGTTTTGAACTGTGGTGTTGGAGAAGACTCTGAGAGTCCCTTGGACTGAAAGAAGATCCAACCAGTCCATCCTAAAGGAAATCAGTCCTGAATATTCATTGGAAGGACTGATGTTGAAGCTGAAACTCCAATACTCTGGCCACCTGATGTGAAGAACTGACTCATTGGAAAAGACCCTGATGTTGGGAAAGATTGAAGGCGGGAGGAGAAGGGGACAACAGAGGATGAGATGGTTGGATGGCATTACCGACTCATTGGCCATGAGTCTGAGTAAACCCCTCGAGTTGGTGATGGACAGGGAGGCCTGGAGTGCTGCAGTCCATGGGGTTGCAAAGAGATGGATATGACTGAGCGACTGAACTGAACTGAAATGTGAAAAAATACCAAATTAATAGAGGAAAATGAATAGGTCAATTTAACTAAGGTAAGGCTTCTTTGGAAGGAATGATGCTAAAGCTGAAACTCCAGTACTTTGGCCACCTCATGCGAAGAGTTGACTCATTGGAAAAGACTCTGATGCTGGGAGGGATTGTGGACAGGAGGAGAAGGGGACGACAGAGGATGAGATGGTTGGATGGCATCACCGACTCGATAGACATGAATTTGAGTGAACTCCGGGAGTTGGTGATGGACAGGGAGGCCTGGCGTGCTGTAACTCATGGGGTCGCAAAGAGTTGGACACGACTGAGCAACTGAACTGAACTGAACTGAAGGCTTCTGAGAGAGGGAAATAACCATGATATAGATATAAATAGAGATATATAGATGTATGCATTAAGTTCATGTGATATTGATGGAGGAGAAGTCTGACACAGAGGATGCTGCCAGCAACATATAACTTTCGTACAGTTTAGAAGAAATATTTAGCTCTGCCAATGTATGTCAGTTGGGCAAAGCAATTGTTGGAAAAGAATAAACTAACACATAAATCTAAGAGACATAAATCTAAAATTGATCACAGTAATTAAAGAAGTCACCCATAGAAAATTTACCTCTTTCATTTAGTTAAATTAAAATTTCAGAGAAACACATGAGCATTAAATGAAACTCTGAGTTCTCTCGGCTTTTTTTCCTGCTACTTCCTGCAATTAGACTCTACAAAAGGAAACGAGTTACACGCTAGTTAGGGAAATTCCCATTTGATTTATTTATGTTGATGAATGCTTTATTTTTATTTACATGTCTCTGATCTTAACAGGGTGGGTCTCACAGGTCAATGCTATGATAATAATCTATCAGAAAGATAGAAGTCTCTTGAAGTTTAAACAAATCTGTGTGTGTCACTTTTGTGCTGAGTTTTCTCTTTTGAGTGAATTCCTTGATTCACAAGTATAAGAACATTCAGTTAGCAAGGAAGCAATCAGACAAAGAACCTCTCTTGCTATGAAATTTATCAACAAAGTCAAGGTTGTAAGGATCCCAAAACATGAGTTCTTGTAAAAATATTTAACGACCTTTCAATGTTATCAAGATGATGATGAAGATTTATGGTACTAAGCATACATCTTGAATTCAAGAATCCTTAACCAGGATGGCATAAAGTCATACTTACAACACAAGTGGAGAGTGAAGGATACTCACTATAGAGCTGGTATAATTTCATGTGCCCTGACTGCGAAGTAAGAGAAAGGGTGTAGAACGCGTTATTCAGCCAACAAAGTCTTCTGAGTGAACGGAGCTAGTTCCTCCGAACGGAATTAAATTCACAGCCTAAAAATGCAAGAGCTAAGAGCTGCACCTTACCCTAAAGGACCTACACTTCCTTAGAACAGGAGGAATAATAAAGTGACCCGCGTGGGAGAAACGCAGTGAGACGGGGTTATTTCGGCCACTGGGTAAAGGAGGAATGAACTCATTTGCACAGTGTAAACGTGAGGAAAGGGACTGCTGGATCTTGGTGGTCTGGGTGGGCTCCATGTATCTGGTATCCATTAAGACCCAAAATTTACTCGAACCTATGGATTAATTCTCCTGCAGGAACTGAGGAAGCCGAGAGCAGCTGAGAGTTAATCAGGCACTGATCTCGCCCAATCCCTCTAATCAAACCCAGCTGTGATTTCAAACCTTTGCACCGAGGTTCCCCGGGGCACTTCTGCTCAAGCCCTGGAGTGAGCACCCTCAACTCTGGAAGGGCAAGGGAGAAGTTAGTAAAATAAAACTTCAGGCCTTCAATCAAGGCAACTGAAGAACAGGACTGACCGGGATGGTCCCCTTAATCATTTCTGTATTACTCTTCCCTCTTCCCAGCTGCCTGCCCCAGGAAGGCATAGGCGTTTCTTCCAAATGTTTGCTGGGAATCTTTCCTTCAAAAGAGGAATGCAATTGAGAACAGTTGGCTCTCTGTTCGTTGGGGAATCTCTACTTTGTCTCATGAAAAGTGACTAGGTATAGTGCCTAACCACATTTTTAAAGAATTTTATTGATCTGACAATAGAAGTTGAGTTTTTATAATAAAGATCACCCAGAAAAAGGTGAACATTATTAACCTAGGTGTAAAGAAGTCAAAACATATTTGGTGTAAACATACCCGAACCCAGTCAGTTAATAAAATTTATTTAAATACTTTACCAACAAAGCCATATCTGTAATGATGCTTTCCACAAGGTTAGTGTTTGTTGGTGTTATAAAGGACATGGATTTGAGCACACTTTGGGAGATGGTGGAAGGCAGAGGAGCCTGGCATGCTGGGACCCACGGGTGGCAGAAGGTGGGACACGAGTTGCTGGCTGAACAGCAACAAGCATAGGATAGTGTGACAGATAAGCTGATGCAGCTTTCTAGCTCTCCTTCTTCTCGTCTACCACATCCATAAGGCCTGGTATCTGTATCCCCTCTTTCGCAATCGGTTCTCTTCCCAATAATTCAGCTCAGAAACTTGTCCCTTCCTCTCTATTGACAATAGTGAAACTACCTGTGTGTCTCCTTCTCCAAGTAATATAACATTTCTGGACTTCTCTCTCCTTAGAGTTACCCTTGGGTTGGGAAGATCCCTGGAGAAGGGAAAGGCTACCCACTCTAGTCTTCTGGCCTGGACAACTCCATGGACTGCATAGTCCCCGGAGTCGCGAAGAGTCAGACACTTGACAGAACGACTTTCACTTTCGCTTTTCACTTTTGTCATTTGGGGCATACTTTGGAGTTGAGACTTTGGTGCAGACAGCAGAATCCGAACATCTCTTACTGTCTTTTACCTTCAGCAATGAGAAATTATATTTTGCCTATTAGACTAGACTCCCTTCTATCATTAAAATCTCTTAGAACTCACCAAAACATCATGCAGGCAGACACGGAATCCCCTCACCCTCCACTGCAATTTAGGATAAAACTACAAAACGAAGTCATGGTGGATAAAGCAATATCTGAGCTGATTATAAAAAAAGCTTATTGATCGTGTGAATAGATCTGAACTTCTCTGTGAGGTGGTGATTTGGGCAGAAATGTTTAAGCTCCATCTTTAACTCGGCCTACAAGTGTAATAACTAAAGGAGGAGGCAAAGAATTGAGAAGGGCGCATCGGTGTCTAATTTAGAAGGAAGGTAAGACCGCCATCCATGTAGAGCAATTTCAAAGAATTACTTGATCATAGAAAAATAATAAAGGATAGAACGGTGAACCCATAATTCACTGACTGTAAGGCAGCTGATTAAATTGAAATTACATGAACGATAGGACTCCAGGGAAACCACATCAAAACCTCCTATCTCAGAGCTGCAAAGTTTGTGGGGGCAAAGGCAGGATGTGGGACCACTGGTCAGCCACAAACTCAGATCCTTGCCAATATGTTGGCAAGCTGTATAGCAAGAAAGCATTGGGAGGGAGGGGAAGATCCCCCCAGAAAACTGACTCCTGGTTTTCATTTGATGCCAGCAGAGCTGGTAGGTCAAGCAAGGGGTTGGCTGCACCTGTTCTTAATCACAGATGCCTGGCCTGACAGATAATGAGGGCTGCCCCAAGAATCTTTGATCACTGCGAGGAAAAAAAAAAAAAAACGTATATAATTCCCCACTACTTTACAAGTAGAGACACATGGGGATGAGCAGAGCAAAAAGCAACCAAGTAAGTGGGGGGGAAGGCAGTGTGAAACACAACTTTTTAAGTCAGGATGACAGGCTGAACACATTGTGTTTGTCTAATTTTCTTCCCCCAATCCTACAGAAATGACAATAAAGCTATTTAACAATAGGGACCCCACAGTCGTAGTAAGAATGAAGGACACAGGTGCTGTCAGAATTTTCAGAAATTGAGAACTTTCTTCTTTATTAATCTTTATTGGAGCACAGTTGCTTCACAATGTTGTGTTAATTTATTCTGTTCAGAAAAGTGAATCAGCTCTGTGTATACACATATCCCCTCTTTTTTGGATTTTCTTCCCATTTTTGTCATCACAGATGGCTGGGTTAGAGTTCCTTGTGCTTTACAGTAGGTTCTCATTAGTTACCTATTTTATAGATATCGGATGGTGAGAAAGTTCGAGTTTTTCCGTAAGATGTTACAGAAAAACCCAAAGGAACTTTGTGGTCAACGACATGATGTTAATAGCATGTGGGTCAACCCCAGCCTTCCGACTCATCCCAGCCCCCCTTCCCCTGCCACTCGCCACGCGTTTGCGCTCTCTCTCTCTGTGACTCTGTTTCTGCTTTGCCAGTAAGTTGATCTCTGCCCCTTTTCTAGATTCCACATATAAGCGATGTTATGTGGTATTTTGTTTTTCTCTTTTTGACACAGGGTGCAATTTAGATGCAAAGGCCACATCCAAAGTCGGGTTGATGGGCCTTTCTTCCTGGCACTGGGGAAGCTGGTTGCAAGGTGAGACCTGGGGAAGGCAGGGAACACGAGTGGGCTGCATAGCAATAAGAGTCCGGGTTATCAGGGAGACAGCTACCTGGGCCAATGCCATCCTGGCCTCCAGGAAGGGCAGCAGGCGGCTGCTGTGCTTTTCCCGGCAGGAGCCCTGGAAGCTGCACTCTAGTTAAAGCAGAAGAATCTGGGGACACAGCTTTTGGTACAGATTTGGACCCAGAAGAAGTTTGGAGCAGAGGCTGAGCTATTCTCTCTCACAACAGATCCACAGGAGCACGTCTCCATCCAGAGGCGAATTACACTGAAGAAGCCTAACACAGAGTGCATTAGTGTCCAGTTGCAGCTGTAACAAATCACTACGCAGGTCGTGGCTTAAAATAACACCAGTTCATTATCTTACAGTCCTGGGGGTCTGGTGTCTTCAACAGGACTCACTACTGTACAGTCGAAGCGGCAGCAGACTGTGTTCTCTTTGGAGTCTCTGTGGGAGGTTCTGTTTCTGGAGGCGGACTGCATGCTTGGGCTCCTGGCCCCTTCTTCCTCCCTCAAAGCCACCAGCAGAGCATCTTCAAGTCTGTCTCTCACTCCGACTTTCCAGCCTATCTCTGGTTTACAAAGACTCTGTGATTGTATTGAATCCTACCCAAGTCACTCCAGCGGAGAAGGCAATGGCACCCCACTCCAGTACTCTTGCCTGGAAAATCCCATGGATGGAGGAGTCTGGCAGGCTGCAGTCCATGGGGTCGCTGAGGGTTGGACACGACTGAGCGACTTCACTTTCACTTTTCACTTTCATACATTGGAGAAGGAAATGGCAACCCACTCCAGAGTTCTTGCCTGGAGAATCCCAGGGATGGAGGAGTCTGGCAGGCTGCAGTCCATGGGGTCGCTGAGGGTTGGACACGACTGAGCGACTTCACTTTCACTTTTCACTTTCATACATTGGAGAAGGAAATGGCAACCCACTCCAGAGTTCTTGCCTGGAGAATCCCAGGGACAGGGGAGCCTGGTGGGCTGCCGTCTATGGGGTCGCACAGAGTCGGACACGACTGAAGTGACTTAGCAATAGCAAGTCACTCCAGAGAATCTACCCATCTCAAAGTCTTTCACGAATCACATTGTCAGAGTCCACTTTGCCATGTTGTTGGTTGCTGTTGAGTCACTAAGTCATGTCCGATTCTTTGTGACCCCAAGGACTGCAGCGTGCCAGACTTCCCTGTCCTTTAGTACCTCCTGGAGGGTGCTGCCACGTTAGGTAACATATTCTCAGGTTCCAAGGATTAGGACCCAGACACCTTTGTCAGGGGAGAGGCATTGTTCTGTGGTCCTTAATGGGGGTTTAGAAGCCGCCTGAGTTCTCTTCATCCATAGAGTGGAAATGGAAATCTGACTGTGGATAAGACTCACGGTCTTTCGGATTAACATGATCTGCTGCTGCTGCTGCTAAGTCGCTTCAGTTGTGTCCAACTCTGTGCGACCCCATGGACGGCAGCCCACCAGTCCCCCCAGTCCCTGGGATTCTCCAGGCAAGAACACTATAGTGGGTTGCCATTTCTTTCTCCAATGCATGAAAGTGAAAAGTGAAGGTGAAGTCCCTCTGTCGTGCCCGACCCTTAGCAACCCCATGGACTGCAGCCTTCCAGGCTTCTCCGTCCATGGGATTTTCCAGGCAAGAGTACTGGAGTGGGGTGCCATTGCCTTCTCCCCAGCTGCAAAAGAAACTCAGCTGAGCGGCCTATGCAGACATAGCTCGTCACTCACATATTGCTGGTTAACAATTTCAGAGGAAAGAGCATTAACTGTGTGTTGTGAGTTGTGTTGTTGTGTGTGCTCAGTCGTGTCCGACTCTTTGCAACCCCGTGGACTGCAGCCCGCCAGGCTCCTCTGTCCATGGGATTTCCCAGGCAAGAATATTGGAGTGGGTTGCCATTTCCTCCACCAGGGGATATTCCCAACCCAGGGATCGAACCCACATCTCCAGGGTCTCCTGTATGGGCAGGCAGATTCTTTACCCCTGCACCAGCTGGGAAGCCCTGTATGTTGTAAGGTTAACGGATGAATGTATTGAAGGCCTACTGTAATCAGGAAGAGGGGATAAACTGGAGAAATGTAAACATCGGGTCTCAGTATCATGTAACTTACATTCTGTTGGGGTAGACGAAAGAAAATGATTGTTCGTTTGTTCCTTCCATGAACATATATTGAACATCTTCCTTGTGCTTATAACTGTCCTGAATACAACAGGGAATGAGACAGAAAATTCCTGCCCTCGTAGGATTACATCCTAGTATGGGGAGACAGACGTATGCTTTAATGTATAGAACTATATCTTATATAATACATTAAATATATATATGTGTAGGCACAACAGCAACCCATTCCATACTCTTGCCTGGGAAATCCCGTGGACAGAGCAGCCTGGCAGGCTACAGTAAATGGGGTCATGAAGAGTCGGACATGACTAGGTGACTAAACAACAAATTGGTGATAGGAAGAAAAAGGAAGCAGTATAATAGGGATTTTTCACCTTACCATACAGTTCTTAGACCAATCTGGAAAATGCTGACAGCGACAGGAAATATTATTAGTCCTGATGTCATGACGAGAATAATCTGGGACTTCCTTGGTGGCCCAGTGGCTAAGACCCCCACCCTCCCAGTGCCGAGGGCCCGAACTCAATTCGTGGTCAGAGAACTAGATCCCACAGGCCACAACAAATCCCCACAAGCCACCCAGCACGGCCAGATTAAATGTTAAAGAAAAGTTTACTTTCAAAAAAACAAGAAGAAGAATCTGAGATTATCCCAAGCAAAATGGGGAGAATACTCACTCTGATGTGTGTGTGTGTGTGTACCTGTGTGTGTAGTAAGACAGCAGTGTGTTTCTAGATTTCACAGTTGGAGAAGGTCTCACTGACGCTCCGGCTGCTTTTCTATAAGACTGAAGGCTGCTTTACATTCAGGAAAAGCCTTCCCAAAGAGGGGACGTTTGTGTTGAATCTGAACGGCAGGAAGAGACCAGCCATGTGTGCATCAAGAGAAACACTTCCATGAGGTTTTACATCTAGTTGTGACTAGTAAGGGGCGCTTCCCTGGTGCCCCAGCAGTCAGGAAACCGCCTCCCAATGCAGAAAATGTGAGAGATGCACACTCAGTCCCTGGGTCTGGAAGCTCCCTGGAGGAGGGCGCGGCCACCGGCTGCCTGGAGAATCCCATAGACAAAGGAGTCTGGTGGGCTACAGTCCATAGGGTTGCAAAAGAGACTGGCAATACTGAGCAAGTTAGCACACATGCACACATAACTAAGCTTCTCTCTAGGACTAACTACATATGGACAATGATAAATTCTAGATGAAATGCAAAAAATAATTACTAGGAGACACTGAAGAATGACCAAAACAAGACAAAGATGAGTGAGGGCTGACAAATAAATGGTATTAAAAGTTTTCCATATTCATTGCTTCTAGCTGAAAGCATGATCTTTCTGGGTCATATTGCAGTTGAGAGTGGGTGGCTAAAACTTCCTTAGAAAACCCATAACAATTCTGGTTCGAAGATCTGAAGGACAGAGTTGGGGTGGTTTTATAAGAATACAGAATCCAAATGTAAACTAAATGTGCCATGATTTAGAGCAAGAGGTGGAATGCAAAAAATATATAATTAACTTGTTCTGACTCCCTGGAATATTGCTCTTTCCTTCTTCTCTTAGAAGAATAGAAAGTTCTTGGGTGGACCTAGAGGCAGTCATAGAGAGTGAAGTCAGAAAGAGAAAACAAATATTGTACATTAACCCATGTATGTGCAATCTAGAAAAAAATCGGTATAGATGATCTTATTTTAAAAGTAGAAATAGACACATATACAGAGATCAAATATATGGATACCAAGAGGGAAAGGGGGTTGTGGGATGAACTGAGAGACAGGGATTAACATATATATACCATTGATACTATATATAATACATAATTAATAAGAACCTACTGCATAGCACACACTCTGTGGTAACCTTAATGGGAAGGAAATCCAAAAAGGAGGGGATATGTAGGTATAGCTGATTCACTTTGCTATACAGTAGAAACTGATACCGGAGAAGGCAATGGCACCCCACTCCAGTGTTCTTGCCTGGAGAATCCCAGGGATGGGGGAGCCTGGTGGGCTGCCGTCTATGGGGTCGCACAGAGTTGGACACGACTGAAGCGACTTAGCAGCAGCAGCAGAAACTGATACAACATTATAAAGCAACTATACTTCAATAAAACTTAAAAAAAATGAATCTGATGAATTAAAAAAACAAGAATAGAAAGTTCTGAGTGCCTGGATAAGGATCACAGTCCCCAGATCCCCTGCAATTACGCGTGGTCATGTTACTTATTTCTGATTAATGGGGTGTAAGTAGGCACAGCAATGACAATGTCAGAAAGTGTCCTTAAAAAGTAACAGCCATGGACCCCTCCAAACCCCTGTCTCCTTCTTACCGGATGAAAAATTAGTAACACAAGCAGCCATACTTGAGAATGAACTGCTCCACCAACCTCTGGATATTTTTTCTTTAAGAGACATATGCTCCTGTTTGTTATCACGCTGTTACTGAGAGATCTTCTGCTGTTCACGAATAAACTTCAGATGCGTTCACTTATTCTTAGATTATTTTCACGTGTGCTTTCATTAACTGCATTGTAAATGTCAAGGAAAACATTAGCATTATTCTTGTGACAATTAATAAGATTCTTCTCCAAAGGACACTGTGGTTATGAAGATGCTGTGTTCAAGAGAACCATGACGTTTTTACAGAAGATGCTTCAGTGATTTTACAAACACATTAGTCAGCATTTTTAAAATACACACGATTTACAAGCTAACCACCTTTAACACTGTGTCAAAAACAGGTGTGTGATATACAAAATGTTTGCTCTTTGAAACATGATTATTTGTGCTGTAGATTGAATGCATCCTGGTAAAAATCCTCTAATAAAACATTTATTGTGTGATGTTTTCCTGAAATTGCAGAGTAGTGATTTAAATCTGCAACCCTATATTATTTGGTTTAATAAACCAAGCTGCCCTGGATAGTGTAAAGCCAAATAAAAACACAGGAGGAACAGCAGATTGGTATATAAGTACAATTGCCACTGCCATTTAGAAGCCACGAGTTCAGAAATGTGCCAGTTAATCAGAGTGACCTCAGAACTTCCACTGAATGATTCAATAAGAATAAGTTATAAACATCAAATTTATTAAATAAATATATTAATAAAAGAAGTGGTTCATATATTAAGATTTCAAGGAATTATCTGTAATTATATTTTTTCCTGTGAAAAATCTGAAAATCATGGCGGCAACACAGGAAACTGTCTTAAGTAAATGTATTCATTTTTTGCTTGATAAAAAGAATTTTAATGTTGAACAGTAAAGATTAACTTTGTTTTCTAAGAGAAAAATCTTATCGTCAATGTTAGAGTATTCATATGTTTCATGTTATACAAGGCTGTAAATCAGCTATACTCCTATATAAAAGAAAAATTAAATTTAAAAATGTTTACATGTTAAACATCAGAATTTAACTTCTTTTAAATGTACCTGAAATGAGTAGAAAAGCGGGCGTACATGTGAATGTAAGTATATTAAATCATGTTGATTAAGCCAAACCTATAAAATGTAGGGTAGTTATATTATATTACTTGTAACACGAATAAAAAGAGTAATTTGGATGATTTAGTTAACCTACTAAACATGTAATATCTGTCTGCAAAGTTTTCTAAAAAGTTGCCAAAAGCTAAGTATGTCACTTATGGAATTCTATAATTATCTTCCAGATCTCCTTTCAAATAGCCTCTGGCTTCATGATTCATGACGACCGTTTCTATTTTCTACAAGTGCTTATTAATAGTAGCCAAGTCATCTTTTCTCTCTACCCATCAAAATCTCAAAGAAATCAGAGTTATCAATAATGGACAGTCATCTCATTGAAATTTATGGACTAGCCTCTCAATGGTAACAAAGTCTTTTTTAAATTGTTGGCAACTAGCTGCACTTTTAGCTAAAGGGAGTTAAAGCCATTACCCTAAATTACTTCCTCTTGGAAAGGCAGCAGCCTTGCATTTTACATCATTTAAATCATGCCATGCAGCTGGAGAAGACTCTGGAGAGACCCTTGGACAGTAAAGAGATCAAACTAGTCAATCCTAAAGGAAATCAACCCTGAATATTCACTGGAAGGACTGATGCCGAAGCTGAAGCTTCAATACTTTGGCCACCTGGTGCGAAGAGCCGACAAGATTGAGGGCAGGAGAAGTGGGTGACAGAGGATGAGAAGGTTGGATGGACTGACGAAATGCACATGGTTTGAGCAAGCTCCTGGAGATAGTGAAGGACAGGGAAGCCTGGCATGCTGCAGTCCATGGGGTCGCAAAAAGTCAGACACTTTTAGCGACTGAATAACAATATTTTTCTAGTTAAACATTGCCAGAGCACTTTGGATCAATAGTTCTGCCTCCAAGAAGATTATCTTTAGTGATTTATGACGATTTAACCTCCCAATTTCGCTCATCGGAAAAGAAAAAATAATCTGTTTCTGTTCCTTTTAAGGCTCTTTCCTACTTGAGCATTCTTTTAGTATGTTAGAGAGCTACAGAATAACCAAAGTATAGAACTAATAATTAGTTGAAAAGTGTTACATTTAGAAAGTATAAGGTTGCAAGAGCCCACTTGCAAGGAAAGTACAATGACCATTTTGAGCAACATACAGTCTAGTCTGAAAATTCCAGTCACTCTCAAGGTTGACAATTCTAGTTATTCATAAGAAGAAAACTGAGCAAAATCAATTATTGCGTCGATATTAAGTCCTAAATGTATGGGTCTTTGATTAGCAAAGAAGACAAATCCACATTTTATAACAGGACAATTCATAGCTGCTGCTGCTGCTGCTAAGTCGCTTCAGTCGTGTCCGACTCTGTGTGACCCCATAGATGGCAGCCCACCAGGCTCCGCTGTCCCTGGGATTCTCCAGGCAAGAACTCTGGAGTGGGTTGCCATTTCCTTCTCCAATGCTTGAAAGTGAAACGTGAAAGTGAAGTCGCTCAGTCATGTCTGATTCTTCGAAACCCCATAGACTGTAGCCTACCAGGCTCCTCCGCCCATGGGATTTTCCAGGCAAGAGTACTGGAGTGGTTGCCATTGCCTTCTCTGAATTCATAGCTACATGGGTTTATTCAGATCTGCTTTAATAATACTTTAATTGATTTGAGGCACTTTAGAGAAAAAAAAATTAACAAACATCTTGTTTAGTTGAAGACATAGAAAATAAAATCCAAATTTTTAAAATGAAAATTTTCGGGTCCTCACGTTTTTTAGGCTAATATATGAATTGGTCTGTAATGTTGAACAAGTTAACATAGTGTTTTACTAAAATGCATTGTTGTTCAGTCACTAAGTCATGTCTGACTCTTTGCGACCCCATGGACTGCAGCACACCAGGCTCCCCTGTCCTCCACTATCCCCAGGAGTTTGCTCAAATTCATGCCCATTGAATCGGTGATGCCATCCAACCATCTCATCCTCTGCCACCCCCTTCTCTGTTTGCCTTCTGTTACACAAGAATGCTTTGTTAGATTTTGAATTTTGTATGAATGGCCTTTAAATAATCAACTGAAATGTATGCAGTTTGGTTATTTAAAGGTCATTCATACAAAATTCAAGGGCTTTCCTGGTGGCTCAGGTGGTAAAGGATTTGCCTGCCATGCAGGAGACCTGGGTTTGACCCCTGGGTTGGGAAGACTCCCCTGGAGGAGGAAATGGCAGCGTACTCCAGAGTTATTGCCTGGAAAATCCCACGGACGGAGGAGCCTGTTGGGCTACAGTACACGCGTGGGGTCACAAACTGTCGGGCACAACTGAGTGGCTAACTTTCCAGTATTCTTGCCTAGAAAATCCCATGGACACAGGAGCCTGGTCAGTTACAGTCCACGGGGTTGCAAAGAGTCAGACAGGACTGAGCGACTGATACACACAAAATTCAAATCAACAGAAATGTATATGGTTTGATTATTTAAAGCCCATTCATAACAAAAGCCAATCTGACAAAACACTCTTGTATCTCTAAGGGACATTGGCTAAATAGCTATGATCACAATACAAGAAAAACAATTTTAAAATGCTCCATGTAACTGTAACTGCATTCCATTTAGGCAATATAATGTTATTATTTCAAAGTGTTGGTGAGAAATGGGAAAACCTTGAAGGTAAATGGAAGCTGATTATGACTCTTCATCTTATAAACACATTGTATTTATTAAGTCCCCACGGTTCGCCTAAGCAGACCTAAGCAGGATTAGAGGTTTTTTTTGTTGTTTTTTTTTTTTCCATGCTACCCAAGTAATTTATTTTCTATACCAGAATGTAGTTACTTTGGGAGATGATCTCCATTTGTGAATCGATAGAGTTCAAAAGGACTTCAGACCTGCCCAGAGGGCTGATAGAAGTAAATCTATTCTTAAATGAAAGAATCATCCTACTTCTTGTATGAGATGAATGTTTTAAGTGAGTGATTTTTATTCCAACGTTGCAAAATACGCCTTTAACTTTTTTTTTTTTGAATGTTTCCTTGAGAATGAAAAAGTCTGCTTTCATTTATTTCAAGCAACTGGACGATAATGGAGCAGAAGTAAAGTTTAACGCTGGCCCTGTAGTGTCTTGGAGAGAATCGTTTTTCACCAAACACCACATGTAGCAGCGAAACATCCTCAAAATGTAAAACATCTTGATTTTTTTTTTTAATAACCCCTGGTGGTATGTTTTTACTTTAGCAATAATTGTATTTTCTTTTTTGCACATTTTATTTAACAACATTGCTGTGCCAGATAATCGGTTCCACGTGTTCAGCGCACTAGCAAAGTGCCTAACGGAGAAACAATTAACTTTATTGGGCTCCTGTATTGGCAGACGCACTCTTGCACCCTTCCTGGTGCATGGTTCTGAGCCACATAGGAGCTGCAAAGAATCTGGTGTCCTGAGTAATCACACGGCGACCTGAATTGAGAGCCAAGTTGTCATTAAAAAATGATGATCACGCACTGGAAACAGAAGTTAAAGTCCATGAAAAGACGAGAAGATAGAGTTCACTTCAGTTACCAGAAAGAAAAAAAAGTGCAGTGATCAGTCCAGGGCATGTAGCCAGTGGTTGATGAGCGAGTCTGGACTTTGGCAAAAGAGGAACTTGCAGCATTGTTTAAAGCCAAAAAGAGCTCGGTGACTATAGACAAGTCTAGCGCTTTGAGTTACAGGCATTGAGGCAACGATGAAATGCAGTTAAGCGCAAGGAGTAACAAAGTTAGGTTTTATCAAACATTAACACTTGTACCGGAGAGTCCATAAAATTCTAATTGCCTTCTTCTGCAGCAAGCAGCCCCGCGAGGTTCTCTATGTAGAAAGCAGCTCTCATTCCATGAGGGCTATGAGAAAATAACCCTGCTGGCACAGCTGCTGTTGACTGGTCCCTAAAGTGGGGCTCACGGCGTGCTCTCGACGGAGAAGTCAGACGTCCGGTAGGAGAGCCATGCGGCCGTGACTTAGCCCAAAACTCTGCCCAGCTTTGGACAAACTGACTGAAGCAAAGTCTCCCTTATGAGAAGTTGGACTGGGTGACAATACTCAGGAGGGGACATCCTTGGCTTCAGTTAATATTCTAAATAAATCTAAGCTCTGAGTCTGGTTCTCCATGAAGCACTTGACACATCTCAGGCTTGGAAGTGCTGGCAACCAGAGTATATGATACCCTGACATCTTGGGCACCCACGTCATAAGCTCGCATTCTTGGAGGTATGCTTGAGAGGTCTTTTCTTTTGGGTCTACCTAATATGGCAACACGGAGAAGGCAATGACACCCCACTCCAGTATTCTTGCCTGGAAAATCCCATGGATGGAGGAACCTGGTTGGCTGTAGTCCATGGGGTTGCTAAGAGTCAGACACGACTGAGCGACTTCACTTTCACTTTTCACTTTCATGCATTGGAGAAGGAAATGGCAACCCACTCCAGTGTTCTTGCCTGGAGAATCCCAGAGACAGGGGAGCCTGGTGGGCTGCCGTCTCTAGGGTCGCACAGGGTCGGACACGACTGAAGTGACTTAGCAGCAGCAATAGCAGCAATATGGCAACATACTCCAGTATTTTTGCCTGGAGAACCCCAGGGAAAGTACGAAAAGACAAAAATATATGACCCTGGAAGATGGGCCCCCCAGGTCAGAAGATATCTAATATTTCACTAGAGAAGTATGGAGAAACAGCTCCAGAAAGAATGAAGCGGCTGGGCCAAAGTGGAAAGGATGCTGAGCTGCGGATGTGTCTGGGGGTGAAAGTAAAGTCTGATGCTATAAAAAACAATATTGCATAGGAACCTGGAATGTTATGTAGCTGACTCACTGGAGAAAACCCTAATGCTGGGAAAGACTGAAGGGAAAAGGAGAAGGGGCCCGCAGAGGATGAGATGGTTGGATGACATCACCGACTCAATGGACGTGAGTTTGAGCCAACTCCGGGAGATAGTGGAGGACAGAGGAGCCTGGTGTGCTACAGTCCATGGGGCCACAAAGAGTCGAATGTGACTTAGCGACTAACAACAATAAATACACCTTATGATTTCAACACATTCACCTGGAAGATGCGGAAGGAAAAGAGGCTCTTAATAAATGAAATGCAAGATGGGACTGTAGAATCTGGTAGAGGAAAACATTTTGAGTGATTGGAAGCAGCAGAAAATAAAAAGCAACCCCAGAGAACTGGAGTTGAATGAAAAAATGTAGCATGTGAAAGAGGAATAAAGAGGGAGTGAAGACACATTTCTTCATACTTTTGTTGTGAATTACTCCCCGAAAGAACACAATCAGCCCAGGTACCATAATACATATCATTTTTTGTTTAAATCATGAATTTAATTTTTTAAAGGATACTTGTAACCTAAACTGGGCTTCCCCAGGGACTCAGTGGTAAAGAACCTGCCTTCCAATTCAGCACACGCAGGTTTGATCCCTGGGTCAGAAAGATCCCCTGGAGGAGGAAACGGCAACTCACTGCAACGTTCTTGCATGGGAAATCCCATGGACAGAGGAGCCTGGCGGGCTATAGTTCACGGGGCTGCAAAGAGTTGGACGTGATTGAGCATGCACACAGAGAACCTATACTAGCATTTATAAAAGTATGACCCCACTGAACTCTGATCTGCTTCAAGATGATCCAAGGGTTCTTGCTGCTAAAGCGGAATTAACATTCTTTCCCTGTGTTAAGAAAAACAAACCACCGATGGATGAAATTGTTTTGATGTTTTCAATGTCAGATTTTTCAATGAATAAGTCTTGCACAGCGATGTGCTATCTTATCTCTGTTAGAACTGAATGTGTTGGAAGCACACTTGCTGTATGATTATGTCTGTAATTCTTCATCATGTTGACCACATCAGTATGCCATAATATTTCACAAAAGAGATTTCTAGGTATGTGTCAAACAAAGGAGCATAAGGCTCAGATTGTACCTCAAGAGAGAACCTACTCAGAATCATATGGGTGGGAAAAAAAGCAGATAGGTGTCTGGTAGTCTTGCCAACACAACTTGGGAATGCAGGTCATGTTCCTTCCGGGTTTATCACAGAAAATGCCTCAATACAGCCAGGGTATCAGAGCTCAGACATCCCTGTTGAACACAGGACTCTCTTAGAGGTGGTCTTCCTTCTGGAGCACCCTCCAGCCTGGCTCAGCCATTCTCCAAGATGCAGTGCAGCCTGGGGTCTTCCTCCCTTCTCTCTTGTTTCATAGATGTCAGACCTGGGTTTGCTCACTCCTAGTCCTTCTCCACCTTATCCTTCAGAAGTATTTCTTCAGGAAATGTTTTCTTACTAATTCCATCTTGATGTCTGTTTCTTGGAGGTCTCAGTTGATACTCTGGTGCTCGGGTACTCTGTTTCACAGTTTTAAGAGTTATCTATCTGAATAATGAAGATGCGGTGTATGTACAATGGAATACTCAGTTCAGTCGCTCAGTCGTCTCAGACTCTTTGTGACCCAATGGACGGCAGTACGCCGGGCTTCCCTGTCCGTCACCAACTCCTGGAGTTTACTCAAACTCATGTCCATCGAGTTGGTGATGCCATCCAACCATCTCATCCTCTGTCATACCCTTCTCTTCCTGCCTTCAATCTTTCCCAGCATCAGGGTGTTTTCAAGTGAGTCAGTTCTTTACATCAGGTGGCCAAAGTATTGGAGTTTCAGCTTCAGCATCAGTCCTTCCAGTGAATATTCAGGACTGATTTCCTTTAGGATGGACTGGTTGGATCTCCTTTCAGTCCAAGGGACTCTCAAAAGTCTTCTCCAACACCACAGTTCAAAAGCATCAATTTTTCAGCGCTCAGCTTTCTTTATAGTCCAACTCTCACTTCCATACATGACTACTGGAAAAACTATAGCTTTCACTGCTGCTGCTGCTGCTAAGTCACTTCAGTCGTGTCTGACTCTGTGCAACCCCATAGACAGCCTCCTACCAGGCTCCTCCGTCCCTGGGATTCTCCAGACAAGAACACTGGCGTGGGTTGCCATTTCCTTCTCCAATGCATGAAAGTGAAAAGTGAAATAGCTTTCCCTAGAGGGACCTTTATCAGCAAAGTAATGGCTCTGCTTTTTAATATGCTGTCTAGGTTGGTCATAGCTTGTCCTCCAAGGAGCAAGCGTCTTTTAATTTCAAGGCTGCACTCACCATCTGCAGTGATTTTGAAACCCCAAAAAATAAAGTCTCTCACTGCTTCCTTTGTTTCCCCATGTATTTGCCATGAAGTGATGGCAACGGAATATTACTCGGGCATTAAAAAGCATGAAATAATGCCATTTGCAGCAACGGATGGACTGAAAAACAGTCATACTTAGCGAAGTAAGACAGAGGAGGAGAAATACTGTATGACACCCCTTACATGTGGAATCTAAAAAAAAAAAAGATACAAATGAACTTACTTACAAAACAGAAAGAGACTCATCGAGAGTGAACTTATGGGGAGAAGGATGGCAGGGGAGTGGTAGTTAGGGTGTTTGGGATAGACATGTACACACTGCTCTATTTAAAATGGATAATCAACAAGGACGTCCTGTGTAGCGCAGTGGGATGTGGCAGCCTTGATGGGAGGGGGTTTGGGGGAGAATGGGTACGTGTATATGGCTGGGCCTCTTTGCTGTGCTCCTGAAACTACCACAACCTTGTTAATCGGCTAGGCGCCTGCTCAGTCACTCAGTTGTGTCTGACTCTTTGTGACCCCATGGACTGCAGCCCGCCAGGCTTCTCTGTCCATGGAGACTCTCCAGGCAAGAATACTGGAGTTGGGTTGCTATGTCCTCCTCCAGGGGATCTTCCCAACCCAGGGATCAAACCCAGGTCTCCCACACTGTAGGCAGATTCTTTACCATCTGAGCCACCAGGGAAGCCCAAGAATACTGGAGTGGGTAGCCTATCCCTTCTCCAGGGGATCTTCCCAACCCAGGGATCGAACCAGGGTCTCCTGTATTGCAGGCAGATTTTTTACCAGCTGAACTATGGCTATACATCAATATAAAATAAAAAGTTAAAAATAAATATGTGTTGACTATATTTAAAACAGAACTATCCACTTGCAGCACAAGTGAAACAGATGATATTATCTATATTACTGAATAAACTGTCACATTAAAAAAACTGGAAAAAATTCTAATGTCACAAGTAAGTACAAAGGGATGGTGCAAGCTAATTTACAACTTGTAAATAAAATTTCTTAGAAGAGATATAGAGGAATTTTTCTTTGGAGGGTTGGACATACATTATAAGAACTAGAGTATATAATTGAAGTATAGGGAGTATAATTGCTCCCTATCATATAGCAAAGTAAGATGTAACTTTCAAACCTCAACAGTCTGCTAACAAGGAACTCTTCATTGTCTGTGTCATATATTCTTTTAATGAGAATAATCGGAATTTTTAATGTCATTTATGTTTTTCAACATCACCAGAGTTACAGCTACATATATAGTTATATACATGAACATGTATATATATGCATGTTTATATATATATAAATTGAATTCATATTCACTTCATAAGAATATCAAGTATAGCCACATATTCAGAAGTAGCATGGTTTATAAACAATTAAATTCAGTTAAATGTGTTTATCACCCATCTCTGCTGTGAAGCAGAGTCACTCAAGTCTCACATCACTGTGTTCAGAAATTAAGTGCTAGAGTTGGTCCTGCATCATAGAACTGGTCCTTTTCTTCAGCCACTAATATAATTTTTTTTGAAAGTGGATCTCATTAAGCATAACCCCTCTCTCAAACTACCTCACCCTATATCTGGAAAAACGATCTTACCCAGACTTCTGTGATCTTCTAAACAGATGAAACATGCACTAAATCTTTCTGCAAATGAAATGCCTGAACTAATTAAGCTAAAAAATATTATTAAATACTCCTGGTCTTCTCCTCCAGCCACCCAGAAGACGTTCAGATTTCCAGCAGCCCCGGGAAAACAAGAATCTTTTCTTATTTTCAGGGTTGTGTGAGAAGGGAAATTGACTTCATATTATATTTTGCACTTCATTGGTTTTGCCTCCCCCGTTGAGAGACCCTGTTAGGACTAAAGAAAAGACATCACTTTTATGAACTGCCTATAATTCTGCGTCTTTGTTGGGTTATGGAAAAGTCTGCCACTATAGAAAGCTTGTTTTCAGAGTGCTCAGTGAGGCCTGCCCAGCAGAGGCCAGCTCAGTAAATCATATCTGACAGCCTTTTGTTAAAGGCCTTTCTCAGCTCCTACTGTGTCCCTCTGTATTGGCCCTCGTACATAACGCCCACGCCATACCCATCACTACTGGGCCTGGTATAGAGGTTTACACGTGATGATTTTATGGTGCTGGCCAGAACTGACTTACTCTAATCCTGACTACCCTAGCTACAGACCCCACTTTTAAAAATAACTTACAGAATCTCAGAGATCATTAAAAAAAAAAAGTGCTCTGAAGTGACGATATTATTGTAATCATTTTTAGTGTCTTGCTGATTAGAGCTAAATGAAGGGAGATAAAATTTGAACGGTACTGCTTTCCAGACACTGTGCCACTAACTATTGATGAAAATAAAATGCTGCAAAAAATGATGCACACACTAAAAAAAAAAAGGAATATAATTGTATTACAATGTTGTGTAAGTTTCGGCTGCACGACGACATGAATTAGATATACGAATGTGTGCTAAGTCGCCTGGGTGGTGTTCTACTCTTTGTGAACCCATGGACAGTAACCCACCAGGCTCCTCCATCCGTGGAGTTTCCAGGCAAGAATACTGGAGTGAGTGGCCGTGCCCTCCTCCAGGGGATCTTCCGGACCCGGGGAGGGCACTGTAATTATACATATATCCCATCCGTCTTGGACACAGGGGTGTGTATATTTCAATCCAACTCTCACAATCACCCCGCCCTCTCCTTCCCCACTGGGTCCACAGGGCCATTCTCCGTGTCTGTGTCTCTATTCCTGCCCTGCAAATAGGTTTAGAGAGAGCCTCAGAGGTCCTTTAAAGAAAAAAAGTGTTCTGAAGTGACAATATTATTGTAAGCAGTTTTGGTATTTCATTGATTATAGATAAATGAAGGGAGATGAAATTTGGATGGCACTACTTTCCAGGTACTATTTCCATTAACCTTTGAGGGAAATAAAAGAATGCACGCCTTTTTAAGATAAGGAACCCATTTGCTCACTTTTATCAATCTCAATAGATGAGAAGGCCAGTGACTCAAATTAAGAAGCTGACACATAATGCGTATTTTTTTAATTTATTTTTAATTGGAGCATAATTGCTTCACACTGTTGTGTTAGCTTCTGCAGCATGTGAACTGGCCGTATGTATACACATGTCTCTGCAGCACGTGAATTGGCCATATGTATACACACGTCCCTTTCCTCTTGAGCCTCTCTCCCACCTCAGCTGTTCTTAAATACATTGAGAAATGAAATTGGCTTCCTTGAATAATATGACTGTTTTATGTCCAGGAGGGTAGCGATTTTGCCTTGATATTTACGGAAATACAAGATCTTCCCCTTCATTCAGCCCCAGTCCTCAGCCTGGACATTGGTGTGCAGAGGAAAACCGACTCCCATGTCTGTTAGACTGCCTTTTCATTTTACACGTCAGCGATGCCATCTCTGCGGCATGAGGAACTGTGTCCCCAGCTGCCTACCTTTTCCCATACACGTCATTTTCACCCAACTTTAGAGTAATGAAGAGCTTTCATCTTAATATTTACATAGTTTTAGCATCACCAAAGCCTTTATAAATGGCCAGCATTCTCAGATCTTATATATACATACAACTGTGAAATAGTTTAACTTGGTTTTCTCTAAAAGAGTCCTTAAAAAAAAAAGAATGGAAATTGTAAACCCTGTGATCTTAGACCAATGTGGTAAAGATATTCAGACAGTTTCTCCAAAACATTTTGCCCTTGTTGGAGAAAAACCATCAATACAGATGGTTATATTAGATGGTAATATTATAAGGTGATTAGTTCTTAGGCAGTCAAGAGAGCTATGGACATAATCCACAAATATGGTTTCCTTTGCCGATGGCTCAGTGTCTGTATCAAAAATCCTGATGCAGTAGTTTATCTCTTTTTTTCAGCTTTTTATGTAACAAAAGTTATAACAGTTAAATTGTACAGAAGCCAAAGCATACATAACAGATTGCTCTAATGCCAGCTGGCTAGGCGTGAATCACTTCAGACTCTTTTTGAAGTTTCAGAGTTTCACATAAAAGGCTATTAAGGTGTTGTCTCTGAGAGGAAGCCACGTGGCTCATAGAGGCAATTACGTCTACAATTCAGGCAAAGAAACACTGTTATTAAGGAAAACATCACTGTTTGACGCTTGTTTCTATTTTTTTCTTGAATGATTCATTCTTGTTGCCTCCATTGATTTGATGATACAGAAAATATTTACTTTCTTTTTCACTGCTAACAGTAATTGCAAATCAGGAGCTGAATTAGGGCCACTTCTATGCAATCAAAATATCACCAAAAATCAGCTCCCCAAACGGCCTGCTGCTCCAAAGAAAAACTTTAGTACCCAAATGGAAGCATTCAAAACCTGATTCTATGCTTTGCATTTCTGATATGGGGGCGGGGGGGCATTGAGCCTTTAAACGCTTTTTAAAAGTTCACTTATTCATTTTTTTGTTGGCTGTGCCGGGTCTTCATTGCCGCATGGGTTTTTTTCTAGTTGCGGCGAGCAGGGCTCCTCTCTGGTTGTGGTGTGGGAGCTTCTTACTGCAGTGGTCCCTCTCGTTGAGGAGCACAGCCTGTAAGCCATGTAGACTCAGGGGTTGTGACTCCTGGGCTCTAGAGCACAGGCTCAATATTTGTGGCGCACGGGCTTAACTGCTCCTTGGCCTGTGGGATTATGCCAGATCAGGAATCAAACCTGTGTCCCCTGCGTTGGCAAGCAGATTCTTTACCACTGAACCACCAGGGAAGCCCCCTTTTCAAGCTTTATGGGCCTTAAGACAGAGACCTGTCCTTTCTAAGTCAGGGGGTTGTTATGGGACTCAAATGAGTAAATGACACGGAAGCTTTGTCTTACACTCCATGTAAACATCACTTGCTATATCTATATAAAATACGCGTTGGGTTGTTCGATATCATAAATAACCCCCAAACTCTTCTTTATAAACCACATTCACTCTCTATTTCTAGTAATACTTTATAGTAGTCAGAAAGGGAATAAGAACTTATATTAAAATGGTGCATAAAGTGTTACTTGCTTAGTCGTGTCTGACTCTGTGATCCCATGGACTGCATCCCACCAGGCTGCTCCGTCCATGGGATTCTCCAGGCAAGAACACTGGAGTGGGTTGCCATTTCCTTCTCCAGGGGATCTTCTCCACCCAGGGATCAAACCCAAGTTTCTTGCATTGCAGGCAGATTCTTTACTGTCTGAGCCACCAGGGCATACTCTGCTATAAATAAAATATGTTGAATAATTGTTTAGGGCAGCCCAGGCACCAAATTCTCCCTGCTTCCTGTTTTTATCAATAGTTTCATTGGACCAGACCTATGCCTATTCATTTACGTATTGTCTCTGCGTTCACACTCGAAGGGTGGAGTAGAATAGCTGCAACAGAGACCATATGGCTTGCAAAACCAAAAAAACTTACTATCTAGCCCTTTACAGAAAACTGTGGCCAACATGGGAACAAAGCCCTTTCGTAGGAAACCCCCTTTGCATCTATTCAATATTTTGGAGATGTCTTTTACAAATCTTGCTTAAGCTATCAGAACTTTGTAGGAAAGTGTACCATGTTACAGACACACACAAAATGTGTGCTTGCCTATAAACGTGCACCTTGTCTGACTATACAGATTTGGTTACATTCAAAGGCTTAAGCATTCTGACACACAGCCAGCGTGATTCCATGGTGACACTGCAAGCGGAGCTCGCCTCCCAAATGAAGCCAGTTGCAGCTGTCATCCACTGTCACTTCGACTTAATTATGAAAAGAAAGACAATTGGGTTTGAGGGCACAGAACATTGGAGATTTGAAGATAATTGTGATGAAATGATTCCGCCTAGAAAACTAGTAACAGTACATGATTTTTATTGTGTGCCTGTCAGTGCAAAAATCGGACTGTCAAGCCCACTTTAAACATGGATACACGTCCTAGGAAGTTTGCCTGTGGCTTCGAATTGGTAAACCGAAACAAAACACACACCTGCAGAGGCGTGGGCAGATAAATAACTTTGACGGAAAAGAAAGAAACTTTCTGGCAAAAAAAAAAAAGAGGGAGCTTTTATAGGGGTAGTATTCTGTATAGTTATTTCCACGTTGAGGAATATCATCCTTGGCTTTCTTTTCTCTGCACAGATGTTCATCTGCATCCCATCTTCTCCAAATATTCAGCATCCTTGGCACCCGCTCTTCATCTCAACTGTGTGTTCTTCCTCTGGGCCAAACTCCAGTGTCACAGATGTGCAAAGATACAGAAATGAGAGAGACTATAAAGGATGGAAAAGTCAGAGCTCAAATTTATCAACAGGTCCTTATGGGGACTGTTTATTTCCCTAAACTCCCACCTGTGCCATTATAAGTCTAATAGCCAGACAGATTTGGCAGCAAATCTCCATTCTGTGAAGGAAATTTTAGGAATTAATGCTTTACGGAAATAAGCCTTATAAAAGCTGATCGCAGGATAAACCACCCACAAGCACTCTATTTATTTACAGGGTTTGTGCGGACAAGGGAATCCAACTTGCCCTGAAGTAAATTGGAAAAGCCAATAAAATCAATAGAACCATACTTTTTATATTCATGCCATCTCTTGAATCCAGTCCTGGAGGGCATCCACGAACCATTAGCCATTCTCCCGTCCTGGTGGACGTGTAGACCCTGGTCAGTGGCCTTCTCACTAACGTTCATACGTTTTCACTTTTTCAGTCTCTCAGTTTACCAGTGAAAAACTCCACGTAGCTCTTTTATTTTTTTAAATTAAACCCTGGGTTTCCTCTTCGCATGAACGTGGGCTATATTATCTTGTACTTTGCCCATGCTGTGTTTTATCACGGTCTCTGCTTTTCATTCTCTATGATAAGACTTGCTTTTTTTTTCCTCTCAAGTGCCAGATAAGATCTCTGTCACAACTCAACTCTGTAATTCTAGCACAAAAGCGGCCATAGACAGTATGCAAATGGATAGGTGTGGCTCTGGTCCAGTAAACCCCACACACGCAGTCAGCAGGCTGCACTTGGCTCCCAGGCCTCTTTTGATAATTCTGCTGCGCCAGCCTGTGAGTTTCGAAGCACAGTGGTACTTCCCATGTCATTGTTTCCATCCAGCCATGTTTTTCTTCAGCCTGAAGAAATCCTTTCAACATCCTTAAAATGTTGATGGCAATTAATTCTCTCTGCCTTTGTTTGGATGGAATCGTCTTTATTTCTTCATCAGTTTGGAAGGGGACTTTCAGTGGAAATAGAATTCTAGGTCAGCCTTTTTTACCCCATCATTTTAAAGATGTTATTTCATTGTCTTCTTGCTCACTGATGGGAAATCAGTTGACTCCATACAATAAAACCAAATCCCCAAAGGAATTCTCTCTTTTGCTCTGGCAGATTCTAAAATTTCTCTTTGTCTTAGCTTTTGAGTACTATGATTTGGATATACTTAAATATAGTCCTTTCTGTATTTTTTTCTACTCAGTATACATTAAGTATACATCCTTGGATATACAAATTTTGGGTTTTTTTTAACCCAAAAAGGTGGGGAACTTCTTTAAAAACATGTCCTGCCTCCTTCCTGTATTGGACTCCAATTATCTGTGTGTTGGAACCACTTTGTAATTTTACACAGGTCCCTGAGGCTCTGTACCATTTCGCTCACTAGACTTCCCCAGGTGGCTCAGAAGGTAAAGAATCTGCCTGCAATGCGGAAGACCTGGGTTTGACCCCTGGGTTTGATCCCTGGGTTGGAAAGATCCCCTGGAGGAAGACATAGCAACCCACTCCAGTGTTCTTGCCTGGAGAATCCCCTGGACAGAGGAGCCTGGTGGGCTACAGTCCATGGGGTCGCAAAGAGTCAGACGTGACTGAGGGACTAAGCACAGCACAGGGAGGCTCTGTTAATTTTCTTTCAATTTTCTTTTCTCTGATTTTTTAAAATAGACATTTTCTGTTGATCAATATTTAGACTTACTAGCCCATTTGTAATCAGTCTCCCAACTACTCTTAATGACTCAGTGATTTTTTTTTCATTGTAGATGTTGGGTTTATTTTTATTGTTGCTCAAAATTCCACCATTTTCTTTTTTATTATAGTTTGAATTTCCCTCTTGAGATTTTTCATCTGTTCATTCATTAGTATTGCTTTTCCTTTAAGTCCTTGAGCTTAGAAAAGTTCTATCAGTTCATTACTACACCTAGAATATTGTATAATCTATTAATATTGACTATCCTTTAAAAGCCACATTTTCCTGCACTTACTTGTCTAGTAGTTCTTATTACAATGGAAATGAATATTAAAAAGAATATATATATATATATATATATGTATATTTGAATCACTGCGGTACAGCAGAAATTAACACAATATTGTAAATCATCTATACTCCAGTAAAATTAAAAAATAAGAATTTCCCTTAAAAATTCTTCATAGATACCTGCCTTTATCATGTCACACTCTTTAACTGATTTCTGTAATAAAGTAACTGGTGGAAGTCATCAATTCTTATTCATTTATTCAATAAGCATCTACTATGCTTGTCTGTATTTAATGGGAAACAAACAAAAAAATAGATAAAAATATAATAATAGTAACATAAAGAGAACAATAAATTCTAGCAGAAAATTCTTACGAACCTAAAGGTAATAAATGTCCTTGAGAATGTGGGATGAAATGAACAGAGGAGACAATGGATTTATCTATCAAATTGCAAAAATATCTGACGAGCGAAAAATAGGGGAGGTAAATATGCATTTTTGCATATTTTTATTAGGCTTGTTTGTGATTCTGAAAATCAGCAACACAGAAGCCTATCATACAAAAATTTGGGAAGGAATTAGCAGACCTGTGTGGACAGAAAGAACAGTATTTTGTCACAAGATCAAAGGTGGGCTGTAAGGGATGATTTTCTGAAGATCAAATTGCAGCATGTGAGAAAAGCGGGCACATGAATCTTGCAGTGAGTCTACTTCAGAGGAGATTTTAAAAGACATTTAGAGACTTGCCGGCAGTCTAGTGGTGGTTAAGACTCTGTGATTCCAATGCAGAGGGTGTGGGTTCAACCCCTGGTTGGGGAACTAAGATCCCCCATGCCATGCTGTGCAGCCAAAAACAAATTTTAAATGAACAAAAAAAGAATGTTTAAAAAAATAAATAAATAAAAGGCATTTAGATGGTTGAAACAAAATAAAATCAAGGAAAGCAAAAACTCGAAGTAAGTCCCAAGAGAGGAGAGAAAGCATTTAGGCAACAAACAGACTGGGCCAAGAATAGACCAAGACACTTTCTAGTACAGAAAACATCAGAAAACGATATACATAAGCAGAAACCTACATATCCATATTCATACAGCAGAAACCTACACAACATTGTAAATCAGCTATACTTCAATACAAATGTTTTTTAATTAAATGGTTTTTTAAAAGAATCTCTTTTTGGAACTGAAAACATAAAAATAGCTAAATGTTAGATGTACAGGTCATTCTTACCAGGTCTATGACTTCAGTTAGCAGCATGCATGTGTGCGTATGTGTATGTGTGTGTTAAGTCACTTCAGTCATGTCCAACTCTTTCAACCCCATGGATTGTAGCCCGCCAGGCTCCCCTGTCCATGGGATTCTCCAGGCAAGAATACTGGAGTGGGTTGCCTCCTCCAGGGGACCTTCCGACCCAGAGGATCAAACTCACGTCTCTTACGTCTCCTGCATTGGCAGGAGGGTTCTTTACCACTAGCACCACCTGGGAAACCCTATGCCCTCCTAATAATAATAATAACTGTGCTGATTATTAGATTTAATATGTAGATTGTACACTTAGCTGGAGTCTGGTGTTGAGCTAAGCTTTCCAAATGTGTATGGTCACTTGGTGTGCGCGTCTTTCGGTGTCCACAACAATGGAAAGAAGCAAGGACTCCTCTTGACAGTTTTAAGGGAAAGAAAGCCAAAGCAAAGAAACCGTAAACTAGATTTCAAAGGAGGAAGTTAGCTGGGCTAAGGCTCAATCAACTAATACATAAACATGTTATATGTAACATCATAAGTTACCTTTCGTCCTCACACATTAGGGACTTTATAGGACTGACCTTAGAAATAGACTCTCCAAGACACAGAGGTGGAGACGGTTTGCCAGTACAAAGAATTATATCATTCAACCTGGCACAGTCTAGTCGGGATGTTACAAGCCCTGTCAAGAAGCAAATTCAAAGGAAAGAAGACTGTTTTCAGCCGGAGGTTGGTGGCTCGAGGTTCTGTTACACACCATGCAAAAGGCCAGTTATGTGCATCCTTGCCTAGTTAAGCAGTGCCTGCACGTCATATGCACATGCATTTGTGTGTGGGTTGGAACAGGGCGAGGGTCTTCGCCCCACCCCCGTTTCTTTTTCTCTTTATTTTCTGCAGGCAAGAGTTGGATGCCAAGCCTATTTACAGAGTTCAGCTTTGGGGTCGTGAGAATTTTGCTGCATACAACCGACAGTCTCATGTTCCTGAAACTCACAAAGCTTTTATATGCTTCTTTCTCTCTTTTAGTGCCATATACCTTAACCTCTTCTTCTTGACCTGACCCAAGTACCACTGAGAATCAGAGAGGAGAGTCTGGACACAGACCGTTAGAAACTCAGCTTATTACCTGAGCTTTATGGCTGGAACACATTTGACAATATTTTGGTGAGATTTGCTGCAATCGGAACTATTCAGGCAGTCCGATAATAGTCTTTCTTTCTTTTTCTTTTTTTTAAGCTAGCTAGTTCTCTGGAGATCAATATAATAGGAGTTTTGGAGAGAGAGACAGCTATTCTGAGGTTTTGTTGCAATCCAACAAAAAAAAAATCATAAGAATGATAATTTAATAATCTTAAATATGACTTCCCTGATTTCTGTCAGACACAGTTCAAACCTACATCAGTAAATTTGTGGTTTCGATTGACAACTTTAAAAGTAAATTAATAAAGAAATTCCCATAGGGAAAAGAAAAATACTCTACATGGGACAAAGATCTAGAAAAAGCCTTTCTTAACTAGAGGTCGAAAACAGTCCAGACCACAGTTTCCAGCATTGGGTGTATTGTATTTTCAGGCAATTAATGACTTCAGGGCAGCAACTAGTTTTCAGTAGTAAAAATGAGGGAAAAAAAATATATATGTATATATAGATGGTCTTCAACGTACAAACAAGCTGTTTTGGATTTGTTTTCGTGTCAGCTTTTTGAAACTTGGAATATGGTTTTCCCAATGGAAATGATGATATAAATTGTGGTTAGGTTCTTAAGACAGTCAACAAAGCATCTATTTAACTAATAGTGCATTTGAAATATAATATTAACAACATTAATCCTAGGTCCATGTCTTGATGGCAAGGGGCTGTGAGGAACCCTGTATGAAGACATATGGAAAAAGCAACTTCTTCCTCTTCAATGATGAAATAGTCAAAGCTATGATTTTTCCAGTAGTTATGTACAGATGTGAGAGTTGGACCATAAAGAAAGCTGAGCAAAAAAGAATTGATGCTTTGGAAGTGTGGCTGAAGAAGACTCTTGAGAGTCCCTTGGGCTGCAAGGAAATCAAACCAGTCAATCCTAAAAGAAATCACCCCTGAATATTCATTGGAAGGACTGATGCTGAAGCTGAAACTCCAACACTTTGGCTACTTGATGGAAAAAGCCAACTCATAGGAAGAGACCCTGACGTTGGAAAAGAGTGAGGGTAGGAAGAGAAGGGGTAACAGAGGAAGAGGTGGTTGGATGGCATCACTGACTCAATGGACATGAGTTTGAGCAAATTCCAGGAGACAGTGAAGGACAGGGAAGCCTGGCGTGCTGCAGTCCACGGGGTCACAATGAATGAGTTGGACACAACTTAGTGACCGAACAAAGATGAAATACTGAACCATCCTGGACATTGCAAAGTAGCATTTGTTAATGACTTTTAAAGACAGAACAATTTTTGTCTTTTGAAATTTTGAAAAGTAATAAAATTTAGCATCACAAAAAAAACATAAACCAAAAATAATCATTGTTAGTATGTGGGTGAAAAAATCAAGACTGGTTGCAAACAAAATGCATGATACCAATTAGCTATCTACATATGAGAAACTTTGGAAAAATATACATACATTTTTTATACATACAAGTTATTTTCTGCAAAAGTATCTATGATGGTTTTCCTAGGATAAAAGTTTCAAACTGCACACACCAAGACAGAATATCTTCTTTTTTAATTAATTAAAGAATAGTTGCTTTACAATGTTACATTACTTTCTACTGTACAGCAAAGTGAATCAGCTGTATGTATACTTGTACCCCCTCTTTTTAAAATTTCTCTCCCATTTATGTCACTACAGAGCTCCAGGTAGAGTTCCCTGAGCTGTAGAGCTGGTTCTCATTAGTATGTATACACAATGGGTTACTACTCAGTCATAAAAAGGAACGAAATTGGGTCACAAAGAGTCAAACACAACTGAGCGACGGACCATGCACACACATATCTCGAGGAGTGAATGTTTGTTTACAGTATCCTTTACCCAAAATTTAAGGTACCCCAAAGGGCTTATTCAAAAGAACCATTAAAATAATGGATCACTAAATATATGGTGACTGGAGATGAGGAATTAATGAGAAAAGCATTAACTAATAGATTTAAAATTGTCTTTTTAACTAAAATTAAAATTATTTTTAATTTTTTTTAATTCAAAATTGTCTCTTGTGGTTGTTCAGTCACAAAGTCATATACAACTCTTGCGACCCCATGGACTGTATAGCCCATCTGGCAAGAATAATGGAGTAGGTTGCTGTTTCTTTCTCCAGGGGATCTTCTTGACCCAAGGCTTGAACCCACACCTCCTGCTTGGCAGGCAGATTCTTTACCACTGAGCCACCTGGGAAGCTCTTAATTTATGTCTTGACTTAGCCCATTTCTAGGACTTAATCAGACATGTGATCAAAGATTTAGCCAAAATGGATTCATCCAGGGTTGTATGAAATGTAGAACAAAATTAGACACAAATGCCAAGCATAATAGATTCACACGAAGTAATAAACACTCCTAACATATCCCATATGAACGTCGCTAATGGCATACAGAACAGTGGTTAACACAGTTAAAGGAAGACAAAAGTCAGAACGCTCACATCCTCCTAAATGTGTTAGAATCAGCTTCTGAGAGAGATCCATCCATCAAACCGCAAGCACTAATCATTTGGGGATTGACTATAGATACCAGCTCAAATGTTCTGCTTTCGACTTTGCTTCATAACGAGTTTGCACATCTCTCAGAACCACAATACATTTTCATGACGAGATCTTACAGGCAGAAGGCAATAATAAACTCTGAGCCTGTATGTAGGAATTTTTGTCAGGAGAAAACAAGCTGCAGAAAAACGAAAATTCTAACAGCGTCCTTGATCCTTAAAAAAAACACAGTCCTGGATTTTGCCTCTGCCATTTCCCCGCCTTCAAGGCGCAGGTGCTCGGCTCTGTTTTCAGCTTTCTATCACACAGAATAAAAATAAATAAATAAAGACACACAGGCCCCTTGTCATTGCCATGCTCAGCAACAAGCCTTGCAACTGGGGTTTATGAGGTCATAAATTATTGTTCCTTGTCCTGGCAAGTAGCTTTTTTTTTTTTTTGAAAGGCCACATCCGGTCTGTGGGGCACCAGCTTTTATTATGCATTTCATATTGAAACAAAGGTCAAATTAATTGACCTTATCTATGTGAAAAACCAGCTGGTTGCCTAGAGAAATAAAACCTTTTACAGAGACTTTGGGACAAGTAAACAACAGGAAAATTCAATCCAATGGCAGCTGGAACCTCCAATTAGAAAGAGAATTAATTTGGAGGAATTGAATTTTTTAAGCATCAGCTGAGAATCAATAACAATTGCATTTTTGCTCAAGGAACAAATGGAGTCAAGGAGATTTCAAAAGTCATCTGCCTCTTCACACGTATTTCTCATGTTTCTATACATATTACAGGTTTGTTTTTTGTGTTTTTTTTTTAGTATGGACCATTTTTAAAAAGTCTTTATTGAATTTGTTACAACACTGCTTCTGTTTTATGTCTTGGTTTTTGGCCTCCAGGCATGTGGGATCTGAGTCCCCTGACCAGGGTTTGAACCCACACCTGCTGCTTTGGAAGGGGAAGTCTCAACCACTGGACCACCAGAGATGTCTCCACATACTACACTTCTGAAGGAAGGAGGCAGAGGAGTTGCAAGCTGTCCATTTTTAAATGCAAAGGTCAAATGTGCACGAGTGCTCAGTCGTGTCCAACTCTCTGCTACCCTCTGGACTGTATCCCGCCAGGCTCCTCCGTCCATGGGAGTCTCCAGGCAAGAATGCTGGAGTGGGCTGCCATTTCCTCCTCCAGGGGCTCTTCCTCACCCAGGGATGCATCCCGCATTTTCGCCATTGCAGGCAGATTCTTTACCACCAGCACCATCTGCGAAGCCCAAGGTCAAATGCAGCAACCCATAGTCTAACTAAAGCATTAAGAGACTGAAAGAAATCATTTTCAACCTAAAAGAATCGTGGTTAAAATAAGGTTTTATTTTCTCCAAAGAAACACAAAACAGATATTCTATGCCTTCTGAATTTCCTAGTAGTTTCTATATCAGCAGAAAGACCGAGAAGGACAATGTAGGGACCCAACAGCATAGAAGAGGAGGGTATTATTTTCCTGAAACACCGTGCCTCTGTTTGCTCATCCGGTGAATGGGATAATAATTGCCCTCATCATGTATGTGAGAACCAACTGAGACAAGGGAGATGAATATCTTAGCACTTAGGATCTAGCAATAAGCACTACACATTAGCTTTAATATTATTTTTAAAAATAGGCGGAATAAGGATTGCAAATCAGAATTACAAGATGCAGTTTGCCCTTACTTTTAATAGGCAAAAAAAAAAAAAGAAAATGTGGCTTATGTCTCCAGTTTCTTAGTTTATTCTTCACTCCTTTCCAGCTTATTTCTGCAAGCATGGCCCTTGACGCAGTGCAGTGATTCAGAGCAGTGAAGATGTGTGTTAATCAAAAGGCATTTTGATTCCACTGACTGTCAGTGACTCTCACATGTGAATTTGGCTCACGTGAAGGCCGACTCATCGGACAAGACCCTGATGCTGGGAAAGACTGAAGGTAACAGCAGAAGGGGGCGGCAGAGGATGAGATGGTTCAATAGCATCACCCACTTAATGGACATGAATTTCAGCAAACTCTGGGAGATAGTGGAGGACAGAGGAGCCTGGTGTGCTGCAGTCCATGGGGCGGCAAAGAGTTGGACATGAACAAGAGACTAAGCAATGAAACAAGGAAGAAATATGGGGTGGAGGAATATGTATACTAAGACTTACTTGAAAGGATATTCCTGTGAATACATCATTCCAATCTTGCATGAGTGCTAAATCGTTCAGTGGTGTCTGAGTCTTTGCGACCCCATGGACTGTAGCCCACCAGGGTCTGCTGTCCATGGGATTTCTCAGGCAAGAATACTGGAGTGGGCTGCCATTTCCTTCTCCAGGGGATATTCCTGACCCAGGGATCAAACCCAGGTCTCCAGCACCTCCTGCATTGCAGGTGGATTCTTTGCCACTGAACCGCCAGCAATCTTGCTATCTCTTATTTTAATCTCTAAGCAAACTATAAGACTTTCCTGTGGGGGAAAAATTATTCTGAATTATCTCATAGGTAAACAAAATGAGCCAATGGGGTTCCATGAATGAGGTTTTCAGGCAGAAGCAAAGCCCACATCAGATGGAAGGAAGGCCGCTCAGCCGTCCAGGATGGAAGAGATTAAGCCACAGACAGCACATGTTGCTTGGTGGGACGCGGAGAAAGTTAATGGCTGTGAAAAAGGGTTTGAACTTCGAGCAGAGGTCAGAAACAGGGTGATTTAGTGGCTTCAGTCAACAGACTCTCGGTGAGGGAAAACAAAATTTGGTTTCATTTTGACTGGGATGTAGAGAACATCAATAAAGTGTTCAGGGCTCGAAGGTAAGATCAGGGCCCACTTGGAAAGTGAACTATGTGTAAAAGTCAGTTTGTGTTTATAGTCAATAATAATTATATTTTTGAATTTCATACAACCCGGGATGTACTTTTAGAAATGAGGACATAAAGGTGAAGTTATTCAGTCAAATTAAAACAAAAACAAAAAGCAAAGGGGGACGTCCCTGGTGATCCAGTGAGTAAGAGTCCACGCTTCCAATCACCAAGTCACAGGTTTGATCCCTGGTCAGTAAACTAGGGTCCCACATGCCAAGTGGTTTGAGCAAAAAAAAAAAGAAAAACCAAAATGTTGATTTTAGAGCTGGGTGGAGAAGAGGACAAGATCAAATTAGATGCTTTAGAAAACAAGAATTTTATTTCTATTTTTCTATAGAAGTAATAACAAAAATTCTCTCCACTAAGTAGAAAGAGTTGATGCCACAATCTCTAGAAACTCATTCAGGGATGAGGGCTTAGAAAGGATCTCATGGAAAATGTATGACTGGATCGTAGGCCACAAGGTGGAGCCAGCCGTTGACTTATCAGCTTCACTCTACTAATTTGGAGAAGGTAATGACTCATTGGAAAAGACTCTGATGCTGGGAGGGATTGGGGGCAGGAGAAGGGGAAGACAGAGGATGAGATGGCTGGATGGCATCACCGACTCAATGGATGTGAGTTTGAATGAACTCCGGGAGATGGTGATGGACAGGGAGGCCTGGCGTGCTGCGATTCATGGGGTTGCAAAGAGTCAGACATGACTGAGCGACTGAACTGAACTGAACTGAATGGCAACCCACTCCAGTATTCTTGCCTGGAAAATCCCATGGGCAGAGGAGACTGGTGGGCTACAGTTCATGAGGTCACAAAGAGTCGGATGCGACTGAGCAACTTCACTTCACTTATACTACTTTTAGATTAAGTAACAGACACTGATATGCAGGAGATACAGGTTCGATTCCTGGGTCAGAAAAACCCCCTGGAGGAGGTCATGGCAACCCACTCCAGTATCCTTGCCTGGGAAACCCCAAGGACAGAGGAGCCTGGTGGGCTACAGTTCATGGAGTCACAAAGAGTCAGACACTGAGCAACTAAACCACAAACGGATGCTGCTGTATATCAGAGATACTTGCTTTTTATTATGAGTCTTGGAGAAGAGCGAACCTGGTATCTTTTGTGGCTTAAAGAGACCATTTTGGGGACCAGGGGCTTGTCAGACTCCTTGGGTCTCCAGTCTCCATGTTTCCTGGTGAAAAGCAGGAACGCGGGTCGGCTGCTCTGACTCCGAGGACCCCAGGAGCCGTCAGTGAACCAGGGAGCCCCCACATCTGGCTCCAGCCTGCCCATTTGCTTTCGGCTCTGCACACAGACGACCACCCTGGCTGCCAGCTCGGGGACGGCCCGGGCTTCTGCAGGCCCGGCCAGGAGGCGCGGGTGCGGCAGGCTCACCTGGTCCAGGCCGAGGTCAGCGCCTTTTCAACTGGCCTTTGTTTCTGTTAGTGTGAGCCCTTTGGAGAGAGGTTTCCGTGGCAACAAGCACGCATTCATCATCATTTCTCCTCTGCTTACTCCTTCTCCATCAGCTGTAAACTATGTCCCAGCAAAGGAACCTCTGTTCTCCATAGGGAGGCCTCCAAACACACCCCCTTACAGAACAGACCCTTCTGGGGTGGATGGCTCCAATAATAATTTACTGCGCATAGAACTTGTTTAACTCGATGGCAGTTCAGACGGCTTCTCTTCTAAAAAATTATCTTCTCTTGAGGAGAAAAAATTGGGTCAAGGAGCAAATGCTCAAACAATCTCAGACAATGATTAAGTACAACGAGTTGCACTTAAAAATCAGTAGGTGAGGACAAACGTACATTATAATGATCAGATAGTTAATATGTAAAATCACAAGCTACGTTAGTTTTTCAGAAACTCCCTAATTTAGGGGGGCGGGGGGTTGTTCTTAGTCTCATTCCAGAAATCCATTACTTCTGGTTTTTTTATTAGCATATATATAAAACTGAAAATAAGTCAGTCAAGAAATGTGCCTTAAAAAAAATAAACGAAGGTCATTTTCACCTTATTCCTTTTATTTTCTTCAAAAAAAAAAGGTATTTCTTGTGGGGTGGGTGCGGGAGGACTGTGATTCCAGACACACAGCAACTAGTAAAAACTAGTAAAACCCAAGAACTAGCAAAAAAGTGCAATTTTAATTTATTCGAGTATTTTGCCCATCTCCAAACTGGATGCATTTCTAAATATAAATGACAGAATGAAATGCTATTTTCCCATATACTTGTTACAAAAACCTTGAAGTTGAAAGCAGCTACAATTTTTTGCTGTAAAAAAAGAAGCAAAACAGAAGCAGAGCAGCAGCAAAGACCATCAAGGGTTATGCTTTCTTCCTCTTACCTATAAAATATGGAAAAGACAATGTCTGCAGGATGTTGTTGTCTGACCAAAGACAATTGTCCAACAACTACCAACAGTTGTCCAACCACCAGCAAGGAAGTGTCTCGTAACAGTATTTATTGATTAATTATTATAGGGAAATTGGTGTGCTGTGCTCAGTTGCTCAGTTGTGTCTCTTTCCGACCTCATGGACTGTGGCCTGCCCGGCTCCGTCCATGGGATTCTCCAGGCAAGAACACTGGAGTATGTTGCCATTTCCTCCTGCAAGGGATCTTCCTGACCCAGGGAGGCATGGAACCCGAACCCGCAGCTCAGGCATTGCAGGCAGATTCTTTACCTGCTGAGCCATCAGGGAAGCAATATTGCTGGTTCAGTTCAGTTCAGTTCAGTCGCTCAGTCGTGTCCGACTCTTTGCGACCCCATGAATCACAGCACGCCAGGCTTCCCTGTCCATCACAAACTCCTGGAGTTTTCTCTATTTTAAAACAGTGAGTATTGAGACTTGCCTGGGGGGTCCAGCAGTTAAGACTTCACCTTCCAATGCAGGGAGTGTGGGTTCAATCCCTGTTTGGAGAGCTAAGATCCCAAAAATCTCCTGGCCAAAAAACAGAAACATAAAAACAGAAGCAATATTGTAACATATTCAATAAAGGCTTTAAAAATGGGCCACATGAAAAAAAGTCTTGAAAAGAATGTGTTGACTTTATTACTCCTTTCCTGGTCTATGGATTTTCCTTACAACTGAGAGAGGAATAATCAGCATCTTTAAACTTGAAAAGCAGGTAAAGAAGCACACAACACATATCTAAAAGAATATATAACTCAGAAAATGGACCAGAGTGAATCATTATTTATGTATTTCAGTTTGCCAGCATCTAAGGCAGATAGATATTTATAAATATTTACTTATAATCAATAAATAAGTCAATATCTATCAAATGATAGCTGAATCACTATATTATATTTGACTACATAATATTAAGTTATTACATTGTATTTGACTTTGTATCAGCCAAATATAATCTTTCTGGAAAAGTGCTATATTCCTCTTTCCTCTGGTTCAATCCTTATTTAGAGAGTTTATACAGAGAGCAGAGAACTTGACTGGCATGGTACCCAAAATATAACAAAGGCCTGATGATTCAACAAATGAAGCTGATGAATTGGAGACCATAAAGCAAGCGGTTTTTTTAAACACAGAAATGCATTCTAATTCTTTCTCAGTTTTCGAATTCGCCTTCTTACATATTGTCCTGTCTGATACTAAAAAGCGCTTTTATGTCCTAAGTGACAGAACGTGTAAAGAAGAAATAAATGCTGTTTAGTCCTTTAAGTGGCCGCCCCTAAGTTCTCCTGCACTTAGCCTGCCGTCCATATGGAAGCCCTGACAACGTCACTCTGGCCCTTTGAGCCTTCCACGCCTTGGTGTTTCAGACGCTGCAGGCTGCACTGATGTCTGGGGAAAGATAGATGTCTGTTAATTTTCCAGATGTCCTATCTCTCCAACTGCACTTATATCCGTGTCTGGAAATGTTTAAATTAATGGCTGCCTTTTTTCTTCCTACTCCTTTCTGTATATCTCCGAATCCTGGATTTCTGTCCACAGCCAGTTCATATCTTTCTTGATCTTCATCACAGTACTAGGAATTCTTCCTCCTACTATCTATCATAACATTTTTCAAATGTCATTTGTTTTCAAGAGGTAGTTTTTCCCCATGGATGAAGAATGAATTTTAACCAATGTACCAATAGTTCCACCTAGTGGCCAACGTGAAGAATACAAATTTTTCACCTCGAAAACTAAAAATAACAAGTTTGGGGGACAGATGGTTGGCTGGCATCACCAACTCAAGGGATATGAGTTTGAGCAAACTCTGGGAGATAGTGAAGGACAGGGGAGCCTGGTGTGCTGCAGTGCATGGAGTCTAAAAGAACCGGATCCGACTTAGCCACTGGACAACAGCAATCATTCAGTGGCTTGGCAAATATTTCCTGAGTACTTTCAGTGAGCTACACACAGTGACCAACACATCACAAATATACGATAGTCTCATTTTATTTTTTTTTATTTTTTATTTTTTGATAGTCTCATTTTAGAAGTATCAAGACTGTTAACTGAAAAACCACTCTAATATACTTACTGAAATATATGGCTATATATGTCATCTGTAATAAGTATTGTATTTTTGGAACAATTTTATATTTGCAAACACTTAGCAAAGTAATACAAGAGTTCCTGTATACACCTCACCCAGCTTCCTCTTAGGTGAGCATTTTACTATTGCTTGGCGCATTTGTCGGAACTAAGAAATTAATTTTGGTATATCACTATTGTTCGGTCACTCATTTTTCACCGAATCACGTCGTCAGAGTCCACTCTGCCATGCTGTTTGCTGCTATGGAATCAGTAAGTCGTGTCCGATTCTTTGTGACCCCAAAGACTGCAGCGTGCCAAGCTTCCCTGTCCTCTACTATCTCCTGGAGGGTGCTGCCATGTTAGGTAACATATTCTCAGGTTCCAAGGATTAGGACCCAGACACCTTTGTCAGGGGAGAGGCACTGTTCTGTGGTCCTTAATGGGAGTTAAGAAGGCGCCTGAGTTCTCTTCATCCATACAGTGGAAATGGAAATCTGACTGTGGATAAGACTCACGATCTTTCGGATTAACATGATCTACCCAGCTGCAAAAGAAACTCAGCTGAGCGGCCCACGCAGACATAGCTCGTCACTCACATATTACTGGTTAACAATTTCAGAAGCAAGAGCATTAACTCTGTGTTGTGAGTTGTTGTGTTGTGTGTGCTCAGTCGTGTCCAACTCTTTGCAACCCCGTGGACTGTAGCCCGCCAGGCTCCTCTGTCCATGGGGTTTCCCAGGCAAGAGTACTGGAGTGGGCTGCCATTTCCTCCACCAGGAGATCTTCCCCTCCCAGGGATCCATCAAACCCAGGTCTCCCGCATTACAGGGTGCTCTTTCCTGTCTGAGGCACCACGTGGGCATTAAGTCTCAGAACTGATAACCAACGGGTGACGCTTGTCCATTCTCCCACCTAAACATCTATTAAATGAAGTGATGTCTCTGTTTTTCAAAGCTACTCTGTACTCTAGTCATCTGTTAGTGACCATTGCAACAACCTCTCTCCAGGTGTTCCTGGGTCCACTTTTGCTTCCATTCATCAATTCTCAAGAAAACCAGATGGTGTGATCTTTGCTTGTGCAAGGGGGAAAAAAAAAAATCCTTCCTGAACTACAGAAGAGCTCCCTCTTGACCATAAAGAATAAAATCCTTATTGTGGCTTACCGGGCTTCCCTGGTCTATTCACCATCAACACTAGTGTATTTTCTGGACCAAATGACTACAAACATAGTGATCTAAAACAGCAAAAATGGATTAGCTTATACTTCTTGAGACTTCCCTGGTGGCTCAGACGGTAAAGAGTCTGCTACAATGTGGGAGATCCGGGTTCAATCCCTGGGTTGGGAAGATCTCCTGGAGAAGGAAATGGTAACCCACTCCAGTATTCTTGCCTGGAAAATCCCACGGACCGAGAAGCCTGGTAGGCTACAGGCCAGGGGGTCGCAAGGAGTCAGACAGGACTGAGCGACTTCACTTTCACTTTATACTTCTTTAACTCAGAAGTCCAGCACAGGTCTCACAGTGCTTATACAGTGGAACACTAACCACAAAAAGGACCGAAATTGGATCATTTATCCAGACGCGGAAGGACCTAGAGTGGATCCCACAGAGTGAAGAAAGTCGGAGGGAGAGAAACAAATACCGGATATTAATGCATGTATGTGGGACTTAGAGAAGCGGTACTGATGAGCCCATCTCCAAGAATAAAGACGCAGATGCAGAGGAAGGATGTGTGGACGTGGGGGTGGGCGGAACTGGGGTGGCGGTGCACGCGCGTACATCACCGTGTGTGAAGCCGCTGGGGGAGCTGTTTGCAGCCCCGGCAGCTCGGCTCGGGGCTCCGTGATGACCTAGGGCGGTGGGGGCGTGAGGGAAGGGAGGCTCAAGGCGGAGGGGGCGTGTGTGCACATACAGGTAAACATCACACTTTGTTGTGTGATGCAAAGGAACACGGCACTGTAGAGCGATTATACTCCTTTTTTTTTTTTTTAAAGGGCTACACTCCCTTCTGTGGGCTCTCTAGAAAATCCACTCCCTTGCCTTTCCTGGCCTCAGCGTGCTGCCGCCTGACCCTTGGCTCAGGGCCTGCATCATCCACCGCTTTCTGTGCTTCTCCTCCTTCCTCTGTCCTCTCTCTCCAACATTCTTCTTCCTCTTCTCCCACGTTTAAGAGTTCACACCGTCAGACTGGGATCATTTCCTTATTCTAACGTCAGTGGATCGGCAGTCTTCATTCCATCCATAACCGTGTCTCTTATCATCTAAGTTTTCACAGGTTTCCAGGATGAGAATGTGAGCATCTGGGTGCGTAGACATGACTCGGTCACAGCCAGCCCATTCCGTCACTATGGCACTCTCGGTTTGAAAAGGAAAGTGCTAATCGCTCAGTCCTGTGTCTGACTCTCTGCGACCCTAGGGACTGTAGCCCGCCAGGCTCCTCTGTCCACGGGATTTCTCAGGCAAAAAGGAGGGTGCCCAATGGAAGCGAAAGTCACCCAGTCCTCTCCCACCCTTTGTGAACCCATGGAGGAACTCTCCAGGCCAGAGTACTGGAGTGGGCAGCCTTTCCCTTCTCCAGGGGATCTTCCCAACCCAGGGATCGAATCCAGCCCTCCCGCATCGCAGGCGGATTCTTTACCAGCTGAGCCACTGGGAAGCCCTGGCCATAGAATAAAACTCATTACACTTGAGGAAATAATATTGCTGTCAAATTTCCTGCTGCCACAAGATGGCAGGGTGGTATTGTGCTTGCCACCTACCTAAGTATTGGAATTATTATTTATTATATATAGTTATATAATGATAATTATATTTTATATAGTTAAAATGTTAATTGCAATATTTAATATAAAACATTAATTTATAATTATAAATTATATAAAATTTACATTATAAAGTATGAAAATATTAATTAATATAATTAAAATATTCACTCATATAATTAAATATTGAATATATTTTAAAATATAATAAAGTATTATAATTATATCTATTTTATATATTATATAAAGGACCCCAGGTGGTTCTAGTGGTAAAGAACTTGCTTGCCAATGCAGGAGACATAAGAGACAAGGGTTTGAGCCTTGATCAGGAAGATCCCCTGGAGGAGGGCATGGCAAACCACTCCAGTATTCTTGCCGGGAGAATCCCTTGGACAGAGGAGCCATGCGGGCTGTAGTCCATAGGGTTGCACAGAGTTGGACATGACTGAAATGACTTACCACACAGGCACGCAAGCATCTATACAATATACCATCCTCTTTCTGAATAATTAACATCTATGATTGTAGAATAAATCAATGATGAGTAGACCCCATTCAAAATATATCATACAAAGAAAAGTTTTGGCTAAACACATATTCCTGTTATATTTGTTTTCCCCTCTTAGCAAATCAGTAGCTACAATTTGGTGTATGGCTGCTATGAACAAGGGAAAGAATGTGGCTTAACTTGCTACGTGGGGAATATATTACATCACTGTACCTTTAGGGACTATGAGGGCAAATTAAACTGTTTTTATTCAAGTACAGTTGATTATAATGCTTCATTATGTAATTCTTCAATATAATGCTGAAGAAGCTGAAGTGGAACGGTTCTATGAAGACGTACAAGACCTTCTAGAACTAACATCCAAAAAAGATGTCCTTTTCATTATAGGGGACTGGAATGCAAAAGTAGGAAGTCAGGAAACACCTGGAGGAACAGGCAAATTTGGCCTTGGAGTACGGAATGAAGCAGGTCAAACGCTAACAGGGTTTTGCCAAGAGAATGCAATGGTCATAGAAAGACCCTCTTCCAACAACACAAGAGAAGACTCTACACGTGGACATCTATACAGATGTATGGTCACCAGATGGTCAACACTGATATCAGATTGATTATATTCTTTGCAGCCGAAGACAGAGAAGCTCTATAGAGTCAGCAAAAACAAGACTGGGAGCTGACTATGGCTCAGATCATGAACTCCCTATTGCCAAAATCAGACTTAAATCAAAGAAAGTAGGGAAAACCACTAGACCACTCAGATATGACCTAAATCAAATCCCTTACAATTATACAGTGGAAGTCACGAGAAGATTCAAGGGATTAGATCTGATAGACAGAGTGCCTGAAGAACTATGGACAGAGGGTCATAACATTGTACAGGAGGCAGTGATCAAGACCATCCCCAAGAAAAAGAAATGCAAAAGGCAAAATGGTTGTTTGAGGAGGCCTTACAAATAGCTGAGAAAAGAAGAGAAGCTAAGGCAAAGGAGAAAAGGAAAGATATACCCACCTGCATGCAGAGTTCCAAAGAATAGCAAGAAGAGATGAAGAAAGCCTTCCTCAGTGATCAGTGCAAAGAAATAGAGGAAAACAATAGAATGGAAAAGACTAGAGATCTCTTCAAGAAAATTAGAGATACCAAGGGAACATTTCATGCAAAGATGGGCTTGATAAAGGACAGAAATAGTATGGACCTAACAGAAGCAGAAGATATTAAGAAGAGGTGGCAAGAATACACAGAAGAACTGTACAAAAAAGACCTTCATGACCCAGATAATCACGATGGTGTGACCACTCACCTAGAGCCAGACATCCTGGAATGTGAAGTCAAGTGGGCCTTAGCAAGCAACACGACGAACAAAGCTAGTGAAGGTGATGGAATCCCAGTTGAGCTATTCCAAATCCTAGAAGATGATGCTGTGAGAGTGCTTCACTCATTATTCCAGCAAATTTCGAAAACTCAGCAGGACTGAGTTTGGCCACAGAACTGGAAAAGGTCAGTTTTCATTCCATTCCCAAAGAAAGGCAATGCCAAAGAATGTTCCAACTATCACACAATTGCAATCAATTCACATGCTAGCAAAGTAATGCTCAAAATTCTCCAAGCCAGGCTTCACCAGTACATAAGCCGTGAAGTTCCAGATGTTCAAGCTGGATTTAGGAAAGGCAGAAGAACCAGAGATCAAGTTGCCAACATCCATTGGATTATCAAAAAAGCACAAGAGTTGCAGAAAAACATCTACTTCTGGTTTATCGACTAAACCAAAGCTTTTGACTGTGTGGATCACAACAAACTATGGAAAATTTTTAAAGAGATGGGAATACCAGACCACCTGACCTGCCTCCTGAGAAATCTGTATGCAGGTCAGGAAGCAACAGTTAGAACTGGACATGGAGCAACAGACTGGTTCCAAATCGGGAAAGGAGTACGCCAAGGCTGTATATTGCCACCCTGCTTATTTAACTTCTATGCAGAGTACATCATGAGAAACGCTGGGCTGGATGAAGCTCAAGCTGGAATCAAGATTGCTGGGAGAAATATCAATAACCTCAGATATGCAGATGATACCATCTTTATGGCAGAAAGTGAAGAAGAACTAAAGAGCCTCTTGATGAAAGTGAAAGTGGAGAGTGAAAAAGTTGGCCTAAAACTCAACATTCAGAAAAGTAAGATCATGGCATCTGATCCCATCACTTCATGGCAAATAGATGGGGAAATAATGGAAACATTGAGAGACTTTATTTTGGGGGGCTCCAAAATCACTGCAGACGGTGACTGCAGCCATGAAATTAAAAGATGCTTGCTCCTTGGAAGAAAAGCTATGACCAACCTACACAGCATATTAAAAAGCCGAGACATTATTTGGCCAACAAAGGTCCATCTAGTCAAATCTATGGTTTTTGCAATAGTCAAGTATGGATATGAGAGCTGGACTATAAAGGAAGCTTAGCACCGAAGAATTGATGCCTTTGAACTGTGGTGTTCTTGAGAGCCCCTTGGACAGCAAGGAGATCCAACCAGTCCATCCTAAAGGAAATCAGTCCTGAATGTTCATTGGAAGGACTGATGCTGAAGTTGAAACTCCAATACTTTGGCCACCTGATGCAAAGAACTGACTCATTGGAAAAGACCCTGATGCTGGGAAAGATTGAAGGCAGGAGGAGAAGGGGATGACAGCAGATGAGATGGCTGCATGGCATCACCGGCTCAATGGATGTGAGTTTGTGTGAACTCCGGGAGTTGGTGATAGACAGGGAGGCCTGGCGTACTGAGGTTCATGGGATCACAAAGAGTCGGACGCGACTGAGCAACTGAACTGAACTGAACTGAGTTGATTTAAAGTGTGTGTTAGTTTCAGGTATACAGCAAAGTGACTCAGTTATGTGTGTGTGTGTGTGTGTGTGTGTGTGTGTGTGTGTACATACATATAGATACATGTACATACATTCTTTAGAGTGTTTTCTTAAGCATTGCATGCATGCTCAGTCAATTCTGACTCTGCAACCCCAGGGACTATAGCTCACCAGGCCCCTCCGTCCATGGATTTCTCAGGCAAGAATACTGGAGTGGTTTGCCATTTCCTCCTCCGGGGGATTGTCCCAAGCCAGGGATCGAACCTATGTCTTTTGTCTCCTGCACTGGCAGGTAGATTCTTTACCTCTGCATCACCTGGGAAGCCCAGCTTGCTCTAATTATAATTAATCTCTTAGTAACCTCACTACGATGAATTCTGTAACTTACGTTTTTAAAGCAATGTTCTTAGACACCTATTAACATGTAAAAACACAAGTTTCCTTATTCAGCACATACATTTATCAGTGAAGAGGGAAACCCCTCCTCCCTGAAAGTTCACTGAACACCCTCCAGGATCAGAAACTTGTTGACCCAGCGCAACGTGAGAAGTTTCCATGGGCGCATGTCCAAAGACACAGGGCAGGACTTGAAGATGTAACACGGTCATTTGAAAAAGCACAAACGGTGCTCTGATGCTAATGGTTTTCAAAAGCCAGGCTCCCCTGCCTTCGTTATCCATTTTCCTGGCTTCTGTTGAGTTTTGCTGGCGAGGGGGCCTTTTTCCTTACATGAGAACTTTGCTGTATTGATGACTTAAACAATATAATTCTGGGGAAGAAGAAACATAATGAAGTGTTTCCTTCCAGATCGTTAGCATCAGAGCAAATAAATAAAGGAAAAACAAAACCTAAAATATCCTCTGCTAATGCCTTTTTAAACTACCTTTTGTCTGGACTTAAAAAAATAGTAACGCATTAATAGTCATGAAAACACGATTTCTGGGGAAACAGCACATCTTATTTGTAGACACAGAGGTGAATGTGATTGCTGGCCAGAGGAACTACTCGGGGAATTCCTCATCATGGTTAAGATAAGTGGTTTTGATAGCTTTCTTGTGAGGTAACGACAGAGGAGCTGCGATCAACCCGTTAAGATTTTAGGCAAAACTGGCCACTAACAACTTTTAGTTTCCTGTTTTTAGTAGCCCTAAAAATGGTCTGGAAGGAGTTAAACTTTGGGCAAAGGCACATTCTTTAATCAATTCCATTACCCAGAGACACAATAGCTCCTGATGAGTTTACTCAATTTCACTACTACCCAGAACCCCATGCTCTAAATTCTACCTGAGTCTTCTTGCAGGAAAAATACCACCATTTAGCATTATTATCCCTGTTTGTGCTTAACACTGTTAGCCTCATGAAGCCAATAGTAGGAGAAAGAAAGAAAGAAGAAATCACCGAAGGACGACACAAACATCTCCTCTCACGCTGGGATATTTGTCCTGGTTGTCCTCTCTTTTCTACTTGTAATTTCTGACTGATCCTAGAACATTCTTGACTGAATCATTATGCTTTTTGCATTTTGGAGTTTCTTGGGATTTATATTTTCCCTACCCCAAATGGCAATAACTCTGCTGAAGTCTTCAGAGGTACTTTAAAATAATTTTTTTTTTAAATTTTATTTATTTGGCTGCGTTGGGTCTTAGGTGCAGCAGACAGGATCTTGGTTGCAGCGTGCAGACTCTCTGGAGTTCAGTGTTCTGGCTTCAGAGTGAGAGGGCTCAGTGGTTACAGCTTGTGGGCTTATCGGCTCTGTGGGGCATGGGATCTCAGCTCTCCTGAATAGGGATCGAATCCATTGCAAAGTGGATTGCATCTCCCGCTTTGCAAGGTGGGTTCTTAACCACTGGACCACCAGGGAAGTCACTAATTTTTCTTTGATCTTCAACATTTCCTAATCAAGGTAAAGTCAGAGAACAATTGGGCTCCCTCCAAATTTTTTCTCAGATAATCACAAATATAAAATTGTATATAATTTAACGGCTAGAGACCACAGTAAGATTCAAAACAAAACCCTCAACTCTCTCATGTATTCTATATCACTAAGATGAATGGAGTTTAAAATAGCTCCCTATTTAAGAATTTTTTAAATATATTCTCTACATGATTAAAAGGTAAGAACCTTTTCTAAGAATCTGCAATTACTCTTTGAAGTCTGCAAAGGTTGGACTATCTCCAAAGTGCATGAGAAGACCTGTTCTCTGTATTAGCCTATCTTCCTGGTGGCTCCGATGGTAAAGAACTTGCCTGCAACGCCAGAGACCCGGGTTCCATCTGGGTTGGGAAGATCCTCTGGAGAAGGGAATGGCAACCCACTTCAGTATTCATGCCTGGAGAATCCCATGGACAGAGGAGCCTGGTGGGCTATAGTCCGTGGGGTTACAAAGAGTCAGACACGACTGAGCAGGCACACACATATGCATACATGGAGGAGATGTGCACAACACGTATGCCGTGGTTTCTCACTCACTGCCCCGTTTACCCACAACAAAAAATTCTAGTGGACTCTGGATAATGCATAGGAATCCAAGGTGAGTCAAGTGGACAAGGTAAGTGCATTTCATCTCCAAGTGGATACGCTCTGACATCCCTGAGAGGCTATATTGCCCATTCGAATTAGAAGCTGTTTTTTTTTAACTTTTTATTTTGCATTGGAGTATAGCTGATTAATAATGTTGTGATAGTTTCGAGTGCACAGCAAAGGGTCTCAGCCGTACCTGTACAGGTATCCATCCCCCCCTCCCATCCAGGCAGCCACATGGATGGACTTAGAAATTATCATACTGAGTGAAATCTGAGAAAGAGAAATATCATATGAAATCATTTATGTGCAGAATCTAAAATGACCCAATTTCTTTCCTTTTTATGGCTGAGTAATATTCCATTGTTATATGCACTGCTGCTGCTGCTGCTAAGTTGCTTCAGTCATGTCCGACTTTTTGCTAACCCATGGACTGCAGGACGCCAGGCCTCCCTGTCCATCACCAACTCCCGGAGTTTACTCAAACTTATCTCCATTGAGTCGGTGATGCCACCCAACCATCGCATCCTCTGTCGTCCCCTTCTCCTCTTACCCTCAATCTTTCCGAGCATCAGGGTCTTTTCAAATGAGTCAGCCCTTTGCATCAGGTGGCCAAAGTATTGGAGTTTCAGCTTCAACATCAGTCCCTCCAATGAACATTCAGGACTGATTTCCTTTAGGATGGACTGGTTGGATCTCCTTGCAGTCCAAGGGACTCTCAAGAGACTTCTCCAACACCACAGTTCAAAAGTATCAATTCTTTCTTTATAGTCCAACTCTCATATCCATACATGACTTCTGGAAAAACCATAGCCTTGACTAGATGGACCTTTGTGGGCCAAATAATGTCTCTGCTTTTTAATATGCTGTCTAGGTTGGCCATAACTTTTTTTCCTAGGAGTAAGACTTTTTATTTCAAGGCTTCAGTCACCATCTGCAGTGATTTTGGAGCCCCCCAAAATAAAGTCTGCCACTCACTGTTTGCATTGTTTCTCCATCTATTTGCCATGAAGTGATGGAAGCCAGATCTAGTCCCTTAAATCTATTTCTCACTTCTACTGTATAATTGTTAGGGATTTGATTTAGGTCATACCTAAATGGTCTAGTGGTTTTCCCTACTTTCTTCAATTTAAGTCTGAATTTGGCAATAAGGAGTTCATGATCTGAGCCACATTCAGCTCCCAGACTTGTTTTTGCTGACTGTATAGAGCTTCTCCATCTTTGGCTACAAAGAATATAATCAGTCTGACTTTGGTATTGCCCATCTGGTGATGTCCATGTGTAGAGTCTTCTCTTGTGTTGTTGGAAGAGGGTGTTTGCTATGACCAGTGCATTCTCTTGGCAGAACTCTATTAGCCTTTGCCCTGCTTCATTCTGTACTCCAAGGCCAAATTTGCCTGTTTGCATTCCAGTCCCCTATAATGAAAAGGACATCTGTTTTGGGTGTTAGTTCCAGAAGGTCTTGAAGGTCTTCATAGAACTGTTCAACGTCAGCTTCTTCAGCATTACTGGTCGGGGCATAGCCTTGGATTACCGTGATATTGAATGGTTTGCCTTGGAAACGAACAGAGATCATTCTGTCATTTTTGAGATTGCATCCAAGTACTGCATTTTGGACTCTTTTGCTGACTATGAGGGCTACTCCATTTCTTCTAAGGGATTCCTGCCCACAGTAGTAGATAAAATGGTCATCTGAGTTAAATTCACCCATTCCAGTCCATTTTAGTTCACTGATTCCTAGAATGTCGATGTTCACTCTTGCCATCTCTTGTTTGACCACTTTCAATTTACCTTGATTCATGGACCTAACGTTCCAGGTTCCTATGCGATATTGCTCTTTACAGCATCAGACCTTGCTTCCATCACCAGTCACATCCACAACTGGGTGTTGTTTTTGCTTTGGCTCCATCTCTTCATTCTTTTGGGAGTTATTTCTCCACTGATCTCCAGTAGCATATTGGGCACCTACCGACCTGGGGAGTTCATCTTTCAGTGTCCTATCTTTTTGCCTTTTCATACTGTTCGTGGGGTTCTCAAGGCAGGAATACTGAGGTGGTTTGCCACTCCCTTCGCCAGTGGGCCACATTCTGTCAGATCTCTCCACCATGACCCGCCTGTCCTGCGTGGCCCTACACGGCATGGCTCATAGTTTCATTGAGTTAGACAAGGCTGTGGTCTGCGTGATCATATTGGTTAGTTTTCTGTGATCGTGATAAATTTTAAGCTTCCATCTTCTCCCTTGGCTAGGTGCCTTTTACAGAACCAACTACACAGCATCATGCAGCGGTACTGATCCTATCTACTCCAGGGTCTTCCTCTCAACCTTTGAAATTGTGAGTCTACCTTCTCATGTATGAACCCATAATTATGAATCATAATTCAAATAACGGCTGGTATTGAGTTTTAAAAAAGACTAGAATGTTTCTTCTTGCATTGATCTCTAGGTTTTGGCAATTCTGAACAAGTGGCAGTGGAGTGAAATGTTACAAACTTTTGAGGAAACAGAGGAACTGTGCAAACACATAACTCAGTTGGCTTTTATTCTTCACTGTGGGTGTTTATATTGGATTCTTTTGAAATAAATTTCATTCAACTTTGCAAATGTTGCTTCTTTGGTAGCATGTTCTGAAGAGATGGAGTCCTTAAATGATAGCATTAAATGTGTATCATTTGTAGCATTTAATATATATCATGTGTAACATTTAACATGTATCATTTTTAACATTTAATGTGTATCTTTGTTCTTCATCAAGAACATGAAACCAAAGACTGGTTCTCTTGATTTCATTAAAAATGCATTGCCTTGTCCTTCTGAGCAGGTCTGTTGACTAATTAGATACTGACAGTTCTAAATGATGCTTTCCCGCCCGCTACCTTACCCTCACTGGGTGGTTTATTATAAGTGCTTTGCTCTTCTCAGTTTTCCTCCCATACTGTTGTGAAGTGTTGCTATGAGGCAGCTGAACAGCTGCTCTGATTTCTCCAGAAGTGGCTGCATTCCAGGAGTGGGCAAAGCGAATTATGTAAATTTCATTTTTTTTTTCAGGATTTCCTTGGAAACCAGAGATGCGGCTCCTGTTTGAATTGGACCTGAAGACAAGAACATGAAGTGGAACTCCGGTGGGGCTGGGGGCAGTGCGGGATTCTGGGGATGACATTCAAAGTAGTTGCCTTCATTTTTGTATTTCAGATATACGTATTCAGCTTACAGGAGCTGCAAGAGCCCAAAGAAAGAACAGCAACACCGATGGCAGTTCCCAACCTCATCCTCACACCCACTGACCTAAATTGATCGAGGCCACTAAAAATGAGGAAGTAGTAAAATTCAGACTGTCTCCCCTCATGAACTTACAAAAGCTAAACTAAGTAGAAGTGCCAGCCAGTCTCTGGTTATTTCAATATATAAAAAGCCAGACAGGGGTGATTCAGCCCTAGTCTTCTTGTAAGGCACTCATTCTGGTCGATTGGTGGAGAGAGACCTTACTTTGTACTCAGTACTGTGTTAGATATTGAGAAAACAGTGATGAAAATCAGCGTACTCCTTGCTGAGCCCACGGGGTAGACTAGGAAACTCTAGACACTGAAACCTTGCTGCAATAGAATGAGCAGTTTAGGAGCATATGAGGGCCAATGTGCAATCCTAAGGGAGCCCTGATTCTCCTGGATATTTCTGGAATGTCTACTATAGCATGACACTTGCTAAATACTGCAGAACAGTTATTTAGGGATGGTTCTAAAAATGACTATCCACATGATACCAAACAAAACACGTCAAATAACCAGTTGCTTTGCTACATTATGCCAAATAACTCACCATCCAAAATATATTGCAGATAGAATGACCCAGATGTCTTGAACACATGTGAACATGACTAAGAAGACAGTTCTGACCCTTGAATTGATCTAAGAATCCGTTTAGAACCTTCGATCTCAGAAATATCGATTTTAAAATAACAAAGTTCCAAAGATTACAGAAACACACAAAATTAAATTTTTACAAAGGTGTGAGAATTTTTGAATTTCTTATTAGTGTATGATATTATATTTGTGCTGTTTCTACTCTTTTTACAGTTTTTATTTCTTTTGAACTTTATTATTATTTTCTATGTATTTTTTCCAAAGTTAGATGACTTTTTATTGTTATTTATACTTTTAATTGCATGTTGTTCTCTATTTTGGCTTCCCTGGAGACTCAGAGGGTTAAGAATCTGCCTGAAATGCAGGAGACAGGTTCAATCCCTGGGTTGGGAAGATCCTCTGGAGAAGAGAATGGCAACCCACTCCAGTATTCTTGCCTGGAGAATTCCAAGGACAGAGGAACCTGCCTGGTTATAGTCCATGGGGTCACAGAGACGGGCACAACTGAGCGACTCACACACACATAACCATGGGCTCACAGAGACGGGCACGACTGAGAGACTCACACACACATGCACACTTGCTTTACAATGTTGTATTCCTCCTGGTGTCGAACCAGCATCTCCTGCATTGCAGGTGGATTCTTTACCAACTGAGCTATTGGGGGAGCCCATAGACTGTTCTTATATTCCAGTAATAAAAATATTTTGTTTTGTGGACTTCCAATAACTGACAAGTTGCCATCCTCTATAATTTACATGTGTTTTTTCCCCCAGTATTTTAATCATTACAAAATAAGCCTTTAGTTCTAGGTAGATGGGGTTTCCCTGGTAGCTCAGGCTGGTTTTATCCCTACATTGGGAAGATCCCCTGGAGAAGGAAATGGCAGCCCACTCCAGTATGCTTGCCTGAAGAATCCCGTGGACAGAGGAGCCTGGTGGGCAAAGAGTCAGACATGACTGAGCGACTAAACAGGCACACTAGGTAGATGGGATTTGTTAATTCTCACTTGAAAAATAAAGAAGTAGAAATTTCTTTCTAATTAAACTTGGAATATGATTTTAGGGTTTGATGGCTTTGACTGATAGATTTAGTAAATATATAGGTTTTTTTTTTTCTCCCTATAATTCTATGCCTTAGTTTTTAGACAAAAAAATAAAAATAAAAATAAAAATTAGTTACCAAGCCTCTCACATGACTTTGTCAGATGACTCATATCTCCTTTGTCATTTCTAAGAATCGGTCGGGCCATTTGTTTTTCTCTCTTTCTTTTCCTCTTCCTGCTTACAAAGCTCTCAGCAATTCTTTAGGTATTGTTTGTATTCTCACAAAGAATACAGACACTCTAGCCAGAGATTGGGTAACTTTGTGAGGTCCTAACAAGGGCCTTCACATTTCTCTTCTCTATTATCTGTTTATTCTGGCCAGCACCCATGGCCCAAACCCAAGGCCTGAAGCCACTGCACTTGGAAGACCGATTCTCGTAAGTCATACTCTTTCCAAGCAGGTCAGGAGATCGGGGTGGCTTCTGGTTTGTAAATATGTACCATCATTCCTTCTTGTCTTGAAAAGTGTGAATCTGTTCCAACGTGACTGGTAGATTAAGGATCCATTTGAGGATAACAAACTTTGCATCTATGAAGAAAACTGGGCGCCAAAGAATTGATGCTCTTGAATTGTGATGCTGGAGAAGACTCTTGAGAGTCCTTGGACTGCAAGGAGATCCACCCAGTCCATCCCAAAGGAAATCAGCCCTGAATATTCATTGGAAGGACTGGTGCTGAAGCTGAAGCTCCAATACTTTGGTCACTTGATGAGAAGAACTGACTCATTGGAAAAGACCCTGATGCTGGGAAAGATTGAGGGCAGGAGGAGAAGGGGACAACAGAGGATGAGATGGCTGGATGGCATTACCGACTCAATGGACATGAGTCTGAGCAAGCTCTGGGAGTTGGTGATGGACAGGGAGGCCTGGCCTGCTGCGGTTCATGGGGTCACAAAGAGTTGGACACGACTGAGTGACTGAACTGAAAGTGCATTTGCTTGGGTGAATGTGTTGCCAGTGTTCCTTTGTTTGTGAATAAGGAATGCTAAGTAAACGCAAAACTGCGCTGGTATGAACCAAACCAGCTGGGACTACACAAAGTCCACCCATAAACACACTTCACAAGGGCCCTGAGCCACACCTAACCACATCTGCTGTTACAACTTCCCCATTGCAGAGAAACATTGTTCCCACCACTCTCCAGTAACTCACAGCTGCTGTGACCAGCCCACTTCCATGAGCAACTGTCAGGTGCCACATTTGCCAGAGGATTTAAGTATTTCTTAACCATTTAACACGTGCTACCATTTTGGTTGGGTTTCTCTGGTGGCTCAGTGGTAAAGAATCCGCTTGCCAATACAGGAGATGGGGGTTCAACCCCTGGGTTGGGAAGATCCCCTGGAGGAGGAAATGGCAACTCACTTCAGTATCCTTGCCTGAAGAATCCCATGGACAGAGGAGTCTGGCAGGGTTGCAAAAGAGTCAGCCACAACTTTGCTACTAAACAATAAAAATCACCATTTTGGTTGGGTGTCTATGCTTTCTTTAGTAATTTTTTTTAGTGAGTTCTCATTAAATTTAGGAACAGTATGTCCCAAGCTCAATGGATCCAAAGCCTTGTGGGTTTTACTGCAGGCTTTTGCATACGGCGGTGATTTGGAGGAACACACACCAAATTGGGCTTCCCTGGTGGCTCAGTTGATAAAGAAACCACCTGCAATGCAGGAGACCCCGGTTTGATTCCTGAGTCAGGAAGATCCACTAGAGAAGGGATAGGCTACCCACTCCAGTATTCTTGGGCTTCCCTTGTGGCTCAGCTGATAAAGATTCTACCTGCAACAAGGGAGACCTAGGTTCTATCCCTGGGTGGGGAAGATCCCCTGGAGAAGGGAAAGGCTACCCGCTCCCGTATTCTGACCTGGAGAATTCCATGCACTTGTATTCCATGGGGTCACAAACAGCCGGACACGACTGAGCGATTTCTTTCACTTTTCATACACCAAATTATAGCAGAACCGACTGTGTATGCAAACCGAAAGATACGAGTAGGGCAGCGTGTGTGCCTTGAGTGTGAGGAAGAAAGACACCAATGAACTTATCTACAAAGTGGAAATGGACTCACAGGCACAGAGGACCGGCTTGTGGTTATCAGTATGCAGGTAAGGTGGGAGAGGGATGAGCTGGGGTTTGGGACCAGCAGATACAAAGTATTAAAGAATGGATACACAAGGTCCTATTTACAACACAGAGAACTATACTCAATATTCTATGATAAACCATAATTGAAAATAATATAAAAAAGAATGTATGTAATGTGTGTAACTGAATCTCTTTGTTGTGCAGCAGAAACTAACACAACATCTTGAGTCAACTATGAAAGTGAAAGCATTAACCACTCAATCGTGTCTGACTCTTTGAGACCCCCATAGATTATAGCCCTCCAGGCTCCTCTGTGGAATTCTCCAGGCAAGAATACTGGATGGGTTGCCATTTCTTTCTCCAGGGGATCTTCCTGACCCAGGGACCGAATCTGGGTCTCCTGCACTCTTCAGTGTCTGAGCCACCAGGGAAGCCTATACTTCAATTTAATTTAATTTTAATTTATTTATTTTAATTGGAGGCTAATTACTTTACAATATTGTATTGGTTTTGCCATACATCAACATGAATCCACCACGGGTGTACATGTGTTCCCAATCCTGAACCCCCCTCCCACCTCCCTCCCCATACCATCCCTCTGGGTAATCCCAGTGCACCAGCCCCAAGCATCCTGTATACTGCATCGAACCTGGACTGATGATTCATTTCTTATATGATATTATACATGTTTCAATGCCATTCTCCCAAATCATCCCACCCTCTCCCTCTCCCACAGAGTCCAAAAGACTGTTTTTTTAAAAAAGGAGGAATGTCATTAAGACACTCACCTAAAATTTGTTATAAACCATTAATAATGCTGGCATTAATTGTGTCCTGTAAGAACATTGCCCTAAGCCTTGTGTATGTATCACCAAATCAATCCTCATGGCAAAGTTACTAAGGGAGCATTGCTGTGCAGGGAGAATTGCTCTCTCTTGACTGGGTGTGAGGGCAAAGCTTCCGCCTTCTCATTACCTGGGAGCTGGCCGCCTCTGCTCTAACTTGAGCTCTGAGGAGCTTCTCCAGCTTCCGTCCATCCTTCCTTTCTTCCCCATCACCCCCGTCTGGTGTGCGTTATTGGATGCCGGACCGCTCTCATCACCTCTCCCATGGACCCACAGGTCGTCCATGGGAGGCAGTCACGCTTCATTTTTCCTGAAGCAGCTGGAAAGGCAGAGAAATCCCATGGAACAGCATCTCCTCTCTCCCTTGTTGTTTAGTGGTTGAGTCACGTCCAGCTCTTTGCGACTCCATGAACTGTAGCCTGCCAGGCTCCTCTGTCTGTGGAATTCTCCGGCCAAGAACAGTGGAGCTGGTTGCCATGCCCTCCTCCAGGGGATCTTCCTGACCCAGTCTCCTGCATTGGCAGGCAGATTCTTTATCACTGAGCCACCTGGGAAGCCGTCTCTCTCACCACAGGGGCTACAGATCCCTCGTTCTGTAGGTCTCCCAGGTACAGGGCAGGGCCCAGTGTGCTCTCCTGATCAGCCCTTGGAATCACAGCACAGGCTGTCCAAACAGGCCTTTGGGAGGTTTGAGATGAGGTGGTCAGGCCAACCTCTCAGGACTAGGGAGGAACAGAGTAAGATGGATGGATGCACTGTTTCACAAAACACATTCTTGAAAAATTTCCCTCCCTACTCTCTTGGTTCTTTTTTTTTTTTTCAATTGGAGGATAATGGCTTATAATATTGTGTTGGTCTCTGCCATACATCAACATGAATCAGCCATAGGCATACACATGTCCCCTCCCTTCTGAACCCCCTCCCGTCTCCCCTCCCCATCCCACCCCTCTGGGTTGTCCCAGGGCACTGGGTTGAGCTCCCTGCATCAAACAGCAAATTCCCACCTGCTGCATTTCACAGATGGTAATATATATTTTTCCAAGCTATTCTCTTAGTTTGACCCACCCTCTCCCCACAGGTCACTGCAGCACGTTTTACAATAAGTAGGACTTGGAAGCAACCGAGATGCCAATTGACAGGTGAATGGATACAGAAACTTTGGGTACATATATACAGTGGGATATTACTCCACTATCAAAAAGAACACACCTGAACCAGTCCTAGTGAGGTGGATGAACATAGAGCCTATTAGAAGAGTGAAGTCAGAAAGAGAAAGATGAATACTGTATATTAACATATGCGTATAAATCTAGAAAGATGGTGCTACAGACCTATTTGCAGGGAAGCAGTGGAGATGGAGACATAGGTTGTTGTGTTTTATTATAATTTTTATTGAGGTATAGATGGCTCATCTGGTAAAGAATCCGCTTGCAATGTGGGAGACCTGGGTTCCATCCCTGGGTTGGGAAGATGCCCTGGAGAAGGGAAAGGCTACCCACTCTAGTATTCTGGCCTGGAGAATTCCAAGGACTGTATAGCCCACAGGGTCGCAGAGTGTCCGACACGAGCAACTTTCACTTTCTCTTTTCATAGTTGACTTATAGTGTTGTGTTAGTTTCGGGTGTACAGCAGAGTGACTCAGTAATGCCTACAGATATATCTACTTTTTCAGATTCTTTTCCCTTATAGATTACTATAAAATACTAAGCAGAATTCCCTGTGCTATACCGTAGGTCCTTGATGCTTATCTGTTTTATATATTGGAGTGTGTATCTGTTATGCCCAGCCTCCTAGCGTATGCCTCCCCACACACATTTCCCCTTTGGTAATCGTGTTTGTTTTCTATGTCTGTGAGTCTATTCTGTTCCGTATATGGTTCATTTGTATCTTTCTTTATTTTTTTAAGATTCCGCATAAAAGCCGTATCACGTGAGAGCTGTCTTTGTCTTGGTTCTCTTTGTTCTCAAAGGAGGCGAGGTGACTCACCTGCGGTGCGACAGGTCTGACTTTTCCATTGAAAATCTGCACACGGTACGCAGGGACTTTCAATAGCTCCCGTCTGGCAACCTTTTCAGACCAGGAAACTCAGGGAGAATGGGAGTGCGAGTCCCCGGCTTCCTCAAACACTGGAGCAGGGTTAATGAGAAGAAAGAGAGAGAGAGAATTACACAAGCTGAATGTTCCCACTAAAAGATATTTGATGTGGCTAAGAAACACGGTTTGGGGCTGTGGGCTTAGCGTGTGGGAAGAACTTTCTTAACTGGATGTTTTGTAAAGGCTTATATTAACCCCTGGTGGCTCAGATGGTAAAACATCTGCCTACAACGCGGGAGACCTGTGTTCAATCCCTGGGTTGGGAAGGTCTCCTGGAGAAGGAAATGGCAACCCAGTTCAGTATTCTTGCCCGGAAAATCCCATGGACGGAGGAGCCTGGTAGGCTACAGTCCATGGGTCACAAAGAGTCAGACACGACTGAGCAATTTCGCTCACTCACGTTAACCCAGGGCTTCCCAGGTGGCGCTAGTGGTGAAGAAGCTGCTGGCCAATGCAGGAGACACAAGTTCGATCCCTGAGTCAGGAGGATCTCCTGCAGGAGGAAATGGCAACACAGTCCCATATTCTTGCCTGGGAAATCCCATGGACGGAGGAGCCTGGCGGGCTTCCGTCCACGGGGTTGCAAAAAGAGTGGGACATGACTGAGTGACTGAGCACGCATGTTAACACAAGCAGATTTGTGCCCTCATGCCTTCGGTTCATAACTGCCCTGGCAGGGCTGCAGACTTTTTAATCTGCGATGCTAAGTGTGTGGTGCTTCCTATGGTGAGTCTGTCCGCAGTGAAGCAACTGTTTCCATAGAAACAGGGATGCAGGCACAGATGGCCTCAAAGGGATGGTGCCCAGGCTCTACCTGCCAAATGGGAACAGCCTCCAGCTGTGGTCCTGGCCTTGAGCCATGGACCAAGAGGGTTTCTGAGGACAGCCAGGCCACTCAGACCCCAGGCAGGGCCTGCAAACCACGTGGATGGTGTCAGTAAGTCACTGCTGCCTCATCGGTGAGCTCGCCAGATGCTGGCCACACAGGTGGTCTCCAAGCAGAGATGCAGGTTCTGTGTGGGCCTCAGCTGAGTCATCAACATGTCCCTAGCAGGTGCAGGAAGCCTCAGCAGGGAGCTCCATACCTCGGAGTACGGCTTGTCCTCAGCAAAAGTCAGCCATAAGGGGAACACCCACACTGTATACCAGTGCTTTGAGCCATTAGGAGTGCTCAGTCTCAAAGCCGTGCCTGACGCTTTGCAACCGCATAGACTGTAGCCCACCAGGCTCCTCTGTCCATGGGGTTTCCCAGGCAAGAATCCTGGAGTGGGTTGCCACACCCTCCCCCAGGGGATCTTCCTGACCCAGGGATCGAACCTGCGTCTCTTGCATCTCCTACATGTGCAGGCGGTATGTGTGGAAGCCCGTAATATTAGGCGGCTGAACCACAATTTTTGTGCCACACTGAGTTCTGGGTGCGGCAGCAAGACAAGTCTTTAAAATATAGGTGGTAGGCCTAAGTAGGCAGTTCTGAATCAGCCAAAAGAGAGAGAGAGAGAAAAAATCAGCCTTGCCATCCTGTCTCTTTTCCACTGGCTCCAAAATTACCTCCCAATACAGGTCCTTAAGTGGGGACTGAATTAGGGAAAAATTTAAACGCGGAAATTGAGTCACTAAGTCATGTCCGATTCCTTGTGGTGTATACCCTACTAGGCTCCTCCGTCCATGGAATTTCAGGCAAGAATACTGGAATGAGTTGCCATTTCCTAACTCCAGGGGATCTTCCCGAAACAGGGGTCGAACCTGCATCTCTCCGGTGTTGCTGATTGGCAAGGGATTCTTTACCACTAGTGCCAACTGGGAAGCCCAAGGTACCTTGCACCCAAGCAACTCAAAACCAGGAAACAGTGGAAAGACCACTTTGAAACAGAGTTGAAAACTCATGGCTGCACTCGGAAGACTCGAGGTAGATGCACACCCAGAGCTGTGGGACCATGAGCCTCAAGGGATAAGTGCAAATTAGCAGGCTGTGGATAGATGGATACGAAAGAAGAAAAGATGCAAAGAGAGCTGAAAGCAAAGTTTTAATTTGGCAAGAAAGCAGTGATGTCTAAGAGACTAAAAAGTGAGTTTTTCCTCCCGGGTATAGCAGGTAAGTCGTGCCAAAAATAACCATCTGTATCGCAAGGAGCTTACTCTCAGCTGAGCAAGTTTGCACATCACAGATTGTAGACAAGTGTTCTGAACTGAGAGCCATGCCAATGGTAATAAATCCAAGATGTTCTTTGTTTGCTCAGACAAAGCTGGGTGTCTTCTACAGTTCCTTTGCAATGCTAGTTTCTGAAACCATAATATTTCCTGAGATTAATCTCTAGTAGCTGAGGACAATCTTGTTTTCTAAATTTGTTGGTGATAAGGATGTGGGGTTATTTCTATTAGAGTCTTTCAAGAAAGGTCGTGGCATTGGAGTCTTAATGTTGAAAGAATTTCATTTCCAGAATCCCAAAGAAGCTACCCGCATTGCTGAGCAAAACACCCCAGGATACAGCTGCTGAATGAATAGTAACTCTAGATTGGTATCAAGTACACTTCAAGTCAGAGTAGAATGAGAAGCTAAATTGGATATTTTAGAATATATGACATTTTTGTTGGATCTTTGGTGTGCAAAGGGAAGAGAACTCGGTGCAGGGTTAATTCTTTTGGGTGCTCCTATACTGTACATAAAACACAAACTTGAACTCACAAGAGGCATACTCTTTGAATCAATTCCCTCCAAGAATCTCTGGTTTGGAGATACTTCATTACTGAGCCATAAGATTGTCACTTGGAGAAGGCAATGGCACCCCACTCTGGTGCTCCTGCCTGGAGAATCCCGTGGATGGAGAAGCCTGGAAGGCTGCAGTCCATGGGGCTGCTGAGGGTAGGACATGACTGAGTGACTTTACTTTCACTTTTCACTTTCATGCATTGGAGGAGGAAATGGCACCCCACTCCAGTGTTCTTGCCTGGAGAATCCCAGGGACGGGGGAGCCTGGTGGGCTGCCGTCTATGGGGTTGCACAGAATCGGGCACAACCGAAGTGACTTAGCAGCAGCAGCAGCAAGATTGTCACTTAATCTTTTTGCAGTACCCTGATATGCTACTTTGGGTCATGTGGTTGGACACAGTTTGAAACGAGAAATAGAAGGGGGCTTGACTTTCCAGCTTTTATTTTATTTAGCATTTTGTTCCGACCCATTTCAGAGCATCCTGAGAGGACCACGTGAACTGCTCACTTGTGGATCTAAGAAGAGACCCAGAATGGGTGTGGCTGGTACTGGAGGGGCCCATGAAATTGAAGACAAGACTGTCCTCAAAAATCAAGGCACTGGTTCTTCCCTGATGGACTTAATGTCTAAGCAACAATGGATTATGACCTCAGAAACCTGGAGCAATCATTCTTTGCAGCTTCAGAAGTTCCTCCCAATAACATGTGTGATCCTTCCTACCCTTTAATCACTTCCACCGGAAGAGACAAAGTTGTTTATCAGATCAGCCACTTCGAGGAGCATAATTTGGTCATGCTGACATCAGCTCTTCTTTTCTTTCTTTTTTCCTCTTTCCTCATCCCTAAGAAGTAAAGCTCCTCCCTCCCTCAGTCTGACCTTGGTGGTCTTTGCCTTGCACGTCCAGTCTGGCATGGACACGGCGTGCTTGTATGTTCCATTCAGAGTCACTAAATACATCCATCTGGCTCTGACACTAAGCTCCATCCTCTTCCATAAGTTTTATCGTTAATCCAGGTGATAATTTGAACCTACCAGCTTACTTTTGTGCAATATTTTCTCAATTTCCTCAGAACTTGGGTTTGGAAAAGGGATGCTCTGTATTAAGCTGGTCAAATTCCCTATAACTAACATGGATCTCGATTTGCAGATAAGATGAATGGATTTTTGTGAGAGAGACAGGCTTAACAAGTTCACGGCATTAGCGAAGAAATGGAGCCAATATCTAGGCAAAGTCCGACTGGTTTTATGTGTGTTCAGTTGGGTCGGACTCTCTGAGACCCCATGAACTGTAGCCCACCAGGCTCCTCTGTCTGTAGGATTTCCCAGGCAAGAATACTGGAGTGGGTTGCCATTTCTTTCTTCAGGGGATCTTCCAACCCAGGGACTGAACCCAGATCTCCTGCACTGCAGGCAGATTCTTTACTGTCTGAGCCCCCAGGGAAGCATTTATTTGGTGGCAAACAGAAATGGGATGAGTTAGGAGTCAGAACCCTTTGCCCCTTTGAGATAAGAGTAACTGAAAAAGACTGTGTGTAAAGGAGGGTGGAGAAGAGAGAAGAGCTGGAGAAGCAGCCAGGGGTGAGGGGAGAGAACGTTTGCATGGGTGGCCTTCTCACTGATGTGGATCCACCCTTCTAAGGCTCCACGGGGAAGAAGTGATCATGAAAAACATGACAGTCGTGACCCAGAGAATCCCATGGTAGAGGTGGGGAAATAAGGTAAGGCTTAGCTCAGTATATACATATGTTAATGTTTATTATTTTTACTTATTTGTACCCATCAGTTAAGAAAAAGCCTATGACATCTCTGGTACTGCTCTCCTTTTTAAAGAACATTTCTTTGTGGTACATATTTGATCTCATGCACTGAATGAGCTGTGCAAAGATGTTCAAACTCAATGCAAGATTCAGTTCAGTTCAGTCACTCAGTCATGTCCGAAACATATTTGATCTCATGCACTGAATGAGCTGTGCAAAGATGTTTAAACTCAATGCAAGATTCAGTTCAGTTCAGTCACTCAGTCATGTCCGACTCTTTGCGACCCCATGGACTGCAGCACACCAGGCCTCTCTGTCCATCACCAACTCCCGGAGTTTACTCAGCCTCATATCCATTGAGTCAGTGATGCTATCCAATCATCTCATCCTCTGTCCTCCCCTTCTCCCCCCACCTTCAATTGTTCCCAGCATCAGGGTCTTTTGCAATGAGTCAGTTCTTCACATCAGGTGGCCAAACTATTGGAGTATCAGCTTCAGCATCGGTCCTTCCAATGAATATTCAGGACTTATTTCCTTTAGGATGGACTGGTTGGATCTCCTTGCAGTCCAAGGGACTCTCAAGAGTCTTCTCCAACACCACAGTTCAAAAGCATCAATTCCGTGGTGCTAAGCTTCCTTAACAGTCCAACTCTCACATCCATACATAATTACTGGAAAAACCATAGCTTTAACTAAACAGACCTTTGTGGCAAAGTAATGTCTCTGTTTTCTAATATGCTGTCTAGTTTGGTCATAGCTCTTCTTCCAAGGAGAAAGCATCTTTTAATTTTGTGGCTGTAGTCAACATCTGCAGTGATTTTGGAGCCCAAGAAACTAAAGTCTCTCACTGTTTCCATTGTTTCCCCATCTATTTGCCATGAAGTGATGAGACCAGATGCCATGATCTTAGTTTTCTGAATGTAGAATTTTAAGCCAACTTTTTCACTCTCCACTTTCATTTTCGTCAAGAAGCTCTTTAGTTCTTCTTTGCTTTCTGCCATAAGGGTGGTGTCATCTGCATATCTGAGGTTATTTTTATTTCTCCCATCAATCTTGATTCTAGCTTGTGCTTCATCTAGCCCAGCGTTTCTCATGATGTACTCTGCATAGAAGTTAAATAAGCAATGTGATAATATACAGCCTTGACCTATTCCTTTTCCAGTTTGGAACCAGTCTGTTGTTCCATGTCCAGTTCTAACTGTTGCTTCTTGACCTGCATACAGATTTCTCAGGAGGCAGGTCAGGTAGTCTGGTGTTCCCATCTCTTTAAGAATTTTCCACAGTTTGTTGTGATCCATACAGTCAAAGGCTTTGGCATAGTCAATAAAGCAGAAATAGATGTTTTTCTGGAACTCTCTTGCTTTTTCAATGATCCAACAGATGTTGGCAATTTGATCTCTGGTTCCTCTGCCTTTTCTAAATCCAGCTTGAACATCTGGAAGTTCATGGTTCACATACTGTTGTGGCTTGGAGAATTTTGAGCAATATTTTGCTAGCATGTGAGATGAGTTCAGTTGTGTGGTAGTTTGATCATTCTTTGACATTGCCTTTCTTTGGGATTGGAATGAAAACTGACCTTTTCCAGTCCTGTGGCCACTGCTGAGTTTTCCAAATTTGCTGGCATATTGAGTGCAGCACTTTCACAGCATCATCTTTTAGGATTTGAAATAGTTCAACTGGAATTCCATCACCTCTACTAGCTTTGTTCATAGTGATACTTCCTAAGGCCCACTTGACTTCATATTGACTTCACAAGATTGACCTAAATCAAACAAAAAGAAAAAAAACAAACAAACAAATATTTTCAGCCTCATAGAGCTGCGGGAACCAGACACCTCATTAGAAGTCAATTAACTAAAAACCACCAAGAATTGGATAAGGATTTGTCTTACTTTGGACACAGCAGTGATTTAACTGGAGAGAACACCAAGAACCGTCCTTCCAGGGTGATTAGCATAGCCATTAAGCATTGGTTCAGATTAGGACTGACGCTGAAGGGAGAGAAGAGGCTGGAGTCACAGCGCCCCTGCAGGCAGTTAGAAAGGAGGTCTGTGGACGACAGAAAGGATGGAGTGAAATTGTCGGGTGAAGAGTCTAGTTCTTCAGGTGCATATTTAGTTTCTAAAATTCTGCATCTCTCTGGTTTAAATATCAGGAGGTTTGGGTTTTTAAGGAATGTTAGAGAGAGTACAAGAGGGCTTCAGTGAGGCTCTATTTGAAAATTTCTTAACAGTTTTTGAACATCCACAGCCAATAAGTGATGAGTCAGTCCAAAAGAGCATAATAAAAATAATCTCAGCAAGTAATGATATCCATCTATTGCTTCTGTCTACAATGTATTCATTGAAAAGTAGAGAGCATGGTCAAAAGTTTCTCAGAGTTTCTCTGGCTAAAATTTTGTAACATGGCTATATCCATCTATATGATACATATAGTCTACATAGAAATATATAAAATTATGTATTTCTAAAACAAATATTAAAATATATAGGTACTAGAGATAGACACTAAAAGAAAATCTTTGATACACAGGAAAACAAAAAAGTCACTGATTTTATTTATTTTTAGTGTCTTTGTCTTAACTTCTAGAAAATGACCCAACTTTACCATCAGCAAATCTTTGTGTGAAAAAATAATTCTGGTACTAATTATGTATCATTTGGGTTATTTAAGCTTCTCCCAGGGAAAATGTGTTTCAAATATATTTCATATTTGTCTGCTGCTCCAGGGGCCCTTGTGCTGTGCTATGCACAGTCCTTTTTGACTCTTCTGTGAGCCCCTGGACTGCAGCCCGCCAGGCTCCTCTGTCCACGGGATTCTCCAGGCAAGAAGACTGGAGTGGGTTGCCATGCCCTCCTCCGGGGGATCTTCCTGACCCAGGGATCCAATCCATGTCTCTTGTGCCTCCTTCACTGGCAGGCAGGTTCCTTACCACTGGCGCCACCTGGGAAGCCCTGCTTAAATCGTAAGATTTGACCCCAGAAAGGGAGCTCTCTGACAGCAAGCCATGCTCATCCTGCTGTGTCTTCTTATGCTTATGGGGACGTTCCACCGAGGTTTAGAGGAAAAAGAAGTTCCTCAGATAAAAGTATTCCCGTAGCCCTTTCCCCCTAGCATTTTTGATTCCACTGGCATGAATTTGAGCAAACGCCAGGAGACAGTGAAAGACAGAGGAGCTGGGCATGCTGCAGTCCACGGGGTCTCAAAGAGGCGGACGTGACTTACCAACTGAGCAACGACAACAAATCCTATTTAGGAAGGAGAGGCTCTTGCTTAATACACAAACGCTTTTGTAAGAGGATAAGATCTTCCAGGGAACTGGATTTAACCAGACTAGAACAAGAGCGGTATTAGAAATAACAAAAATAACTTAATTCCTAAATGTGTGGGATCTAATTCCAGGCTGACCAGTTTCTAATCTCAGACTCTTTGTCACAGTAGGCAGGCAACTCAGGTAAAGTCCTTTTAACCCGCCAGGGCTTGGTTTTCCCCATTCGAAGATCTTAATTACAGCATTACTTATTCATATGATTGGCATGACAATTAAATAAGGAATACATCCAAGGCAATTCAAAAAGAACTTAGACTAAATCAACATGCTCAGTGTTTGTGGCTTTTGGCTAGAATAAATAAATAAATAAATATTAACTTGCAATATTCTCTATACTATAGAGAAAATAAACATATGACTTTTTCAGTACAACCTGGATTTTGATGCTCTAACCCTTCGAATCAATGGAGAAATTTTATTTCTTGGGGTTTTAAAGAAGGAGACAACAATTTGTTTTGGGTCAGTCTCCCTGTTTTTGTCTAGGCCAAGTGGTATGTTATAGTTCCAAACTTAGTTCTTAGGCAAGCCTGGTTCTTGCCCTGGCATCTAGTGCTAATCAAATCAGCTGATTGGGACACAAACAAATCCCAGTCACAGAGATAAAATAGATTTTGAAACAGTGTCTCACTGAGGTTCCCATTATCGTCCATCTATTCATTACAAAACAGAATGCTTTCTATTCCCTTCGGAACAAAAAGAAACAGTACAATCAAGTATTGTTCTCGGTTGTTGGTTTCTTGTTCTTCTAATGAATTGTGAAAAACGTTCGGGCTCTCCTAGCAAAAGATGAGTAAACATCTAAATTTATCATAATATTTTGCAGGCTCAGAAAGATTAAAATATACAGTTAGGAAAACGCATAAACTTGCTGACTGTGGGAGTTCAGGAAACAAAGAATCTGAGTTTTGCTTTTTTTGTTGTTGTTATATCTACACTGTTATTACAGAATGTTAGGTTAATATGTGCATTAAGTCATCTCAGATGCACTATAGTATCTTATTATTTGTCATTTTAAACAATTTTGGTCCCATTTCTATGTTAAGCATCCTGCTTTACTTTGGGTTTAATTTTCGTGAACAATAAGTAACTCTGAACCGAAGGATTCAGCCTCTTTTTCCTATGCTACCAGTGGTTCCAACAATAACAAAGCATTTGTTCAAAAGACAGCACAAGGCTCATGAGTGGAAACCAAACACATTTCAGGTGCCCATTGGGAGGCCTTATGTCCATGCCTAACCAGGCTCCAATGGAACTGATTCCACGGAGTACTGGAGGGAGGGAGCTTTCAGAAACGCAGAGACAGCCCTTGTGTCCCAGAGGACCTTGTTTCCCTCCTCTGTAAAGAGAACAGAATATTTCAAGTTTGTTTGTTTGTTTTTTTCCCCTTGGCTGCACTGCACAGCATTTGAGATCTTAGTTCCCTGTTCAGTTCAGTTCAGTTGCTCAGTCGTGTCTGACTCTTCGCAACCCCATGGACTGCAGCATGCCAGCCTTCCCTGTTCATCACCAACTCCCGGAGTTTACTCAAAACTCATGTCCATTGAATCGGTGATGCCATCCAACCATCTCATCCTCTGTCATCCCATTCTCCTCCTGCCTTCAATCTTTCCCAGCATCAGGGTCTTTTCCAGTGAGTCAGTGCTTCACATCAGGTGGCCAAAGTATTGGAGTTTCAGCTTCAGCCTCAGTCCTTCCAATGAACATTCAGGACTGATTTCCTTTAGGATGGACTGGTTGGATCTCCTTGCAGTCCAAGGGACTCCCAAGAGTCTTCTCCAACACCACAGTTCAAAAGCATCAATTCTTCGGTGCTCAGCTTTCTTTATAGTCCAACTCTCACATCCATACATGACTACTGGAAAAACCATAGTTTTGACTAGGCGGACCTTTGTTGGCAAAGTAATGTCTCTGCTTTTTAATATGCTGTCTAGGTTGGTCATAGCTTTTCTTCCAAGGAGTAAGCATCTTTTAATTTCGTAGCTGCAGTCATAATCTGCAGTGATTTTTGAGCCCCCAAAATAAAGTCTGTTACTGTTTCCACGGTTTCCCCATCTACTTGCCATGAAGTGATGGGACCAGATGCCATGATCTCAGTTTTCTGAATGTTGAGCTTTAAGCCAACTTTTTCACTCTCCTCTTTCACTTTCATCAAGAGGCTTTTAAGTTCCTCTTCGCTTTCCGCCGTAAGGGTGGTGTCATCTGCGTATCTGAGGTTATTGATATTTCTCCCAGCAATCTTGATTCCAGCTTGTGCTTCTTCCAGTCCAGCGTTTCTCATGATGCACTCTGCATATTAGTTCCCTGGATATGACTCCCAGGAGTCAAATCCGTTTCTTCTGCATTGGAAGCACAGAGTCTTAAGCACTGGAATGCCAGGGAAGTTCATTCAAGGATTCTCTGAAGAACTATAATTCAGAAGAGACTAAAGTATACTTACAAATAAGGAGAAATTTGTACCCACTGAGACATAGGGCTTCCTTGGTGGCTCAGACAGTAAAGAGACTGCCTGTAATGCAGGAGACTCAGGTTCGATCCCTGAGTCAGGAAGATCCTATAGAGAAGGAAATGGCCACCCATTCCAGCATTCCCGCCTGGAGAATTGCATGGACAGAGGAGCCTGCTGGGTTATAGTCCACAGGGTCACAAAGAGTCGGACACGACTGAAGAAACTTAACAGGCAAGACACTTGATGGGCTAGAAGACAGCATTGTGATTTGAGAAAGATAAATTTGAGTTCCTGTCCAAGCCAACCACTGACTGAGTGACCTCTCCAGGGTTTCTGCTCTCTGTAAGATGGAGATGTTGGTAGGTTTGGTTGTAAGACACATGGAGCTCCTAACGGAATGCTAATACACACCAGCAGCACCATAACTATGGTCATCCTCTTCTCCCATTGTGGCGTAAGGGGAAGGAAAGAAATGTTACAAAGAAAGATGTGCTTAGTGGTAAAAGTTTCTGGAAGAGCTATGTGTTTTCCCTGATCTTGGAAGAGAGGTGGCAAAGAATTCAAAGATGCAGAAAGAATGGCACGTGAGCCAGGATTTTAGACTGGAAAGAAACATCATGTCATTGCAGTTAGGAGGGAAGCAGTTTTAAAAGCATCTTTCTACACAGCATCTCCAAGTCCTGCATACTGACTGCCATGCAGGAAGGTTAGTCAGAGTCAACGAGATGTAGCCTTTGTAAATGCCTCTGTAGCCATGCAGGAAGGTTAGTCAGAGTCAACGAGATGTAGCCTTTGTAAATGCTTCTGTAGCCATGCAGGAAGGTTAGTCAGATTCAACTGAGATGTAGCCTTTGTAAGTGCTTCTGTAGCCATGCAGGAAGGTTAGTCAGATTCAATGAGATGTAGCCTTTGTAAATGCTTCTGTAGGTAAATTGGAAAGATTTTTAATTAAGATATTAAATAGTCAGAAAAGAGGGCAGAAAATACAGTGTTCACTGAACTGTCACTCCATGACTTAAATTTTCTCTATAAACCTTTTTTTCCCCCACAAATATTGCAAAAGTTAATTTCATGTCTTCCTTTTAGCATGTTAGACAATTCAAAAATTGGACTTATTGCATTGAAAGTAAATGAATTTTGGCATATTTAGTTTAAAATCAAGCTTTCTGGCACATGTATAAAAAACGCACTTGTCACCTGAAAATTTAAAATTTGTCCTTTTCTATCATGATTTGTCTTTTTTTTTTTTTCTTGCTGCAGTAAGAGGTTATTTATGCTTTATTTTGGCTTGAGCTGAAAAAGTCAGCAACAGAGCATTTGTGCCTACAAAAAATACAAGATAGCTCCAAAAAAATATGTGTACTTTTAAGTTTCTTATTTAGATTGTAATGCATATTTAATAGTGTCTTTTTATCTTATTGGGATTTTATTTGCTCTTCATAGGATAAGAAATAATATTTTCATTTAAAGTATAAAATAAAGCATACATTTGGTAAATCTCTATATTATCACAAATTAATAAATTCTAATGAAAGATTTTCAAAAATGCTGATTTATAAAAGGCAAGAAATCCAAGTGTTTTAATGGTTTCTAAAGCTATTAATAAATGTTTGATAAGGAAGAGAGCCCATGGCCCAATACCTTTGGGAAATACTTAAGATGAATAAATATCTTTTTTATGCCACTTGCAGGAATTGATTCTTCCATTAAATAAACTTTAGCACTCTGAATTGTCTATTCAGAGCTTTAGTTCCATCCAAGATTTATGCTAATTTTCTTTTCTTATATCAAAAACAAGACTCATACAAAAAGAAAAACATCACTCGGGGAAAAAAAATCTTTCAAAAAAATTTTTTTGTTTTCAAGACTTTTCAAGAAACTAGTAAGGACTTATAAGAAACTTAAATCTGCTAATACACCTTGTGATTTTCTAAATGTCAGATACAGTACGTGGTGTTTCCCAGACTTTCTTGATCATGGAGGTAGCTTAGGCTGAGCAGCCATGGAGTTTGTGGTCTCCAGAAAACACTCAGGAAAAAACTCTCAGCCTCCAATTCAAGCATCATCTAACACATCAAAAATATAACCTCTTCCTTGAGTTTATTATAAAGTATTAGAACATCACTTGCAATCGTCAGGGAATGATAGATTCAATTAATCTCAGGACAGTAACATCAGATCTTTAAACTCACTTGCACTGGGCATTCCTCTAAGAAAAAAGAAGTCATGCCTTATCAGGATCAGAACCATCCAAGGACTTAGAAATTCATCAGAGTTATTTTCCATGTTAAAGTATAAAGAAAAATATATAAACATATGAATAAATGCAGAAAGAGCATTTGATAAAATTCAACCCTTACCAAAAAAAAAAACAACAAATTTCAGCAAAACAGAAACAGAGGGGAAATTTCATAAATAATTCATATTTGCTTAGTTAGATTAACTGAGTGGACCCAAGTACTCAGTTCAGTTGTTCAGTTGTGTCTGACTCTCTGCGACCCCATGGACTGCAGCACGCCAGGCTTCCCTGTCCATCACCAACTCTCGGAGCTTGCTCAAACTCATGTCCATCGAGTTGGTGATGCCATATAACCCAAGAACTGGTACCTATTATATTGTAGGTTAAAATGACTATATAATTTTATCAAATGAGAGAATGAAGTTGGGCATTAAATACAATTTATTTTTCTAAAATAAAATATTTTATAATAGGAATCTCATCATTTATAGTGAAAATATAAATAAATAAATATTACCACAAATTGCACCATCTATTTGTTAGTATTCTGCTTATATATGCAGATATCTGATATAGTTATAAGCATATAGAAATTATATAGAGTGTGTTTATATACATATATACACACATAAGCATGCTTACATACAATTATACATGCACACTTATGTATTAATACACATACACATATTTATACATAATCATATATCAAAATTATGACCAACTTAGATAGCATATTGAAACAAAGGTCCATCTAGTCAAGGCTATGGTTTTTCCAGTGGTCATGTATGGATGTGAGAGTTGGACTGTGAAGAAAGCTGAGTGCCGAAGAATTGATGCTTTTGAATTGTGGTGTTGGAGAAGACTCTTGAGAGTCCCTTGGACTGCAAGGAGATCCAACCAGTCCATTCTAGAGGAGATCAGTCCTGGGTGTTCATTGGAAGGACTGATGTTGGGGCTGAGACTCCAATACTTTGGCCACCTCATGTGAAGAGTTGACTCATTGGAAAAGACCCTGATGCTGGGAGGGATTGGGGGCAGGAGGAGAAGGGGATGACAGAGGATGAGATGGCTGGATGGCATCACTGACTTGATGGACGTGAGTCTGGGTGAACTCCGGGAGATGATGATGGACAGGGAGGCCTGGCGTGCTGTGATTCATGGGGTCACAAAGAGTCAGACATGACTGAGCGACTGAACTGAACTGAACTGATATATCAAAATATTTAAATAATATGTGTACAGTTTGTGTTTATTTAGCTTAAAATACATTTTTGTAAGATTGAGAATATACATGCTTTTTGAAACCATGTGTTTTTACTGGTTATATAGATCCCACCTCATAGATGCATGGAGAAAGTGATGGCACCCCACTCCAGTACTCTTGCCTGGAAAATCCCAAGGATGGAGGAGCCTGGTAGGCTGCAGTCCATGGGGTCGCTAAGAGTCAGACCTGACTGAGCGACTTCACTTTGACTTTTCACTTTCCTGCATTGGAGAAGGAAATGGCAACCCACTCCAGTGTTCTTGCCTGGAGAATCCCAGGGACGGGGGAGCCTGGGCGGCTGCCGTCTATGGGGTCGCACAGTCGGACACGACTGAAGCGACTTAGCAGCAGCTGCAGCAGCAGAGATGCACTATAGCAATAAGCATTGTGTGACATCTAGTTTGTTTCAAGGTTTTTATTATTACAAACATGATGGAATTGAAGAATTAGTCCTTGATACATTTTGCAAATTACCCTCCAGAAACTCGAATATCATATAGTTGCCTTAATAATTCCTTTTTCTCAAAAACTTGATTCTGTTATATCTAACTTTAATCTGTAGTTGTGAAAATCTGAAAAATTAAGGACTGTTGTTACCTTAAGTTGAAGTTGAATTTTTACTGATTTTTTTGTTGTTTACTACTAGCTGGAAAGGCTTGGCTCTTCTTACTTGATAAATGAGTGAGTGAGTGAAAATCGTTCGGTCGTGTCTGACTCTTTGTGACCCCATGGACCATACAGTCCGTGGACTTCTCTAGGCTAGAATACTGGAGAGGGTAGCCTTTCCCTTCTCCAGGCGATCTTCCCAACCCAGGAACTGAACTGGGGTCTCCTGCATTGCAGGTGAACTCTTTACCAATTGAGCTATCAGAGAATAACAAGGCAGTAACTTAAGCTCATAATAAGAAACCCAAATATGAGATTTCATTCCACTAGTCAATAATGTAACATTGTTTTCCAAGGGTCTAATCCAGGGGTGGGGGAAAAAAACACTATGCTTAAATTAGTTTTATTTTAAAAAAGACAAAAATAGTTTAACTCGTAGTAAAATAAAATATTTTCATAGTTCAGAATAATTAGAGAAATATAAATGAACAATTGTTGCTGCTTTTTAGTCCCAGATTAGCTGTAGGATAACCTTGATGTAGAGAGATGGGATATACATGAGTTAGTATCTATATATAATAATGTAATATACGTATTTATTTTCCTGACTCCATCTACTCAGAGGACCTAGAAGTCGCAATAAAACCAGAGAAGAAATGAACACAGCTAGAGCCAAGATATTGGTTTCTAAATTCCATTCTCCCCCAAAAGGAACCAGGTTCTTTTAAGACTCCAGGGCTTAGACATGAGAAAGGAAAAAAAAAAAAGAATATGAGCAACTATTTTGTGGAGCTGGAGAGTAAAGAAGTGCTGAGAAAATAATGAGAGCAATCGAAGCGGCCCACAGACAGAAGGAAAAGTCACGTCCTCCAAGAACTTTTCTCTCGTACATCCTGCTGCTGCTGCTGCTGCTGCTAAGTCGCTTCGGTCGTGTCCGACTCTGTGCGACCCAGTCACTTGGAAATGTTGATAGATGAGAAAGAAACGTGGCTTTGACTGGTTTTATTTGTTGTTGCTCTGTTTTCTGTTGAAGTGGGGGGTTTTCTAGGAAAAATCCTAAGTGCTCTGTTGGTGGAGAAATGTTATTAGAACTGTCCCTTTCGGCCAACTTTAAGAGTCTTTCTTCCCCAACTATAATACAAGACAGAACTACGGGCAATACACAAGTCAGAGGCTGAGCTGCTGGGTGTCCGTCTAGAACCTCACCCACCGGGCTTCCATCCAGGTCTCTGCAGCGAGTGAGCCTTCAGCCTCTTGGGCCAGAAACAGAGACGCAGACACACAGGACAAGCGTATGGACCCTAAGGCGGGGGTGGGGGGCGCTGAGATGAGAGGCTGGGCCTCACACATACACACTCTGCACCGGGGCCCCTGGGAAGCCCCCACACACCCCGCGGTGCGTGAACTGGTAGCTAACGCGAACACGCCACAGAGCACAGGGGGTGTTACCTAGCGCTCCACGGTGACGCAAATGAGAAGCAAGTCCAAAAAAAGAGGGGACGTACGAATACGTACAGCTGATTCGCTTTGCTTTATAGCAGAAACTAACACAACATTGTAAAGCAACTACACTCCAATTAAAAAAGGAAAACCATGTGGGAAAAGAATCTGAGAAAGGATGGACGTACGTATGTGTAGAACCGAATCACTTTGCTGTAAACCCGAAACTAACACATTGTAAGCCAACTATACTCCAATATAAAATGAAAATTAAATGAACAATTTTATCTTTTTTAATTAATTTATTTAGTTGAAGGATAATTGCTTGACGGCATGTTGCTGTCTTCTGCCAATCCTCAGCACGAATCAGCCATAGGTGTACATATGACCCCTCCCTCCTGAACCCCCCTCCCATCTCCCTTCCCATCCCACCCCTGCAAGTTGACAAAGAGCCCATGTTTGAGTTTCCTGAGCCAAACAGCAAATTCGCATCAGCCATCTATTTTAAAAAGAGACACCACTGCTAGTCACAAGGTTGTGGCTAACAACCTTGGCGAACCTTTTATGCAGACAAAGTTTGAGAACAGGAAAATGTGAGGAGGGAGCTAAGGAGAGGATTATTGGCTCAGAGAGAGACCTCATTTCCTTAATGGAATAATAATATGTGCTCTTTCCCCATGGGGATGATGGGAATGAGCACATTTATGATGATAAAACATCCTGCAGCTTGAGGGCATTTTGTGTGCAAAGTCTTACTGGCAAGCGCACAGCTTAGAGCTGAATCCACTGAGATCTTTTCTTTCTTCTCAAGGTGTGGGTGGGAGACCGGGATCAAAGGCACGCAGGAGACTTGCAAAAGAGAAGAGAGAGAAATTCTAAACTGGGACTCTATTTGCGTAAACACAAAAGTGCTTAAGGGGCTTCGAGGGGACGGAGATTAAGCTGGAGCATCGTAGGCCGGCCTTGTCACCATACCCTGGGTGCAGACGGTAAAGGGCGCAGGCTTGGATCAGGATGCAAGGGGAATCTGCATGTAAATCCACTGAGATATGAAAACACACTTATATCTAAGGCAGATCCCTGAACGGCTAAGGGAGAAACTCATACCCAACCATGGTAGTACAAGACTTTAAAAAGAGAAGGAGCAGGTGGGACGGATTGAGAGAGGAGCATGGAAACATACACACCACCTTGTGTGACACAGACAGCCGGGGGAATCTGCTGTATGAGGCAGGGAGCTCAGCCCAGAGCTCTGTGACCACCTAGAGGGGTGGATGGGGAGGGGAGCGGGAGGGAGGCTCAGGAGGGAGGAGACACATGCGTACTATGGCCGATTCATGTTGAGATACGGCTGAAACCAACACAGTGTTGTGAAGTAGGTATCCTTTAATCAAAACTAAATAAATTTTTAAAAATATATAAAGATCCTTCCCAAAAATGCTTTAGGACAAAAAAAAAAGAAAAAGATTAATTTAGCACTTCCAAAATTACTTTCAGGAATGACAATGGTTACTTCCACAATAGGATCTGTTAATTTTAAATGCATTGAAATTGTATATTGGAATTTTCTATGCTCATTTGAAAAGTTAAGAAAAGAGACATTTGGAAAATAAAATTGTCTTATTAGAAAGTAAACATATAGGATAAAAGCAAAATGACTAATATTAGTGAGAGTAATAAAGTAGAATAAAAAAATAGGATGAGCTTAAGAAAATCAGCTTTAAGCTTCAGAAGTTATTAATAAAAAATACCAGAGGGAATGAAATGGACTACAAGCTCATCCAAAGACCTAAGGAATGAAGATGCTTTGATGTTCTGATGGGCATTTACTTCACCTCAGTTCTTTCTGTGGGGATTTTCAATTAACTTCCTGCAAGTTGAAGCTCGTTTTTGTGCTAAAGGAAGTGAAATTCCTTGAGAAATATTTTTTTATGCCTTTGCTTGTCAGGGACAATTGTTCTTAAATGCTGCATCAGAGTTCTTTTTTTTTTTTTTTTTTTGCCCCAGAGTTCTTTATATTGTAGGCATGGGTATTCTTCTAAACTAACTTTAAAAATCAGACGAAATTTTTACTCAGATCTGAATGATCTAAAGATAGAGCAGGCTTCGAGGTTGGATGGATCCAAAGTTTAGCAGGACTTGCAAATCTACTTTGCTGTTCTCCCTTTGAAGTCTGGCTTTTCTTTTAGCAAGAATTTGCTTAAAGCAAGAGGGAAAGAAAGAATACTCTCAGTGTCCATGCATATTGTGAGTGTGTGAGTGTGTGTGTGTGTGCTCAGTCCTGTCCAACTCTTTGTGACCCCATGGACATAGCCCACCAGGTTCCCCTGTACATGCAGTTTTCCAGGCAAGAATACTGGGGTGGGTTGCCATTTCCTACTCCAGGGGATCTTCCCGACCCAGGGACTGAACCTGTGTCTCTTGCGTCTCCTCCATTGCAGGTAGATTCTTTACCACTGAGCCACCAGGGAAGTTTTCATCCATGCATATGGAGGAGAAGAAATGCCTTCTCTGTGTGTGTGTGTGTTTGTGTGTGTGTGTGTGTGTCTGTGTGTCTGTGTGTGTGTCTGTGTGTGTGTGTGTTTCCAGACAGTGTCAAGGAGCGCTCTCCTTTCTTGCTTATAGTCTGTAGCGCAGCAAAAACGTCTCCAGCATTTAACCCGTGAGACAAGTCTGTCACCACTCCTGTGTATGTGTGTGTGTGAGTCACTCAGTCCTGTCCAACTCATCACAGGAGAAAATAAAACGACTTTTTCACAAGAAGGATAGATTAGGACATGCATATTCAAGACTGGGAGGCCACATTCTCAAGAATTTGCAGACTGTTGAAGGTGATCCAGTTTTGCTGACTCACTGGTAAATACACCCTTATCAGAAGATCTCGGTAATGCATGGCACTGAAATTTTGGATGAGAAATGGAATACCATGAGACAGCATGCCCAATTCTATTTTTTTTAAATTCTGTATTATTTTATAACTAAAGTAGTACATGCAACATATATGTGTGTTTTATGATAATAAAATATGATAACATAATATAGTGAACAAGGCAAATCTACCAGTCGATTGAATAACCAGAACTTTACTGATACCATCAATACCATTGAGTTTCTCCCTGTTGCATGTAATTTCTCTATTCCCATCCAATCTATGACTTTTCTGTCTTACTCTTACAGACACACACTGTAATTTCATAAGCAATAATCTACAACTGCTCCTGATTATTTTTGAACTTCATAACCAAAATGTCAGCAAAATATAGCAAGCTATAAACAAAAGTATACATTCTGTATGTGAAGTGAAAGTGTCAATCGATTAGTCATGTCCAGCTCTTTGTCACCCCGTGGACTGTAGCCTGCCAGGCTTCTCTGTCCATGGAATTCTCCAGTCAAGAATACTGGAATGGGCAGCCATTCCCTTCTCTAGGGGATCTTCCCGACCCAGAGATCAAACCCAGACCTCCTGCATTGCAGGCAGACTCTTTACTGTCTGAATCACCAGGGAAGCCTGTGTGCTGTGCTTAGTCGCTCAGTCATGTCTGACTCTTCACGACCCCATGGACTGTAGCCCACCAGGCTCCTCTGTCCATGGATATTCTCCAGGCAAGAATACTGGAGAGGTCTGCCCTCTTCCAGGGGATCTTCCCAACCTAGGAATCAAACCCAGGTATCCTGCATTGCAGGCAGATTCTTTACTGTCTGAGCCACCAGGGAAACGCATACATACTGTATATTTCATACATGCTGTATATTATAAAACACATACATACTGTATATTATATAAAGAAACAATCCTAATCTTTCCCACAAGCCCTATTTGTACAAAGCAACACCTACTGGGAAGGTTACAGTCTCTGCTGTCATTGAAGACTCCTTTCCTTTCCCACCCCTCCTACCAGTTTGTCAGAACACCTTGAGAGCCTCTCTTTCAAAGTATTTCCAGACTGTGACCTCTTTTAACCACCTCAAGGCTCCCTCCTGGTCCAACCACCATGATTTGTTCCCCATCATTCCAAAGTCCCTTTATAGGGCCCCTCTACCTGCTCAGAAGCCCGATCTATTCTCAGTGATCTCTGTGGTCTTCTCAAAACATGAGCCAGATAACAATCCCAGCTGCATCTTCAAGATGAAAAAGGGTTGGATTCAATAACTCAAAAGGGAAGTTGTTACGGCTGTTGTTTAATGGCTCTGTCACGTCCGACTCTTTGCGACCCTATGGACCATAGCCTGCCAGGCTCCTCTGTCCACGGGATTCTCTGGGCAAGAATAGTACGGGCTTCCATGGGGTCACAATGAGTTGGACACTACTGAGCAACTTAGAGTGGATTGACACGCCCTCCTCCAGGGGATCGTCCTGACCCAGGGTTTGAACCTGTGTCTCCTGCATTGGCAGGCAGGTTCTTTATGGTTGAGCCACTGGAGAAGCCCAAAAAGGGCAGTACGTAAAGCTTAGAGTTGACTTCCTGTTGGTTCCCAACCCCGAGAGCTTCTCAGGTGAAACCTGAAACTGGCCCCCAGAAGCAGAGGGTAAGGAGCGACAGGAAAGAGAGGCAGCCACTCCAGTCTAGCAGGTGATTTGTTGAAGACGCTGGGAACTTACAGAGGAGGCTTTTCTCAAGGACCACAAGACAGATCTTTGTGTCCTGGTACCAGACCTCATACAGAAGCTTTAATGGGGCTCAGTCTCCTCTTCAGTCCAGCTAATTAACACACTCATCGCCTCCTATTTATAATCCCTACCCAATACTTGGCCACCAGATGGGAAGAGCTGACTCACTGGGAAAGACCCTGATGATAGGAAAAATTGAGGGCAAGAGAAGACGGGACAGAGAGTGAGACCGTTGGATGGCATCGCAGACTCAGGGGGACAGTGAAGGACAGGGTAGCCTGGTGTGCTGCAGTCTGTGGGGTTGCAAAGTCAGACATGACTTAGTGACTGAACAACAACAAAATGAGTCAAGTCCGATCTCTAGAACATACTCATCTGCAAGTGAAGCTGTGTGCACCTTTTGACAAGCACACCCTCGTGTCTCCACCCTCCAGCCCCAGATGATCACCCGTCGACAGCAGACAGACAACGGTTCTGTCCTCTGCTTCTGCGAGTTTAAATTTTTTAGATTTCACATGTAAGTGAGTTAATACAGTATTTCTATGTGTCTGGTTTATTTCGTATAGTATAACATTCTCCAGGTTCATCCATGTTGTCGAAGATTGGAAAAAAAAAAAATCCTTTTTCATGGCCAAATAGTATTTCACAGTATATATCATATTGTCTTTGTTTATTAATCCATCAACAGACATTAAATTGTTTCTGTACAGTGGATATCCTCCTTCCAAATTCTAAGATCATATGGATAGTCTTTTTTTCTTCATTTGACCTGAATTTATCTTGCTGCTGCTGCTATTGCTGCTAAGTCACTTCAGTCGTGTCCGACTCTGTACGATCCCCGCCATCCCTGGGATTCTCCAGGCAAGAATACTGGAGTGGGTTGCCATTTCCTCCTCCAATGCGTGAAAGTGAAAAGTGAAAGTGAAGTTGCTCAGTCGTGTCCGACTCTTAGCGACCCCATGGACTGCAGCCCACCAGGCTCCTCTGTCCATGAGATTTTCCAGGCAAGAGTACTGGAATTGGGTGCCATTGCTGGAGCAGCATAATTTTCAAATGATCTATGATCCTCTATTGCAGAGTATTAAATATTTTTTCCCATACATACTGGGAATGAGGGCTTTTCTTCAATTCTTATTTAATCATCACTCGACTTTGAATTAATTACCAAGTTCTGATTATTTTCTATGTATTATTTCTCAGAGCTTTTCCCCCTACTGTTATTGTTTGCTTCTTAATTTGTGTAATTATATTGTCAAGCAACAAGACTTCTGTTACAGCTTTCATGTTTCCCATTATACCGACATTTTGATCACATTAGAATTATTATGGACTTCTACAGTTATTGAAATTCCTCCTCATGTAGACAGATTTCCTTATAACACAATGGAAGTTATTTGATTGCTCTTCAATGGGGAATTATTTATTATGTACAGAATGTTCTGTCTGGATATAATGGTAACTCATATAAGATAATTACAACCTTGAATTTGGACATAAAAACTAAGACATGCTCCCTTAGCATGTAAATACAGATATCTGATGACTCACTTTGCCACTTAGGATTGGTGTTCACTGTTACAACAATAACCCTTCTGATGGTTCCATAAATGGTTATGATCCAACATTTCATGGGAACAGTTTTAAAAGGCTGTTGCCAGGAATAGCATCAGGAAGAAGCCACGGATTTCTGGAGTTTGGTTAGACAAGTTTTGTCCGGTTATCTCCAGATTCCTCTTTTATAAATAATGCTAACTTTAAGTAGAAAGAAATAGGCTTCTTTATTGCTATGCAGAGCAATTACCTACACATATATTGTGTGTGTGTATATATATATATGAATATATATATATTGTATTCCTTCTCCAACCCCTTTAATTAACTGTTAAAAATGAAAATCAAAGGGCTATATTTAATGGTCTTGCATATAGCAGCACCAAGAAAGGGGACAGTTTCTTTTTTAATACCTTATTTAATATGAATAAATCTTGATTTTCGAAAATTAGTCCAACAGAAATCCACGTGCCATCCAGTAGCTCAAACTAGGCTAGGCATCTGTCAATCAGCTCAATAAATCATGAACTCATATGGAAAATATATTTATTCCAGCTGTGTAAAATTACTATGCTTTAAATAGTATACAATACAGTGCATCAAAATATTATAGCAGAAATTAGTTTTCACCCACAGCAAAAGAAATGAAGTGAAAGTTGCTCCGTGGTGTCTGACTCTTTGTGACCCCATGGACTGTACAGTCCATGAAATTTGCAGGCCAGAATACTGGAGTGGGTAGCCAGCTCGCTTCTCCAGGGAATCTTCCCAACCCAGGGATCGAACCCAGGTCTCCTGCCTTCCTTGCAGGCAGGTTTTTTACCCGCTGAGTCACAAGGGAAGCCCACAGCAAGCGTACCCGCAAATCTGGCAGTTTTGCAAAAATGCTCTTTTAATGTGGAATCCATAAAAAATGTCCATGTCCATAGTGCATTTCCTGAGTAACGATCAAAATTATTAGTAAGAATTCGGAGAAATTATAAACTCTGGATTCTGCATTGTTTTAGAAAAAGAGTTAATTTACCAGAATAAGGAATATGTACTGCTATGCCAAGCAGTGTTCTAAGTTAGGACAGCAAAGTTTTTCTTTAAAGGTTTAAATAGTAAATATATTTGGTTTTGTGGATTACACAGCCCCAGTTGCAATTACTCAACGATAGCTGCCTTTGTAGTAGGAAACTGGCCTTATTCAACATGTAAACAAATGGACGTGGCGGTATTCCAGTAAACTGTGTTTACCAAAATAGACGGCAGGCTGGATTCGTCTCACAGGCTGGATTTACCGTTCCCTGTTCTTAGTGTTTTACTTTATAATTTTGTTTGATTTAATTGCCTCAACACCTGCCTAAGGTGCGAACTATTTACTTATTCACAAATTAAAGTTTTGTGACTGAAAAAGCGACAGATGCTTATGGTAAAATATTTGAGAAACGCAGAATGGTATAAACAAGGTGGAATTTAATTAGGTCGATGCCATTTGGTACTCTTGCGGGCTTCCCTGGTGGCCCAGAGGTTTAAGTGTCCGCCTGCAATGCAGGAGACCTGGGTTCAATCCCTGGGTCGGGAAGATCCCCTGGAGAAGGAAATGGCAACGCACTCCAGAACTCTTGCCTGGAGAATCCCAGGGATGGAGGAGCCTGGTGGGCTACAGTCCACAGGGTCGCAAAGAGTCGGTATTTGTTACTTATAGTTTACACATTAGGAAACTGAGATTCAGAGATTTACCCAAGTTGTATGGCTTGTCAAAGGGTAGAGAGCTAGAATTTGCACTTTTTGACTTTGAAGTGACAGCTGACATCACAAAATCAGATAAAGGCATGGGAATCTGAGACTGTGACTTAACCCACAGGCAGCATGAGAAATGAGGTGGGACTTTTGAGAGATGGACAGGATCAGGAAACTTGATAAGAGGGCGAATATCAAACAGAAGGAGAACAAAGCTGGAGACCTCAATAGCCAACGGATCATACGTAACAATGATTACTTAGCTCCGTTTAGATAAACCACAACGACCAGGAAACTGATTTCCAGTGTACCCTCTTGCTTATTTGAGTGCCTAACTGCATACTCTACAGAGTAGAAAAGAAAATATTCACTCCCCCTTCCCCCCACTAATTAGGTCATTTAGGTAGGCAGACTCATTGACAATGGATCCATGAAAAGAATGAGATGGGAAAATTAAAGAATTAACTGTTCTCAAGCCACCCTGGGCAGGTCTTTTAATCCCTTTTTAGACGTCATAAATGAAGTGAAAGAGCTTGGGCTGAATCATTCTTGAGATCCCATTCAGTTGAAAATTTTTCTGATTACAAATTTTTTTTTTCCAATTTATAAATTTTAAAGGCACAGAACTCAGAATTACCTTATCTTTAATAGAGTTATCGAGATGTTCCAGATAAGAGACTTTCTTACCTTACTGAACAATGCCGTCGTTCCTGACTTCACACTATTTTGTTACTGAGCTTTAACAAATAATGTAAAATACTACTACTACTACTACATTTTAGCCATTTTTTCCCTCAAACACTACTTATCTCTTCCTTATCTCCCTTATCTCATCCTGAGACTTCAGTTGCAAATAAGTAACACATTGTGAACATGTCCTACACTTAAGTGCATTTATGCTTTTTCCTTCCACTTTTCCTCTGTGCTTCAAGTTGTACATTTTATATTGACTGGCTCCCCAGTTCAGAAATTCTATCATCTTCTCTGCCCAATCCACTGCAAACCCATCAGTTACGTTCTTAAATTCTTGTGTCCTAATTTTTGTTAGGAACGTTGCTCTATTTTCTGTTGAGTTTTTCTGTGTTTTCCTCTTTCTTTTCTCTATCCTCTTGAGTAGAATAATCACTGTTGCTGCTTAGTCACTAACTGGTGTCTGACTGTCTGTGATGCCAGGGACTGTAGCCCACCAAGCTCCTCTCTCCATGGAATTCTCCAGGCCAGAATACTGGAGTGGGTTGCCATTCCCTTCTCCAAGGATCTTCCCAACCCAGGGATCAAACCCAGGTCTCTTGCGTTGCAGACAGATACTTTACCACCTGAGCCACCAGGAAAGCCTTTGTTAATTAAAGAACAATATTAAAAGTAAACATGAAATCCACGGTACATTTCCATAGTGTATATCTAAATATACAAGTAAGATAAGGGTGTGTGATATATGTATTACACAGAAATACTTCTTTCAAATTATTTAAAAATAATAACTCAATTTTTTAGAAAAGGCAAAAATATTGAACGGGCACTTCACAACAAGTGAATAGAACACAAAACAAGATGCCAGTAAGTATAAGATGCGCTCTATTAGTTATCAGAAAAATAGAAACTAAATAACTAGACCATCATTGTAAAAAGCTGAGAAGGTACAATGTTGCCAAGGTTGATGAACAACCATGAGTTTTATCTACTTCTACTGGGAATATAAATTGGTACCGCCACTCGAAGAAAGTCCCTGACACTGGGAAAGATTGAGGGCAGAAGGAGAAGAGGGCGTCAGAGGTTGAGATGGCTGGATGGCATCATGGATACAATGGACATGAACTTGGGCAAACTCCGGGAGACGGTGAGGGACAGGGAGGCCTGGTGAGCTGCAGTCCACGGGGTCAGAGTCGGGCATGACTGGGCGACTGAACGCCAACTATCAGTTTGAACAAGTCCATGCTCTAAATGCCCAGTGATTCCTTTTTTATTTTTATAACACATAAATGTACATTAAAAATGTCTAAATATATTTGTAGCAACATTATTTATAAGAGCCCCAAACTATAAACACAATATCCATCTATTATAAGATGGATACATTGCAGTAGCGTTCATACAATACAAAGATGAGAATTATGAACACATTCTCCTTCAAAAGTGAGAATTATAAACTATACAGAGCAACATTTCAGAGACAGGCATGCTGATATAAAGAAGCCAGACACAGAAGTGTATACACTGTTACGATCCCATTTATACTCAATTCACAAATAGAACAGACTGATACCTAATGACAGAAATAAAAATAATGGTTACTTTCCTTTGGTGAGGGAGGGAGTCCCAGGGAATATTTTAAGTTGTCAATAATGAAAATGTACTTTGGGGTGTTGATAATGAAAATGATATTTTGATTTTAAACAGTTTGTTTACTTGGTAAAATTCATCAAGCTGTAACTTAAAATCTGTGCTTTCTATTTATGTATAATTCAGTAGCAAAGATTTACTACAAAATGAACCAGAAAGAGGGAGCTTTGTCCATATATCACAAGAGGCAAGGTGTAATGAAGTAGAATTCATCGGTTCAGCCCTCATTTTGACATTAGAAGAAGTGACTCAGCTTCACCTGACTAAAATCAACTCAGGAACAGATACAGAAAAAAGGTATCACGGGAATCATCATACAAATGCTACCTGCCAGCAAGCAACGACATGATGACTTTCTTTGTGTTCTTCTCCCATAAATGTAACCTGGACACGTCAAATAAAAGTCTATTAACTTTTGAGTACGTGAAATTAGTAGTCATTTAATAAATGGAGAGAATTAAGTGGATTAGGTAAAAATCTTAGAAAGGACTGAGTCATTTCTCAAACATACGAGTGAGTGAGTGTGTGTGTGTTAGAGAGAGAGAGAAAAAAAGGCAGAGAGAGACAGCATTCAACAGATTTTTTTCAGTGATGCATCCCCTGGAGAAGGGAAAGGCTACCCACTCCAGTATTCTGGCCTGGAGAATACCACGGGCTGCATGATCCATGAAGTCGGCAGAGAGTCAGATACGACAGAGCGACTTTCACACTATTCACAAACACACACACACACACACACACTGAACAAAGTAAGTAAAAATACGTACAAATATGTGAAAATGTGGTTTTGAGTTATCTGCAATACAAATCTCTTTATTAAGCACATGACTAAATGTTCTTAAGCTAATGCAGAAAAAAAAAATGATGTTATGTGAGATTAGTAGGGCTCCTGATATTCATTGTTTTCCTACAAAATCAAGCAGTTGTGCAATTTCATCATCGTTATATTAACTATATTAATAATAAATGTTCACTAGTTCCCAGATGCCAGTTAGTGATTTTCGTTCACTGTTATAATAAAAAAGCGTTTTCTTCTTAGTCAAGACAAACATCCAAATTGATTTTACTATACTTCTCAACATCTGAAAATGTTGAGAAAATTAGAAAAAATATATTAGAAAATAACTGGCCTTAATGTGACGAATATAACATTCTGGGAGATGAAGTTTTTCTGGAACTGCCAGTTTCAAAATTCCATCTTAATTAAATAACAATGGAGTCTCATTCTCCCGTCTCTTTTTGCCTAATTAAAAGCCAAGTAATGGATTTAAAATGAGTCTAATTAGTTGCAAAGCTTCTACTGTTCTTGCAACATCCTTATCCCAATTGAGCTAACATACACGTTTAACAGTTTCCACTTATCAGTAGGCAAAAAGTACATTTCTCATCTTCCAAAATGGTGTCTACCCTTCAAGGTTTTCAAGTAACATTTATGGCCTCCATGGAGACCCTGCTGCTGCTGCTGCTAAGTCGCTTCAGTCGTGTCCGACTGTGTGTGACCCCATAGATGGCAGCCCACCAGGCTCCCCCGTCCCCAGGATTCTCAGGCAAGAACACTGGAGTGGGTTGCCATTTCCTTCTCCAATGCATGAAAGTGAAAAGTGAAAGGGAAGTCGCTCAGTCATGTCTGACTCTTAGTGACCCCATGGACTGCAGCCCACCAGGCTACTCCATCCATTGGATTTTCTAGGCAAAAGTACTGGAGTGGGGTGCCATTGCCTTCTCCGCCATGGAGACCCAGTAAGACTCAAAAAGCAAATGTATCTGTTAACACGGACTCTTTCTTCCTCCAAGTCATATACCTAATCACTCTTGCTGTGGGTATGCTGTGTGAACTCTGTTCTATTAGAAACTTATGGGAATTCAGAAAAAAAGAAAGATAGAAAGTGAAGTCACTCAGTCGTGTCCAGCTCTTTGCAACCACATGGACTGTAGCCTACCAGGCTCCTCTGTCCATGGGATTTTCCAGGCAAGAGTACTGGAGTGGGATGCCATTTCCTTCTCCAGAGGATCTTCCCAACCCAGGGATTGAAGCTGGGTCTCCCACATTGCACACAGACACTTCACCATCTGAGCCACCAAGGAAGTCCATATGAAAAAGAGCTGCTTACAATTTTCTTGTTACAATAATAAGAGTTACTGTTGATGTGCATGCTCAGTCATATTTGACTCTTTGTGACCAAATGGGTTGTAGCCTGCCAGGTTCCTCTGTTCACGGAATTTCCCAGGCAAGAATACTACAGTGGGTTGCCATTTCCTTCTCCTGGGAATTTTCCCAACCCAGGGCTTCTCCTGGATTGCAGGGGGATTTTTTACCACTAGTACCACCTGGGAAGCCCCAGTTAATGATTATTTAACCTTTACTTTGTGCTGGGCATGTTCTAAAGATTCTCCATATATTAACAGAGTTATTTCTCACAATAACCATGTAAGGGAAGTACATTTCATAGGTGAAAAAAATGGCCTCGTAACTACACGATTTGTTTAAGATGATAGAGCAAATAAGCGGCAAAGTTTGGAATTTGAAACTATGACTGACTCCAGATCAGTATCAGTTATATGAGACCACATAATGTAATATGCCAAAAAATGTAGCAAGCAATATAAGGACACACGAAAAATCAATATCTACGCTATTTTTATGAGTTCTGATAGGATAGAAGGGAAACATAATACCAAATACTCTGTTCCATTTAGCAATTTAAAGTTTTGGAATCTTCATTCAAATGTTTAATAAAAGCAGAGGACAGTATTTATTAACTATAAAAACCTATAAATATTTTTTCTGTGATCCTTGTGTTAATCAGAAAGCAAAAAATCTATAGTAGGGACACAGACAATGAGAAAAGGAGGAGCGGATCATTATAGAAAATCATCAAATCACAAAGGAAGAACGAGAGAGGAACAAAGAAACTAGCAAGCAACCAGGAAACAGTAAAGGCAAGGAAGAGGAAGTGCGTTTCTGGCAAGAATTCCTTTAGATGTAAATGGCCTATATTCTCCAGTCAAAAGACATAGCGTGACTGAATGGGAAAAATGAACAAAACAAAACCACCTTTCGCGCTAAAAAGTGACTCACTTCAGCTTTAGGGACACGTACGGACCTAAAGTGCAAGAAAGAAAAAAATGTCCTTGGTATTCCATGCACATCGAAATCCAAAGAGGACAGAAGCAGCTACACTCGTATCAGACAAAACAGACTTCAAGACAGAGATGAGACACATTTTAAAGCTATACATATAATTGTCCTTCTATTAGTTATGTTTCCTCTAAATTTAGAAGTTTAGAAAAAAGTTTCTACTCTCCCATCCCCAGTGTTTGAATCTGGCACTCTCCTCACTGTATTAGAAATCTGAAATTGTTTCATGATATTGGATTGTTCACTAACCTTCCCTATTAACTGAGGCTCCCTGCCAAACACATACAAAATCTGGAAGAACTAGTGATTTATATGTGAGGAAATAAAAATCTGTACACCTTAAAAATGATATTTATTAACCATTTATATGGTTCAAGATGGTATTTTATAATAGTTTTATTTAAACTTGGAAATGAGAGACAAAATGTATATCTCATATTTTATAAGTATTGTTTCAAAACCAAATATTTACATTTGAGAGCAATACTTGTCACTTTGAGAAATTCTAAATTTTCATCTTTTTGAGATCTCAACATCTTATGCTGATAAAATGAATACTACATAATATTACAAAAGCATCTAAAATGGAACAGTTGGTACAGGAAACTGGGAAATACTTCCATCCCTAAAGTTTATGTCATTTTTCCAATGAAAGAGAAAGCTTGAATGTTACATTCTTCCAAAACCTGTTATCTGATAAAATTTTTCTGGAATGGAAAAAAAAAAAAGTATTCTGTAAGCACTTGCTAAATCCCTTCTGTGTGTTCAGCATTGCTATCTGGAGACGCACACTTGGATGATTCCTGGAGTTAGTGAGTATTCAGGACAGGGCTTGCTCTGGGGGTTAGCAGCTGTTTATCTATCCATCAGTGGCTCCTGGTGTTCATCACCACAGTGCAGGCAACAAATGCATTCCTCAGATCAGTGTGTGTTTGGAGCGTCATCATGGCAATGCTAAATTCTTACCACAAGCAGCTGAAAGAGACAGAGAGAGGAATCAGTGGTGGAGAGGCACAAGGGAGAGGGAGAAGGAAGGAAAGACAGGATGTGGCAGTTTGGTGAGGCTTACTGATTCTTCTCTGCCTGGATTGTGATTACATTCCTTCAGCCATATGCCAAATGGCAGGCATGGCCAACCTTGTGGTCTCCAGTGAAGCTTTAAATTGAATAAGTGCTTATTCAGTCATTGCTTAGTTTAGAGCAATCACTCAGAGATGTGATTTTTATCCCAGAAATAATCCTCCGTCTCTTTACCATTCCCGAAGTAAGAAGAGGAACATGCACAGGTTGTGTTGAGCCGCTTGTGAACATTCTTACGTTAGGATTCTTGTGTTACACGTGAGCAAACAGAGACTTAAGGTCACAGATATGAACCGTGTATACGCAGGAGAACCTGGCTTCTCTGCGCCCAAAGTCGTGCTCGTTTTACAAGACCAAGTGCCTCCCTCCTGCGATCTTTTCATCCTCGGAATCCTCATATACAACCTTGAACTCTTTTTAAGCTTCTATTTATTTACTTTGAGTTATTTGAAATTCATCTTGTTCCTCTTTCTTAGCTGCATATTTTGGAGGAAGGGGCCATATATGACTCATCTTTTCAAATTATTGCTCTGTTCAGCACATTTTCTTATAGTATTAGGTGCTTGACATATACATATGAAATATTATAAATAAATAATAAAAAATTTTAAATAAATACAAATGCCATCACCCTATGCTATAACCATCATAGTGAAAAAGATAAGTTTTAAAAACTGTCTGTGACGCTTCCCAGGTGGTGCTAGCAGTAAAAACAACAACAACAAAACACCTGCCAATGCAGGAGACATAAAGGACGTGGGTTTGATCCCTGGGTCGATGCCCTAGAAGCAGGCATGGCAACCCACTCCAGTATCCTTGCCTGGAGAATGCCCATGGACACAGGGACCTGGCCACCTACAGTCCACAGGGTCGCAAAGAGTTGGACACGACTGAAGCATCTTAGCATAGCACGCAGCACATTCATTAAAGAATCACTAACACTGGCTTTTCTGTTTTGAAGACACGGATTTGTCATGTGACATGGGCACTTCCGTGGTCAAAGCACCAGAAGGCTAAAGAATAAATCTTCTATTTAAATGCATTCAATTCTTTATCCGTTGCTTACATTCTAGATAAGAGAACAATTTTCTCTGGTCAAATTTATCACTGAGGTAATTATTGTCAGGTGTCTGGGGGAGATAATGTGAATTTACATCACGGCTGCTTATTCAAGTTTCAAAGACACAACTTCGCAGTCAGTTCACAATTCATTTCACATAAGAAAGTGCAGTGTTTATACAGTTTCTTATATAAGCCTAGCAAGGAAAATGACTACCCTTGAATCTGTTGAAGGGTCTTGTTTACTTCTGATGATGGCTAGTCTCAGTTCAGCACGTGGCCGGGTTTGAAAGCACTGGTCTGGGCACAGCTTAGAGCTGAGACTCGAAGCTTCTCTGAGCCCCTCCACTTTGGCTGGCACAGTGCTCAGGAATAACAAGGATGAGATGAATGTGGGAACTTAAAGATCCCCCATTTTTCAGCACTGTATGAGTATCCCTGCTGGTCTTGCAAGGGGCCACCCTGTGTTGAACAGCAGAGAGGGGTGACTTTACAGAGATCACTTTGGAAAGAGATCTCTTTTTTGGCCTTGATTCGGTATTCGGAATTGGGAATGATCTCTTTAAGAGAAAGCTTCAGGGTCCTTAGACAATTTGGGGTTTCAAAAACACCCCGAGGAAAGGATGAGAGAGAAAGAAACACATATGCAGGCATCTATCTATAAACACCGCCCTCTAACCCAGCAGTCCCCAGCCTCCTTGGCCCCAGGGACTGGCTTCATGTAATTATTTCCTCAGCTCCACGCCAGCTCATCAGGCATAGTTCCTGGAGGCTGGGGACCTCTGATCTAATCTTTGCAATAGGACAGCTATAAAGGGGCAAGTTGAAACTTTCTGCCAAATGGGGAGTTTGATTGAGTGATAAAAGAGACGACAATAATTGTACCTGAAGTTCACCAATGAGTTCCTCTCGGTTACCTAAAAAATTCCAGAGTGACAACCACTTGGCTGACCTCAGATCTATACAAGCTCCACAAGGAAACTCAGAAATGGAGCCACCGCTCTATCTTCCCTATACATCTCCAGCTTGTTTTGAACTCACATCCCCTTTAAGGAACTGTATACGCTAGCTTTTTTACAAGGAAGCCACTGTATACAACTCCAGTCTCCCCGCCTGTCTCTCCTGATATTTTAAACTTCAGCAACACAGAATTTCTTGCATTTCTTTGAAAGTCTTTGATGCATTCGGCCGCAATTTCTTGAATCATCCTGTATGCCAAGAGTGCCCGTGGCAGTCTCTCCTGGCCATGAGGCTGGACAGCTCCCAGTTCATTCTGTGAAGCACTCAGTACAGACCCTCTGTTCAGGATTTCCTGAACAGACTGCCCCCTTGCACCGCAGCTAGGTTTGATGCCTTCGGTTATTTCCAAGTGCATATCTCCACCCTGGCTTGGAATCGTTTTTATTCGTTTGCATCACCCCCTGCTGAGACAGCATCTTACACATAGAAAACACTTGCTTAACCTTGGCTGAATGAATACATAACTGAATGGCTCCTAGCCTTAGCTTTTCTGCATAAATAATTTCACTGTCTTTATACATGTCGCATAGCTTACTTACTGTTCAACTGGAAGAAATATGCAATTCAAAATGTTGCCCACACTGTCTTTTTGAAATATTTCATATGTCATTATATTTGAATGAGACAAAAAGTAAAAACAAGTGAGTTAATGTTTAAACACCTCTCTGCTTATTTGACTATTAGAATATGTGAAATGAAACCACAGAGCTCATTTATTTCTTTGCTAAAAATATCCACTTTTTAATTCCCAGTCATTTTTTACTTGGAGAAATTCTACTTGACCATGACACTCAGCATGTCATTTTTCAAACTCAAGAATTACAGGGCCAGACACTAATTTGATAAATCCATTGTCACGTAATCGAGGTTGTCTGCACTTTGGTGATAATGGAAGCTATTAACTTCTCTAAAAATGCCAGAAAGAAAGCAAATGTACCTGCATCATCATTTTGTATTTTTATGATTTTATTTTCTCACTTGTGCAAGCTCATGATAGGAAGAACCAAAACATTACCTGCAGTATCCATATGCAACCAACAGACGTGTGATTCCAAGGTTTAGCAGGTATTAGAGACCTGCTTAAGGACTTTGAAATAGTAGATGAATGTGTATAGTTCTTTGGCCAAACTGACCTCAGCAACTGGGTTTTTCTAGCAATCTTCAGTTCAGTTCAGTCACTCAGCCGTGTCCCACTCTTTGGGACCCCATGAACTGCAGCACACCAGGCCTCTCTGACCATCACCAACTCCCGGAGTCCACCCAAACCCATCCGTTGAGTCGGTGATGCCATCCAATCATCTCATCCTCTGTCGTCCCCTTCTCCTCCTGTCTTCAATCTTTCCCAGCATCAGGGTCTTCCAAATGAGTCAGCTCTTCACATCAGGTGGCCAAAGCATTGGAGTTTCAGCTTCAACATCAGTCCTTCCAATGAACACCCAGGACTGATCTCCTTTAGGATGGACTGGTTGAATCTTCTTGCAGTCCGAGGGACTCTCAAGAGACTTCTCCAACACCACAGTTCAAAAGCATCAATTCTTCAGCACTCAGCTTTCTTTATAGTCCAACTCTCACATCCATACATGAAAAATCATAGCCTTGACTAGACGGACCTTTGTTGGCAAAGTAATGTCTCTGCTGTTGAATATGCTGTCTAGGTTGGTTATAACTTTCTTTCCAAGGAGTAAGCGTATTTTAATTTCATGGTTGCAATCACCATCTGCAGTGATTTTGGAGCCCCAAAAAATAAAGTCAGCAACTGTTTCCACTGTTTCCCCACCTATTTGCCATGGAGTGATGGGACTGGATGCCATGATCTTAGTTTTCTGAATGTTGAGCTTTAAGCCAACTTTTTTACTCTCTTCTTTCACTTTCATCAAGAGGCTCTTTAGTTCTTCACTTTCTGCCATAAGGGTGGTGTCATCTGCATATCTGAGGTTATACAATCTTAGATTCAAATATACCTGTAACTATCATGGCAAATCTAAGCTTTGTTAAAGAATTATGAGAAAATAAAATTTAGGCAAGCTGAAATCACGCTTGGGATATCTGTAACTCTGAAAGCAGATTAAACCATAGTCATCTATAATCCTTAGATCTATAATCATCTATAATCTATCTATAGATTAATTAACAAGACCATTGTTATGGGGTGACTGATCAATATTCTACAACCCTGAAGGAATAAAGTTTGCAGAGTGAGGTTAGTTTGGTTAGGGAAGGTGGTATGGAACCAGGAGGTCTCTTAAAAAAAAAAAAGAGGGAGAAATATTTCTTTATTCTCAGAATTTTTTAGGAGTTATGATTGTGCTCCTTTCAAAGAATATGCCTACTCAAACATTAGACAGCAGTTTCAGAAAAGTTCTCATGTGATTTATCTCAGTTAATATAAATATTTATATTTTTGAAGTTTGAAAATTATTTAAAAGGTTTAAAATAATTTAAAATTATTTCTCAAAACACGAGCCATGGAACCTCTGGTTCCTGGGTTAGATTGGCAGAGTTGATTAAAATGCAGAGTCATAGGACTTGCCCCGTATCTACTGAGGAGAAAGTCCATGAACTTGAGATTCAGACTGTGGCCTTTAATAGAGTCCCTCTGCAGCATGAAGTTTAAGAAACTCTCTTAGAATCAGTGGAGAGAGAGCTCATTGTCTTAACTCCCTTATTATCACCCCCAAGCACACAAAAACCCACATGGTCACACTACACATGTCACACGTCATCTACGTTATGTTATTATGATGTTGTTCAAATCATTCATTTTGTAAATAAATCGAAATATCTGAATTTGAATTGCGGTTTTGGCACTGAATAGCATCATCTGAGGTAATAGAAGCTGACATAGTGTGAGAAGAACTTTGTTAGTGTCAAATAGATGGCGTTCACTTTCCCACATAACGCACATCACCGTAAATTATGTTTTCCGGAAAAGACACCTTTCACAGTCAATAAGATTAGGCACAACTGTGATGCACTCTCAAGGTCCCCCCCTGCAACGGACATACCCCCTAGTTACAGGATCATTCCCTGTTATTTTAATAATGTCAAGCTAGCTCTTATTCCAGGAATAGGCCATGGAGTTTCAAGCTCCCCTTCCTCCTAAGACACCTGCCGATGTGATCTGAATCCCCACTGATGTCGGCTGATTCCTTCCATACTTCCCATTTTCTGAGGCTCTCCCTAACACTCCTGTCAATTAGTCACACCCTATCCTTTTTTCAAGGCATTTTGCTTTTATATCTATAATATGACCCACTACATTTTAACTGAGATTGTATTTGCTTCCAGTCTTCATGAAACTATGCATTCCTACAAGGTGGGAATAAAATATTCCTTGCATTTATTCAAATATACAGTTGGCCCTTGAACAGTATGGATTTGTGGGTAAGTGTGGGACCACTTACGCAAGGAGCTTTTCCAAGACTAAATACTATGGAATTATACGATTCAAAGCTGGTAGAATCTGTGGATGGGAACTGCAGATGGGGAACTCTGGCTGTGGATAAGCCATATTCTCAAGGGCAGACTTGATCATACCTGGACCTCACCTGCACGGAGAGTTGACACCATGAATGCTGCCTTACTCAGGGGTGGACTGTTCTATAAATTCTATTGGAACACGTTCTCACCGGCAAGATGCTAAGTTTTGCTTCAATATCAATGAACTTGAATTAGAAATCATTTTCACCAGCCAGGATAATTTCAAGATATTGCTTTACAACAAATCTTTGAAAATAGGAGTTGAATGCTCTGATGAAATCTGGGTAAGACAGTACATTATACTTTCTATATCGTAAATCTAAGAAACCACTGAAATGGTACTAAAAGAAAATATAGACTTCTTTTACCATTTTGCAAGTCTGAACTTAATTTTTTTTTCCTTTGTGTTTTAAGACTCTTAAGAATTTGCCTAAGCAGAAATGGTATCATATAAAATTTGAAGTAGATCCCAGAGACAGAGGTCCAAATGTCTTCGTATTCACTCACATATAATCTTGCCTGCCAGTTACTTTTTAAATCTGGGTCTTGAAAATAAAATATAATCTGTAAGACAGGAGATATTTACATAATTCTATATTTGTCAACAATCATGCCCTGAATTAGAAACTTTATTCTTCAAATTGATTTTTGTGATATTCCTCTTGCTGCTGCTGCTGCTACTGCTAAGTCACTTCAGTTGTGTCCGACTCTGTGACCCCACAGACGGCAGCCCACCAGGCTCCCCCATCCCTGGGATTCTCCAGGTGAGAACACTGGAGTGGTTTGCCATTTCCTTCTCCAATGCATGAAAGTGAAAAGTCAAAGTGAAGCCACTCAGTCGGGTCCGACTCTTCGTGACCCCATGGACTGCAGCCTACCAGGCTCCTGCATCCATGGGATTTGCCAGGCAAGAGTACTGGAGTGGGGTGCCATTGCCTTCTCCAGATATTCCTCTTAGGCTTCCTAATAATAATGTGTGATTGTGATATGCTGCTGCTGCTAAGTCACTTCAGTCATGTCTGACTCTGTGTGACCCCACAGACGGCAGCCCACCAGGCTCCCCCATCCCTGGGATTCTCCAGGCAAGAACACTGGAGTGGGTTGCCATTTCCTTCTCCAATGTGTGAAAGTGAAAAGTGAAAGTGAAGTCTCTCAGTCGTGTCCGACTCTTAGTGACCCCGTGGACTGCAGCACACCAGGCTCTTCTGTTCATGGGATTTTCCAGGCAAGAGTACTGGAGTGGGGTGCCATCACTTTCTCCGGTGATTGTGATATAGAAAACCATATTAAGCATATGCTACATTACATAGACACTTGTATTAAAAGATGCTTGCTCCTTGGAAGAAAAGCTATGACCAACTTAGGCAGCATATTAAAAAGCAGAGACATCATTTTACCAACAAAGGTCCATCTAGTTAAAGCTATGGTTTTTGCAATAGTCATGTATGGACGTGAGTGTTGGACTATAAAGAAAGCTGAGAGCCGAAGAATTAATGCTTTTGAACTGTGGTGTTGGAGAAGACTCTTGAGAGTCCCTTGGACTGCAAGGAGATCCAACCAGTCCATCCTAAAGGAAATCAGTTCTGAATATTCATTAGAAGGACTGATGCTGAAGCTGAAACTCCAATACTTTGGCCACTTGATGCAAAGAGCTGACTCATTTGAAAAGACCCTGATGCTGGGAAAGATTGAAGGCAGGAGGAGAAGGGGATGACAGAGGATGAGATGGTTGGATGGCATGACCGACGAGATGGACTTGAGTTTGAGTAAACTCCGGGAGTCGGTGATGGTCAGGGAGGCCTGGCGTGCTGCAGTCCGTGGGGTTGCAAAGAGTCGGACATGACTGAGTGACTGAACTGAACTGAACATTACATAGTACTCTGTAATAATAATCACCTGGAAGATGACATTGTTCTTGACATTTTCTTTTGAAGACAGACATATGTCTATACAGTAGGAAAAGATGGAAGAAAAACAAAAAAATTTGTACACAAAATAATATAACATCTACAATGAACTTCAACAGCAACAGGCTCAATGCCATTCTTCAAAAGCCAAGGATAGTTGTCATGGCAAATACAGATTGAGTATAAGCAAAAAAAAAAAAATTTCAGAAGGGTGTATGCATGAGCATGTTTCACCAGTGGAAAAACTTCAATTTGGAAAAAAACACAGAGAAATATCTTCCTTCAAACAACTGGGTAGGGCACAAACAGTGATATAGATTCAATTTTTTCAAAGTATGAAAAGAAATGCCAGGTACCGTTCTCTTCTCAGACATACAGGGCAGCAGTTGGATTTTTATTAAGAGCCCAGCCTTTTGTAAATGTCTGTCCAAAATGGCATAAAATTTCTCGACATGTGCTTTCAGGACCAAGAACCACTACAATTTTTTAAAAAAAAACGTGTTTTTCTCAATCATGTCTTCTATTGGAGACCTTAATATTCCATCATAGGAAGTGAGTTGGAAAAGAATAGTAAAGTGTTCTTTTTTCCGTCTCGTGTGAACTCAGCCTGACGTGTTAACTGTGTTCAGCATCTTCTGAGCAGGGGCACATGCGGTGCTGAAATGGGCCCGGACCCTGTGGTCCCTGACCACTCCCCACCCTCCACGTCCTCTGTCTACGTTTTGTCTGTTAAAAACCTTTAGTCAAAGAGTAATTTTAATCAGAGAAGTGAGAACAGCAGAAACAAAGGAAAACAGTCAAAGGATACCAAACAAAAATAATGCGGTCATTAAACAAGGGCTGGAGATAATACTCTGAGCCACATCCTGTGAACTGTCTACTGTGAAACCCCCGCCGGGCGGGGAAGTTAAGGACATGACGACCGACTGCAGCCCCCCATCAGCTGCCACAGTCCTGAGAATGATGACTGACTGCAGCCCCCCATCAGGTGCCACAGTCCTGAGAATGACGACCGACTGCAGCCCCCCATCAGGTGCCACAGTCCTGAGAATGACGACCGACTGCAGCCCCCCATCAGCTGCCACAGTCCTGAGAACTGGCCTCAAAGAAACTGGGAACAAACTGCCCCTGGAGCTGAAGACTAACTCTGCTTAAAAGAATCAAGACCACCGGATGACCAATTTCACTGTGATGGTCAGAGCTGACCCTGCTGCTTCTGCATGTGGGCCCCTCCCTTTGCGTATAAAACCTCTTGCCCACTGATCACTGGGGGAGGGATGGAGCTGGCCTTTGAGCAGGCATCTACCCTCTCCCCCCACCCCAGCTGACAGCATCCAGAAGAAAGCAGACTTTCCTGTCCACCAACCTTTCCTATTTACTGGCTTTTGAGGGATGAGAAAGTGGACCCCGCTTTCTGTGGCAGTATCAACTTGAGTCATGGAAAAGGCACAGGAATGATTCAAAAACTTGATAAAACTAACCTAACATCAGGATATATGAGTAAATCAGAAAACACACACCCATATCAAATGGGAAAACTAATCTTTAAAAAATGAGTTCTTACCTTTCATATAAAAATTATCTTGATAATGCTACATAGTAAATGCTATTAATCTGGTAGCATGAGTCTCTGTTTTTCCATGGACTAGGTACACTCCCTATCTGTAAATCAGTTCGCTTAAAATTATATTAACTGAAGCACCATTTCCCAGAAATTTTGTATTTAATCAAACGAAAATTCATTTAATTGGATGCACACATAGGTTCAAGGAAAGCCATTCCATCGAAAAGAAAGGTCTGCTATTTCCTATCTTTTCATGGGCCGAGTCCACAGAATACAATATACTCCTGCCCCCTCCCCACCGCACTCCTGATTGAACTACGTGAGCCTGTCTGTTTAAACATAGAGAAGGGATGACTGAAATATAGCACCGGCCCAAGAAATTAATCCACCCTACAATATCCAACCTATCAACAGGGCTTAAGGAGAGTTTGTCAACAGCATTATAGAGTCTTTGATTTATGGTGTTTACTGCAGAGTCTGAGTTGCTGCCCTGGAAAATATTTCCTCCATAAAGTATAACTAATAATATATGTCCATCTTTTTCATCTGGACCATTCAGTCTTGTACCCTATACAAATACTTTTGGTAACAGTGAGAGATCTATGAAAACAATCTGTACACGACTTAGCCAGTTTCACTGGCTTTGTAGTATCTTAACTCATTGACCAGTGCGTATTATTAAGCATAGATTATAAAGATGGGCTTAGGGGTGACTAATGACACAGGAATCACACATGCTTTTAGGGTTTCTTTTCATACTGTTCCAAGCCCTTTAAATATGTTTTCTACTTTAATGCACTAACTATCTTACCCACAGTAAGATATATGTACTTTCAAAATTCTTCCTCTGATTCATTAACATGGGGGTATTCCCTAGTGGAAAGTTGAAATCAAAGAAGTCAATTACTATAATGTTTTTATACAGCTCGTGTTAGCATCAACACACATACAGACACACTCACAAATGTAGAGTTATCCCAGCACTAAAAGTAACTTAATTATATTTAAAGATAGTTCACCAGTCTTTACCACTGAGTTTTTACCTAACACCCAGAACCTGCCTTTCAATGATTGTAAGTCAATTATCTGAAGACATCTGAACAGCACACTAATTAGATGATATATTCTTACATCTTTATTTTTGAATGGAAAAAGTGAAACAGAAAACTGAAGTATCTTGTTCTTAGATAGTCAATATAATATGGCCTTAAATCGAGATCTTATGAATGTTGCTGCTTATCCAATGCATCTCTCATCAAACAATTATTAGAATTCCTTTTTCAGAGTAGCCTTTGGAGTCATTTTAGAAGACAAACAAGACCCTAGTTTCATAGCTATCATTATTCCATAGGTTGTTTTGTTTTGCTTTATTGTCATAATGATACTATTTAGTTGGCCAAAAAGTTTGTTTGGGTTTTTAAACTTGAACAACCTTTATGGCCAACCCAATACTTTATCCCCTACTTACTCATCAACCTCGGCTCTACTGTAACTCCCTCAGGGAAAAGTATATTATATCCCCAAAGTATTCAGGGTAATATCTGTTCCATTGTTGAACTGATTATATATTTATTGATAAAATACACGCTTAAGATATGTGCTTTATGTGCATAGCCAAATACAGACTCTAAGACATTCTCAACCAAATTATGTTGAAGTTTTCTCTTGCCAAAACCTTGAAATTAAATCTATATAAATTTGACTTCAGGAGATCATGGCTATTACTGTTATTCATGGATCCATTTTGAGACTCTAAAAACAGCCAATGCTAATGGGATGTTAATCCAACTGACTGAACAATTAAAAGTGTTAATGACAGGATTAGAATCATTTTTTTTCTATTATTGTTGTTTCATGCCAGAAATATTCAGTGCTTGGTTTTATGTTTCTATAAATGGCATTAGAAGAGTCTTTATAGCAGATCCTAAAATGACTATGTGGATTTCAAAGAATGTTTTCCAATGGAAAGACAGTGTAAATCTTTTATGTCATTGAGTGCTAAAACAGTTTATTGATCAATGTCAACAGGTGCGGCCAAGACAAATGGTCCTAATCTGCGCCTTTATAAATACATTAAACATGAGGAGATAATTTTTCCAATGAACCAAGAAAATTAATATGAGTTTTTGTGTTCAACCCTTCAGAGTCCCAGCCTATAAGCCAGAAAATCTAAGGGGATCTTCTATGGTATATTTCTAAAGTCTCGGTTATATATTTTGCCTGGAATGACTTATAGAGAACTACACTTGCCATTTTTAGAAAATAGCTGTGGTTACTTGGGCCAGTGTCAAGGTAACACTTTCCAAAATACAAGGACCAGGAAGATTTGCACTTCTCAAAGATATCTGAAGTTGATGCAGTCTGTGGTCACTTCAGGATCAGCTGCTCTTATTGGATTAAGTAAGAGCTGGGTTGAAATCTGGGCACATGCATTCTGGATGTTCAGAATACACTTGCCTCCTTCCCGAGATATTCAATAGAGCATCCCGGGATGTCTGACCTCTCCCCACCCCAGTCCTTCTGTCCCCAGAAAGTCAGTTGCTTGTTCTTTTAAAACTGTCACCCACAAATGCGTATTTTTCTCTGGATGTGACATTATTACCGTCTGTTATTTAACTGGCCACATATACAACATACAGAGGTCAATTAAACAATATAATCAGTACAGTCTATACAATTAGTATAGACTATGTCAAGTCTTTTCTTAGAGGTCAAGAAGTGTTAGTCATTATTATCAACATTGTTATATGCTTCCCATTGCCCTTGCTAGCCAATGAATCAACCTTATAGACATAAGGTTCTTTGTCAAATAAAACCTCTACTTTGAGCTTCTAGCTTTATTTTTATTTATTTTGTTGGCTTGTTGGTTAGTTGGTGTAAGGGGAGGATTATGTCTTCACGAACTACTCTGTTTATTATTTTTTTAAAAATCTATATTGCAGCCATTTATTCCTTGGACACAAAAGGCAGCATTCCTGATTGATCTTTCCTAACTTGAAAATATAGACCAATCACCCCAAAGGTTTAAAATTACTCACTATCCTGATTTTACAGAGTACTACATAAACTGTGCATCATTGATTCATCAGATTTTCTAAAGGGATAGGGATCGTGTGTGTGTGTTTTCTTAGGGAATCCTCCATAACCCTAAGCATAAGTCTAAGTTACATAGTATGCTTAAGAGCTTTTACGAGCAAGGAAATATTGAGTGGGCTACAGAAAGAGGCCTTGAAAAATGAACCAAGAGAGTTCCCTACTGTGAAGCCATTCAGATGAATAACAGATTCTCAGAATCCTGCATAAAATATTCCCAAGCAGAGAACTTACTGTGTAAGAAATTGAGGTGGCCACATTTTGAAGACAGATTTTTTTTTTTTAAGATGTAGGAAACATACATTTTTCAGTTCTATTAAAGTCAGAGTGAAAGCATTCAAGACATTGTCCTCTGTGATTTCTCTGTATGCCTTCAAATTGGTTTTTTTCTTCTTTCCTTTTTCAGAATGTATTACTGAAGCCATTCTCTGAAGTAAACTGAAATACCCAGAGATTTTTCCCCCTGTATATCATTAGAACAAATAGCAATGCTGATCCTCACAATTAGAAACACGAACAAAACCCCGGTCACGGAGACCAGGACAACAGGTCTGCTGCCGCCCGTCGGAAACCACTTCCAGCTGACAGAGACCAGGAACTGAACAATGGCGCTCAAATAAATCGGGAGGTTATTTTCCTGTCGTAGGGCGAGCACACACTGCTGCTAAAATTGCAGGCTTCTAGTTTCTACTGCATCGTCTCTTGCCCTTCTCAACTGGTTTTTCAATCCTACAGATGGTAAGGGGAAAGGCGAAAAGTGGAAAGAAATCTTCAGCTAAGCCATCCCCCAGACAGAGCATCCCAGAAGCCCTCATTCCAGGGACTTCTACTCTTATTTCATTGACTGAAGCTTCATCATGCAGATACCTCCACCCACAAGTAAAGCTGGGAAACATAGTTTTTAAGGTACACCAGTATCACCTCAAACAGAATGAGGGAATGTTCATAAAAACACCAGGGGGAAATGGGAGAGAAGATGTATCTCTTACATATCACCTTACCTTTCTTCTCGTATTTATATTAATAATATCCTTTCATTTTCCTACAAACTGCTACAGAGATGACCCTTTTCTTGAGTGTGATAACAATTAAGGAATCTACTTTTCCAACCTATTTATCTCTATATCATCCTGCTGGTTGATCTGCTGCTGGATGTCGGTCTTCACGAGTCTTCAAACATTCTTTTTTAAAAACTTATACTCTAAAGCAGGTCTCATTTCACAAACATTTAAGTCACAGAATAAAAGACACTCACACGCACTATAAGATTATTCCACAGTATACTGCTCTTTTTTTGCAATCTCTTTCCTTCTGCTCCTAGTTAGTCACTAACGTGAACTCCAAGTAAATGTATTTTGTAATTGATAAGTATTGTAGAAGTTATAAAAACTAATAACCAGAAACCTCAGCTAAAATAGAGTTGAGACACGAGAAGAGGAGAACTCTCAGGCCCCAAGATGAAGCAGAAAGACTCTTCTTCCTGCCTCGCAAGAGCTCAACCAACGAGAAACGGTCAGTTAACAAAGGGCCACTATTTCAAACTCTGCATTCCTCCAATAAACTCTTTATTTACTATAACCCTTCCAACTCCTTTTCCCCTCTTTAAAAGTGCTGTCCTCTCCTGGCTCTTGGCAAGCCAAGGTGCCAGACCCCAAATTACAATTCCTTGCTGATCCAGAATAAATCCCTGCTTTGGCTAGAGACACAACTGGCCATCTATTTGTTGACAGTCAACAAAGCAAATTAAGAAACAAACTTTCTCAATGACACAGAGCTTCTTCTAGGCTTTCATGACCTGTTTTGTCCACGTAATACAAAGGTCCACGTTTATACTCTTTGAGTACAGTGTGCTCCACACCGAAGAATCACAAGGACCACCTAGTCAGAACTTTCACCCAAAGTCCAGATCATTTAGAGCAGAGGCCCCAACCTCTTTGGAACCAAGGATGGATTTTGTGGAAGAGCAGAGTAGCATCCTTTAAAGACCATCACCAGATGGTCAATATCAAAATCAAATTGATTATATTCTTTGCAATCGACAATGGAGAAACTCTATACAGTCAGTAGAAACAAGACTGGGAGCTGACTGTGGTTCAGATCATGAACTCCTTATTGCCAAATTCAGACTTAAATTGAAGAAAGTAGGGAAAACCACTAGACCATTCAGGTATGACCTAAATTATATCCCTTATGATTATACAGTGGAAGTGAGAAATAGATTCAAGGGATTAGATCTGATAGACAGAGTCCCTGAGGAACTATGGACGGAGGTTCCTGACATTGTACAGGAGGCAGGGATCAAAACCATCCCTAAGAAAAAGAAATGAAAAAAGGCAAAATGGTTGTCTGAGGAGGCCTTATAAATAGCTATGAAAAGAAGAGAAGTGAAAGGCAAAGGAGAAAAGGAAAGTTATACCCATTTGAATGCAGAGTTCCAAAGAATAGCAAGGAGAGATAAGAAAGCCTTCCTCAGTGATCAGTGCAAAGAAATAGAGGAAAACAATAGAATGGGAAAGACTAGAGATCTCTTCAAGAAAATTATAGATACCAAGGGAACATTTCATGCAAAGATGGGCACAATAAAGGACAGAAATGGTATGGACCTCACAGAAGCAGATGATATTAAGAAAAGGTGGCAAGAATACACAGAAGAAATATACAAAAAAAGATCATCATAACCCGGATAATCACGATGGTGTGATCACTCACCTAGAGCCAGACATCCCGGAATGCGAAGTCAAGTGGGCCTTAGGAAGCATCACTATGAACAAAGCTAGTGGAGGTGATGGAATCCCAGTTGAGCTATTTCAAATCCTAAAAGATGATGCTGTGAAAGTGCTTCACTCATTATACCAGCAAATTTGGAAATCTCAAGCAGTGGCCACAGGACTGTAAAAGGTCAGTTTTCATCCCAATCCCAAAGAAAGGCAATGCCAAAGAATGTTCAAATTACCGCACAGTTGCACTCATCTCACATGCTAGTAAAGTCATGCTCAAAACTCTCCACGCCAGGCTTCAACAGTACGTGAACTGTGAACTTCCAGATGTTCAAGCTGGATTTAGAAAAGGCAGAGGAACCAGAGATCAAATTGCCAACATCCGCTGGATCATGGAAAAAGCAAGAGAGTTCCAGAAAAACATCTATTTCTGCTTTACTGACTATGCCAAAGCTTTTGACCAAATGGGACACAACAAACTGTGGAAAATTCTGAAAGAGATGGGAATACCAGGCCATCTGACCTGCCTCCTGAGAAATCTGTATGCAGGTCAGGAAGCAACGGTTATAACTGGACATGGAACAACAGACTGGTTCCAAATTGGGAAAGGAGTATGTCAAGGCTGTATATTGTCACCCTGCTTATTTAATTCATATGCAGAGCACATCATGAGAAATGCTGGACTGGATGAAGCACAAGCTGGAATCAAGATTACTGGGAGAAATATCAATAATCTCAGATATGCAGATGACACCACTCTTATGGCAGTAAGCAAAGAACTAAAGAGCCTCTTGATGAGGTTGAAAGAGGAGAGTGAAAAAGCTGGCTTAAAACTCAACATTCAGAAAACTGAGATCATGGCATCTGGTCCCATCACTTTTAGGGAAATAATTGGGGAAGCAATGGAAACAGTGAATGACTTTTTTTTCTGGGCTCCAAAATCACTGCAGATGGTGACTGCAGCCATGAAATTAAAAGATGCTTACTTCTTGGAAGTTACAACCAACCTAGACAGCATATTAAAAGCGGAGACATTACTTTGCAAAAAATGGTCCATTTAGTCAGAGCTATGGTTTTTTGACTTCCCTGGTAGCTCAGACGGTAAAGCATCTGCTTACAATGCGGGAGACCTGGGTTCGATCCCTGGGTTGGGAAGATCCCCTGGAGAAGGAAATCACAACCCACTCCAGTATTCTTGCCTGGAAAATTTCATGGATGGAGGAGCCTGGTTGGCTACTGTCCATGGGGTCGCAAAGAGTCGGACACGACTGAACAACTTCACTATCTATCTATCTATGGTTTTTCCAGTAGTCATGTATGGATGTGAGAGTTGGACTATAAAGAAAGCTGAGAGCCGAAGAATTAATGCTTTTGAACTGTGGTGTTGGGGAAGACTCTTGAAGAGTCCCTTGGACTGCAAGGAGATCCAACCAGTCCATTCTAAAGGAGATCGGTCCTGAATATTCATTAGAAGGACTGATGTTAAAGCTGAAACTCCAATACTTTGGCTACCTGATGCAAAGAACTGACTCATCTGAACAGATCACGATGCTGGGAAAGTTTGAAGGCAGGAGGAGAAGGGGATGACAGAGGATGAGATGGTTGGATGGTATCACCGACTCAATGGACATGAATTTGAGTAACTCCAGGATTTGGTGATAGACAGGGAGGCCTGGCATGCTGAGGTCCATGGGATCACAAAGGGTTGGACATGACTGAGAGCCTGAACTGGACTGCACTGATTCTCTCTTCCGCTCATCCACTGTAACCATCATTCTACCGTCTCTATAAAGGTGACAAATTCAGGAACTTCATATAAGAGGAATCATATATTTGTACTTTTGGTGCACAGTTTTACCTTGTCCTTTCTAACCTCATGTATTCCAGAAGTCTTCGTTCTTATGGCAAAGAGTGTTGAACCATCCTATTTGTAATATCTCAGGCCCAGAAATAGAGTAGAAAGTGAGAATTAAAATCTACATGAGTGTGTTTTCCCTTAATAAGCTCTCTTCATCTCTACTCTTTTTGTATTTTCATGCTTACCTACTTCACGACATTTATTATGCATAAATTTTCCCCTTTATCTAAACTTTCCAACTTAGGATATCTACTTAACAATGGAAAATATGTCTCAAGAAAACGGAAAAATCAAACACTTCGGCTTTCGTCTACCACCATATCTCATCTGTATCAACAGTGTAACACAAGTCATAAATTTGAAGATAAGTGTGTCTCTGTATTACCTATGTATTTAGGAGAAAATCCTATTTTTTTCCCCACAGATATTCAGCAATACTAAGCAAAAAAGAGAAAAAAAAAGTTCTCCAGAGTCTCTGGATTATGTTTTTCTGTGACCCAGTGCCCTGACACATTCCCTGATAGAACCCTCCCACTTCTGCAATGAACTGCAGTCACTGAAGTCATCTGCTTAAAGACTGAATTCTTGAACAGATGGCCCAGGCAAATATGAAGTTCAGCTGCCCTTTCCGTAACAAATGTGCTGCTTTAAATGATTAGGAAAATCGTGGCAGCCAGGAAATGTTTATTGTTTTGGAAAGAGGGTGGGTCGGGATGGGATTTCACTTTCACTTTTTCCTAGAGGAAAATATTCATCCAGCAGATTTTATGTGACATATCAGAACCACGGTTTCCACTTGCCAACTGTCAAGACATCCGATGGTTAAGACAACTGGGAAAGGTAGCAAGAAATTAAACTGACTCCCAGCCAAGCAAATGCCAATTATACTTTAAGTGCACTGGGAAAGATGGCCAGAGGCCAGCAGCATGGGGGATGGACAGGGGGTGCTTAACGGGCACACAGCAGAGGCTACGGCCTGTGAAATTCCAAAGAGACGTGATTGGCATGGTGACACAGATCGAGGGGTCACCCACAATGGCTCAGAGATGACTTCCACTCTGTGCCAACCAAGCTGCTCTTTGATTTGTGGTTCAAAGCCTCTCTGGATAATGGGGATTATGGGACATGGAGAATGCTTTATTCAAGGTTTTAACATGATTTTAATCAGGAGAGTCACCATCAACTGACTTTACTTTGTCAGCGGGCAATCCAAACCACACATGCCGAAGGCTAGAAAAAAGAAAAGTTTTCTCCAGTGTGACCAATTTTCTGGATCAGAGTAAAATGAAGTTACTGCTTCCTTTAAATAGCATCCTGTATCTGGTTTCCTCCAAGTAGACTCAGGCAATCTCCATATATAAAGTAAGAAACAGTCAAAGGTTCTTACCTGAACATTTAAGACTTTTCTTCATCAAAGAGGACATGAATTTGAGCAAGCTCCGGGAGTTGGTGATGGACAGGGAAGCCTGGCATGCTGCAGTCCATGGGGTCACAAAGAGTCAGACACGACTGAGCGACTGAACTGAATTGAAAGTATTTGGTTACATAGGGAAAGAAAATAATTTTCCCTCTACCCTCCTAGTTTCTTCACTGATATCCTCCCATAATAAAAGATAAATAAGAGAAAAGCAAGCAAGTGATTAATAGTATGTACACCCAGGAAAATTGAGTAGCTCTCAGAAATGGCCCAAGTCATTACCTTAAATATCATCTCCAGCTAGAGACAGAGGAAGGAAGGGCTGGAGAAAACTCTTGAGAGTCCTTTGGACAGCAAGCAGATCAAACCAGTCATTCCTAAAGGAAATCAACCCTGAATATTCATTGGAAGGGCTGATACTGAAGCTGAAGCTCCAATACTTTGGCCATGTGATGCAGAGAGCCGACTCTGGAAGAGACTCCATCCCTGGGAAAGACTGAAGGCAAAAGGAGAAGGGGTGGTAGAGGATGAGATGGTTAAATAGCATCACCAACTCAATGGACATGAATTTGAGCGAACTCCAGGCGACAGTGGAGGACAGGGGAGCCTGGCGTGCTGCAGTCCATGGGGTCACAAAGAGTCAGCCATGACTGAGCAACTGAACAACAGCAGTAAACATAAGTAGTGTTTTGCAGATTTAAGTTGTTCCCTTATCTGTTGATAAGAGTTCCTATAGATTTAGCCATTCTCTTTCTGGAACAGAGAGGATGATAGCCTTACAAATGGAGATTTCCCTTATAAATGTAAATAGACCTTCAGTTTAGTTCAGTTGCTCAGTCATGTCCGACTCTTTGCAACCCCATGAATCGCAGCACGCCAGGCCTCCCTGTCCATCACCATCTCCCAGAGTTCACTCAAACTCACATCCATTGAGTCGGTGATGCCATCCAGCCATCTCATCCTCTGTCGTCCCCTTCTCCTCCTGCCCCCAATCCCTCCCAGCATCAGAGTCTTTTCCAATGAGTCAACTCTTTGCATGAGGTGGCCAAAGTACTGGAGTTTTTCAGCTTCAGCATCATTCCTTCCAAAGAACACCCAGGGCTGATCTCCTTTAGGATGGACTGGTTGGATCTCCTTGCAGTCCAAGGTACTCTCAATAGTCTTCTCCAACACCACACTTCAAAAGCATCAATTCTTCAGCGCTCAGCTTTCTTCATAGTCCAACTCTCACATCCATACATGACCACTGGAAAAACCATAGCCTTGACTAGATGGACCTTTGTTGGCAAAGTAATGGCTCTGCTTTTGAATATGCTATCTAGGTTAGGTTGGTCATAACTTTTCTTCCAAGGAGTAAGCATCTTTTAATTTCATGGCTGCAGTCACCATCTGCAGTGATTTTGGAGCCCCAAAAGATAAAGTCTGACACTGTTTCCACGGTTTCCCCATCTATTTCCCATGAAGTGATGGGACCAGATGCCATGATCTCAGTTTTCTGAATGTTGAGCTTTAAGCCAACCTTTTCAGTCTCCTCTTTCACTTTCATCAAGAGGCTTTTTAGTTCCTCTTCACTTTCTGCCATAAGGGTGGTGTCATCTGCATATCTGAGGTTCTTGATATTTCTCCCAGCAATCTTGATTCCAGCTTTTGCTTCCTCCAGCCCAGTGTTTCTCATGATGTACTCTGCATAGAAGTTAAATAAGCAGGGTGACAATATACAGCCTTGACACACTCCTTTTCCTATTTGGAACCAGTCTGTTGTTCCATGTCCAGTTCTAACTGTTGCTTCCTGACCGGCATACAAGTTTCTTAGGAGGCAGGTCAGGTGGTCTGTTATTCCCATCTCTTTCAGAATTTTCCACAGTTTATTGTGATCCTCACAGTCAAAGGCTTTGGCATAGTCAATAAAGCAGAAATAGATGTTTTTCTGGAACTCTCTTGCTTTTTTTGATGATCCAGCGGATGTTGGCAATTTGATCTCTGGTTCCTCTGCCTTTTCTAAAACCAGCTTGAACATCTGGAAGTTCACAGTTCACGCCTTACAAAAGTAGAACTTGGTTTTCAGAGCTTTTTTGATTCTGCTGTTCTTTACAAATAATAAGCCAAAGAGCCATACTTGGGGTGACAGATTGTGCTCTTCTTCAGTTCTTCGCAGTGCTAAGTCACTTCAGTCACGTCTGACTCTTTATGACCTTACTGTAGCCCACCAGGCTCCTCTGTCCATGGGATTCTCCAGGCAAGCATACTGGAGTGGGTTGCCATTTCCTTCTCCAGAGGAGCTTCCTGATCCAGGGATCAAACCCGAGTCTCTTACGTCTCCCGCATTGGCAGGCAGGTTCTTTACCACTAGCACCACCTGGGCAGCCCAACAAATTCTGTTCTTCTTCAGGTAGCACAGTGGGATTAGACAGTTTAAATGGACTTGAGTATTCATCCAGAAGTATTCTGTCAAGTGATCATATTTCATTGAAGAATAAAATCCACTTACTTGTGAGTAGGCAGTTGTAATGTGGGCATGACAGGTAGAGAATATTGCTCCTTGAATTATGAAATAGAAAAATTCTTTAGATTGCTTTTTGGGTAAATTATATGGCCAACATTATCAAAATTTCAAACTGAAAGGTTAGCCTTAAAGTAGAAATCTAATCATGTGTACCAAAACATACTTTACTGAGCTCATATTATTAATTCCAATGAAACATGCCAATAAGCTCTCCCCCAAAAAAGTGAATTTCACTTTCAGAAATACACGCATTTCTTAAATTTTATAAATTAAATAAATATAGATTAAGATGTGTGATGTTTCACAAGAAAGAAGATAAAGGCAAAAGATGACAATGTACTTGAGAGAATTCTGCTTGCTCAAGGTATTTTTGAAGAAAATTTTTAAAAAAATCCCCTTTAATCCTTTTCAATATTGTCAGAATGATATGGATGTAAAGTCCATGGTCAGAGATGCAAGTCATGGGGTTCTCAGCTGTACTAAACAGGGCACAGAATAGATCAGGAGTTCTCATCAGTGGCCACTCATCACAGCCAGCTGGGGAGGGTTAAAGCACACAGAGATTCTGACTTCATTAGCCTTAGGTGTGTCATGGGTGAGGTGCTTTTTGAAAGTTCTCCAGGTAATTCTGATGTGCAATCGCCAATGAGAAATCACTGGTCTAAATGGATACAGTGATTCTTAATCTACTCTGAGCAGAAGTCCCAAGATGCTTGTTACAAAGTATGTCTAAAATGGATAACCAGCAAGGACCTCCTTTAGAGCACAGGGAACTCTGCTCTGTTAAGGCAGCCTGGATGGGAGGGGAGTTTGGGAGAGAATGGATACATGGATATGTAAGGCTGATGCTATGCTATGCTAAGTCACTTCAGTCGTGTCCGACTCTGTGTGACCCCATAGATGGCAGCCCACCAGGCTCCCCCGTCCCTGGGATTCTCCAGGCAAGAACACTGGAGTGGGGTGCCATTTCCTTCTCCAATGCATGAAAGTGAAAAGTGAAAGTGAAGTCGCTCAGTCAGGTCTGACTCTTAGCGACCCCATGGACTGCAGCCTACCAGGCTCCTCCATCCATGGGATTTTCCAGGCAAGAGTACTGGAGTGGGGTGCCATTGCCTTCTCCGATGTAAGGCTGAATCCTGTTGCTATTCATTCAAAACTATCACAACATTGTTTGTGAGTTGGCTATATCCCAATACAAAATTTAAAAAAAAATTTTAAAGTGTGGCTAATTAGCTACCTAGATTTGCAATCAAGTCCTTGGACCACTTTCTGGGGAAAAAAGAAAAAAGAAAAACTTGTCTTGACTTAGCTTATTTGTTTAAGCCCTGGGTTTGTCACCTAGTGACACCAGCTTCAGCTATGTGAGAGTTCACTCAGAGTACATAATTCTTACTTTTGGCACTTCCTAACATTCATGGAAACAAAACCTTTCACAGAAGCTTCTACACAATTGTGCTGCCACACGCAGCGCCAAGGGCGATTCCACATTCCCATAAGTCAGACAAGTCTCAAGCCAAGGGGAAAAAAACGGCTGAATGATGCTGTGGATCACACTCAGAAATATGTGAAAGCTCAAGGAATTCAAGGACAGTCTCTTTTCCTGATTTGCGTTGTTGTTGTTTAAAGACAACATTTTATTTTAAATATTCATCAGGCCTGTGACCCAGCAACTGGTATTGATCCTAGAGAAGTAAAAACATGTATCACACAAAAGCCTTGCACAAGAGTGTTTTCACCAGTTGCATTCATAATAACCAAACATCAGAAATAGCTGAAACACCTATCAGCAGGTGAATGGGCAAATAAATGGTGGTTTATGGACACAGAGGAAGACTGCTGAGCCAAAAAATGAAGATTCAAAATATACATGCAACTGAAGAATCTCAAAAACATCGTGCTAATGATGGAATTACGAGACAAAAGAGAACATATGTGGACCCATTTATGTAAAATTCTGGGACAGATAGAATTAATCTGTGGTGACAGAGGTCAGAGACATGGTCCTTGGGGAAGGACGACCGAAATACAGCAAGAGGAAACTGTTCTGTAAAAAACAGGAAAATTCTACCTCTTGCCCCCGGGGCTGGTAACACATAGATACAGAGTTGTCATGGAAAAGTACTTAAAGAGCAACAAAGCAGTAGGTTGCCCTTAAAAGTATACATTCACTTTCCAAAGGCAGGTCTATTGATTTTTCAAACACTATTTTAGCTAATGCAGGAGTGGCAGTAGACATGGGTTCAGTCCCTGGGTCGGGAAATTCTCTGGAGGAGGGCATGGCAACCCACTCCAGTCTTCTTGCCTGGGAAATCCCATGGATAGAGGAGCCTGGCAGGCTACAATTCCATGAGGTCCCAAAGAGTCAGACCCGACTGAAGCAGCTTAGTACACACGCATGAATCAACTAGTCCAGTCGTCTTCCTTTAGAGATGGGGAAACTCAAGCCCACGGAAATTTTCCAAACAGCATCTTGGAAGTAACTGAGGTTGCTCTCTGTATCCAAGTCTCATGACGGTATATCTACCGCTCCTTCTAATGGAGAGATCTCATCTGGTTTACATGAATGATTAGGAGTATCTAGCTAATACCTTACACATATGCCTTATCAAATAATGAATATTCATGAAATAACTTCAGAGTGTCTTTAAAAATATCTCATCGTTTTTCTCCATTTGAGGATTAGTGGCTAGTTCACAAAGTTAAACTTACACTACAGCTGAGATATAGAGAGAGAGATTATCTCTTTATTGTGCGTCCCACTAATCTTGCCTTTTCCTTTCATCCCATCTTATAGTAAGCAGGAGAAAAATGTATTCATGTACTTGAATCACTCAAAGAAAATCTTACAATGATTCTAGTTTCTCTTTTTTAAAAAAATGCTTGATTTCTCACAAAACCTCATAAGGACAAAAAAAGAGAGAAGGTAAGAAAAGTTTAAATATCTATATAAAGAATGCTATAAATTTTATGTACACACATACTGCAGGTCAGAAGACTATGCCAGTCTTTCCACATGTATAGATTCTATATCTTGATTGCATCACACAAATAGATGTTCTAAGTGAACCAAAATTAAAACCCTTATGAATAGCAAGACAAAAGAGCAAAAAAAAAAAAAACCCATTCATAATTTCAAAGCATCTTATCCATGATACAAACTAATTTAACTAGTTCTACAACAAACACACACCCAGAGCCTATTATTTTCAAAGCATAAGACTTCACAGTGCAAATAAACGAGGTCTTTTCCTCAGCCTTTGGGTTCTGGTGGAAGATACATGAAAGTGGACAAGCATTTACAAAGCAGTGTGGTACCTCTGAACTGAAGGAAATGCTTGGTGCCTTGAGAGCAGCTAGGAAAAGGCACTAACTCGGGTGGGGAGAGGGCTGACGTCTGAGGAGGACACGGAGGGGAGAACTGAGTGAGAAATAAGGAACCCGTGGATGTGCGGAGGAGTCAGACTCAGCTGAGTGCGCATGAGCACAGGCAAGCTGGGAACGGAAGGGAGGCAGGAGCTGAGAGCGGGGAAGAGACGAGGGCAGAGGAATGAGAGGGGCTGTGCCAGGCCGGTTAGGGATGGTGAGGGTTGACAGGGACAGCATTCGGTTAGAAATGGGAAGTCTGAGCTTTTAGGAGAGAAGGCTGAGATACTGAGTTTTATGAGAATATTTGTGAAAGAGCACTCCACACGCCATTTTAAAAATATCTCAAAATCAAGAAGTTTCATGAGCATCAAGGAACATTCCTCATGACCCCTAATAGTCAATTCCTTCTCCCCTTTATAGCAAAGAGCAGCTTTGCATGACTTCTGCTTTGTATAAGGAGCAACGCACGGCATGTACATTTCCGGGCTTGACTTCTTTCAACAAATTATGTTTTGAGATTCATCTGTACTGTTGCACGTGTTTTTACATCACTCGGTTCCATTTATTCTAGGGTTTGTAAAGACCACAATTAATTCATCTATTCTACTGTTAATGAATATTTGGGTGGTTTTCACCTCATAGTTGATTTTCAACAGTATTCATTTAGGTTCTTTTGATTTAAAAAAGATCAACCTTGAATTTCATAATGTGTATAAATCCAAAAGTTCCCTAAATTTTCCATGTTAGATTCAGAACTAGTCAAGTGTATAATCCTGTTCCATTTGAATGAGATAGCATAATATTTCTGGTTTCAATTGAGCCATAAAACTTAATTAAAATTAATAAATTAACTTGAATATTATTGGCTCTTCATGTATAATAAAAGTGATATTGAAATACAACCCAGTTGCCTAGTAAAACAACCATTGTTAATATTACCATATCAAATAACCCATTCTTCAACATAATTAATGTATGACATGACATGGCATGCGTGCAGGCTCAGTCGTGTTTGCCTCTCTGCAACTCCATGGACTGCAGCCTGCCAAGCTCTGCCGTCCCTGGAATTTTCCAGGCAAGAATACTGGAGTGGTTGGCCATTTCCTACTCCGAGGGATCCTCCCCACCCAGGGTTCAAACACATGTCTCTGGTGTCTCCTGCCCTGGCAGGCAGATTCTTTTCCATGTGCCACCTGGGAAGCCCCTATATTTAATGTGGATGAAATCAATTCTAAATAAATAATGTAAATTCTACACAACATATCTGTAGGTACAGTGAGAGAGATTAACAGAAGGGGAGATATTATTGATAATTACTTTAGGAAATGAAACAAGTTGTGAAATGTAAGTGTTTAAGTTTTCAATATTTGACACAGACTTATCCTGATAAGCGATGTTAGCTTGTCAATCAAATTTTGATGCTAAACATACTAAGTCCAGTACATGAGGCTTTTAAATTTTTATTTACTGGGCACATTTGTTTTCTGTACTGGAAGCAAGAGTTTAATTCAGAATCATTAGCTTTGAAACTAGTCTATTCAGCATCTCAGCTGGCTCAGTGTATGGACGTGTGCTGCGCATGTTTGCTTTTCGACAATAATCTCTGAAACGGTGAGACCCTTCCTTCCTTCCGTTCTTTACTCTCTTTTCTCCTTTTTCTTTTTTTAACTCGAAAGGAAGATTGTTGCCCCAGTGAATGCATTTTGGGCTCCTGGGGCAAAGTTGCTAGGAAGATGTCATTAACATTTCTTAACCTAGAGGTTCTTTCTTGCCTTGAAATGGAATAGAATGGCCAGCTTCATGAAACCATAACTTAAACCAAGTGTAAGGAACCCCCAGGGCGCAATGGGTTTTCCTCATAAATGGGAAATCACAGGCAAGCCCCTTCCTACAAGAGAAATGGGAAGAATTTCCCAACAACACACAAAATTACACTCATGTGAAAGATGTTCTGTCTTAGAGTTTGGCTTTAGTATTTCCCCATTTTACACTGAAAAATGGCAGGACCCATTTTGCAGACATTTTAGAATATTAGGGCTGGTCTTGAAAAATTACAATAGCTATTTTATGGGAGTTTTTTATCCATACAGTAACCATCAAAATGAATACAAATCTTGAAATTTGCATAAGTTTTCTTATTAAAATCTTTTGAAATACCTTTTATAGGTTGCTCTGAATCTGAATGTGGTCCCTTCCAACAATATTTAAAAAACCAGGAACACTGTATAGCTTGTCAGAAGTTCTTGTTTAAAATTTTGGGCACACACTGTAAGACTTTTTCCCAAATTTCTCCTTCTTGAGTTCATTCATAAATATGTATTAAACATACATTGTTTATACTGTATGGAAATACATAGCTTTCTATAAAAAATGCTCCCAACATACTCTTGAAACATGGTAGCTGGTTTTCTTGAAAAGATCCTTTATGCATTAAGAGTCAATATAAGAATTTTAATATCATTTGCAAAAGAGAAAGGAGAAGTTGAGGATTCCCTACCATACCAGTCAATAGGATGTCACAATTGTTAAAGCAATTCCAGCCCTTCGGTGTGTGTTCCTGAGCCCAAAGGATGCTCAGGAAAGAGAAGAATACCTGCCTTCTACCAGCCATCAGAGTGCAGCCACTCCCTGCGGTGAGCCCCTGGGGGAGCTCAGAACCTGAAGAAACAGGATACTTGCCCAGAAGAGCTGAGATGCAAATGAAAGGAATGATTTCAGTGAGCCCAGACTCTTGGAACAGCAACCCACTCCAGTGCTCTTGCCTGGAAAAATCCCATGGACGGAGGAGCCTGGTGGGCCGCAGTCCATGGGGTTGCTAAGAGTCAGGCATGACTGAGCAACTTCACTTTCACTTTTCACTTTCATGCATTGGAGAAGGACATGGCAACCCACTCCAGTGCTCTTGCCTGGAGAATCCCAGGGACGGGGGAGCCTGGTGGGCTGCCGTCTGTGGGGTCGGACAGAGTCAGACATGATTGAAGCGACTTAGCAGCAGCATCTTCCTCTACATAAAAAAGTGCAAAATTCCTCAACTTGGGATATCTGCTTTTCTGTAATTAACAATAACCTTTTGATGTTCAGACGACCTGCCCTTTGTTGCAAAACTTCTGTCTACCCTGGCTCTTCCCCTCACTTCCTCAGAACAGTTCTCTCAAGGTTACTTGACATGCTGCCTCCCCCTGGCTTGAAGTCCGAAAAAGTCCCACCAAATAAAATATAACTCTCGAATTTCAGGTTGTGAATATTTGTTAAGTCAGCGGAACTATATTAGCCAATGTTCTTATATTTTCCATAATGCACCTTTATTGGTTATATATAATATACACATGTGAGGGTTCTGATAAAATTATACATATATATATATATATTTATTTATTTATTTACATGCCTGTGGTCGCAAAGAGCCGGACATGACTGAGCAACTTGCACCCACCATCATACATGTACAAATATATATATGGAATTTTCATTCAGTGGAATCTAGGTCCTTAAAACCTGTCACTAAAAGAACATCTAATCTTCATTAAAGTGTTTATTCCTGGACTCCCTTTCTTTGATTGTGAGCGTTAGTCCCAACTATTTGCACTTGACATAATTTAATGACAGTTTGTCATGATAATAGCCAGGCTCTGTTTCTGTCTCCCAAACACACCAAAGAGGGAAAGAGACGAGTTGGTTCAGTCCTAGCCAGGCATCATTCCATGTCTTACTGGGCTATCACACTTTCATCTTCTAAATTGTTCTTCAACAATGCTCCAACACAAAATAAAAATGTGTGCTCATTTCAGGTATACAGCAAAGTGATATGCAGTTATACACGCATCTATTCCTTTTCAAATTATTTTCCAATTTTAAAGTCATCGTGTGGCTTAAAGTGTCTTTTAGAGATTTCCTTTCAAGTTCCAAGAGGTCTTTTCTATGAAAATAGAGAGAAGCAGCGGCGGCCAGCTCTTGTGAAGTCAGAGTTTAAGGAATCTCTGAAGTGTTCTCATGCAAAAAGTGTAGTGGAAAAGTTTCTGGGGAGTGGGAGAAAAAAAAAAAAGGGAGAATATAGACTTCCTGGCAATCCGCAAAAGGATGGAGTGTTTTTCTTTCTTGTTTGAGGGCTAACACTTTAAGGGTCAGAGCATCACGTATGCCGCTCAGTCAAGCGCCTCTTGTGAGCCCAGTTACTCCTGTAGTTGGTGTTGTATGATTTCTTCATTCCATTTTCTTACTTAAAATTGAAAAAAAAAAAAAAAAAAGTAACCACCAGAGGGCGGAAGATATTACATTTCAAAGCACTTAAAGTAAAGCACTTCCTTCAGGCAGGAAGGCCATCTCCCTAAGCAACCTTGCAAGGTGGAAATACATGACTATGCAATGCAGACTTCTGGAGCTTCTCTATGTCCTTCATGTGGAATCGAAGCCTTTTACAATATCTCTGTGCCTCCATCAGCTCTATTATATCTGCTGCTTGCCAGATAAGTTCTTTGCCAAATAGATGATACCATTTTTTACCTTCTGCTTTCATCAAATTAAGCTCTTCCTTATCCCTTGCTTTGGGTCACCTGAAGTTCAAAGAAATAGTGAATGATTCTAAAGAGCTTTAGGCTGTATCCCTGCACCTCCAGGGCAATCCTATACTTAAAACGCAGGAGCACGCATTTGAAAAGACGTCTGCACAAGCTCAGAGCTATCTGAATTCCTCCCTGCCTCTGTTTCCTAGCTTCTTTATTTATGAACGTTCTCATCTCAGTTTAAGTGACTTCACTATATTTTTTTTGCGTTAATTGACCCATCATAGTTGTATTAATTTTTTGGACTTATCGACCTGTGTGTATGTTCTCCGTTGCATCGACTCTTTGCGACCCCATGGACGGTAGCCCGCCAGGCTCCTCTGTCCATGGGATTCTCCAGGCAAGAATATTGGCATGGGTTTCCATTTCCTCCTCCAGGGGATCTTCCTGACCCAGGGATTGAACTTGTGTCTCCTGGTCTCCTGCTTTGGCAAGCAGATTCTTTACCACTATGCTACCTGAAAAGACATCTGCAACAGCTCAGAGCTACCTGAATTCCTCCATATCTCCGTTTCCTGGTTTCTTTATTTATGAACACCCTCATCTCAGTTTCTATGACTTTATTTGTTTTACTTTTATGGGCCCATCATAGTTTTATTATTTTTTTAGACTTAGTGACCTAGTTCATGGTTTACCAGCCCACATGGTAACCAGCTCAGAAATCCTTGCCCTGCTGCTCCAAGCTGACTCACGACCCCAAATTCAAGTATCTCCACTAGAATCTTGAACACCTGTGTCTATGAATCCATACCTTATCTAATGTAGAATGCTCCCCTTACTAATTGCTGGGCTCCTTAAAAACTTAAATGTGGCATAAATTGTTATTGGTGAAGTTAAAGTGTTAGTTGCTCAGTTGTGCCCGACTCTTTGCGACCCCATGGGCTGTAGTGCTCTGTCCATGGAATTCCCCAGGCAAGAATACTTCAGTGGATGGCCAAAACCCATCTAATTGGAAACCCTTTGGGTCACGTAGTTGTGGCAATTGCGTTTAACCACATGGCAAGGCTGGGGGACCTGAGAAGCTTTTTCCAGTCTTTTTCGAGGGTACTCACCCTCTCAACTACATATCTGATCTATGGTCACAGTAGATGACATACTGTCATATCATGACAATATCCAGGTGGTGGTAGACACCGTTCCCTCCGACTCCCGTCCTCATCACCAAGGCATGCTGCTGGGCTCCCAGATGGTCCAGTGGTTAAGAATCCGCCCACCACGGCAGCGGACACAAGTTCAGTCCCTGATCTGGGAAGACCCCACGTTATGGGGACATCTGAGCCTGCTCTCTAGAGCCTGTGCTCCGCAGTGAGAGACGCGCCTGCAGTGAGAAGCCCCCTCACCCCAACTAAAGAACAGCACTTGCAGCTGCGAAGACCCAACGCAGTCCGGAATAAACAAACATACAATGAAAACTTTGAAACATGACTAACCGCTCTCATACTCTGTTTGCAGAAGTGATGGCTTGTGTGTCTCACGCCCTTTTCTGCTTCCTAGCACATCAGGGCTCTGAAGGAGGGTGGTACACTGGGGGTCCACAGGCTGCTGCCTCATGACCCCTTACAGACGCCGGGCAGCCACAGAGTCCGTAACCTTTAAGCTTCGACTTCCTCTCTTGTAAAACTCAGATATTCCAGGTATTTATTCCCTGAGTTGGTAAGGATTATATAAGTTTAATAAATTGGCTGAACTCAACAGAATGTAATTAAGAAAGAGCCTTTAACACTACCCAGGGGATCGTCCTTATTCTTTCTTTGTATTTATCATCACATTTATTTCTAAGAAATTCCCATCCAGTGTAAAACAAAAGCAAACTAACAAGTGAACATATAAATACCTGCCCCCCACAAACACTCATGTACATACTGATTCAGGCTGAATCTGGGATTTGTTGTTGTCGAGCAGACCTGTAACCATGCCAACCCTGTTTAACCCAGAGTTACTCCATTTTTAGCTGTTTTACATTCAAACTCCCAAGAAAAATGTTATTTCCATAAATGTTTCTGCAACTAGAAACATTTAGAATCTAGAGGATTATGTAGCATCACCATATAACACATCATCTAAGACAGATGCTTTTGAGAACACTAAGTAATAGAAAAATTACAATGAAACATTACCATAACCCAGGACTGTCCCAAGTGAACTGAGAATGTGGACCTCCCAGGTTAAAAGGGAAGCAGCAGAATAGTAAATTCAGCTCTGAATATTAAAAAACCCACCCAAAAGTGGCCTTTAAAAAATAGGAGAAAATTTCTTCTGCTTTTCTTTATTAATTCATTTTTAAGTCCCCACCCTGAAATGTTGCTGTCTGATAATGTTGATACTTGATGGTAGGTCCCAGGCTCCTTCCTGGCCCAAAATGGTTGCTCGTGCTCCAGCCATTGGGCTTGTGTTGGAAAAAATAAAGAAGATTTTGCCTTCTCCCTTTAAAGACATGTCACAGGAATTGCACAAAGCACTTCTGCTAGAACTAGTTACAATACCGGATCTAGATAAAGGAAGGGATTGCTTGGCTGTAAAAGAAAGACTGTATCAGTGGAAACTAACATTTTCTGCCATTGTGACATTTAGAATTATATACTTAAATAGACCAGATGTCTATTCAACATCACACAAAAGTGATCAGATAAGAAAGTTTAATTTGATTCTTTCACCACAACATTTGCTCTGACATTTTTGTGTGTGTGCTATTTTCATCTAATTAACACTCAGTACCTGGTAACTACTACCAAGGAAGGGTCCTTTTTTGTTGCAGAAGCTTGAAGTGCAATATTTGCAATGACCCGAGGGGTGGGCTGGGGGGGTAGGAGAAAGATCCAAGAGAGAGGGGATATGTGTATCCAGGTGGTGCTACGGTGCCTGGCAATGCAGGAGCTGTGGGTTCGATCCCTGGGTCGGGAAGATCTTCTGGAGAAGGAAGTGACAACCCACTTCAGTATCTTGCCTGGGAAGTGCCATGGACAGAGGAGCCTGGCAGGCTTTAGTCCCTGGGGTCACAAAGAGTAGAGGAGCCTGGCAGGCTTTAGTCCCTGGGGTCACAAAGAGTAGAGGAGCCTGGCAGGCTTTAGTCCACGGGGTCACAAAGAGTCAGATATGACCGAGCGACTGAGTATACACATACACATCGTTGATTCACTTCACTGTAAAGCAGAAACACAATACTGTAAGCAATTGCTAATATATTCCAGCTTAAAAAAGAAATGTACCGAGAGAAACTGAAACAGGGCAGTGTAGAAGCACGCACACATGCACACACACACTCACTCACACACACACACTCACAGTCACACACACGCGAGCAACAACTACTGCACATATGATGTATCCTAGGCTCCAGGGAAGAAATAACAATGCATCCAGACAAGGAAGCTATTGGAAAGCCTTGGGCTTTATTTGGCACCTGCAGATGGTACATTGATACTTTGGTTACAGGAGAAGGAGGAGGCAGTCGATCCAAATGGGCCAATGACAAGAACAGAGGAGAAAAAATGGGAAAAAATAACCCACTCGGAGCACAGGGTGCTTGTTAAGGAGGAGTGGAGGTGGAGGTGAAAGAAATGCGTGGAGACAGCAAGACTTTGATCCTCCCACACATACCTGTTGGCAGAGCTTTTGCATACATCTACATAAATTATGCGAGCATTTGTGCTCATTCTGGGCACTGGGATGGAGAGGAATAATTTCTCAGCAATCTAAATGTCCCCAGAAGATTCCTCATGTTTTTAACCAACGGAACTCTGTACCTACTATTATACAAGTGACCTTGAGGACAGTCACCTCCTGTAAATTCTTTAAAGAAAACATTTCCATGTCCTCTTTGGGGCAACTTAAAACATCTTCAAAATCTTCCTTGGTGGCTCAGTGGTAAAGAATCTGCCTGCAAAGCAGAAGACTCAGGTTTAATCCCTGGGTCAGGAAGATCCCCTGGAGAAGGGAATGGCAACCCACTCCAGTCTTCTTGCCTGGAGAATCCCATGGACAGAGGAGCCTGGTGGGCTACAGTCTATGGGGTTGCAAAGAGTCGGACACGACTGAGTGACTAACACAACTAATGTCTTCAAAGAAGAGTTCTGAGGTGGAGGGAAAGGATGACGGTGTTTTTCAGATCAGGCTCAGATTCTTCTGCGCCTTTGCCTAGGGGTTTGTCAAATCCCAAGCACACTTTGGAAAGGAGACTTTCTCAAGATGTGGTTGGAGCTCCTGGCTGTATAGAGAAGCAAACAGACAAAACTCCCACATTGAATGATAAGAATAGTTACTCCAGTCCTCTCACCCTCTTCTTGATCATCTTGCTAAAACCAGGCAGCTCCAAGAAACAAAAGCATTCAAAAAACACAAATAGAGGCTTTTTATTTGTCCTGCTTCTTTACACCTGAAGTGCAATTTCATCGTGTCCTTTACTAAGTGGTTGAAGTGCTATAAATCGTGACTAAATCTAGTTTGATATTTCTGGTCACTAACATCAAAAATAGGAGAAATGAACCCAAGTGACTTACAAAGTTGGGAGTCATGTTTGTGTCCTCTATGAATACTTGTCTTATCTCTGGTTTTGGTTTTCTCAGTCCACAGAATTTACCACCAAGAAAGGCAAAAGTGAAATGTCAATCTCAAAGAATCACTAATAAGAGATTATAATTCTCTGCTGCCGATTAAGTAAAAATCAGTCATTGAGCTCAGTGCGTTCCGCCTGCCATTTTGATCAGCATGAATTATGGCCCACTCCTTTTCCTGGTTTAAGGAGAATTTTATGAAGAAATATTGCAATATTTTAATTCTTAGGTGCTTCTTTGTTATTCAAGAGGCAATGGTAAGAGTTTGCTTTCTAAATGCAAAATAGGTAAAGGACGGAATAAGCATGTGATTGCTCAGTTTCAAAACAGAGACATTATTTCAACTCCTCTTTTCAAAGACAATTATTTGCAAGTAAGGTCTCTAATGAGGAGAGATTTAGTAATAAAAATACTATGCACAGAAAGGCAATAAACCCGCAGTGTTTTCTTTTATGTATTAGTTCAAGATACTGCACTTCCTCCTATGGAATGGTCACCTAAGCCAGTCACAGTTGTTTTTTTTTGTTTGTTTTAGAAACAGAAAATACATGTGTTTTTATAAATGCATTTGGATTTTGTTTTGGGGACTTCCCTGGTGGCTCAGACGGTAAAGAATTTGCCTGCAATGCAGGAGAACAGGGTTCATTCCCTGGGTTGGGAAGATCCCCTGGAGAAGGGAAAGGCTACTCACTTCAGTATTCTTGCCTGGGGAATCCTGTGGACAGAGGAGCCTGGCGGGCTACAGTCCACAGGGTCAAAAACAGTAGTGCACGACTGAGCGACTGATGATTTCACTTTGCATACAAAGTTTTGAGATTTTTGCTTTAAATAGCCAAAATGAAATGAAAATGAATGAATGAATGAATGAATGAAATGAATGAATATTAGCCTGCTTTCAAACACAATGTGTATGAAATACCATGATCGAATGACCTTTCTCAAAGAAATCAGCAAAATTCTCAAACTGCCCAGTTACGTGGCAGAGATTCCTGAAACGGCAATGCACACTAGCTTTGCGTAATATTTTAGATTTCCCTACAAATACACAAGTTCCACAATATCCTCTAGGTTAATTGAACTACGCACTATACATCTGACATTTTCAATAGATTTTAAAGTACCTGTATTTAGATTGAGAGAGATAAAAAGTAGAGCTTGCAGAAGAAAGAGAAATACAAGCATGAGAAGGAGATAGGAGTGGAGCCTATGTCTTTGGTCTCTAAAGGATATCCTTTAAATTCCCTGAGAAGTTAGATTTGGAAACAAGTGCTTTTAACAAAAGGGATGAGGGGGGTCAACAAGAAACAATCTTAAGGGTATTAACTAACTGTATCTGCATCAGTCACTACTATAATGAGCCTATGAATATTCCGGCTGAGTCTAGACACCACAGTTCTGGCTTCTATTTGGTACTATCTTCATGTCTATCTGATTTGAATTGATTGTTGAGAAAATAAGATGATTTACCTGAACTCGACTGTTGGGGCAATAAAGACCCTGATAAAGACAGACCTGGAAGAGATTCCTTGGTTTGGTGTCAACAGATGACATTGGCAGCCAGGTCCTTCAAAGAGGTACAGCTAGGCGGGGAGTGGCTTATTAACTTTACATTTTTTCCTTGAGTATAATTCCCAGCACACTTTCTTGACCATGGCAATTTGCCAGTTCAACAGCAATGTTTGCCATCGAGTTACTTTTGAATTTACCATAATGGGTTCTGTCAGAGTGAATACGTAAGGTCACTTTCCCCCATTCTCTTTCATTTCACAGGAAACTACCATCAAATACAAATATACTTGCAGGATATTAAACATCACTTTCACTTAGCCCAAGATTTCAGAGTCTGAGAGAAACATTGAAAGGTTGCCTGACTCACTGAGTCTAGTGGAGTCAGAGAACCCTCTGGGAAAGGCTTGACAAACACGATGCCTATTGAGGATTCTGTTTTTATTTTTCCCCTAGCTGAGAATGTATCAATCTGCTGAAGCATTTTAAGGATTTGAATTGCTCTGCCAATATTTATTCGGGATGCGACTAGAAGCTACAAAGTTGATTATAAAGCCAGGAAGAGTAGCACAGGAACATTCATTGAGCTAAATATGTTGGCAGCAACTCAACCCACAGGAGGCAGATAAAAATAAATGAAAATAAACAATTACTAATCTGTGTCATTTAGCTCACAGATGCAGTGCACGTTTTCTCAAGCTAAATATGAAACATTCTATATCTGACTATACACACATCAGCCTAGAAACACAATACCAATTTCATCTTTGCATTTCTTAAAACTTTTTAGTTTATATTGGAGTCCAGCTGGTTAATAATCTTCTGAAAGTTTCAGGTGTCCGCCGAGGGACCCAGCCATACATATATATGTATCCATTCTCCCCAAAACTACCCTCCCCTCTAGGCTGCCACATAGCATTGAGGTGAGTTCCCTGTGCTGTACAATATCAGTTTTATAAAGCTTAATGTTATGCACACTAAATATATCAGTTCAGTTCAGTAGCTCAGTCACGTCCGACCCCATGGACTGCAGCACGCCAGGCCATGTGGTCCATCACCAATTCCCGGAGCATATTCAAACTCATGTCCATCGAGTTGGTGATGCCGTCCAACTATCTCATCCTCTGTCATCCCCTTCTCCTCCTGCCTTCAGTCTTTCCCAGCATCAGGATCTTTTCAAATGAGTCAGTTCTTCACATCAGGTGGCCAAAGTATTGGAGTTTAAGCTTCAACATCAGTCCTTCCAGTGAACACCCAGGACTGGTCTCCTTTAGGATGGACTGGTTGGATTGCAAAGGGACTCTCAAGAGTCTTCTCCAACACCACAGTTCAAAAGCATCAATTCTTCAGCGCTCAGCTTTCTTTATAGTCCAACTCTCACATCCATACATGACCACTGGAAAAACCATAGCCTTGACTACATGGACCTTTGTTGACAAAGTAACATCTCTGATTTTTAATATGCTGACTAGATTGCTCATAACTTTCCTTCCAAGGAGTAAGCATCTTTGAATTTCATCATGGCAATCACCATCTGCAGTGATTTTGGAGCCCCCCAAAATAAAGTCTGCCACTGTTTCCACTGTTTCCCCATCTATTTGCCATGAAGTGATGGGACCAGATGCCATGATCTCAGTTTTCTGAATGTTGAGCTTTAAGCCAACTTTTTCACTCTCCCCTTTCACTTTCATCAAGAGGCTCTTTAGTTCTTTGCTTTTTGCCATAAGGGTGGTGTCATCTGCATATCTGAGGTTCTTGATATTTCTCTCAACAATCTTGATTCCAGCCTATGCTTCATCCAGCCTGGTGTTTCTCATGATGTACTCTGCATATAAGTTAAATAAGCAAGGTGACAATATACAGCCTTGACGTATTCCTTTTCCTATTTGGAAACAGTCTGTTATTCCATGTCTAGTTCCAGCTGTTGCTTCCTGATCTGCAAACAGGTTTCTCAAGAGACAGGTCAGGTGATCTGGTATTCCCATCACTTTCAGAATTTTCCACAGTTTATTGTGACAGTCAAAGGCTTTGGCATAGTTAATAAAGCAGAAATAGATGTTTTTCTGGAACTCTCTTGCTTTTTCCATGATCCAACGGATGTTGGCAATTTGATCTCTGATTCCTCTGCCTTTTCTAAAACCAGCTTGAACATCAGGAAGTCCACGGTTCACGTATTGCTGAAACCTGGCTTGAAGAATTTTGAGCATTACATTACTAGCGTGTGAGATGAGTGCAATTGTGCAGTAGTTTGAGCATTCTTTGGCATTGCCTCTCATTGGGATTGGAATGAAAACTGACCTTTTCCAGTCCTGTGGCCACTGATGAGTTTTCCAAATTTGCTAGCATATTGAGTGTAGAACTTTCACAGCATCATCTTTTAGCATGTGAAATAGCTCAACTGGAATTCCATCACCTCCACTAGCTTTGTTCATAGTGATGCTTTCTAAGGCCCACTTGACTTCACATTCCAGGATGTCTGGCTCTAGGAGAGTGATCACACCATTGTGATTATCTGGGTTGTGAAGATCTTTCTTATACAGTTCTTCTGTGTATTCTTGCCACCTCTTCTTAATATCTTCTGCTTCTGTTAGGTCCATACCATTTCTGTCCTTTATCGAGCCCATCTTTGCATGAAATGTTTCCTTGGTATCTCTGATTTTCTTGAAGAGATCTCTAGTCTTTCCCATTCTATTGTTTTCCTCTATTTCTTTGCAATGATCACTGAGGAAGGCTTTCTTATCTCTCCTTGCTAATCTTTGGAACTCTGTAATCAAATGGGTATATCTTTCCTCTTCTCCTTTGCTTTTCATTTCTCTTCTTTTCACAGATATTTGTAAGGCCTCCTCAGACAGCCATTTTGCTTTTTTTCATTACTTTTTCTTGGGGATGGTCTTGATCCCTGTCTCCTGTACAATGTCCCGAACCTCTATCCATAGTTCATCAGGCACTCTGTCTATCAGATCTAGTCCCTTGAATCTATTTCTCACTTCCACTGTATAGTCATAAGGGATTTGACTTAGGTCATACCTAAATGGTCTAGTGGTTTTCCCTACTTTCCTCAATTTAAGTCTGAATTTGGCAATAAGGAGTTCATGATCTGAGTCACAGTCAGCTCCTGATCTTGTTTTTCCTGACTGTATAGAGCTTCTCCATGTTTGGCCACAAAGAATACAATTAATCTGATTTCAGTGTTGACCATCTGGTGATGTCCATGTGTAGAGTCTTCTCTTGTGTTGTTGGAAGAGGGTGTTTGCTGTGACCAGTGCATTATCTTGGCAAAACTCTATTAGCTTTTGCCCTGCTTCATTCTGTATTCCAAGGCCAAATTTGCCTGTTACTCCATGTGTTTCTTGACTTCCTACTTTTGCATTCCCTATTTTTGCAGTCCCATATAATGAATTGGACATCTTTCTTGGGTGTTAGTTCTAAAAGATCTTGTAGGTCTAAAAGAACTGTTCAACTTCAGCTTCTTTAGTGTTAGTGGTTGGAGCATAGACTTGGATTACTGTGATATTGAAATGTTTGTCTTGGAAACAAACAAAGATCTTTTTGTTGTGTTTGAGATTGCATCCAAGTACTGCATTTCGGACTCTTTTGTGACTATGATGGCTACTCCATTTTTTCTAAGGGATTCCTGCCCACAGTAGTAGATATAATGGTCATCTGAGTTAAATTCACCCATTCCAGTGCTATATTACTATAATACAATAGCAATGTAGGAGACACATGATATCTGGATCAGGAAGAACCCTGAAGAAGGAAATGGCAACTTGCTCCAGGTATTCTTGCCTGGAGAATTCCATGGACAGAGGAGCCTGGCAGGCTACAGTCCATGGGATCACAGAGTTGGACACGACTGAGCTACTAACACATTTCTGGCCTTGAGCCCTGTGGGATCTTAGCTCATCAACCAGGGATCAAACCCACGTGCCCTGCATTGGAAGGTGAAGTCTTAACCGGTGGACCTCCTGGGAAGTCCGTGTGGTGCTTTTGCAGATACAACACCAAAGATCCAATCCATGAAATAAGTAACGATAAGCTGACCTTTATTAAAACTTCTGCTCTGCAAAATACACTGTCAAGAGAATTAGAAGACATGCCACAAAGAAAATATTTGCAAAAGACACATCTGATAAAGGACTGTTATCCAAACTACACAAAGAACTCTTAAAACTCAACAATAAGGAAACAAACCAAAAAACTTGATTTAAAAAATGGGCAAAAGATCTGAAGAGACACCTCACCAAAGAAGATATACTACAGAGGGCAAATCAACCTGTGAAAAGATGCTCCATCATTGGCTGTTCACTGGTGCCTCAAAAGGACTGAGAGGGCAGAGTGTTCAATCACACAGAGGACCCTTTGAACAGCTTCAGTGTATGAATGGTGAATCCCAAGCCCCATCTCAGTAGAGGTCAGGAATAAAGATGTGTTTATCCAGGAATGATTTGTGGAGAAACCTCTGGTCTAATAAAATGAATCCCCCGGACCCAAATGGGAAATCTACAGGAGTTTTGCAATTTTACATCATTAGAAACACCACGAGCTTGGACTGAAAGGGACAAAGAGAAGTTTAGGAAGACGTATGGGGATTCCTTAAAAAACTAGGAATAAAACCACCATATGACCCAGCAATCCCATTCCAAGAAACCAAAATTGAAAAAGACCCATGTATCCCATTGTTCTTTGCAGCACTATGTACAATAGCTAGAACATGGAAGCAACCTAGATGTCCATCAACAAATAAACGGATAAAGAAGTTGTGGTGCACATACACAATGGAACATTACTCAGCCATAAAAATGAACACATTTGAGTCAGTATTCTTGAGGCAAATGAACCTAGAGCCGATTATACAGAATGAGTCAGAAAGAAGAAGGTAAATATCATATCCTAACACATATACACGGAATCTAGAAAAATGATAATGAAGAATTTATTTGCAGGGCAGCAATGGAGAAACAGACATAGAGAACAGACTTATGGATCTGGGGAGAGGGGAGGAGAGGGTGAGATGTACGGAAAGAGTAACGTGGAACCTTACATTACTGTATGTAAAATAGATAGCCAACAGGAATTTGCTGTACATCTCAGGAAACTCAAACAGGAGCTCTGTATCAACCTAGAGGGTGGGGTTGGGAGGGAGATGGGAGGGTGGTTCAAAAGGGAGGGGATGTGTGTATACCTATGGCTGATTCGTGTTGAGGTTTGACAGAAACAACAAAATGCTGTAAAGCAATTATCCTTCCCTTAAAAAATAAATTTAAAAAAGAGAAGTTTAAATGAAGAAAGGCTATCTGAACCCCTAAATTCTAAAAGGCAAGAAACAGTCTGCTGAAACCCCTTGGCCCCAAGCATAGTCTATCTTCCAAAATAAAGGAAGGATGCTGCTGAGGGCTGGGCCACAGGTCCAGAGGACGGGTGTCCAGCCACCAAAGATGTTTTACAAGACTCAAACCCTAATCAAGTTTGCCCAGCTGGATTTCTGAAATTGCTTGGGACTGGTGACTATATTTTCCCTTCCATTTTATCCCTTTGGATCAGGAACATCTGTAACTATGAACTGTTATCTGATGTCTGCCCCACCACTGTGTTTTGGGAACAGATAACTTATTTTTCCAGTTTCACAGGCCCACAGATGGACAGGGACTTTGCCCCATGATGGATTATATCCAGAGGCTCAACCATATCTAACTGAGATGGTGAAATTTGGGACTTGTGAATTGATAAGATTCAGATGAGACTTTGGATTTAACTGGATGCTGTAATGGGTTGAGCCTTTGGGGGACACTGCAGGGAGACAAATATATTTTGTGTATGAGATGGACTCAAATCTTTGGGGGCCAGAGTTCAAACTGTGTCATAAGCTGGATTATGGCTCCTTGGAGATATCAATACCCCAGTCCCTGGAATCATTGAATACATTACCTTTCAAGGTAAAAGGGACTCAGTGGATGTGATTAAGTTAGGAACTTGAGATATAGAGGTTATCCTAGATTATCCAGGTGGTCCCAATGTAAGAGATAGGTTGTGGAGTCAATAAAAGGGTGAAGTCAAAAAAAGATGACAGAAGCAGAGGCTGGCATGATTTGCTTTGAATATGATCACAAACCAGAGAATACAGGTGACCTTGAGGAGCTGGAATAGTTAAGGAAACATTCTCCCCTAAGGGGCTTCCCTGGTGGCACCAGTGGTAAAGAACTCACGTGTCAGTGCAGGAGACATAAGAGATGTGGGTTCAGTCCCTGGGTTGGGAAGGTCCCCTGGAGGAGGACCTGGCAACCCCCTCCAGTACTCTTGTCTGGAGAATCCCATGGACAGAGGAGACATAAGAGACATGGGTATGATCCCTGGGTCAGGAAGATCCCCTGGAGAAGGAAATGGCCACCCACTCTGGTATTCTTGTCTGGAGAATCCCATGGAAGGAGGAGACTGGCAGGCTATAGTCCATGGGGTCACAAAGAGTCAGACACGACTGAAGCGTCTTGGCATGCATGCACATTCTCCCCTAAAGCCTTTAGAAAGAACATGGCTCCGCAAATACCTTGATTTTAGCCCATAAGACCCACTGAGACTTCCAACCTCCAGAAATATAAGATAATAAATTTGTGGAAGGTTATTATAGCAGTGGGGCTTCCCTGGTGGCTTAGCTGTAAAGAATCCATCTGCAAATGCAGGAGAGTTGGGTTTGATCCCTGGGTCAGGAAGATCCCCTAAAGAAGGAAATGGTAACCCAGTCCAGTATTCTTGCCTGGAGAATCCCATGGACAGAGGAGCCTTGTGGGCTACAGTCTATGGGGTCTCAAAGGGTCAGACATGACTTAGGAAACAACAACAACAGTTAAAACATTCCAACAGCAATAGGAGAGTAACGCAATGTCATGATAACTGTCATTACTGTGCCCTTACTATTACGCTTAGCCATTCTGACTCTTCAGTACAGTATTCCTATCATTTTTTTAAGCAGAAAATATTGAGAAGGAGGGGAGCATTTCTTCATGAAGAAGGGTCCTCATTTTGATTATTGTCTGATGTATTATGTTACAATAAAGCAAAATACACATGAAATGGCCTCAGATGGACTATTCTAAAGATTTAGTATTTGCTATTTATAAAAACTTCAAAAAATATTTTGATTGACATCAATTCAAAGTTCTAGATAATACCATTTGCCTCTAGCAATCCCTTTTACCCTTGTAATTTGCAACTTTAACCTACAGGGATTGGGGTTACTACAGTAGAAGTGTTGCTACCAATTTTTCTAAAATGGAAATCGAGTTTTACAAGGAGCTTTTTACTTGGCCTAAGAAAATCGATAAAAATGTACTAAAAATGAATTTTTAAAAGAAATTTGAGTATGGCTGTTGGGGTTGGTCTCAATTTTGGAGCCATCTGGCTTAATACTTTAAGCATTCTTTTTAAACATTTTAGATTGAAGATTCTTATCACATATTTTAAGCACAACCTACAGTATGTAAATTTTTGTATTTAAACACTTTATATAAACTCACTATATTATACATATGTCATATCATATACAAAAACAAGAGAAAGAGACACAAAAATGGAAATGCACTTCTTTTTCTTCTCACACCCCAATAGGTCATTTTATACACCTGCAGAGATGTGTCCAGCCCATCTGGCAGCTGCTGGTTGTATAGATGAAAAAGACAAGGAGGCCCATTTGGGGACCAATTGTTTCTTTAGTGGTCACTGTGATCTCTGACAAACTGGATCACTTGAGTGAATTAATCCATGTAAAGCGCATCGCTTACCTAGCACTGTCATTGCAAATAGAAAGAGTTTCACCAACATTAAAGGTGGTAGTTGTGGTTATTACTGTAGTGTGCTCTGCTAAGTTGATATAGTCATGTCTGACTCTCTTCAACCCCATGGACTGTAGCCCCCCAGGCTCCTCTGCCCACGGGATTCTCCAGGCAAGAATACTGGAGTGGGTTGCCATGCCCTTCTCCAGGGATCTTCCTGACCCAGGGATCAAAGCCGGGTCTCTGTGGCTCCTGCACTGCAGGTGGATTCTTTACCACTGAGTCACCAGGGAAGTCTTATTACTATAATACTTGTCTTAAAAAACATATTAGAGCTCTTGCTTGTGTCTCTTCTGGGTTTTGGCCATGTTTGGGGGAAAAGTGACTTATGGGATACGAGGCATCACTCTTGGGAAATGAATGCATTTTTAACTTTCATAGTATCTCTCCACCCACTCCATCCATCTGGTGGTCCTGAGCCCTCTGACCTGCGCTGTGTTGGTGATTTCCCTGTGAGTTTGCACGTGTAAGTTTGGTAATGCATGTTTTCTGTTTGCGAGTGTTTTTCCACAAGGAACTTGGGGAGGAGGAGAACAGAAAGACATTTTCTATCCTTTACAAGTTTGGTCCTGTTCCTTCCGTAAACTCAAACATAAAATGCTCTCTCTTTTTGCCATACTCATGTATATGTGGCTACCCTAGGTCTCCGTGGATGCGGGAGGGCTTTTCTCTTGCTGCGCAGAGTAGGGGCCCCTCTCTGGTGGCGGGCACGGGTTTCTATTGTGGTGGCGTCTCTTGTTGCCAAGCACAACTCTAGGGCAGAGACGTCAGCAGTCGTGGCCCACAGGCTGAGGGGCCCCACGGCTGGAGCAGTCTTCCTGGACCAGGGATCAAACCAGTGTCTCCTGCGTTGGCAGGTGGATTCTTTACCACTGGACCACCAGGGAACTCTCCAAAATGCTTTCTTAATCAAATTCTCTATTATCAAGTGGAGAAGGCACTCGCAACCCACTCCAGTACTCTTGCCTGGAGAATCCCATGGCTGGAGGAGCCTGGTAGCCTGCAGTCCATGGGGTCGCACAGAGTCAGACACGACTGAAGCAACTTAGCAGCAGCAGCAGCAGCTATAATCAAGAGCATCCCCTAGGATAATAGCACACTGCTCATTCAGTGAAAGGTACAGCTTCTCACAAGAAACAAGGCTTTATGTGAACAATTGAAAAAAAAAAAAAAAAAAGCACTTTCTTGTTTTCGTCTCCATCTCTCAAACCTTCTCGGTTCTTCCCACCAAACATAATCAATGTAACTTGTATTTCTTTATAAAAGTCATTCCCTTATTTTCATTGAACTCACACTCTTATTAATAGCATGCTGTGAATTGGGCTTCCCTGATAGCTCATCTGATCAAGAATCTGCCTGCAATGCAGAAGACCTGGGTTTGATCCCTGGGTCGGGAAGATCCCCTGGAGAAGGGAATGGCAACCCACTCCAGTATTCTTGCCTGGAGAATCCCATGGACAGAGGGGCCTGGTGGGCCACAGTCCATGGGGCTGCAAAGAGTCAGACACGACTGAGCGACTGAGCACAGCATAGAAGGCAGGGATTTAAGTGCTTCTCCATTTGTGAAGGCGGTTGTGTAAGCCTTCTCAGTCCGCAGAATGGTTTAGTGGGAAGGGAGCTCATGTTGGCTTCTTACACTCGAGTCTAGAAGATTTGTATTCCTCTGTGTTTTGAAACTATCACTTCCTTCTTTAACCTCCCACCCCTCACACACACACAGCCACTCAGGGCAGTCAGGTGTAAAATTAGAAGGGAAAAAAGTAATACAAGCATGGAAAATATGAGATAACATTTCTAAAAATAAACTCTGGTGGGAGCAGCAGTCCACTTGGAAACCAATAAGAGGGTGTTAAGTCCTCTCCAGGGTGAATTTCTCAATTATTCTACATTGGCACTGCCTTTGGTAGCCGATGAGGACCTTACATTTCCCAATAACTTTTCAGGGTCACTCACCTACGAGCTTACAAGATTGCCCAACATGAGATGAAGTTTCTTTTTATATCCCAGAGCAGTACGTGCGCCCGCTACACTTCCTTCACTGCTTATTTCTTCCTCTTACGCCTCTGTTTACTTCTGTGCACTAGGCAGGACCAGTCCTTGGTTAAGTTGTGAAATTTATGCGATGCTCTTTAGGCTTCTCCAAGTTCAAGCACCTTTCTACAGCAAGATGCCGAGAATCTTGTGAAAGAATTGTGAAGCCCGTTCTCTGCATCTCCTAGTAATTCAACCCAGGGCAGGTTGGAGAGAAGATACAGGAAAGGAGAATGTAGGTCAGAATCAGGAGAACTTGTTCCTAACAAAAGTTGTCCCCAAATAAGACTGACTTGGGGGGAAAAGGACGCAGGAATGTTTCTGGAGATGATTTATAATAAGGGTGGCTGGAGATGGTTTATGCGGCACAGGTGAGTTGATACCCAGGAAGTTAAGACATAAATGTAGATTTGATTATACTTACTTAAAAAATAAAGAGAAATAATATATGGACACCAAGGAGGGAGAGGGGGGATGAACTGGGAGATTGGGATTGATACATACACACTACTTGGAGAAGACTCCTGAGAGCCCCTTGGACCGCAAGGAGATCCAACCAGGCCATTAGGAAGGAGATCAGCCCTGGGATTTCTTTGGAAGGAATGATGCTAAAGCTGAAACTCCAGTACTTTGGCTACCTCATGCGAAGAGTTGACTCATTGGAAAAGAATCTGATGCTGGGAGGGATTGGGGGCAGGAGGAGAAGGGGACGACAGAGGATGAGATGGCTGGATGGCATCACCAACTCAATGGACGTGAGTCTGAGTGAACTCCGGGAGTTGGTGATGGACAGGGAGGCCTGGCGTGCTGCGATTCATGGGGTCGCAAAGAATCAGACATGACTGAGCGACTGAACTGAACTGGACTGATGTACAAAACAGATTGCCAATAAGAACCTCCTGTACAGCACAGCGGGGAAAAGAAGATACAGTCCGTAGGACATATATTAAGTTATCCTTGAAAAGGCATTCCAGTATACAGTAGGTATAGACAAATATTGTTTAATTCTACTTATACAAGGAAGCTAGAATAGTCAAATTCATACAGCCAGAAAGAATACTGGTAGATACTAAATACCCACTAAATATTGGGACTAGGGGAGGTGGATGAGAGCAGGGATGGGGACTCTGCGTTTCAGTTTAGGAAGGTGAAAAATTAGGGCGATGAATGGTAAGTTTCAGAACAACGTGAATGCAGTGAGCATCACCGAACTGTACGGTTAAACATGGTCAAAACAGTATGTTTTATAAAACACATGTGACTTTTATGTGACCTTTAACACAGTTTAAAAAACCATTAAAAAAGATGTATACAAAACAAAATAATGCATTCTCATTGTAATTACTAACTCAGTGGGGAAAGAAGGGGAGAAAACACACCCGTGTCCCTTTTCCAGTCCCCTGCAATCCCAGTGGAGATAACGTTGGGTGTTTTATCCTATCCTTTTCCTATGTCCTTTTTCTTAGCTCTTTGGAAATCGTTCGTATAAATACATCTTATGATAGCAGTTAGAGGGAGCGTGCTAAGTGCAGTTCACCACTCTGGCATTTGCCATCTTCCAACGGGTCCCTACTTGACACGAGTTGCAGGCAAAGTCCAGGGACGCGGGCCACCCCACCCCCTCTCTGACCTCACCTCCTGTCTCTTCCTCTCCACTTTCTAGACCATCTTCTTCACACACACAAGGCTCCCTGCAGCCCTGAGGCTCGCGGACGTGTGTTTTCTCTGCTTGGATTGCTCTTCTCTCTGGTATTCAGGTGACTCACTGTTTCATCTTCTTCATGTCTTTACTCAGATACAATTTTCTAACTCTTCAGTTTTCCTACCCTGGTGCTCTGCCTGTTTAACACATAAAGATCCACTGCACATTAATGAATGTGTGGGAGATGCCAAACCTGGACCGCTGGTGTAGCATCTTTCCCAGAAACCCACTGCCTGTTTGCTCTTGATCCAACAAGTGGATGGAAGCTATGCTAGTGTGAGTCACACTTGCACGGTGCGTTGTTAGATATTCAGTCTCTTTGCTAACCCCGTGGACTGGAGCCCACCAGGCTCCTCTGTCCATGGGATTCCTCAGGCAAGAATACGGGAGCAGGTTGCTGGTTCCTTCTCCAGGGGATCATTCCGACCCAGGGATTGAATCCAGGGCTCCTGTGTTGCAGGCAGAGCACAGTATGCCCTTTTAAAACTCTGTTAGCCTAGAGTTTTATCACTGAATCTTGCACTTGGGCGATCTCTCCATCCTCCCCCCTCATGGCTGGGATTCTCAGGTCGTTGATTTTGCTGCCCAGAAGCCCTTAATGCCTGTCCTCCCGCAGGCTGGCTGTTTCTGGATTGTGTCTTCCTCTACTCTCTTTATCAAAATTTATTTGCTTTTGTGGGAACTTTTCCAAAAGACAGATTCATTGGGGGGGAGGGGAGCTGAAAAGCCCATCTATTTCCTCCTTAATCCAGAGGGTTGTATTTTAAATGGTTAGGATGTAGACCCCAAAGTCAGCATTTTTCCTGCTTCCTATAAGATGTTGTCTGTACCTTCAGTCCTGGAGAATATTTCTTCTTTTCCTGCAGTCTAGGGGGACTCCAAAGAACTTGAGATCTATCACGATCCCTCAAATAAGAATGTTATCACTTAAAGAACACGTTGAATCTAGATACAAAAGGTCAACAAGAAAGATGAGTTTCCAGCCATCCTGAGCTCTTTGGAGCACTTAACTTTTTCATCTATTCCCAGAAGCAAAAATCTCGAGGGCGGAAACACTGTGAGATGCAGACGTAACTGCAATTTCACAGAAAGGAAAAGAATTGGTGTGCTAACCGGGACTCCCCTCAAGCTCTGACGAGGAGGACTCAGCTCTAACTGCAGAGGGCCTGGGTTCAGTCTCTGGTCAGGAAACAAAGGTTCCACAAGCCTACAGCCAAAATAATACAATAAATAAAAGTAAAAAAAAAAGAATCGGTGCACTGATTGGAATTAAATGAGATAATCATGATATCGATGTTCCCTACTCAGAGCTACATACTGCTAAATTCATTTTCTGTTCTCTCTTACAGTTTCTAATTAACATTTTTCTTTGTCTTTGGCAGGTCAGAAATAGAGAGGACAAAGTTTTTTTGACTCCTAGTTTCTCTTCACTGTTCTTTCTGAATGTTTATATCTGTGTTGGCCTCCATCACCCAATGACAAATAGAGAAATAAAATAGACATTTTCACAGTAATCAACTGATATCTAGGGTGTTTTTAGAAGAGGCAGGATTATTCCTGGGTGGCTATAGATTATGGAATTTATAGATTTTTACAAAATTAATAAAAACATAAAGCTATTCCTCTGATTTCCTAATGTCAACTACCTTTAAAAGAATGCATCAATTGTCAAATAAGATGTCAATTTTTCCTGGTGTGTTTGTTGGAAGCAAATATACACATGTTTCATGGTCACGGGACTCGCTAAACTTCCTCTCAATATTTATTTCACTAACATAATACCTGCTGACGTCAATAATCTTTCCTGGCTTCCAACTTTGTTCACGCCATGATGGCTTCAGATCGTTTCCTGAATGAATGAGAGAGACTCATAAATATTTTATTGTGGCCCAATCGTGATGTCAAGTGCTTCCTGATCTTCTCTTTGAACTGTTTATTTTTTGTTTTTTAATAGGACGTGGTTTGCTCAGAATGTTTGCACATTTTTGGATGTTGACCTGAGCCTTGCTATTTGGAATATTTTACACGTCAGTTTAATCATACTTTGTCCTACTCTTTTTCCTGCAAGTCTATCATTTCTAATATGTGGCAAATATTTACTTGTATCAAGAGTGAATTCATTTTCCCTCTGTATCTACCTTAAGGTCTGTTGAGTCGATGATGTATTAGTTTATAAGCACTGTGTGCAAAGTCTTGCATTGCTTCCAGTTGCCTCATTCAGGCAAGGTATCTCATTGAAAGAAATTTCACATCCAATTTTTGGAGAAAAATGTCTCCTGATTCCTTGGAATCTTCTTAATCAACCCTTCAGTGCCATGAAGAATCTAGCTTTACCTTTTTTTAAAGTTGGTTTGCAATGATTTATGATAACTCAAAGAGAGACCATTTTACAAGTGAAATATTAAATATTATTCAGCATTTGCCCAAAATCGATGCTACCATGAGACCCTAACATAAAAGACCATGCAGCCAAAGTGGATGAAAAATACTTGTAAAATATCCAGCATGATACAAATAGGAAATATCCCAAATATCCCACAATAGCAAAAGTCTCAAATTTACTTTGAAATGTCATTCTCAGTTTGAAATCGAATAAGCAAAATTGAGAGCTTTACTTGAAAGGTGATATTTATTTTTCTTTTCTTTTTTTGACCGTGTGGCTTGCAGAATCTTAGCTCCCTGATTAGGGATCAAGCCTGTGCCCTTAGCAGTGAAAGTGTGGAGTTCTAACCCCTGGTCTGCCAGGGAATTCTCAACACTCTTGAGATTGCAGTATGATTTCTTTCAGTTACCTTGATTCAAGCAATGATAATTGGATACATGTCCAAGAAGTAAGCTGGATTTCTGTAGATCATCTAGTTTTAACTTTGATATAAACTTCCAAATTTGATAATTAAATTAATACAGCAGAAACTTCACTTGTTAGGAACTGTATCTAAATCAGCTGTGCTCTGTTTGACAGAAAATTGAGCATTTTACTGTTCAAAAGCAAAGCCTAAGGGCTTAAAGGTTAAGCTCCCAGGCAGCCTGAGATATCAGTTCTACAAGATAGCTAAGTCAACGTTCCAAGCTCCAATCCACAAAGCCCCAAGGTCCCACAAAGCCACTTTAAAGGTCCTTTATTGAACAAGTGTTCAATCCTGCTTTCAGAGTATGGCAAGAACTGCAGCTTGTGAGACAGTGGAAACTCTGGTGTGCTTATCCATCAGCACTGTTCTCTGCTCTTCCAGATTCATTCTCGGCCTTGTTTTCCACCCAAGGAGCTTAACTATAGGAACTGCAAAGCCCAGGGTCTCTCCTTTTGGCTCCAGGCTCTGCTGACTTAGTCAGAGTCGCCAGCCAAAGGACGGTCCTGCAGCCCTCTGCCACTTTCTTGCTGGGCCGTCACTCCTTAACCGTGGCTTTTGCAGGGCAACCCTCTTCAACATCCAAATCTCTCTGAGTTCTACATCAGAGCCTTCTCCTCCACCCTCTCCAGGCTTAGAGGGTTTATGGTGAGCTCCCTACTGTTATGAGCCCCTGGGCACTGGGCCATTGCTTTATGATTCTGTTAATCCTGCCCTTACATCAGCAAAACCCCCTTCTGTTTGAACTCTCTTCAACTAACCCCTTGAATTAATTCAACTTTTACCTACTCCCTGCCAGAACTCTGCCTGACACCATTGGTTTGGTCTTCCCCATTGCCACCACCATATAAACTGTTCACTCTACTCAGGACCATTCCAGAGTTTTCAGGGACTTCCCTGGTGGTCTGTGCATACCCTGAAGAGGGTGTAGGTTTGACCCCTGGTCTGCAAATTAAGATCCTGCATGCCACATGGTGCGGCCAAATATTTTTTTTTTTTTAATTTAAAAAAAAGAGTTTTCAACCTGAGCATTTTAAAAGATCTAACAAGAATGATCCATTTGTTGGGTGAAAACAGGATATTTTAAGGGGTGTCCTACGATACTCTAGGGGTTTCCCTAATGACTTCGATGGTAAAGAATTGCCTGCAATGTGGGAAACCCAGTTTTGATCCCTAGGTCAGGAAGATAGCCTGGAGAAGGGAATGGCTACCCACTCCAATAAGCTTGCCTGGAGAATTATGTGGACGGAGGAGCCTGGAAGGCTACAGTCCATGGGATCACAAGAGTGGGACATGACTCAGCGACTAACCCTTTACAATACTCTAACGTAACTTTTAAAATTCATTTTTCCTTTCAATTTTTAGTTATTGTCTATTTTTTCCTCCCACTAATTCATTTATTCTCTCCCTTTTCGGATTTTCCTCCTGTGAACTCCGTCAGATGGTGGTTTCCGGAATCAGGACCGCGTTGCCCTTGAACTGTTCACCCGTGACAACTCTCCTGGGGCAGAAGCACCTGGAAGATGCCTCCCAGCCCCGGGGAGTAACACTGTCCCCCACTGTGCTCCCTGCCTTTCATGCTCCCTTCTCTTCTCGGGAAACAATGCTTCTCATTCAATTTTATAAGTCAACAGATTAGAAAGGAGTCGGACAAAAGCAGAACTGTATGATCGTGCGGTTCTAACTAAGCTTCTACGATGAAGCCTTTGTGCTCCTTGAATAAGACTTGTATTTTGAGTTTGGGAAAAAAAAAAGCTCCTGGACAAATACAATTTCTGTCTGATGTGAATAGGCATCATCCCCCCACTCCCCCCGCCACCCAAACAGTACTCCCTTTTAAAATAAATATTATGTGGAGTTAACGATTTCTTTTTCTACTTTTATTATTAGAACAAAAAACGAAGAGCTGCCTAGATAGTTAGAGAACGGTGAGGCATCTATTCATACCAGTTAAACTGTCTCGTCAATCCCTTTGAAAGACAAATTCCAGTGATGATTTTAAGACATGTTGTCAAATAAATAAAAATGCCAGAATGCTTGGAGTCGAGGAAGTGGAGTAAGACCGTAAACCAGAATGGTGGTCATGAGACATCCTCACACTTAGCGTCCTGCCTTTCTACCCTCCTCTTTCCACAAATACGACATCCAAGGTGACTTTGGGTGGCTGCATAGACGCGCTCCTTCAAATTTAATAGTTAGAGGTTTATTTTCATGAACTTTAGAAAACATTGAAATAACACATTAAACTTATTCCATTACATCAAAGTTGTGATGGATAATCATATGACAAAGAAGTGCATTTCTCTTAGAGAAAAAGGGTCACTTTAGACAAAAGGTCAGTATGGAGAGTGTTAATATAGAGGGAAAAGCAAACACAAGAATATGTATTTTTAAGCCAAAGAAAACTTACTTGACTAAGTAATCATATTAAGAGCCTCTCTTGGGCTTCCCAGGTGGCTCAGTGGCAAAGAATCCACCTGCCAGTACAGGAGACACAGTTTAATCCCCGGCCCAGGAAGATCCCACAGGCCCGGAGCAACTAAGGCCGCTGCACCACAACTCTGGGGCCTGTGCTCTAGAGCCCGGGGACCACAACTATTGAGTCCATGTGCCCTGGAACCCGTGCTCCGCAGGAGAAAACACCCTAATGAGAAGCCTGCACTCCAGAACAGGAGAGCAGCCCCACTCACCTCAACTGCAGAGAAGTCAGCGCAGCAGAGACCCAGCACAGCAAAAATCACAAACATATAAAGAGTGTCTCTTCCGCTTGGAACTATCACATTGCTAATCACATTCAATATTGTCACAGGGAGGAGGCAATGGCACCCCACTCCAGTACTGTTGCCCGGAAAATCCCATGGACGGAGGAGCCTGGTAGGCTGCCATCCATGGGCTCACTAAGAGTCAGACACAACTGAGCAACTTCACTTTCACTTTCCACTTTCATGCATTGGAGAAGGAAATGGCAACCCACTCCAGTGTTCTTGCCTGGAGAATCCCATGGACAGAGAGAGAAGCCTGGTAGGCTGCAGTCCATGGGGTCGCACAGAGTCGGACACGACTGAAGTGACTTGGCAGCAATATTGTCACAATATCCAATATTGGGAAAAACCCAAGTGTCCCTCAACATAAGAACACAAATTTATATAAATGTAAAATGTAGGCTTGATAAAGAGGTAATCTTGCCATCTGAGACAACATACAGCACAGATGAACCTGGAGGACATTATGCTAAGTAAAATCAGCCAGACACAGAAAGACAGATACTGCATAATCTCACATATGCGTAGAATCAAATAAAGTCAAATACAAAGAAGCAGAGAGTTGAACTGTGGTCACAGGGGCAGGGAGAGAGGAGGAGGGATGTAGGTTCAAGAGTACAAAGTGGCAGTTTTGTGTACAGAGATCTAAAACACAGCATGTTGGCGATAGTTAATAACACAGAGTGTGCTCATGATTAGCTTGACCACAGGAATCGTTTCATCAAGCGAATCAAAGCACCATGTTGTACATGAGAAATGGAATGTTTCTTCCATATCAGTGTATAAGGGATGTCACAGTGCTCAGCAATTACAGCCACCGTGGAGGGCGAGCTCGTGAGCCCTGAGGGAGCTCAGGAAGGAGCAAACACCTGCCGTCCAGCGGCCATCAGAGAACACCTGCCAGCCAGCAGCCTTCAAAGAACACCTGCTATCCGGCGGCCATCAGAGAACACCTGCTGTCCAGCAGCCATCAGAGAGCACCTGCCGTCCGGCGGCCATCAGTGAACACTTGCCGTCCAGAGGCCCTCAGAGAACACCTGCCATCCAGCGGCTGTGAGACTATAGAGACCACCTGCCATCCAGCAGCTGTCAGATGGCAGAGACCTCGTGCCGTCTAGCGGCCATCAGACGGCAGAGAGCACCTGCCATCCAGCAGCCTTCAGAGAACACCTGCCATCCAGTGGCCATCAGAGACCACCTGCCATCCAGCAGCCATCAGAGGACACCTGTCACCCAGCAGCCATCAGAGGACACCTGTCGTCCAGCAGCCATCAGACGGCAGAGACCCCCTGCCATCCGGAGGCCTTCAGACGGCAGCCACTCTCCATGGTGAGCCCCCAGGAATTTCAGGATGTGAAAACACAGGACTCTGGCCCCAGAGAGCTGAGATATAGATCAAAGGAATGATTTCAGTGAGCCCGGACTCTTGCACCTTCCCAAACATAGAAAAGCACTGAATTCCTTACCTTGGGGTATCTGGTTTTCTTTAACTTACAGTTCTCTTTTGACATTCAGTGACTTTGTTACAAAGCTTCTGTATAACTGGTCTCCCCCACCTGTCTCCTCAGAGCAGTTTTCTCAGGGTCATTGGAGATGCTGCCTCCAGGGCTTAAGTCCTAAAATGTCCCCCCGAATAAAACATAACTCTCAACTTTCAGATTGTGCATATTTTTCAAGTCTACATACACCTTCAAGATATATATCTTAATTGAAAAAATCAGGATATAGAAACATTTAATTATTTTATTAAAGTCAGTATAGTTTCCTCAGTGGTAGCAAACATACCACATTGGTGGGCTACCCTGACAATGAGAACAGTTATGTGTCACACCGTCCTGTCTATTGGGCTCTGAGCCTAAAACTGCTCTGGAAAAAAAAAAAAAAAGAAAAGCTTATTTAAAAAGTCCTTGATGGGATGCTATAATTCTGATCTTTCCATTATGTGCAAATCATGCTCAACTTTGTGGAAACAGTCTGTGTATGTTGCAAAGATTCGACCTGGTTTACTTCAAAAGATCAGGCTTCATTTTGCACAGCAAGTTCTGGCCTTTTTTTTCCCTATTTCACCAAAGTAACAGATTTTTTTTTTTTCACTTCAATAAAATGAAAATGAATGCAGAGAAAATGCCGACAGAGATCATCTGTAAGTTTTTCTTTCCCCATCCTTTGAAGAAATAAAGACATTCTCTATTCACGCTTAGGGGTAAAAGGCTGGTGAAATTCCAGGACACCAGGTCACAGGGGATATGAGAGCTTTTTAGATGTTGATAGAATTTTGAGGGAAAGAAATCACTGGAGTGTCCCAGGTGGCTCAGTGGTAAAGAATCCACCTGCCAGTGCGGGAGATGCGGGTTTGATCCCTGTGTCGGGAAGCCCCACCTAGAGAAGGACATGGCAACCCACTCCAGTGCTCTTGCCTGGTGAATCTCATGGACAGAGCAGCCTGGTGGCTACAGTCCATGGGCCTCAGAGTTGGGCATGACTGAGCACAAGTCCTTAATGAAGAGGAAAGAAAGGTGGATCCTCTGAATCCTCGTCTCAGACGTTCCCAGGGCCTCCCCCTTCTCACTCCCCTATAGAAAAATGGGGGGACACAGGTCAACAGACTCTCACCTAAGCTTCTCTGAGCTGGAAACCTAGGGTGGAAGTCTGTGTACATGTTACTTTACATTATTTCCTGTCTCTTCATTTGCTGAAGATGCAAAACACTCAGCTAAGTAGTCATTCCCTGAAATCTTAGAGCTTGGATCCTTGTCCTGGATGCAGAAAACATAAAAACTGATGAGAGTGAAAGAAAAAAAAGTGAAGAAATTTTAAACACACTTTGATATCTGTGTCCTACCCAGATAATTTCATTTGCGTCCACTCCATTCAAACTCCAAAGAATTCTAAAGGATTTTATATTACTTGTTGGCCTGAGGGGGAGGTCTATTTTTCTTGTCTGTATTAGATGACATTCAGAACAGCCCTAAGAAATAAAATGTGTTTAAATATACCTTTAAAATGTACACACACTTCCAGAATTATTTCCAAAATCATCAGGCTTCCTTCATTTTCAATTTGAGAAGACAGATTGATACTTTATACATTTTAATTTGCAGCCTGTTATTTTTTAGAGGCTTTTAAAAGCAAACCCAAGTCATGCCCTAGTTTTTATCAACATGTCATTTCAACAATCACTGATTTTTCTAACTTTAAAATTTCCCAACACATCCATAATACACTCTCTCTGGCAGGAGGCATGTTATTACTGTGAGTCAGGAGGTTTATTACAGAACCAGCTGAGGACACCCAGCTGAGAAAATGAACTGAGAGGCTAGTTTAAACAACAGGAGTTAGAAAAAGTGGTCGCAATAAATGTGTTTATCATAAGTAAACAGTAGTCTCAGAAAACACAGACGGTCAATATTTGAAGAGAGCCATTGTTCCGAGAACTACAAAGATAGGAAGAGAATGACTTTCCATCCCATCCATCCTTCAGACAATCCTTTTCCTAACTCCTCCAGAGAATTCGATTTTGAGGCCTGAGAGGACACTGAATGCTTACTGGGAATCTGTCACTCTGCTCTGGGGAAGTGATCTTAGACTTTCTCTCACACTCGGCATGTACCTGTCCTGTGCCTTTAATAAAAAGGACGTGTGGCATTCAGCCACAGTGCTGAAAACACAAAGCCCCAGTGGAAGGGTCTCCCCTATATTCCCCTCCATATCTATCTACTCAACACTCCCATGTCTCAGTCTCTGAGACCTTTGCTTTCACCCCGGATATTTTTACACACATCTCCATTTCCTGAATTCAATATCCACTCTGGAACTGTGACAGAGACTTAGTTGTTGTTGTTTTTTTTGATGTGGACCATTTTGTTGCTTGTTTATTCTTGGCTGTGCCGGGTCTTGGTTGCTGCACACTGGTGTTTGTCCAGATGCTGCATGTGGGCTTTTCACTGGGGTGGCATCTCCTGCTGCGGAGCGCAGCCGCGAGGGCGAAGGCTTCAGGATTTCTGCACATGGACTTCGCTGCTGCACGGCCTGGGGGATCCGCCAGGACCAGGGATCAATCTCATGTCCCCTGCTTCAGCATGTGGCTTCTTACCCACTGTGCCACCAGGGAAGTTTGATGTAGGCCCTGTGTAAACAGACCATGTTGCATTTATGACAACACTGCTTCTGTTTTTTGTTTTGGTTTTTTGGCCATGGGGCATGTGGGATCTTGGTTTCCCGACCGGGGATCAAACCCACACCCCCTTGCATTAGAAGGTGAAGTCTTAACCACTGGACCGCCAGCGAAGTCCCTAGACTGGGATTTAGCTACTATTTCTGTTGAATAAGCTTCCCAAGGTCCTCAAACTGACAGCCTTTGGGGGAGCAATGAATAAAAGAGGGGGTCCTATCAAGAGGGGGCATAGCAGCAGAGTGTGGTTTGATAACCACAGGGCCAGAGATTTCTAGCTCAGCACCTATTTCAAAAGGGTAGGGGTGCTCCTGAAGGCGTCTTTGTAAATGACACCCCAAAGTGCGGGAGGAGCAGACTCTATGCCATCCTGAAGATTTCTGGGGACTGCAGAGCAGGAGAATCACCTGGTTTTTATTCTAAAAATACAACAAATGACCATGCCAAAAAACAAAAGAATTACTCCATGGATCCTTTAAAGGTTATAGGGATTAAGCAAATATTTGACTGATTCCAATAACACTTTTCTGTTTGTTTCCACACTAGTTTTTGCTGGGTTCTCAACCTCTATTGGAGAAGGAAATAATAACCCACTCAAGTATTCTTGCCCGGGAAATCCCATGGACAGAGGAGCCTGGCTGGCTGCAGTCCATGGGGGTCACAAAGAGTTGGTCGTGACTGAGTAACTAAGCACAATACAGATGGATGCTGGGGAAGGTGCAACACTCAAAAAAAAAAAAACAAAAAAAACTAATAATGGACTTTCTCGGTGGTCTAGTGGTTTGGATTTCCTGCTTCTACTGCAGGAGGCAAGAGTTTGATCTCTGATCCAGGAGTCAAGATCCCACAAGCCTTGGGGTGCAGCCAAAACAAAACAGCAACAACAAATAATAAAATGAAGATGAGGATCAATATTGACGATTTTTGTCTTATTTGTAATTTTCCTATTGGCTGGTCTCATTATTTTACATCCATTCCTTTGGTTTACATAGGGATGAAAGTGAATTTGAAGTTTAGCTAATTCAAACAGCAATACTAACCAGTCTATCACACCAGTCTTAGCAAATTATTCATTTATGACAAGAAATGGAACTACCAAATGATCAAGTAAGATGGAATATTCTCTAAGGCACATTTGGCAAATTATGTCCCAGCAGGTAATCCAATGGACCTTGCGGGGAGCGAGCTCCGCCCGTGGCAAAGGTCATGAGGAAGGAGGCTCGGCATACGCAAAGGCGGAATCAAGCCTCAGGAGTCTCCCTGGAAATTCTTGAGCATTTACCCCCAAAACCAGAGTCTGCCTACTTTCTGCTTTGTGCTCTCACCTACACCTCTGACTTTACGGGGGGCTGTCCCCCACTACCTCTCTCTGAAAAAAGAGTTAGCTTACAGCTCCAGTTAATAATTCCTGGGTGTGACAGTGTTTCAACCTACAAACTCCTTTGGAAATCCTCTAGCCTGCCTGAATAGGTTTTTCCGGCCACATGTGATTGTTCAGAGCCTCCCAACTGTGAGAAGCAGGAAATGTTCTAAACTGTCTAAACACAGATTCCTTTGAGTAGTTAAAAGATTGATTAGAAATTGTATTGGTGAAGGGTTTTTCACTTATTGGGCCAATGTGTGCTGCTAAGTCTCCATACTCCTTACCTACTGTGTCCTTGGCAGTGTATTGATTGATATAATGGGTGTATAGAAATGTAAGTAGTAGCCTCAATGTTTGTAACCTGGGATCCTTGAGTTAATTCTTTTCTTGATTGAGCCCACCTCACCTTTGCCCTATAGGAATGCAGCTTTGTCCAATGCTTTTTTGGAGGCTGGTGCCTGACTTTGGAATAATCACCTTTAGAGAAAGATAAGTTTCTTAAAATGTTAACAGGCCTCCTGGCCAGAAGATGATGTAATTCACCTGAACTTTTGCATATGATAAGTTTGAAAGCCTGGCTTCGATTAGGGCCAGTAGCTGCTGTCCTTGCATGACTCCACCCCTTCCCCCATTATCCTCTATGCACAATTTAAGGTATAAAAACTACTTTGGAAAATAAAGTGCGGGCCTTGTTCACCGAAACTTGGTCTCCCCATGTCTCTCTCTCTCCCAAATTCTGGCTGAGTCTCCATCTGGAGCGCGGAACCCGCCATGCTTACTAATTGTGCCTGGGCTTCTAAGATCCGACTGGGGAGGCCTCAGTGTCTCCTCTCCTTCGGGAGAACGGAAGGACGCCTGTGGCCTACATAAGTGGTGCAAACTTCTTGTCTTGAAGTTTTATTGGTCTCCCGCGTAAACCAAGCTACTCAGCCTCTTTTCTCCACTGAATTTTCCTACTGAGCTATCCTCATCCTATTACTCTTTATATCTTTGATAAAATATTTAAATAAATAGGTCGCCGATGCCGTCCCCGCTTCGAATACCCTGGATCAGCCGGGGTTGGTCCCCGGCAGGATCTTATGATGAGAAAACAGAGACTCAGAGACATGTGGTAACTGACCAAGGTCACAGAGCTCCGAGTAGCACAGATAAGAATTCAAACCTTGGTCATCCGATTCCTTCCGTATTCCCTTGACCTATTTAGCTGTGTCCCCTCTCCAAGGCCTATCTCTGGGGCACCTGAAATCTCAAGACAGGCACACAGTTTGGGAATTAGAACTGAATCGATGTGGTGTAAAGAAGTGAAGATAAAGTCCTGTTTGTGAGTTTGTTCCTCTCTCCAAGATGAAGTCTTAGGTCAGAAATTACAACTGGAGGGACCCTGGACACCAGCTAATCCCACCCAGCAGGTTTCAGATGAGGCAAGATAAGGAATCCACAGGAAGACTTCCTCTCCTGAAGGGATGCAGACACTTAACAGAGGCAGCTGGGTCATTAAACTGTGGCCAAGTAATATACAGTGGAATTATAACTCACAACTTCCTGTGCCCAGTCACTCTGTCACGTCTGACTCTTTGTGACCCTGTGGACTGTATCCTGCCAGGCTCCTCTGTCTGTGGGATTTTCCAGGCAAGAATGCTGGAGTGGGCTGCCATGCCCTCCTCCGGGGGATATTCTCAACCCAGGGATCAAACCCAGGTTTCCCGAATTGCAGGCAGATTCTTTACTGTCTGAGCCACCAGGGAAGCCCCATGACTTTCTACTGATATGTAATTAAATGCTCTTCCCACTGGTCACTGTGATAAGTGAACAAAAAGGAAGACAGAGGTGGAGAGATTTGAATCCATATTCCAAGGCACACCGAAGTCAAAACCTCGGGTTCTTACAAAACACCTTTAGATTTTAAAATGCCTCAGTAGCATGCTCTACTTGGGTTAAAAACTATCAACTGTTTTTAAAGTTTCTTGACGTTCATTTTGTTGTAAGCAACAGATATAAAACAGAAAGAACACACAAAAAAACAGACAAACACAAAACCCTAAATGCATCTGAAAAAAGCCTGACTTTATTTAGATCTTCCAGGCAGGGCTAAGCCTGAGTTTCAGTGGGGCTCACACTTCTGCTGTTTTCTTTCTTCTTCTTTTTCTTTCCCCCCATTTTACCTTTCATCTTTTGAAAAATTGTTGTTTTTTGATTTTATTGTTTTGGTGAGGAGGGGGTGTTTTACCAGTCCTCCTTGCAAAAAAACATGTTTTTTGTTCATAAACACATGGAAATTCTTATTTTCACTAACGTCCTTTTTCTTTCCATGGAAGACTCTTTGGAAACGTATCATCTCGTTTGAAATGGCAGCAAGTGGTGAAAATCCATTTTTAGCAATTTGCCCATCACTTCTGCAAGGCCAATATTCTACTCTGGAAAGATGGCATCAGCTGTGTCCTCAAAAAACAGTCCCTGTTCCTTAAAATAGTTCTAGGTCACCAATCTCAGGTTACTATTTGTTCCTATAAGATGGAAAGGGTTAACGATTTGCTTCTGTTTTCCTTGAGAGTCTTTCCAATTCAATTTCCAGGTGTTCAAATTGGCCCCTCACAAACAAAATACTGCAACAGCTACTATCTTCCATAACCTTTTTTTTTCTCTCTCTTTACTCTAATTTGGATTATAAATTCACTCAGAAAAACCTACGGCTAATTTCACTGGAAACAAATGGAAAATGGTCAAACAACAGAGTTTTGAGCTCCTTGGTGCAAAAATTAGAACAAGGGTCAATTGATTGGAGTACTCTGACCTTTTCTCCTTAAAACGTATAGTAGAAAAAAAATAAGTTTGGATGACAGTCTGTGTTTAAAATATTCTGCATTAACAATTTAGACAACTCCTTTGGTAAAGAAAATGGAAAGTTGGCATGGAACAGCAACACACACACTGCAAGCCATGGCCAAATGTCCAGAGTCTATTTTACACATTGTCTACACATGGACATGCGGTATGTTACAAAGACAGCTCTACGAAACGCCCAACATTAAAGGAAATGTGTGGTTTTTCCCTAACATGACAAGTAATAAGTCATTCTTTGCATATATTATAGAAAAAGTTTTGCAAAGTGGAATGTTGTTTTTGTGGGTCTGTGTGTGTCAAAGCCTGTTTGATCTCTACAGAAGTGCAGTAAATATTCAGAAAAATTTTAGTTAAAAAGTCACTTCCAAATGTACAAATCAAGCCATAGAATTAAAAAATCCACTGGAAAATTCGAATGCGTAGTCTTTTAAACATAACATCTTTTCTTTTGAAGTATACTGTTTGGACTTGTTAAATAGACGTGCGTAGCGTATGCGTGTGTGTGTGTGTGTGTGTGGTTTCACCAGTATCTTCATATTTTCAGAAGAGGTAGAGACTTACAATTGGTTTCAAAAGAACGTGTTACACAACAAATAAAATTAGACGCTGTATTCTCTTAAATCAACGAGTTATATTTGCAGATGAACTGGTGTGCGTTCACGTGTTTGAAATTTAATTTGTTGGCTTGTCAAATTCCTTAGTAATAGTCACTGTGTTTTAATTTCAGTCCACTTGTTATGAGTCAGATATTTTCCGAATAAGATAGCCATTTTTTGGATTTAATGTTCAGTTGAAGATATGATGAAGCATCTCCTTTTACAGACCAATTGTAGCCTCTTGGTATAATGATAACTTTTGCTAGATGGTGTGATAGAGAAAAACAAATAGCTGCAGTATCTCACTCATGTGGGCATATAATTTCATTTTCCAGTGAAGTAATAATCATGTTTTCATTAGGTACTTTAATGTGCCCCACTAGTAAACAGGTAGCTATTTCTCCTAGTCTGAAATAAATAGTCTATTACACATCCTTAGGGCTTCCCTGGTGGCTCAGATGGTAAAGAATCTGCCTGAAATGCAGGAGACCTGGGTTCTGGGTCAGGAAGATCCCCTAGAGAAGGGAATGGCAACCCACTCCAGTATTCTTGCCTGAAGAACCCTATGGATAAAGGAGCCTGGTGGGCCACAGTCCATGGGGTCACAAAGGGTTGGACAGGCTTGAGCAACTAACACATACATGCACACGCATGCACACACACATACACACATGCACGCACACGCGTGCACACACACACAATCATGGATGAAGTACAAAGTACAAAAGAAACATGTGGGATAGAAACGGAGATTCAATAGAAACAGTTCCCTTTCTCTATGCTTTGAAGGATGCATGGCGATAAAAAAAGAACATGTCCCCACTTCTATAAACATTTTGGCAGAGTAAAAGCATTAATCTCAGAAGTGGCATCCAGTTTATACAGAATTGGAATGGAGGTATAGACTGATTTTTTTTTTTTTACTTTGTATTACCCCAAACTAAAAAATCTATTAATTTCCCAAAAATTACCATCAATAAATTAGAAAAAAATCAAGCTATAAATTCTATCTTCTATTTGAACAGTATTTTATTTTCCAAGATGCTTTCACATACATCAGTTATTTGGGGCCAAACTTCTTAGATAAACATTATAAGTATTATCAACATCCCAGATATGAGATACTATAAGTGGATAAAAGCATAAAATAAACCAACGTGACTTTGGTTGCTGATCCTTCCAACAGCATTTATGGGGGAGGTTTTATCTCTTGTGTTCAAAAAAAACTGAGCTGTGGGTAGAATCAGATTGCGTGATTGAATGGGACAAGCTAGGTAGGAGTCATCTATGGGTCACTTAATTTCCATTCTCTCAGGGTTTACCCAAATCCCATTCCATATTTCTCTAAAAGTGCAGAATCTACCTCAACTAAAGAAAAGCGGGCTTTTTCCTCAGGATCTTTGAGATTCTCAATGTGCTTACAAATCTCTGAGAGAAATACTCTGCCTGAAATGTTTTCAGTTTTTGCATCCTGAAATCGTTCTTTCTTTCCTTCGTATTGTTATTGAAAGTGGAAAAAAAAGTGTGCTAGTTACTCAGTATGCAACTCTTTGAGACCCCATGGACTGCAGCCCTCCAGGCCCCTCTGTGCATGGGATTTTTCAGGCAAGAACACTGCAGTGGGTGGCCATGCCCTCCTCCAGGGGACCTTCCCCACCCAGGTACTGAACCTGCGCCTGTTGTGTTGCAGACTCTTTACCCTCTGAGCCACCAGGGAAGCCCTACTGCTGCTGTCCTCCGATTAAAATCTTCTGGAAACACTGTTCAGCAAAGTATGATCTGGAAAACATTGCACTCCACCGTTGTCAGTAAAAATAGAAACAGTTTTTCCTTTGGAGTATTCTGTTAAAGTTTTGGAAAAACAGCACCTGATGTGCAGAAATCAAGGAATGAAGCCTCAAGAGCACAGTTTCCACTCATTTCCTGGGCAGTACTGTTCTGAAAAGTCATGACGGTCCCTTGGAAATACCTGCAGCCTCTTATTAGACCTAACTGCGGTCCAGAGCAGCTCCTCTCTGTGGAGTTGATGATGACAGCAATGGTGACGATGATGATTCCATTTCTGTATTAGTTTCCCGGGGAAGTCATAAAATAGCGCCATAAACGTGGTGGCCAAAAACAGGACACATTTATTCGCTCATCATTTAGGTGCTGCAGATTCTGAAATCAAGGTGTCCACAGGCCCATGCTTCCTCTGAAGATTCGAAGGAAAGAATCTTTTTCTTGCATCTGCCTTGCTCCTGGTTGCTCTTGGGAAGGTAGTTCTTAGTCTAGATGAGACATTTTAAATATTGTGGTTGTTGTTCAGTGATATCCAACTTTTCTGCAACCACATGGACTGTATAGCCCTCCAGGGTCCTCTGTCCATTGGATTCTCCAGACAAGATTACTGGAGAGGGTTGCCATTTCCTGCTCCAGGGGATCTTTCCGACCCAGGGATCAAACCTACATCTCCTGCATTAGCAGGCAGATTCTTTATGGGTGAGTCACCAGGGAAGCTCATAGAAGCAATTCATATATATGGTTGTTGGTGGTTTAGTCACTCAGTCGTGTCCAACTCTTAAGCCCCCATGGATTGTAGCCCGCCAGGCTCCTCTGCGCATGGGATTCTCCAGGCAAGAATACTGGAGTGGGTTGCCATTTCCTTCTCCAGGGGATCTTCCCAACCTAGGAATCAAACCCAGGTCTCCTGCATTGCAGGCAGATTCTTTACCTACTGAGCTATGAGGGAAATATATATGGTTAAAAAACAGTAATCAGAAGTGAGGACTTATAGCCAATGAACAAAGCCTTCCTCCTCATCCACCTCCTTGCTAATCACTGTTTCATTTTCCCATTTTCTCCACAATAGCAACCATCGTTTTAGCTTCTTTTCCTGCTTTTTATTTTTTAAATCTCTCGATGGTTAGCCTACAGCTTTAGCTGATATAGCTTTATTGCATGGCTTTGTGGAATTTTAATGAGCCAGGGTTGGGTTAATTTACTAATCACTTCTGAACGGCAAGATAAAGAAAACCCAATTCCACTAGAGAAAAGTCACTAATTTCAAACAAAATAAACTATACATCGCCATTTCAAAGGAGATGACATTCTCTTTTGAAAGATACTTTTCTAGGGCAGAGAGAAACAAATCAACTCTATTTTTAACCACCCAAGCAGTTAAAAGTGAGGATAAGCTTTGAATTATACATTATATATCGTTTATAAACTTTCTAGTGGTTCATATGAAAGAGAGGAAACAGACACGAGCTTTGTAAAAAGTTTGATATAAATGCCATTCTCAGACTGTTCGGCTTCTAGAACCCAGGTAACAATTATACTGTGGGAGAATACAAGAGCCATCGATCTCAAAATCTCAACTCTATTTCGAGTCGAAACTTTCAGCCAAACATGACACTGTGTAAGCGTAATTGCTTTTTTCCTCCAAGCGTTAAACCTTACCTGGCTGAAACGAAAAGGGGGGAAACCATCTTTAATTTTGTTTTATATACACCAGGAGGGAAACAGAAACCTTTCATCTGAAAGCATTCTGACATTTGACAATGTATAAGGTGAGGGTCTCCAAATGCATGACGGGAGTCATTTCCAGTAACCAGGGGTGGACACATGTTGAAATGTCTGTGAGATTCAAGTTTCTACTGGATTTCCCTTGTATTGTGATGACAGAAGCAAAGCTTCCCACTGTGATCAGGGAATTTAGACAACTGAGTTCCTCAAAATACCTAGGTCTTCCTTTTTTCACTCCTACTCCGGTGGAAGCCGTGCAGAGCCGTGCCAGACGCTCTGTGTGGACCTGCCTGGTGGAGAAGCTTCGCATCTTGAGAATGTCTAGTCCGAGTGGAGCTGGAAGATATATATACATTACACATGCACACATACACACACACACACATACACGCATACACATATACACACACACATATACACACATACACACACACACACATACACACATACACACACGCACATATATACACATACACACGCACATATACACACATATACACGCACACACATACACACACATATACACGCACACACATATACACACATACACACACGCACATATATACACATATATACACACACATACACACGCACATATACACACATATACACGCACACACATATACACACATATACATACACACACATATACACACATACACACACGCACATATATACACATATATACACACACATACACATACACACGCACATATACACACATATACACGCACACACATATACACACATATACATACACACATATACACACATACACACACGCACATATATACACATATATACACACACATACACACGCACATATACACACATATACACGCACACACATATACACACATATACATACACACACATATACACACATACACACACGCACATATATACACATATATACACACACATATACACATACACACGCACATATACACACATATACACGCACACACATATACACACATATACATACACACATATACACACATACACACACGCACATATATACACATATATACACACACATACACACGCACATATACACACATATACACGCACACACATATACACACATATACATACACACACATATACACACATACACACACGCACATATATACACATATATACACACACATATACACATACCCACGCACATATACACACATATACACGCACACACATATACACACATGCACACACACATACACACATATACACACACTTACACACATACACACATGCACACACACACACATGTGCACACTGCCATATTTAAAATGGATAACTAACAAGTTCCTACTGTATAGCACAGGGAACTCTGTGAACACAGCATTTCTTGTCTTTCAAGGAAACAGCAGGTCGAAAGAAATTGTATTTGGAACCAGGGAAAATCTCCATTTCTGCAGAGACAACGCAAAAGTGCAAGAGTGCCTTCTTCAAGCACAGCTACACTTCTAAACACCATCTCTATTTTTCTGGGTCTGCCAGGAGGATCAGAGCTCTGTGTTAGCAGGGTTACCGAGAGGGAGGCTGTGACCTCCTTTTGACCCTGGAGCTGGACTCGGTGATAGAGGCTCCCCTCCCTCCCCAGCCTTGAAACGGACTGCTGCCCGCCTTCCCCGAAGTAGGAGCCAGTGCAGGCCTGAGCAAGCAATATGTGACTTGCCTTTTGGACTGAAAATATGCCCAGATCCTGTTAAGGTTCCTAGGAAAGCTTTCAGATTCAGGTGGGCAGGTATGGCGGTCTCCCCCACCTTGCACTCAGGACAAGCCTTGCAGGTAAGTCCCCTGCTTCTTAAACCTGCCATCTCCCAGTCTGGAGGGGCTGTCTTTTTCTTTCCATGTCTCCCTGCTCTCTGGGTCGGGGGCCAGTTTGGGAACCAACACTGTCTTCTTTCCTCTTTCACCTTCTCCCTTCTCTGGGTTCAAGTCTGAGGAACTGGGGCAGAACCACTGAGAACTGAAGACCCAGCATCCTGCATCCATGGTCTGGCTCTCAGACTTCACAGCTGGACGTCCTTAAAAGAGACGTTCAGTGGCTCCCGGCCGCAGGGTCCTCCTTCAGAAAAAAGGGTGACAGAGATACATCATGCTCATGCTGTCAAGATGATTTCATTGGCCAGTAAACGTAGGTGCGCTCTGGCTAGTAAGTACCTGGTGTCTGGAAGCAGAGGACTGGGAGCTGTGGCTTACCTCCTCCTGTTGTAGGGGGGAGTCAATTCTGACTCCACGTTGGAACTATTCCTCCGACTTGCTTTCCATTGCTCTTGTTATTTTAATCATACATAATGGCCTGCCTCAGAGAATCCTGCCCTTCTGCCCGACTGTTCTACTAAAGCGCCTTTGTTCAGATCCCTGTCCACCTGTAGATTGCCAGAAGAAAGAGATTAATACATCCCGCCTGCCTGAGGCTTGTCATTCGAGGAGATATTTGCAAGAATTCAATGGTCTTTTTACTCTGTTTCCTCACCTCCCTCCGTCTCTGATCCATGAAAGAATCTGGCATCCAGGCCCGGACAATATGCTTATTATGAGACATTAGTCTGCCATCTTCTTGGTTAGCCAGCTTGCTGAATAAAGTTGTATTCCTGGCCTCAAACACCTCGTCTCTTGGATTTATCAGCCTCTCGTGCAGCGAGCGGCCAATGCAGGAGACATAAGAGACGTGGGTTTGATCCCTAGGTCAGGAAGATCCCCTGGAGGACGGCATGGCAACCCCCTCCAGTATTCTTGCTGGAGAATCCCATGGACAGAGGAGCCTGGTGGGCTACAGTCCTTGGGGTCACAGAGTCAGACACATGCAGACGCAGTGAGCAGCGAGCTTGGACTCAGCAGCGCTTCCATTAATAAGAGCAGACGGGAATGTGTTTTCTGTAAAGTGTCTTCTCACAGTAAATCTCTGAGTATTTGACTCTGAGCAGCACCGTCCACCTGCATCAGGACCTCATTACTGCCTCCAGAGTAAAGCTTTGGAGGCTTTTCTCATTACCCGTGGCTCTGCCTGAGTTGTGCGCTGTGGCTTTTGTTCATTTCTTGCTGGAGTATTTTTTGGCTTCCCAGGTCGTGCTAGGGTAAAGAACCTGCCTGCAGTGCAGGATACTAATGAGACACAGATTTGATCCCTGGGTCGGGAAGATGCCCTGGAGAAGGACATGGCAACCCACTCCAGAATTCTTGCCTGGAAAATTCCAGGAGGAGGAGCCTGGCGGGCTACAGTCCACGGGATCACAGAGTTGGACATGACTGAAGTGATGCAGCAGAGCATGACAGGTGCTTTACAATCTCCTGTTCGCTTCTACTGCACAGCAAAGTGAATCACGTATATATATATATATTTATGTATGTATATCTCCCCTCCTTTTTGGATGTCCTTCCCATTCAGGTCACCACAGGGCACCTAGTAGAGCTCCCTGTGTATACAGTATGTTCTCATTAGTGACCTAGTTTATACATAGCATCAATAATATTATATATACGTGTGTGTGTGTGTCTGTGTGTGTATGTATATAAATCCCAGTCTCTCAATTCATCCTACCCTCCTCCCCACTTGGTATCTATACATTTGTTCTCTACATCTGTGTCTCTATTTCTGCTTTGTAAATAAGACCGTCTATACAAATTTTTCTAGATTCCACATATACACATTAATATATATTTATTTTTCTCCTTCTGACCTCACTCTGTATGACGGACTCAATTCCGTTCCCTTTTACAGCTTAGCAATAATCCATGCGATATAGGTACCACGTCCTCTTTCTCCATTTCTCTGTCAATGGGTACTTAGGTTGCTCCCATGTCCTGGCTGTTGTAAAGGGTTCTGCAATGAACACTGGGGTGCGTGTATCTTTTTGAATTATGGTTTTCTCTGAATGCATGCCCAGGAGTGGGATTGCCGGGTCACAGGGTAGCTCTGTTTTTAGGTTTTAAGGAACCTCCATTCTGTTCTTCACAGTAGCTGTGTCACTTTAAATTCCCACCGACAGTGCAGGAGGGTTCCCTTCTCTCCACACCCTCTCCAACATTTATTATTTATACGTCTTTTTGATGGTGGCCATTCTGACTAGGTGCGGTGATAGCTCTTTATAGTTTTGACTTGGCTTCAGCTCTTTAATTTGCATTTAAAATCAACTTAGTTTCAGGGACTTCCCTGGGGGGTCCAGTGGGTAAGAATCCCTGCTTCCACTGCGGGGAACAGGCGTTCAATCCCTGGTTAGAGAGCTAAGATCTCAGTGTGCTATAGCGCACAGCCAGAAAAAAATACAATAAAATCCACATCGTTTCCCTTACTTCCCTTCCCCCAGCTCTGACATTCACTATCACCTCCTCTGCAACGTCTTTGCTGTTTTCTCCCCTTTCACTGTGCTCTCAGAAATCTTCCTGCTCTGTTGAATCTGGTACCTAGCTGCGGTAGTATAATTCTCCATTGTAGTCTCAAAAAGATTTTATACTGTTGTTCCCCTTGGGTAAGGACTTACTGTGTGGGTCCTCTATCTGTCTGGCCTTAGTAAAATATTGGGCATGTAGGACAACTCAATAAATGATTGCAGAAAGAATGTACAGAAGAAAGAGTTGATACGTGAACTCCAATAAGATTTCTACTCGTTATTGCATTTGGAAATCCCACCCTTTCTCTGATGTCACGTTGGAGTCTCACCTAGTGATGAAGACCTCCTTGAGCATCAGAGACCTCAGAGATTCTCTTTCCTAAAACTCACTCTGGGACTAGAATCCAATTTCTTTCCCTCCCCCTCCCCTCCCACTCCTTCTCTTCCTCCTTTTTCTTTAATAATCATATTATTATTATTTGTCTTGACTTAATTATGTCTTGAGGGTGCCATTTCCTTCTCCAATGCCTGAAAGTGAAAAGTGAAAGTGAAGTCGCTCAGTTGTGTCCGACCCTCAGCGACTCCATGGACTGCAGCCTTCCAGGCTCCTCCGTCCATGGGATCTTCCAGGCAAGAGCACTGGAGTGGGGTGCCATTGCCTTCTCCTCTTGAGGGTAAGGCTTCCCAGGTGGCACAGTGATAAAGAATACGCCTGCCAATGCACAAAACCCAAGAGATGCGGGTTTGATCCCTGGGTCAGGAAGATCTTCTCTGGAGGAAGAAACGGCAGCCCACTCCAGTGTTCTTGCCTGGAGAGTCCCACGGACAGAGGAGCCTGGTGGGCGACAGTCCACGGAGTCACCAAGCTTTGGACACAACTGAGCACTCGCTCAGTTGCTCACATACTATTAGATTCATGTGAGGTGCTGGGCAACTTCAAACTCAGTGTAGGTTGTCACCTATCACATTAGATCATCAGGGGACAAGAAGCCTCCTTGAAATTCCGAAGGCAGGAATCAGAATCCTCCAAGGAGACTGCGGTGAAATTAACCTATTCTGGCTTCAGAGCAGGCAAATGAGTTGCTGATCTTTTCCCTTTGAGTTTCTAAGCTGTGTGCAATGTTAACTATCAGCAACTCAATTCTTAGAAAAGACAGAGGAAAAAGGAACAGGGAAACGATGCAGAAGTAAGGGAAGTCAGGGCCCATAGGCAGTGGGTGCGAAGCCAAACAGGAGACTCAGCGCATCAGAACTCTGCTAGACACACGGGCCTCTGCTCAATGTCATCTGGCAGCCTGGGTGGGAGGGGGGTTTGGGGGAGAATGGAAACGTGTGTGTGTGGCTGAGTCCCTTTGCTGTCCGCCTGAAACTATCACAACACTGTTAGTTGGCTAAACCTCAGTACAAAATAAAAAGGTAAAGAAAAGAATGCTACTAAGGGAGAGAAGGGCAGACGCAGATGGGAAGGAAACTTATCGAGTGAAAAAGAGAAAGTCATGCTTTGGCTGTAGAAACATCTATTCTGCAAGAGTGTCATACTTTTGAAGTCGTTGGTTATTATTACTAAATACACTTAAATGGCATAAAAACAATGACACACCAGGATGAAGGCTGTGAAACGGTCTGGCAGTAGCTCCACATTCTGGTTCCTGGGCCTCTTTTCCTTCCTTGGTTTTGATTGTTTTTCTTTCAACCAAGGGATGAAAAAGAATAACAGGCAAATTTTCCATTTTTTGGAAAATTGCAGGATACCCCCGTTACTATTAATTGCAATACACCTTCTGCACCTTCTGTGTTTCTCTTTCAAGACAAGTGTTGGATTAGGAAAAGTACAGACTCATCAACCAAAGACAGAATGCTGGCTACCATGTGGACCTCACAGGATATTTTTGGGGAAAAATCCTGGAATGGTGAATGGAAAAAGGACCATCTAAGAGCAAGGCACACCATTGAAAAGCTGTGTGCAGGCACGTTTGGTTCTGAAATCCCATCTCAGGTCTCTAAACTTGGAAAAAAAAGTGCTTTCTTTTTTTCCTGTACTATGTCAATCATTTGTAAGACATCAGAAATTAATTACCCTTTTTATTTTCAAGTTTCTCTGAAATTATGAAAGGAGAACTGAGTGAAATAACAACAGTCCTGCTCTCTGGCAGAGGATAAAACATGACTTCAAAAAACACAAGATCCTCAAAAAATGCCAACATTCAAACCATGCTTAGCTTACGATGGAGCCACAGTTTCTCAGAGATAAACAGTTTCCTAGAGTTGACTGCCCCGCCATTCATCATTTGCTTGGGCTGTGCTCACAAAGTGACGATAAATATAAAACCATGTCAACTCAGGCACAAAAATATGATTTTTGAGAAATGTTAAAGGTGAAGTGTTTTGATAGTTTTTTGGCTTACATCACACCGTGCATGCTTTTGAGTTTTACCTCTTATTTCACATTTCAGTATATTTATCACTGACTACTCATTGGTTCTATTTTTGTTTAACCGAAGTAGACTTCTAGACATGTTTTCCATCCAACCACTGCAAGATTTCATATGCATCAGTGCTGGTTTCAAAGGCTTTAATTGTTTGGCATTGGATAGAAATGTAAAGTTTCAGCATCATCACCATCATGATCATAAGTACTTTCGTTAACAAGAGCATCCCAAAATAAAAAGAACAGTCATGAAATAACTGTAAGGAAGTTGGAGTTTTTCCTTTGGGTCCCACTTAGGGTGTTCCTTCCATGAGATGCTGCCTCTAAAGGCGCTTTGCTTGGTTATATTATTAATCTATTTCTCCTGTATCCACACTAATGCACCGGGAGGCTGAGAGCAGAAACCTCTTCACTCCTTTTTTTTTTTTAATATAAAAAATAATTTTTAATTATTTAGTTTTTAAATTGGGGTATAACTGCTTTATAATGTTGTATTAGTTTCTGCTGTACAACCAAGTGAATCAGCTACACATGTAAATATCTACCCCCTCCCTCCCACTTTCCCCAGCCCCCTCCTCTAGGTCACCCCCTCCTCTAGTGCCCCCTGGACAGGGCACTCTTCTCCCATTCTTAAAAGAGTTCTTTCGGTTGCTTTCAAAGTGAAAAGCAGTAGCAATAATATAATGGGGAAAGGATGTGCAAGGTGGGGCTCAGACAGACCTGGAAGGAAGCCCAGATCAGTCCCTTAACAACTGTGTACCCTCTCTGACCCCTAGTTTGGTCAACCATGAAACCGAGATATTAAGACCCACTCTGCCTGTGATGTTTCCAGGGTTTGAAATCGTGCAGGTAGATCTTTAGTAATTACTTTGCTGTTGTTTAGTTGCTAAGTCATGTCTGACTCTTTATGACCCCATGGACTGTAACCCACCAGGCTCCTCTGCCCATGGGATTTTCCAGGCAAGAGTACTGGAGTGGGTTGCCATTTCCTCCTCCAGGGGATCTTCCCCACCCAGGGGTTGAACTCATGTCTCCTTGATTGGCAGGCAGGTTCTTTACCACTAGGGCCACCTGGGAAGCGCTAGACCACATCAGGTTGAGTTTTATTAGGACTAATGCTTTTATTGTCTGTACAAAATAGAGCAAAATGAAAACTCCCACTTCGAACCTGATTCCCTCTGCGGTCTTGGATTTAGTGTTAAGACTCTCTGGCTTATCTGCCTTGTTTTAAAATGGAAATGATCAAGCATCTACTAACCCAGGGATTATTCAAAAGGGAAAAAAAATATATACTTTTTAGTTCCCTAGATCAGGACCCCCACTGAGAAGGCAGCTCCCACCCCATTAGTGCTTCGAAAGCTTGCTTGGTTTCATCCATTTTATCTTTTCTTTCTAATGTCAGGATATGCTTCTCATTTTTCTACACGGATGTTACTGTTATTATGATATAAGATTTTTTTTTTTCCGTCTTCTAACTCCTGTCCCAGATGTCTCATCCTATGAGACACAGATTACAATTGTTCTCCTTGACTGCTGAGGACATTTTCTTGGAGACATTTATAGCTACAAACGCTTCCCTCTAGATTCTCCATATAGATCGAAATCCATGATAATGCATTTCGGGCAATTGAATGGAAAGACTCGTCAATGTGATGTGGACGGCAGAAAGGAGGTTCTCCACAGATAGGAAAGGAAATGACCCACCAGAGATGAGATAAATGTGTGTGATAAATATAGCTCTATATCCCAGGGGGTGACAGGCACAGCATCTAATGACTACTGACTATAGGAGAGCCATAAAAATGACATGAAATGGAAGGTTGCACTACTCCCAGTAGGCACCCACCCTAATGTTGCCACAAACTCAGCAGCACCACAGAAATAGATAAACAGACCAGTTTCCATGATGGATGGACCACCAGTGAGACCCAGAGAGACGCGATGTAATTGTACTCTTCTGGCTTATCTTTTCAAAGCAGTTTGTGTAGGAACGTGATTGTGAACAATGTAGAAACTGATCTCAATTTCCGAAAGCAACTTAAACCACACTTTCTTTATAAAGTCACTTAAGGGGATATGTGGCTTCCCAGGTGGCACCCACCTGCCAAGGCAGGAGGCACAAGAGACCCAGGTTTGATCCCTGGGTTGGGAAGATGCCCTGGAGGAGGAAATGGCAACCCACTCCAGTATTCTTGCCCAGAGAATTCCATGGACAGAGGAGCCTGGCGGGCTGCAAGTCCATAGGGTCACAAACAGTCAGACATGACTTAGCAACAGAGCACACACACAAAGGGGTGTATACACTACGACTCACACCTAAATTGTCTATTATTAAGGAATTATGATGCAATAATTAAGGGCCAATAATATATCATTAAGGCTATTATTAAGGAATAATGATCAAATTCATGAATCAGGGATAACTACCTCTTTTTTCTTAGAAATTATATAGTTTCCAAATATAATACATGTATATATATATAATTTTTAAACTTTTAAAATGGTGAAATAAAAATAGCACATAAAGCATCAAATAGTTTTCTGTCGAGCTGAATGCATTGTAATAAAAAGAACACCTGTGTTGCAACTGAGTCAAAAAATCAGAATGTTCCTGAATTCCAGAAGATTCCTCATGTCTCTTCTCTGTCATAACTGCTCTGTCTCCCCTAATGGCAACCACGTTCCCAATTTCTTAAGAGCTTTCTTGAGGCATAATTAACCAAACATATTTAAAGTCTGGAGTTTGATTCATTTTACCATATTCCAATGCTAATAAAACCATGATTGTCATCGGGACAGTGAACATACACATTCATCCCCAAACTGTCCTTGTACCCTGTTGTAATTCCTCTTTCTACATCATCTAATTCCCATCCAGGCACCCAATCATCTCCTTCCTGTCTCTATATTTTAAGTTTGGATTTTACAGGGTCTTCCATAGCTGGAATCATACAGTTTTACTCTTTTTTTTTTTGTCTCTCTACTTTCATTTGAGCCCAATGGTTCTGGGATCCAACCCTGTGCTGCCATCAGTAGCCCATTGTTTTACATGGCTGAGTAGTAGTCTATTATATAACGGATAAACAAGTTTTTATCCATTTACCTGTTGATGGACCCTGATGCTGGGAAAGACTGAAGGCAAAAGGAGAAGAGAGTGGCAGAGGCTGAGACGGTGGGATGGCATTACCGACTCAAAGGACATAAACTTGAACAGATTCTGGGACACAGTAAGGGACCAGAAGGCCTGGGGGGCTCTAGTCTGTGGCATCATAAAGAGTCGGATGTGACTTAGCAGCGAATAACAACAACCTGTTAATGGGCAAGTGCCTTGGTCACCAGTTTGGGATAGTTGCCCAGGTCCACCTGCTGAGAACATTCCTGTACATGCTTTTATATGGACGCGTGCTTTCCCTTAGATGAATACTAAGGAGTAGGACAGCTGGGTCACTCTGTAGATTTACAGTTTAAAATAACTACCAACGGGTTTTTCCAAGGGGTTGTGTTGTTTACATTCCCACCAGCGGTGTGTGAGGTTTGCAGCTACTCCACACCTTTGTCAAAATCTCACATGGTCTGTCTTTGAATTTCAGCAATTCTATTAGCTATGGAATCATATCCCATTGTGTTTTTTAATTTCATTTTCCAAATGACTAATAATGTTAAGCAAATTTCCGTGTGCTTATTTATGTTCTTTGGCAAAGTGTCTATTAAAACTTTCCCCATCTTTTCCAAATTGATCATTTGCTTTTATTTTTGAGTTTTGAATATTCTTATGTAGTATGGCCACAGGTCCTTTGTCAAATTGGGTTAGACGGTAAAGCGTCTGCCTACAACGCAGGAGACCCGGGTTCAATCCCTGGGTCGGGAAGATCTCCTGGAGAAGGCAATGGCACCCCACTTCAGTGCTCTTGCCTGGAGAATCCCATGGACGGAGAAGCCTGACAGTCCATGGGACCACAAAGAGTCAGGCACGACTGAGCAACTTGACTTCGCTACTTCTCTCAGTCTATGGTGATCTCATTTCCTTAACAATGTCTTATGAGAACAGAGATTTTAAATTTTGATAAAGGAGAGCTTATCAATCGTTTTTTAATATTTCATGCTTTTGGTGTTAGAGTCTAGTAAATTTTTATACAAAGGAACAAAGATTTTCTCATAAGAATATTTTTAAAAATGTTATAATTTTACATTTGACATTCAGGTCTATGACCCATTTTCTTGTACATTTTGCATATGGTATAAGCATGGATCACATCTTTCCCCACTCCCTCAACATGAGCATCCAGCTGTTCCAACACCTTTATGGAGAATTTCAAATATTCCTTTCTCAATAATTTCTAAAACAAGAAGAGAGGAAATCAGTAAATGTATAGAAGATATATAGACAATGTATTTTGAACCAAAATAAAACTTTGTAAAGGTGATAGAAAATTGTGCTTTTTAACATTTTCAGAGTAAGAATGAGAATAGGAAATTTTATTCTTTGTTTCCTTTCCAACAGTAGGCCCAGTGGAAATCTGTTTTCCTCCCTGGTGTAACATCTAGGAAATCATTTGGTCCTGATATCCTGCCCAATTGCCTATTATCAGCAGATAAAGATTGTGGGCTCTTGGAAACAGTCAAATGTAATGTCTCATTATGGAATTAATTTCTAGTGGGAGTTTTCCACCAGCTGTTCACAATATTTCTCTTGAATGCATTCAGAATATTTGGGAAAAAATATGAAAACTTTCTCCCAATCAATAAAAACAAGCATTCTCAAAATATTGAGAAAGAATGGCATGGATAGATTTTTATGACCAGTGTTTTACCCAGGAAACAAAGCAGTTTCAGACAAAATTCAGATTTCTGGGCTATTTGTGTTGATATAAAGTGTCAAATAGGAGAGTAGTACATTTCTTCTGAAAGAATAGCACCAGTAACTATTTTAAAACAGTACATGTATCAGGAGCTGGGATTTTATGTTTCAAATAATTTGGAAGGCAGTGAGGTTACTTGATGAAAGTGAAAGAGGAGAGTGAAAAAGTTGGCTTAAAGCTCAACATTCAGAAAACTAAGATCATGGCATCTGGTCCCATCACTTCATGGCAAATAGATGGGGAGACAGTGGAAACAGTGGCTGACTTTATTTTTCTGGGCTCCAAAATCACTGCAGATGGTGATTGCAGCCATGAAATTAAAAGACGCTTAGTCCTTGGAAGGAAAATTATGACCAACCTAGACAGCATATTAAAAAGCAGACACATTACTTTGTCAACAAAGGTCCGTCTAGTCAAGGCTATGGTTTTTCCAGTGGCCATGTATGGACATGAGAGTTGGACTATAAAGAAAGCTGAGCACTGAAGAATTGATGCTTTTGAACTGTGGTGTTGGAGAAGACTCTTGAGAGTCCCTTGAACAGCAAGGAGATCCAACCAGTCCATCCTAAAGGAGATCAGTCCTGGGTGTTCATTGGAAGGACTGATGTTGAAGCTGAAGCTCCAATCCTTTGGCCACCTGATGCAAAGAGCTGACTCATTGGAAAAGACCCTGATGCTGGGAAAGATTGAGGGCAGGAGGAGAAGGGGACGACAGAGGATGAAATGGTTGGATGGCATCACTGATTCAATGGACATGGGTTTGGGTTGACTCCGGGAGTTGGTGATGGACAGGGAGGCCTGGTGTGCTGTGGTTCATGGGGTCACAAAGAGTTGGACACGGCTGAGTGAATGAACTGAACTCAGGTTAAAAGTGAAGCCAGTGTGCAAGGTACAAGAGAAGTAGAAAGTGAGGCTATAATTAGACCTAAAATGCTCTAACCATGTTAAACTAGTAATTTTATTCAATATTTTCCCCAGTTTGAAGATTGCATGCTGTTATGTAATAGTAAACTACAGATTTATATTAATTTAGCATGGCTGAGAGATAAAAACTGAAGCCAGAATTGTCAAGTATACACACACACACACTTTAAAAAAATCATTATAACACAGGCACTTTGAGAAGATAATCCCCTGAGCTATGTCTCATTCAACATGTATAAAATCTAGGAAATGTTTGCAAGACATTCACCTTGAAAATACCAAGAATGTAAACTATCATCCAGGTGGGATACTCTTATCCAATATTAGCACTTGCTCCACATCTTGTTACCATGAAAAGTTCATAGCTCATTCACAAGACAGATCCTTGAGACATCTTGATTTTAAGAGACATTGTTGGCTCTGGTGGAGTACAACCCGACACTTCCGACACCACTGCTTTAACCCTGGAACTGAACTAGATTCTGTTGTTGTTTAGTTGCTAAGTCGTGTCCGACTTTTTGAATCCCGTGGAGGGTAGCCCACCAGGCTATGTCCACGGGATTTCCCAGGTGAGGCTACTGGAGGGGATTGCCATTTCCTCCTCCAGGGGATCTTCCCGACCCAGGAACTGAACGCACAGGCGGATTCTTTACTGCCGAGCCACCACGGAAGCCAGCTTACATTTATACACCTTCTCTAATAAAGACACTCTAATTCCAGAAAGGGGAGGCAAAAGCAAACAAAAGCCCTGTACAGACTTAGGTTTGATAAGCACCGCTCGCGGAAAGTCCCAGAAAGTCCACCTCAGGCGTCCTGAACATCCTCCCACCCCAAATCAAATGACAGATATTGGACTTGAACTTCCGTAACTCACATTTATTGATGAACTTGTTCCACAATAAAGTACAGCACCCCAAAATGAATGCACGTTGCCACTGCTTGGGACGGACGTGGCTGCTGACAGGTTTAACACGGCTGTGTTCTATAGTTTCTAGTCTTAAAAGTTATCTGATACGTTAAAGCCTCTTCCCATTCTTTACCCTATGTTACTCCAATAGATAATCATGTGGAGATGCGTATGAAAGTATGTGAATGTGTGTGCAAGGAAATTTTTAAATTTTTTTTTAATTATGTTTTAATCGTTGATTGTGTGACTGACAACAGTTATCCACATTTCAGATGAAGATATGAAAGAACTCAAAAACATGATTTGACTAAGTTGATTCTACTCTAAGGAGTTTTCACTCCATATTCCTGGTTGTCTTAACTAATCTTATGTCCAATAAGAGACGGAGCTACAAAGAACCCTCGCTTCTTTTGTAATTAACAGAGATTCATGGAAACTGTGGGGCTTCCCTGGTGGCTCTATAGGAAAGAACCTGCCTGCCAAAGCAGGAGACAAGGGTTCAGTCCCTGGGTTGGAAAGATTCCCTGAAGGAGGAAACGGCAACCCTCTCCACTATTCTTGCCTGGAGAATCCCATGGACGGAGGAGTCTGGAGGGCTACAGTCCATGGGGTCGCAAAGAGTCAGACACGAATTAGCCACTAAACAACAACACAGAGTCCATACATGATTCTCTGAACACCTCAGTGAAAAAATGGTATCAGATGCTTCCAGCTGACCCTCATTCTACACCTGTGGCAAAAACTCAAACTGAAACCAGCAGTGCTAACTCTCTTCTCTTCTCTGTTAACTTCACAATGTTTTGTTCTGATTTGTTATAAAGTCACATGATCTCTAAATTCTATTAACTTTCAAAACATTCTGTAATCTGACCCTTCTCTGAATTTCCAGATAATGTCTCAATGGCAATGGTAATAATTATTAACATTTATATAGAGCTTATATTCGGAGAAGGCAATGGCACCCCACTCCAGTACTCTTGTCTGGAAAATCCCATGGACGAAGGAGCCTGGTAGGCTGCAGTCCATGGGGTCGCTAGAGTCGGACACGACTGAGTGACTTCACTTTCACTTTTCACTTTCCTGCTTTGGAGAAGGAAATGGCAACCCACTCCAGTGTTCTTGCCTGGAGAATCCTAGGGACGGAGGAGCCTGGTGGGCTGCCGTCTATGGGGTCACACCGAGTCGGACATGACTGAAGTGACTTAGCAGCAGCAGAGCTTATATTATATTATGGGCTTCCCTCATAGATCAGTCAGTAAATCATCTGCCTGTAGTGCAGAAGACCCGGGTTCAATCCCTGGGTCTGGGAAGATCCCCTGGAGAAGGGAATGGCAACCCACTCCAGTATTCTCGCCTAGAGAATCCCACGGACAGAGGAGCCTGGCAGGCCATGGAGTCGCAAGAGTCAGACATGACTTAGCGACTAAACCGCCACCACCAAAGTACATTTAGATGAACTTGAGCAAACTCTGGAAGATAGTGGAGGACAGGGAAGCCTAGCATGCTGCAGTCTACGGGTTCGCTAAGGGTTGGGCATGACTTAGCAACTGAACAACAGCATTTAGATAACTTAGAAGGCACTTTAAAAAAAAATGTTCTTATTCAGCAACTTAGGAACCCTCAAATTATATTTTCCGATGGAAAGATATCAGCTTCATAAAGTGTGTGTTAATCTCAGTTTCAGAAAAAAAATGCAAATCTTAGCATTTCTTTAATCCATTAAATCTTTCAAGGGTAAGTTATTGCAACTAACAGGGCAAAAAGGGATTGCACCCAGAGATTATTTGGAAAAAAAGAAAGACCTCAAAAATTTGAACTTAGATTCAGGAAAGGAAATACATCATATATATTTTTTTTTCCTATGGGTGATGACAGGACTTAAAATTCAAAATGCTACGCTTGCCTGGAAAAGCTACCTATTTTTTAAAAAAATGAGACTTTAAATGATCTCCTGGGTACAACTATGTTACTCAGGACTGTCGACACAGAGAAATGAGGCATTCCAGTTACTGAAACGTTGAGAAATGGCCTAAACGATGCCAAGTGCATGTCCCCTGCCGTGAGCCACTTCTCCGTTCCCCGTACAGAAAGTTTCAGAGCAAAAATCATTCCTTTGCCAAATATGGAGAGTCGAGGTGCCAGGCCAGAAATGTCCCTTGACGTCCCACCCACCTCGTACCCATTCAAAGGAACCAGCATATAATCGGTCATTGTGATAAGATAATCCTTCACTCATTTGTACAAAAGCATCTAAAAACGTCTCAGATTTTCCAGCAGCATTTGGACAGTGATACACAGTATGTGGTTAGTGCCAAACTCAAGGGTACAAAGCCTTATTCTTGGCAGTGACTACAAACAATTTCCATTTTACTATGAAAACGAAAGGAACACACAAAGTTTCAGTCCTCCTCTCTGGGGCGTTTGCAATGGATAAACGCGATGTATTATCCAGGAGTAAATGTGTTCTTCCACTGAGGTGGTTTTTTTTTTAATATCAGAAGCACAAATAATGTAAAAGGACAATTCAACGTATTTTAAAACACGAAATTCTCACAAAAGAGAATATTAAACTATTTACTTTGATCATAGTCATGTTGTGCAGGGAATTTAGAAGGTACAGAAAAATGAAGTCATAATAATGAGATGTTACCTGTAGTTCTCACATCCAGAATCAGGCAATATCATCATTTCTGTGCATTTACTTCCACATATGTATGTGTGCACACAAATCCTTTGTGTCTTAGATTTGTGTGTTTCTTCACCATACATGTGTGCTCATATTGTGTAAATCGATATTTAGGTTTTGACTTACAATGAATATTTTTAAGGTCAAAATTATGGTTTTTCCAGTAGTCATGTACGGATGAGAGAGCTGGACTATAAAGAAAGCTGAGTGCTGGAGAATTGAAGTTTTAGAACTGTGGTGTTGGAGAAGACTCTTGAGAGTTCCTTGGACTGCAAGGAGATCCAACCAGTCCATCCTAAAGGAAATCAGTCCTGGGTGCTCTTTGGAAGGACTGATGTTGAAGCTAAAGCTCCAATACTTTGGTCACCTGATGCGAAAAGCTGACTCATTAGAAAAGATCCGGATGCTGGGAGAGATTGAGGGCAGGAGGAGAGGAGGGCAACGGAGGATGAGGTGATTGGATAGAATCACTGACTCAAGGACATGAGTTTGAGCAATTCCAGGAGACAGTGAAGGACAAGGAAGCCCAGCATGCTGCAGTGAGTGGGGCTGCAAAGAGCTGGACACGACTTAGCAACCAAACAACCACAGCAACGAAAATAAGGCGTCCACAATCATGTGTGCCGATGAGGTTTGCAGAATGCTTCGGTCACAGGCAGTGATTGATCATGAGCAGTGCTGTTATACGGTGACCCATCTCACATAGCTTCAGTTCAGTCGCTGTCGTGTCCGACTCTTCGAGACCCCATGAATCGCAGCACGCCAGGCCTCCCTGTCCATCACCAACTCCCAGAGTTCACTTAGACTCACATCCATCGAGTCAATGATGCCATCCAGCCATCTCATCCTCTGTCGTCCCCTTCTCCTCCTGCCCTCAATCCCTCCCAGCATCAGAGTCTTTTCCAATGAGTCAACTCTTCGCATGAGGTGGCCAAATAGCTTAACAGAAGTTTTTATATCCTAAACAGTTTTCTCCAGAGGAGAAAAGTTGATTGACTCTCTAGAAATTTCAGCCTTCATTTACCCAATTTTGTAAGAAGAATCCAGTAGGTACAGACTATTCCATTTTTTGTTACCATGTAGTTGCTTTAAACTGGTTTCCATTCTGTGACTTGCCTTGCCTTTTGAAAGAACTGGGGAACCTATTTTTATTAAATTTTCCTTTGATTCACTTCAGATATTTTTTTGCCTCTTTTGTGCTCCCTGTTTCAAACTTTGTTACACAGGCTAAGTATTGGGAGTAAAAGAGCTCATATTGTCATTTGTTTATAATTTCCTATTGATTTTAGGGCTTTTGCGGGGAGGGGGGGCAGGCATTACAAAGTAATTATTTTTAAAAAACTTTGCTGCCATGTGGTTAATCTGCAGCATTCTGCTGTTTTGTGCTGTGCAGCAAAGGGACTCAGTTATGCATAGAAAGTAAAAGTGAAAGTGAAATCGCTCAGTCGTGGCCGACTCTTTGCAACCCCATGGACGGTAGCCCACCAGACTAGCGTGGATTCTTTTCATATTCTTTCCCATCCTGGTTTATCACAGGAGATTGGATAAGGTTTCCTGTGCTGCTCAGTAGGAAATTGTTTACCCATCCTGTATATAGCAGGTTTGTGTCTGCTAATCCCAAGTTCCCCGGATATATGGAACACTTCAAAAAATTAATTTTAAGATGGTTAACTAGTCGGGTGTCACCTTAAGTATAGATTTATTTTTCCAATGCCTGGTCACCACCGTTTCTATGTTAAAAATATAATCCTATCTGGGCCAGATAGATTCTACTAGTTTCTTCCGATTTATTCTGCCTGTTTCTTCTCTGGGCTCTGTGTCCTGGGAAGCTGGCCTCGGGGGTTTCAGACATTGGGAACCTCTCTTGGTAGGGGCTCAAGGTGGGAGGAAGGGGCGGCCAGGTTCCTCATGCCGAGGTCCCCTGCTATACGGCTCGCTCACTCTGTCTCTTCACTGCTCTCATGGTTCCTCATCTTCTTGACCCAAATCTCTGCCTCTGGTCTTGCAGGAATCTCACTCCGCTCCTTCCTTTTGGGGAGGAGGCTTAGCATTGCAAGATTAAACAGAAAAGAGAAAGTCGGGGGGGGAGCATACTGACACCAAAACTTACATCACTTACTTGCTATTTATCTGAACTACAGACTAACCGGGCACCTTACATTTGATCTAGGGGTGACAGGATGGTTAGCTCTGCCCTCCTGGGTTCTTTCTGTGGTTTCCTACCACACCCACATGTTACAAGTGGATCCTCTGTAAATAAATCCTCCTCAAATTTTCTCTATTTGATGAAGCCTCTGGTTTCCTCACTGACACACAGTCTTGTCTCTCTTTTCAGCAACCAACTGAGTTCAAAGTAAATTAACTTGTTGCTTTCTTGGTGTATCTTGATTTATACCTGCATTAAAAAGAAAGCATGCCTGTACTATTTCAATGTAAAAACATACGGTCAGCAACTCTTTTAGGCTGCAGAATGCAATAGATTGTGTCCAGAGTGGCAGGAAAAGCCTGCACCTATAGGACCACGTGTCAGATGCCTCAGCTGTGTGCCGTTTAGTCTGGAGAATGTGTGACCCAATTTCATCACTCACAGCACTTTCTTTCCATCCAGGTTATATCCTGTGTTAATAGCGTAACCCTAAGGATCACGGGGAAAACGAATCAAAGTTTACATTTTCTTCGTGGTCCCTTCATTGCATAGCTGTGTGTCCTTCAGCAAGGTGGCTGGTCTCCAAAACCTATGACTTACATATTATAATAATGGGTAAATGCCTTAGGTTTTTTTTTTTTTTAAGTTTAGTATACATTTACTAAGACGATCTTTGGGGTTTAGTTTTCTCATCATTAAAATGGAGATAGTAATAGGTAACTGATGCAAACCTGCTCTATAGCACAGGGAACCCTACTCCGTGCTCTGCGGTGACCTAAGTGGGAAGGAAATCCAAAAAAGAGGGGATATATGTATACAGATAGCTGATTCACTTTGCTGTACAGCAGAAACTAATACAACATTGTAACTATGCACCAATAAAAATTAAAACTGTCTAAACAATAAATAAAATAGAGATAGTAATAGTGCCTGTGACAATTTCATGACTTAAGCAGAGCACATGGAGAAAGTATGAGGTGTTAGTAGCTACTACTCACATAAACTAAAGTATTGCTCTATTGCCAAATCTGAGTATGTCTAGTCAAAGATCTGGTTTTTCCAGTAGTCATGTATGGATGTGAGAGTTGGACCATAAAGAAAGCTGAGCGCCGAAGAATTGATGCTTTTGAACTGTGGTGTTGGAGAAGACTCTTGCGTGTCCCTTGGACTGCAAGGAGGTCCAACCCATCCATCCTAAAGGAAATCAGTCCTGAATATTCATTGGAAGGACGGATGCTGAAGCTGAAATTCCAATCCTTTGTCCACTTGATGCAAAGAACTGACTTATTGGAAAAGACCCTGATGCTGGGAAAGATTGAGGGCAGGAGGAGAAGGGAACGACAGAGGATGAGATGGTTGGATGGCACCACCAACTCGATGGACATGAGTTTGAGCAAGCTCCAGGAGTTGGTGATGGACAGGGAAGTCTGGTGTGCTGCAGTTCATGGGGTCACAAAGAGTTGGACACGACTGAGCGACTGAACTGTAACTGCAGTTTGTATCTGCTAATCCCAAACTCCCGATTTATCGCTCCCCCTCTCCCCCTTCAGTCCTAAGTTTGTTCTCTGTGTCTGTGAGTCTGCTTCTGTCTTGTAAATAAGCTCACTTGAGTCATGTTAGATTCCACATGTGAGTGATATCATGTAATGTCTGTCTTTCTGATTTACTTCCCTTACTAGGATAATCTCTAGGTCCATTTATGTTGCTGCAGTATTTCGTTCTTTTTATGGCTGAGCAATATTCCATTGTGTGTATATGCACCACATCTTCTTTATCCACCCCTCTGTCCACGGACATCTAGGTTGCTTCCAGGGCTTGGCTGTCGTAAATAATGCTGTAAAGAACGCTGCAGTGCATGTGTCTCTTTGTGTGAGGGTTTTCCCTGGGTGCATGCCCAGGACTCGTATTGCTGGATCATATGGCAGCTCCATTTTCAGTTTTTTAAAGAACCTCCCAACTGTTTTCCACAATGCCTGCACAATTTATCAGAGAAAGCATTTTCATATTCAGTACCTATATTTCTCATCCAAAGAGTCTCCCTCCCTCCCTCCCACATCCCCCCATTCATACCCACACGTGCACCCAACACACTCTAAAATAGAAACAGCACCTTCATGATATCAGGGGGGGAAGACTGCTTGCCTGTCGTTCAGGAGTTTAACCCTTGGCCGTGTTCACACTTTGACCTGGTGATTCTTTGATGGGAGCCGGGGGCAGGCATTAGCAGACCTGAGCAAGGCAGGAAGTGAGCACCGTCCCTGACCTCTCTCCACCCACTAGATGTCAGTGCAACCCCCCTCCATCCATGCTGACGAAAACACTGTCCAGACCTTGCCAAGGTCAGGAGGGCCAAGATCCCATCTTTGGAGATTCTTCTGTACAGGGTGTCACAGTGTAGAGCACTTTTTATCCTCCTGTTAGCATAACAGTAAGCCTGAAATTGGTTTATTGGGTTCTTTCACAGCTTAAACCAGTTTTGCATTAGCCTTCTTATAGATTGATATTATATGTTGACATTCTTTGCCTTAACAATCTCACTGCTGCTGCCACGGCTGCTAAGTCGCTTCAGTCGTGTCCGACTCTGTGCAACCCCAGAGACGGCAGCCCACCTAAATATGATGTCGACGTGTACTGTGAGATGACAGGTAAAGCAAGAATGGTGGGTTATTTTATTATTTATTCTTATTTTTTTTTAATTAAGGCAGGATGCAATGGACAGATTTACTACCTGTCTTCAAATTAATTAGGGAAAGTTTCCGAGGGGTGGAAGCTTGTTGTTGTTTTTTTTTTGTCTTTTGAAGCAATAGCATGCAATAAAACCATCACAGATTGTATTAAATTTTGATTTGTATGTGAACCAGCGAGTTGACTTGAAATGTCAAAGTCATTAAACCACTGTGGTTCTGCTTCCTCGGTGGAGGAGCTGTCAGACGCAATTTCCCCTGGACGAGCCCAGTGTGTACAAAGGGACAGACCTCAGAGGAGGAGAGCAAAGCATCTGGAGGAGCAAGGCGCTCACAGAGTCACCTGAAGTCTGGGAGTAGAGGAAGCCCTCTTCCAGATCACGAATGAACCACACAGCAGCATATATTTAGCAAATCCTTCAGAACACTGCTCGTGACTTCCTATCAGTCCAAATTAGAGATAACCTTTCACTGCAATAAAGAAATGATTAGATTGTCAGTCTCCCTGAAATGCACGCATGCATCTGGGAGATATTCCCAGTTTCAGTTCCTCTCATTCATTCCTGTTTCTCCTCGGACTCCCTGAATCCAGATGATTTCGCCCCGAGAGGAAGCACGTCAGGACGACGTTCAGGCTCATGCTTAATGACTAAGGCCTTCTGAGACACCTCACTGGAAAGCTGCCCTATGGTTTGCTAACTGAACGAGCAGGGTGGCAGAGAAAAGGCCTTTACTGTTCTTTTTAGACGGCCTCACACATTTACCCTCAGCTCTTGGTAAAGAAGAATCGATTCATCTCACAACCTCCGCTGTTGCCATAGCACCCACCTGGATGTAGCTGGAGAGAAGCACCCACTGTTCTTGTTCAGTCTCTAAGTCACGTCATACTTTGCAACCCCATGGACCACAATACACCAGGCTCCCCTGTCCCCGACTATCTCCCAGACTTTGCTCAAATTCACATCCACTGAGGCGGTGATGCCATCCAACCATCTCATCCTCCACCACCCCTTCTCTTTCTGCCTTCAATAATTATAAAAGCTTACACATATCAACCATACAGGAACTATTTGTTAATAAATGATCTGTCCTAATACTTACAAATGCAAAGCATAACTCCATCCTGGTAAATCAAGTCTGGGAAGACATAGCCGTTGGCTTGAATTTTTGAGGAAGGTTTTGTGGAGCTTGCACAGGTCTTAAAGGACCATACAGATTGCAAACAGTGCAGCAAAGGTAATAGGAAGTCTTGGAAAGTGGCAGGCAAGAAGAGATTAAAATAGGGAAATTCATAGGAATTCTAGGAAAGCTCTGTTCTATTTAAGAAGATATTAAGCTAGAATTGGCTTATGTCATAACCTGTTCATGATAAGAGGAAATCTTTTTAAAATTCAATCCTCTAAGCATAGGCCTTGCAGATGTGGAAAAAATGTCACAGGAAGCTATGTTCAATTCCCTCTTGGCTAAACTTTCATACTTGTGGCCAATATTAAAAAAAGAAAAAGAATAAAGAAATCTTGTTTCCTTATGACTTAGGGTAAAAGATTTATCCCAGTGTTTTCTCTTCCAATAAATGGTGACCCAGGAGTATAAACAGGTACCTCCTGGTATAATATATTCTGCAGGACTTTGAAGCCTGCATAGAGTGAAAAAGGAAGTGTGTGGCATAGTGATTAATGTTTGTACCAATCTAAATTTTATGACACCACCTGAGTTACTGTTAAAATGACAATAGAACTCTACCTATATAAACATCTTTCCCTCAGTCTTCTGGAAGAGAAATTTGTCCCAGTTAAATCAACTTAACTTTGTGGTCTATTAAGACATAGCATCTTTGAATTAGATGTTATCATTAATAACTAAGCAACTGAATTCAAAGTCTTATCACTTTTGAAGTAGAATAAAGAAACAAGGAGCTATATTAGTTTTCACCATGTAGTATCATCTACAAACAGTGGAAAATAGGTTATGGACTTGAATTTAAATTAACTCTTTTTATTTGCAAGTAACTAGTCAAGAGAGACCAATATCAGAGAAGCCAGGACTTAAAACAAGGGAAATCACTCTTCTGGAAAATTTAACACCTGGAAAATAGATTCCACTAAATAAAAGATGTTTTACAGTAGAAATAAAAGCCTACCCAACATTATGGTGATTGCAGTTAGAGACAAGGATTATATGTTGTCTTTCTATAAACTCTGAGAGCAGGAAATTTCAGGGTGTATGGATTGAGAAGAAAAAGATAGCTTTAATGTGAAAGAACTCTTCACATTAATTAGGCATAAACCAGATTAATATTACAATAATATTTCCCCAAAGCAACTTCCAGTTTGACATGCCAGTTAACTTTTTTCAAGATATCCTATGCAAATACAGTATTTTAAATTATTACTCTAAAGCAGGTTAATATGATTCTGGAATTATTCAGTAATCTCTAACTTGGTATACTCTGTAGAAATCATGTTCTCTTTGGGACTTTCATTCCTCAGAATTGCCATTACACCATTACATTTTCACTTATAAAATCAATTTAGTTATATTAAGACAGTTATTATTTCCCGCTATCGCCTGTGCTAGGCAGGGATGTGTGGGAATAGTGCCCATACTGACTTTACTTCATTTAAGAGGAGGAGTTTATTAAGAATGCAGTAGGGCTAGGATGGGGACTTCCCTGGTGGCTTAGTGAAATAAAAGCAAAAATAAACAAATGGGACCTAATTAACCTTAAAAGCTTCCGCACATCAAAGGAAACTATTAGCAAGGTGAAAAGACAGCCTTCAGAATGGGAGAAAATAATAGCAAATGAAGCAACTGACAAACAACTAATCTCAAAAATATACAAGCAACTCCTACAGCTCAACTCCAGAAAAATAAATGACCCAATCAAAAAATGGGCCAAAGAACTAAATAGACATTTCTCCAAAGAAGACATACAGATGGCTAACAAACACATGAAAAGATGCTCAACATCACTCATTATCAGAGAAATGCAAATCAAAACCACTATGAGGTACCATTTCACACCAGTCAGAATGGCTGCGATCCAAAAGTCTACAAATAATAAATACTGGAGAGGGTGTGGAGAAAAGGGAACCCTCTTACACTGTTGGTGGGAATGCAAACTAGTACAGCCACTATGGAGAACAGTGTGGAGATTCCTTAAAAAACTGGAAATAGAACTGCCTTATGATCCAGCAATCCCGCTGCTGGGCATACACACTGAGGAAACCAGAATGGAAAGAGACACGTGTACCCCAATGTTCATCGCAGCACTGTTTATAATAGCCAGGACATGGAAGCAACCTAGATGTCCATCAGCAGATGAATGGATAAGAAAGCGATGGTACATATACACAATGGAGTATTACTCAGCCATTAAAAAGAATACATTTGAATCAGTTCTAATGAGGTGGATGAAACTGGAGCCTATTATACAGAGTGAAGTAAGCCAGAAGGAAAAACAACAATACAGTATACTAACGCATATATGTGGAATTTAGAAAGATGGTAACAATAACCCTGTGTATGAGACAGCAAAAGAGACACTGATGTATAGAACAGTCTTATGGACTCTGTGGGAGAGGGAGAGGGTGGGAAGATTTGGGAGAATGACATTGAAACATGTAAAATATCATGTAAGAAATGAGTCACCAGTCCAGGTTCGATGCACGATACTGGATGCTTGGGGCTGGTGCACTGGGACGACCCAGAGGGAGGGTATGGGGAGGGAGGAGGGAGGAGGGTTCAGGATGGGGAACACATGTATACCTGTGGCGGATTCATTTTGATGTTTGGCAAAACTAATACAATTATGTAAAGTTTAAAAAAAAAAAAAAAAGAATGCAGTAGGGCTAGGATGGGGGCTTCCCTGGTGGCTCAGTGGTAGAGAATCCACCTTCCAATGCAGGAGACGCAGTTTCAACCCCCGGGTTGGGAATATCCCCTGGAGAAGGAAACGGCATCCCATTTCAGGATTCTTGCTGGAAAACTCCATGGACAGAGTAGCCTGGCAGACGATAGTCTGCAAAGAGTCGAACACAACAGAGCGTACTTGCATGTACAATATCCCAGTTTATCAATGGAAGAAACATCCAAGGTTATTTTGGAACTAAGATTAATGATCGTGCCTGCTTTCCTTCATCCAAGGGACTGATGCTTTACTACTGTACAAATTGGCTTATGATGTCTGATGTCAGAAAGTTTCAGCTTCCCTCCCCCGCCATTTTCTCACTTTTGTGTGTGTGTGTGTGTGTGCGTGTTATAGTTGCAGAGGTGGGATATGGCTTTACTGACAAAGATTTATCACTGAAATAACGTTAATCATGGAAGTATTAGCAGGCAACCAGTTAGGGAGTGTTCCTACTGCAGCTATATAATTCAATTTGTTTTACATTTTAATACAAATGTGTACTCCTATCCTCAATAAGGTATTTTAAAATATAAGTTTGGGTACTTTGTTATGTCTTTAAAAAATAAAAATAAAAAAAAATAAAAAGACAACTCTTTGACAGCACCATTAGAATTTTCAAATCCCGTAGACTTAATCCTGAAGCTCTCTACTGATGACAAGGTTTTCTAAAGGATTTGAGAGTATTTAGTAAATCCTCTATGTTTTCTAAAATGAAGCACAATTCCATATTCCTTGCAGAAGTTCTGATTCTGTGCACACTGCAGTTTTATGAATGAAACATAAGAATGGAGACTGAGTACAGGTTTAAAATATCCATACTATAAAAGATAATTGTGAAAAATCCTTCTGTGAATGAGTAAGTGCTTCTGAGATGACATCGCAGACAGGTGCTAATTCACTTGGAAAGTCATCCCCTCGCTCCTAACCCCTCAGGTCACAAGGTGTCTAAAATAATTTTGTGGAGAAAGTAGGGAACAGCTGCTGGAAGAGTGTGGCTTTTCTGTTTTTCATTCCTGGGTATGTAGCTGCCAAAACGAAACCATTAATAAGAGACCCTACGTGACGTTGCAATGTGCAAACCTGACCGCCTCCTGGGCGTGAGACCTATCACATACTATTTTTCTTTATAATCATTCCCACAGAACAGTGAAGGTGAGCGAGTTAAGGATTTGAGTTTTTAGCTCAGCCCTTGAAAAGTGAAAATAGCTCATTTTCTCTTTGACCATCCTGCTCATCTGATGTATACTGAACACACGCAGGACATTTTCAATCTCTTTAGGTAGGAGAGCACAGTAATTCAGTGCACTGAGAGGAGAAACTCTCCTAAAGAAAGCAACAGACCTCAAGATGTTCTAGGTTTTTTCTTTTTTTTATTTTTTGATGTGAACCGTTTTTTAAGTTTTTATTGAATTTGTTACAATATTGCTCCTGTTTCATGCTTTGGTTTTTTTGGCCACCAAAAAACATATTAAGAAGAGGTGGCAAGAATACACAGAAGAACTGCACAAAAAAATCTTCACGACCCAGATAATCACGATGGTGTGATCATTCATCTAGAGCCAGACATCCTGGAATGTGAAGTCAAGTGGGCCTTAGAAAGCATCACTACGAACAAAGCTAGTGGAGGTGATGGAATTCCAGTTGAGCTCTTTCAAATCCTGAAAGATGATGCTGCGAAAGTGCTGCACTCAGTATGCCAGCACATTTGGAAAAGTCAGCAGTGGCCACAGGACTGGAAAAGCTCAGTTTTCATTCCAATCCCAAAGAAAGGCAATGCCAAAGAATGCTCAAACTACCACACAATTGTACTCATCTCACACGCTAGTAAAGTAATGCTCAAAATTCTCCAAGCCAGGCTTCAGCAATACGTGAACCATGAACTTCCAGATGCCCAAGCTAGTTTTAGAAAAGGCAGAGGAACCAGAGATCAAATTGCCAACATCCACTGGATCATGGAAAAAGGAAGACAGTTCCAGAAAAATATCTATTTCTGCTTTATTGACTATGCCAAAGCCTTTGACTGTGTGGATCACAATAAATTGTGGAAAATTCTTCAAGAGATGGGAATACCAGACCACCTGACCTGCCTCTTGAGAAACCTATATACAGGTCAGGAAGCAACAGTTAGAACTGGACATGGAACAACAGACTGGTTCCAAATAGGAAAAGGAGTGTGTCAAGGCTGTATATTGTCACCCTGCTTATTGAACTTCTATGCAGAGTACATCATGAGAAATGCTGGACTGGAAGAAGCACAAGCTGGAATCAAGATTGCTGGGAGAAATATCAATAACCTCAGATATGCAGATGACACCACCCTTATGGCAGAAAGTGAAGAGGAACTCAAAAGCCTCTTGATGAAAGTGAAAGTGGAGAGTGAAAAAGTTGGCTTAAAGCTCAACATTCAGAAAACTGAGATCATGGCATCTGGTCCCATCACTTCATGGGAAATAGATGGGGAAACAGTGGAAACAGTGTCAGACTTTATTTTTTGGGTTCCAAAATCACTGCAGATGGTGACTGCAGCCATGAAATTAAAAGACGCTTACTCCTTGGAAGGAAAGTTATGACCAACCTAGATAGCATATTGAAAAGCAGAGATACTACTTTGCCAACAAAGGTCCGTCTAGTCAAAGCTATGGTTTTTCCTGTGGTCATGTATGGATGTGAGAGTTGGACTGTGAAGAAGGCTGAGCGCCGAAGAATTGATGCTTTTGAACTGTGGTGTTGGAGAAGACTCTTGAGAGTCCCTTGGACTGCAAGGAGATCCAACCAGTCCATCCTAAAGGAGATCAGTTCTGAGTGTTCATTGGAAGGACTGATGCTGAAACTGAAACTCCAATACTTTGGCCACCTCATGCAAAGAGTTGACTCATTGGAAAAGACTCTGATGCTGGGAGTGATTGGAGGCAGGAGGAGAAGGGGATGACAGAGGATGAGATGGCTAGATGGCATCACTGACTCGATGCACATAAGTTTGAGTGAACTCCGAGAGTCGGTGATGGACAGGGAGGCCTGGTGTGCTGTGATTTATGGGGTCACAAAGAGTCGGACATGACTGAGTGACTGAACTGAACTGAACTGAAACATGTGGAATCTTAGTTCCCGACCAGGGATCGAATCATCACCCTCTGCAATGGAAGATAAAGTCTTAACCACTGGACTGCCAAGGAAGACCCAAGATGCTCTCGGTTTAAGAACAGGATCAGGGCTTTACTGGTGACTCAGTGGTAAAGAATCTGCCTGGCAGTGCATGAGAGTAGCATTTGATCCCTGTTCTGGGAGGATCTCACATGCCATAGAGCAACTAAGCCTGTGAACCACAACTATTGAGCCTGTGCTATGGAGCCTGGGGGTTCACAGCTACCGAGCCTGCACGCCCTCCAGCCCATGCTCCCCAGCTAGAGAGTAGCCCCTACTTGCGTCAACTAGAGAAAAGCCCGCACAGCAATGAAGATCCAGCGTGGCCAAAAATAAACAAAAGACTTTAAAAGAACAGAATCAGAGCTAGAGTATATCTATCTTTGCACATGTGTGTGTACATAGAATGGATCATATGTGTGGATATATATCCATATATGTTTATATGTAGATAGACAGAGAGATACTGGATCCATAAAGAAGTTCACACCACTCTAAAATGACTACTAATACATGAGACTGTAGAAAAGTTAGGTCCCAATCTCAATAACTGAGACAAGTTTAACTGCCTGGAAGCTTAAATCATATCTCTGAAAACAATATCCAACATCTAATGGTACAAATATACCAGACAACTCTTGGTATAAATAGGCAGATGGCCAATAACAGCACTTAATTTATAAAATATTTAGACAAGACATGAGAGAAATTCAGGCTGATGTGAGCTGACTGCACAGTCATAGCATTTTAGCAGCATTAGAAAATTAGGGATTCAAGTGCTTCCTTGTCGAAAGCAAGGGAACCAAAATTCAGAGTTGATTTACTTAAGAGCCTACAGCTCTTGAAGAGCAAAGCAAAATTTATGTCCTCTTTCTACTCTGATTCCAACGTTGTTTCACAAAAACCAGGATAATCTTTGATGTCTGGTATTTATAGGTAATCAAGGAGAAATTAAATGGTATGTTTTGCTATTAAGATTTCACAGGCAAAGGGAAACTCTGATTCAGTTCTCAAACTTACAATGTATTTGGGCCCCCAAACACACAGAAAGGTATGGGTAACACATACATTAGCAACACCCAGGAAACTGAACACCTTTCCTGAGTTACGTCATAACCTTTTAAGAACGATCTTGTTTTGCGTTTTGGCCCTGACCAGTACTTAGAAATGAAATACTCGTGTAATGACTAGTTGTGATCCTGTGCGTTAACTCGAAGTAGAAATGGCAAGAGTGCTGTAATGGTATCAATGCAGATAACTAACTTGACGAAAAGAAAAATGGGGGGGAAAAAGAAGAATTTCTACTAGAATAAGTCAGTTTGGAATTTATCCCACAAAAACTAACATGCATTTTATCCTCTTCATTCTTTCTTCCTTGTTACTTTGAAAATAGTGCAAAAAATATACATACAATAGTTATCTAAAGAAAGACACTGGGAACACAGCCTAAGAAAACTACCAAAAGTACATTTGCAAACATAAATCAGCATAAGGCTTGTAAAAACACAAGAGAGGGCTGCATTCTTGGGCACTAAACCAGAGGGGTGTTGGTTGCTTTAGAAATCATTTCTACGTTGTCCTTAAATTACTAAGAACCCCAGATGTGCCCTTTTAAAACACCAATAGCTCCATGCACATTTTACAGCAATTTTTAAACACCAAAAATCCAGCCAGGCAGTTGCACATAGTCCTTGCTTATGGAAAGTTCTAATGATGAGAACTCGCATCCGTTAAGCGCATAGTACAGTCCAGGCGTTTAGTCTTCACAAATTCTAGTTATGATTTCTATCTTAGAGAGGAAGTGCAAAGAGTTTGTTTGTTTTTTCCCCCCAGAGTTCATATAGCAGGAAGTTGTAATGCCAATATCCAAACCCAAGTTCATTTGAGTCCAAACTACAAGGCTTTTCACTCTGTTGTGCAGTCATAGACTTTCTGCATCCCACAAAGCTCAATCAGTCAAGCTCTCTCTCTCTCTCTCTCTCATCTTTCCTTGCAGGCTTGGAATGTTGAGGGAATCGGTTGAAAGAGAGCTATTTTATGCACTCTAGATACATTTGTAGTTATTAAGATTTCTATCCCAGGATGCTGGGGTTGGGTAGCCAGCTAATCCTCTGACAAAGTGCAGCCATAAAACTGGGTAAAATTGTCAAAACCAGACCTTTCAGGTCGCCGAACAGTCCAGAACTTGACCAGTGCTGAATATCAGGGTGAGCAGGATTTACATGATGCTACTGAACTCTGGGTAAGGGCAGCGTGAGTCTGCTCCCGTGACCACACTCCTTCTGTTCAAGACAGTTCAACCCGGGAGGGTCAGGCTCTGAACACCAGAGCTTTGCGGTCACTGCCAGAGAGCATACAGGACTTTGAACGTCGTCCGTCCAGTGGTGATGGTTAATGTTATGCGTCCCCTGACTAGGTCACACATGCCTGGAAAACATGTTAAACTATATTTTGGAGTGTGTCTGTGAAGATGTTTCAGGAAGATATTAGCATTTGAATCTTTATACTGGGGAAAGCAGTCTCCCCTCCCCAGTGCGGCTTCCCTGGTAGCTGGTTGAAAAAACAAAAAACATCTGCCTGCCAACGCAGAAGACGTGGGTTCGAACGCTGGGTTGGGAAGATCCCCTAGAGGAGGAAATGGCAACCCACTCCAGTGTTCCTGTGTCTGACTCTTTCGCGATTCCATGAACTGTAGCCTGCCGGGTCCAGCCCCGCTGGATCCAAGGAATTCCAAGCTGGGAGGGCGTCGGCAAGGATCAGGAAACAATTGCTTAATTAAACGTTAATTAAGGATATAAAGAGTGGTTAAATAAGGATAACTCAGTGAGGAAATTCAGTGGAGAAAAGAGGCTGAATAATTCAGCCAGAAGGTGAGAGAAAGAACGACATGGGGAGACCAAGCTTCGGTGAACAAGGCCCGCACTTTATTTTCCAAAGTAGTTTTTATACCTTAAGTTATGCATAGAGGATAATGGGGGAAGGGGTAGAGTCAGGCAGCAAGCCAGGCTTTCTTCCTGCAAACTTATCATATGCAAAAGTTTGGGTGATTTGCATCATCTTCTGGCCCAGAGGCCTGTTAACATTTTAAGACCCTTATTTTTCTCTAAAGGTGATTATTCTAAAAGCATTAGATAAAGTTGCATTCCTATAGGGCAAAGGTGTGGTGGGCTACAACAAGAAAAAGAATTAACTCAAGGGTCCAAGGTTACAAACATTAAAGCTACTACTTACACCAATTGTATTAATCAATACACTGCCAGGGACACAGCAGGTAAGGGATATGGAGACTTAGCAGCAAACACTGGCCCGACAAGTGAAAATCCCTTCACCAATACAATTTCTAATCAATCTTTTAACTGCTCGAAGGAATCTGTATTTAGACAGTTTAGAACATCTCATGCCTCTCACAGTTGGGAGGTTGTGAACAATCACATGTGGCAGGAAAAACCTATTCAGGCAGGCTAGAGGACTTCCAAAGGAGTTTGTAGGTTGAAACACTATCACACCCAGGAACTTTATTAACTGGAGCTGTAAGCTAACTCTTTTTTTCAGAGAGAGGTAGTGGGGGACAGCCCCCCGTAAAGTCAGAGGTGTAGGTGAGAGCACAAAGCAGAAAGTAGGCAGACTCTGGTTTTGGGGGTAGATGCCCGAGAATTTCCAGGGGGACTCCTGAGGCTCGATCCCGCCTTTGCGTATGCCGAGCCTCCTTCCTCATGACCTTTGCCACGGGCAGAGCTCCTGCTCCCGGCAGTAGCCCGCAAGGCTACTCTGTCTATTCCTCTAGGGAATGGCTATCCACTCCAGGATTCTTGCCTGGAGAATTCCATGGACAGAGGAGCCTGGTGGGCTACAGTCCCCTGGGGTCGAAAAGAGCTGGACATGACTCAGGGACTAACACGCACGCAAAAGCCTCCGTGTGCGGGTTTTTCTGTGCACATGGGTTTTCAGCTCTTTGCGTAAATGCTAAGTAGTGAGATTGCTGGTTTGGTGTGCTGAGTTTGTAATAAACTGCTATATTGTTCTCCAAAGTGGCTGGACCCTTTTCATCCTCAGCAGCAATGAATGGGAATTGCGGCTGTCTCCTTTCTTTGCCAGCATTTGGTGTTGTCAGCCATTCTGGACTGTGGCCATCCGCGGGCAGAGTGGCATCTTGCTGTTCGAATCTGCATTTCTCTAAGGACATGTGGCGCAGAGCATCTTTTCATATGCTTATTTGCCATCTGCACATCTTTTTGAGTGAGGTGTCTGTTCAGATCTTTTGCCCATTTTTAAAAATTGAGTTGTTAATTTTCCTTTTGTTGAGATTTAAGAATTCCTTTTTTTAAAAATATGTTTTATGTGGATCACTTTTACAGTCTTCCTTGAATTTGTGACAATATTGCTTCTATTTTTGTTTTTTTGCCTGCAAGGCACGTGAAATCTTAGCTCCTGACCAGGGATCAAACACACACCCCTTGCACTGCAAGACCACGTCTTAACCACTGCACTGCCGGGGAAGTCCCGAGAATTCTTTATCTCTTTTGAAGTGAAACTTCTTGAGGTCGTTGTCAAGAGTGTGCCCTGTAGATGACTGAAAGGTGGAAGGGTGATGATGGTTTTGGTGGCGGGACTTCCCCAATCACATCAGCCATTCATTCCTTCCACCCTATGGTGCCACCCTTAGGGCGAAAGTGAAGAGGAACTAAAGAGCCTCTTGATGAAGGTGAAAGAGGAGAGTGAAAAAGGTGGCTTAAAGCTCAACATTCAGAAAACGAAGATCATGGCATCCCGTCCCATCACTTCATGGGAAATAGATGGGGAAACAGTGGCTGACTTTATTTTTCTGGGCTCCAAAATCACTGTAGATGGTGACTGCAGCCATGAAATTAAAAGACACTTACACCTTGGAAGAAAAGCTGTGACCAAACTAGGCAGCATATTAAAAAGCAGAGATATTACTTTGCCAGCAAATGTCCATGTAGTCAAAGCTATGTTTTTTCCAATAGCCATGTACGGATGTGAGAGTTGGTCTATAAAGAAAGCTGAGCGCCGAAGAACTGATGCTTTTGAACTGTGGTTTTAGAGAAGACTTTTGAGAGTCCCTTGGACTGCAAGGAGATCCAATCAGTCCATCCTAAAGAAAATCAGTCCTGAATATTCATTGGAAGGATTGATGTTAAAGCTGAAACTCCAATATTTTGGCCACCTCACAAGAAGAGCTGACTTATTGGAAAAGCCCCTGATGCTGGGAAAGATTGAAGGTGAGAGGAGAAGGGGACAATAGAGGATGAAATGGTTGGATGGCATCACTGACTCAACGGAAATGAGTCTGAGTCAACTCCAGGAATTGGTGATGGATAGGGAGGCCTGGTGTGCTGCAGTCCATGGGGTTGCAGAGTTGGACACAGCTGAGTGACTGAACTTCATTCCTAGCATGTGGGAAATCCCCACTGCTATCATAATGACATTTACTTTTCCAAATGAAATCATTCTGGAGTAAGGTGGGAAATGATCCTTGCTTAGGTTTGACCAGACATAAAGCACCAAACTCCAGGAGATGGTGATGGACAGGGAGGCCTGGCGTGCTGCAATTCATGGGGTCGCAAAGAGTCAGACACGACTGAGTGACTGAACTGAACTGAAGTACCAAAAATGAATCCTAAAAGCTGCCAAACTCTGCCTCTTTTCTACTTAAAAAAAAAAAAAAATTTTTTTTTCTTAAAAAATTTTTTTTCCTTAGTAGAGTGCATGTTGAATTATAGAATCACCCTGTTCTCACTCCCAGTGCACATATTTACAGAGAATGACTAGATGATCGCAGATCAGTAGACACAACATGGCCCGGGATACATTTCTTTTCCTCTCAGATTCCGAAACCCAGGTTATATCGGCTTGGCTATCTGGGATTGGAAACCAGTTTGCTTTGCATCCTTGTTGAGAGTTGACTTAAAACCTTCAAATTCTAAAATGTTTTACATGAAGAACAGCAGCTTCAACCTAACAGAAACTACTTCCATAAACGGTTTTTAATGATGAGTGTAAGAACGGCTGTGCTGACTCAATCTGGGGCTCACTAAACGTCTTAGGCTCCTGTTTTCCTGATCATAAATAAGTCCTCCATCCTGGAGAAAAGTAACATAAAATCAACACCAATTTCAAACAAAAAAGGAGAATGATATAGAAAAATATGTTCAGTTTTTTTCCCCCCCCAAAATGCATATGCTTGAAAATATACTACAAAGCCATCAGAAAGCACCATTAGGGAAATTTTCCATCTAGGTTATACACACCCATATTTTGATCACTTCCCCCAGAAAGAGCTTGGTCATGTGTTGAGGGGGTCCTTTTATAAGTATCAAAAGAACATGCAAGAACTGTGCAAATAGGAATTACTTCTGTTATTAGAATTATATCAGCTATGCCTATAAAGTACATATAGAATAGAATATAGATCTCCTAGCCTCGAAATGATGTTTATCAACCCTACAAATCACGTCCCTGAGAATTACATCAACATTTCTCACTTCAAAATATACAAAGAATTCTTAAAGTTCATCAGCAACAAAAGACAAAATACCTAATTTTAAAATGGGCAAAAGACCTGAACAGACACCTCACTAAAGAAGATAAACGAAATTTAGGTGTAAATTTAGTGAAATCAGTGCATATATTTCAGGAATAGCGTAAATTAAGCTTAGGAATAGTGTAAATTAATAAAACCCCTGAAAAAAAAGCAATTTAAAAATACATTTGTTTAGCCACAAAAAATAAATATTGGTGGGGGGAGGGCGTCTATAACATCATTCTTGTTTTCTACCAAAAGTTTCTGATTTGAAAACTAGAGAGGAAGTTAAAATTTGCAAGGTTTTCCTCTAGTTATTATAGTTTTCACACAATCTGCTGTTTCTTCTGTACTTTTCATAAATGACTTAGGATAGCAGGGAAGTATACTTCCTGCCAATGACTTTCCCTGTAAGCCAGGTAAGTAAGCCAGGTAAGTTATGCTCGTTTACTATTTGGATGATAGTGTTAATTTGAATTAGAAGACAGAGGCTTTCTCTAGGCATAGCTGAGACACGGAAAGAAGCTTGTAGCTGCTCAATGACACAGAAATTTTTATTTATTGAGCCTTAAAAGTTAAAAAGAAAAAATCCTATAGCACAAGATTTTGACAAGTTTAGAATAATGTCCTAAGATTTGCATGTCTGAGCTGGAAATATTGCTTCCTCAATCTCTTCCTCATATTACCTTATTTTCTGCCTTGGATGAGGGGTTCGCAGAGAGTGGAGGAGGTGAGGTAAGTCATTTCACCTAAATTTCAGTTTTGTTTATCACAAAACAGAGAAAATAAAACTCAACCTGCACAAACTTGTTGGGAGGGGCAATAAATTCATAGCTGTGAACTCTGTGCCAATAATGTCTATTCCAAGAAAAAATGCTCTTTTTATTACTCATCACTCTGTACAAATGGAAAATGTGAAAGGGGAATGAACATCTGTGCCTCTCAGCCATGCCCCTCTTCCAGGTTACGTCAAAGGGCACAAGGGGCTGCCCTGAGGCACAGCGGGCTTTCTCCTGGTGTTCACCGTCTTCCAGTGTTTAACTGCCACTAACGCAAGTGGTGTTGGAGAAGACTCTTGAGGGTCCCTTGGACTGCAAGGAGATCCAACCAGCCCATCCTAAAGGAGATCAGTCCTGGGTGTTCATTGGAAGGACTGATGCTGAACCTGAAACTCCAATACTTTGGCCACCTGATGCTAAGGGCTGACTCATTGGAAAAGACCCTGATGCTGGGAAAGATTGAAGGCAGGAGGAGAAGGGGACGACAGAGGATAACATAGTTGATGGCATCATCGACTCTATAGCCACGAGTTTGAATAAGCTTGGGGAGCTGGTGATGGTCAGGGAGGCCTGGTGTGCTGCAGTCCATGGGGTCACAAAGAGTTGGACACGACTGAGCAATTGAACTGAACACAAGCTGAAGGGATAGCCTTGGTACTTTGTGCATCTTTTCAAATCTCCTTCTGTCTGCTGACCATGACATTCATGTGTCCAGCTTTCTGCTCATTTCAGAGATTCATTTGTACTTAGAGTCCTCAGAAGACATTCTTTAAATTTGAAAGTCATAGGAAGCCTTGTCTTTCCTCTTTCACAAAGTTCATCATCCTATATATAATGCATGAAAGTAAAAAGTGAAAGTGAAGTCGCTCAGTTGTGTCCGACTCTTAGCGACCCCATGGACTGTATCCCACGAGGCTCCTCCATCCATGGGATTTTCCAGGCAAGAGTACTGGAGTGGGGGTACCATTGCCTTCTCCAATATACATACTTTTTTTTTTTTTTTAATTGTTTCTGGCTGTGCTGGGTCTTCTCTGATGCAGGTGGGCTTTCTCCAGTCGTGGCCAGTGGGGGCTGCTCTGCAGCTGCACTGCGCGGGCTCCTCAGTGCGGTATCTTCTCTGGTTGCGGAGCGCGGGCTCTGGGGTGTGCGGGCTTCCGTAGCTGCAGCCCCTGGGCCCCAGAGTGCAGGCTCAGCAGTTTCGGCCCCTGGGGCTAGTTGCCCCTGGCTGTGTGGGATCTTCCGGACTGGGATCCATCCTGTGTCCCCTGTGCTGGCAGGCGGATTCCTTGCCACTGAGCTGCCACGGACGCCCCATCCTCCTTTTTTTTTTTTATGTTGAACCTGCTCTGTTGTCTCCTGTCAGAAGAGGATGATTTCTACTTTCTTTCAAAATGTATTTCTGATTTGCCCTGGACACTATTTGTAAGAACGTCTGCAAAATGTTTTATTTTTCATAATTTCCCCTTAAAAAATATAACCTGACTAGAGGGAGGGGACATATGTATGCTTATGGCTGATTGATGCTGTTGTATGGCAGAAACCAACACAACATTGCAAAGCAATTATCCACCAATGAAAAGTAAAATTAAAAAAAAAATGTTTCTGGGTAACCATTCAAAATTAACAGAAAAACAATTTTAAATACATTTAAATGGATATCATCTTTTTCAAAATGTAGGAAAAAAATATAGAAAACTGTTTCATTTCAATGTCCATAGATTGTAAGTATAATTGATCTGATTTTTGGCCTATCTGGTTCCTGATTTTTCTTCGTCAACTATCAACAGCTTTCCTTTTGGGGGTAGGTGAAAGAAACGAGTAGTTCTAATTATTTAGTAGTTACTTGGGTTCAGAGTTCAATTTTATGCTACAGGAGGCCAAGCACTCGTACATATATATTGAATACTGATATTCTTTAAATATTTTTCAAATATGTAGATTGCTTGCATTTGATGGATATTTGATATTTTTATTTCTGACAGACCTTCTTGCTCATGGAAAATGCTGGTGACTCTGGCTAAGACAGGAGGGAAGCGGCTTGGAGAGTGACCATGTTTCATCCACTGTATTTGCATCTAAGCCTGGAGAGACTTCCTCGACTCCCTGGACTGTTTAAGAGAATCTTTCCCCAGTTTTATTCTGACAGAGGGCGGTAGCCCTGAAAACGATTAAGGCAGAATTGCACATCCCCTACTCAAGGTAAGGTTTAATTTCATTTAGATTCTTCTTTTGATTAAGTGTGATAGTGGGGAATTTCACCTTGGTCTAGATACGTGTAAAGGAATTACAAACCATCCTTAGGTACCAGCATCTCAGTCCAAGTCACAAGCTATCAGTGACTGAATTGGAAAAATCATGTGCAGAAATATTCCTGCCTCTTACATGGCAATCCTGATTTGAGGAATACTGGTAGATGCCAATGAAAGCAAGACTGAAAGAATGATGTAAAGTGTTTTGAAATCTCCAGACAGATCCGTAGTGGCCTACACACAGATCAGGACAAAACTAAAGTGAAAGCACATTTGATAGAAGTTGCTGGAAGGACGAACGGCTCTGATATCCCCATCAATTGTTATTTTATGTTCACAGTAATAAACATGCAAAATACTTCAATCTAAAGGGTGATATGTGTATGTATCCACTTGTGTAAATAGCATCACTGGCTCAACCGACATGCAATTGAGTAGACCCTGGGAGATAGTGAAGGACAGGGAAGCCTGGTGTGCTACAGTCCATGGGGCCGTAAAGAGTCGGACACGACTTAGCGACCGAACAACAACAGCAGCAATGTGTATATATACCAGCTAATTCTAACATCAGCCTTGGGGACTTAGTCAGCACTTAAAGAACATGAATCATAGTGTTCACCGGGTGATTTAAGTGATTTTCCAGGAAAATATTTGATATTTTCTTTCACTTCACAAAATAATTTTAGTATTTTTCTCTAACTCATATAAAAATCAAATGCACTCTATTTTCATATTCTATAACTATATGGTACATTTTAATACATCTGCATCGAAAATAGCAATCATTACATATAACTATTTCATGGATCTATACTTGCAACATGGTTTTGTTGCCAACTTTTGAACATTTATTTATATATCAGGCTTCCCTAGAGACTCAGATGGTAAAGAATCTGCCTGTAATGCAAGAGACCCAGGTTCGATCCCTGGGTTGGGAAGGTCCCCTGGAGAAGGGACTGGCAACCCACTCCAGTGTTCTTGACTGGGGAATCCATGGACAGAGGAGCCTGATGGGTTCTAGTCCATGGGGTCACAAAAGAGTCGGACACGACTGAGCGACTAACACTTTCACTTTAACTGTAGGTTATACTCTTGAACACCTTATATCATATAGTTTTCTCAGAAATACCATAGACGTATATGATGAGTTTCTTTACTAGATAATCCAGAATTAATAGTCCCAAGAAAGAAGTCCTAAAAAGTGCTAGAACGACTTAAAATGTGTTCAGCAAAGACAAGTTGAGTGGTAATTATATAATTATTTGAAATATCTCTTCCTAAGAACCTAAAAACCTTGAGAATCTTGGAATTCCAAACTCTTCAGTAGATTTCAAATATGAAGAGCCTGTTGCATGCACATGTGCTCAGTCATGCCCAACTCTTTGCTGCCCCATGGACTGTAGCCTACCAGGCTCCTCTGTCCATGAGATTCCCCAGGCAAGAATACCAAAGTGGGTTGCCATTTCCTTCTCCAGGGAATCTTCCCAAACCCAAGTCTCTTACATCTTCTTCTTACATCATCTCTTACATCTGCAAGCAGGTTCTTTACCACTGGAAAGCCCATGAAGAGCCTGGTACGTGCACAAAAAAGTCCAGGGTCACAAAGGTTAGTTGGGTGCAAATGAGGGTGATGAGTCAGTGTGTGACATAAAAGTCTCCATGCCCAGGATAATTCCAGAGGCAGAGCCACTTACCGAGCAGCCTCCAGAACCTGACTGTACTGATTATCCTTTAGAAAGTGAGTATTCTGATGGTTCCTAAGTAAGCCAACCTGAGATTTTGAGATTATCCTGTGCTTATAAATAGTGAGGAAAATCAATCTGGACATTCAGTGCTCTGAGACTGCATTCTTGATCATTAAAATTTAGTCTTGGTGCAGAATTCAGAATACAATAGTTTTAAGTCTTTAATTCATCTTGCTGGGATACTGAAAAATAACTTAAGTGGCATGAAGAGGTACTATCAAGACACAAATTCTTTTAAGCGATTTCCTGCTTCCTCCTTTTCCGTTCTTCAATCTTTTTGAAAAGCCTTTGCCCAAGAAAACCCTCCTCACCTCTGTGGTCCCTAGGACAGTGATGTGGAGGGTCAGCCATGAGGAGTGTGATGGGGCTGTCTTTTGTTGTCTGGAGCAACCATGCTCATTTCTGTGACATCCGGGAGTAGGTTTGCACAGAGCTCACAGGACATCTCGTTCTTTCTGAAAAGATATCAGTTCAACATCGGGGATGTAAAAGCAATCAACCAGGTCCCTTCACTGTGGAAGATTTGATGGCCGTCAGAAGGGGCCGGCTGTTCACTGGAACTTACCGCTGTGCTTGAAAAATCAGAATTTTCAGGGTCCTAAGGATTTATTTAATACAAGGCCGCTCCCATGCATCTGTCTTAAAATGACAACCTCAAATGTTCCAATATTTCCAAAGAGTTGCTGCCCATTGTCTTAATAAAGGGAAGTGATTAAGTTCAATAAATTCAACATAGGCTTTGAGACACAAGCCTTCCTGCTGTAACGTTGAGAGGTAGACAGAATGAATTTTGGAATTAAGTATAGCTGATTTCAATACAGACCCTGCTAGGCTGCCCACTGTCCTGGTTTATCAGAGGGTAAGTGTCCCGGGAAAGAGCTCGGCAAACCAGGATTTTAGTCCCTCTACCTCTGTCATTGTCTTGCACAGATTATGTCGCCTGTGAGTAGCAACCACTGTCCTATTTATTACATGAAGATACAGTATACTGTTTCTCCCCCAGGATGATTTTGAAGATTTTATGAGATCGAATATTATTTATGAAGTGCTATGAGTCAGATCCTGTGCTAAGTATTTTACGTACTTGATGTTATTGAATCCTGAGAGTTTAATAAAGTGGTTAAGAGCTCTATTCTCTCTGTCTGAGTTTGAATTCTGACTGTGCTATTCACTGGCTCTAGGACTCTGAGCTTATCTGTAGCCTCTGAAACATTTTCTCAACTGTAAAATGGTAAAGAATTTCAACTCCAAGAGTTACTGTTAGGACCGTGTCTAAACTAGAGTGAGCAGGCATGGCTTCTGCTTTTATGATGCTTGCTTTCTTATGGGGGTGCTAAACCAAAAATATGAAAGCTACGTAGATGGTTTTGGAATGGACCAGCACCTTAACAGTATCGTCTCAGTGACAGAAGGCTACTTCTAAAGATGAGGTTGGGGGCCACTTTATAGAGAAAGAATGCAAAGAGCCTCAGTCTGAAGAAATCTTATTTGGGCTGACCTTGAAGATGAGAAAAGAACGAAACCAGGGGAAGGGCAAGCAGATCAATCCTGCAGAGAAGATGGCAAGTGTGAAAGGCCTGGGACAAGAGCAAGTTTCCTGGAGCAGAGGAACAGAAAGGGAGTCGGCAAGGTGAGCGTGTCGACCAAGGAGAGCTTCCACAGGAGCTGGAAGGGGTGGGTATGATCTGGCAGCCGACAGAAGCATCGCCATGTAATGATACAAGGCAACGCATGAGCAACGTGTAAGTTCTGCTTATACGCAACGCAATACCTGTACGCAACACAAGGTCGGGTTTCCTCTTCATCTCTCCCAGACATTAAATCTATGTGGCCACATGTCAGAAGAATCTACTAGAAAAAGCCCCAGAAGATAGCTGGAGTAGAAGTGACTTAGAAAATGTACCCATGCAGCGTCATCCATGCATCTGGGGGGAGAGTGGGTGGAGCTGTGAGAACGCCCTCCTCTGGCTCACTTCCATAGGTCAGCTTTTTTTTTGTTTTTTACTATACAAAATAAGCACTGATTACTTTTGATGGAACAAAATAAATGGATTTTTTGTCATGCTTTCTTAGGAATATTTCTACTTTCATAAACTGTAAACTTAATGTTCCTGAATTCACTTTTCCTAAAGAAAATGCCATTCTATTGCTGTTAAGTTTTACTAGTGGGGAAGGGGGAAGGTTTTCAGTGAAAAGAGAGCAACAGAAGCCTTTTTTTTTTATTATGTGTAAATGTGTTCTTGAGGTTAATTCCAAGATTAACCCCTCCTCCCAATAATCTACATTAACCAAATATTACAGCAACCTGGTGTTCTATGATTCACAATTAATTGCCAAATACTGGATTCTCCATGGAAATGTACATAATCTGCTGTGTGTACATGTACTCAGTCATGTCTGACTCTTTGAAACCCCATGAAGTGTAGCCCTCCAGGCTCCTCTGTCCGTGGGTTTCTCCAGGCAAGAAGACTCAAGTGGGTCGCCATTTCTTACTCCAGTGGATCTTCCCAACTCAGCGACTGAATTCACGCCTCCTGCGTCTCCTGCATTGCAGGCACGTTCTTTACATTAAGCCACCACGCCAGTCCTAGCATCTTATACAGCATGTTAAAATGATCAAGTAAGTAACTTGCATCAGTACAGTAGTATTAAATCGACCACGGTGTTTATCTGAGTTTTACCACTTCTTCATATGCCCTGTTTGTGTTCCAACATCTAACGGAGGACCCCAGGTCATCGTTAGTTTTTGTGTCTCCTTGGTTGACTCAAATCTGTAACAATGTCTTAGTCCTGTTTTTCAGACTTTGATATTTTTGATGACATCAGGTCAGTTATTCTGTATAAAGTCTCTCAACTGTGGTTGTCTGAAGGCTTTTTCTTCATTCATGCTTGGAAAGAGGTTATGTATCTTTGGCAAAGACAGCACAGAAGTAAAATTGTGTCCTTCTCAAGCATTCCATGAAGTTGTGAGTTACTCTCATAATTTCAGCTTGATCTCTAGATTATGATGGCAACTGCTGCTTATCCGCTGTACAATTATTATTTTCCCCTTTGTATCCTGGGGAAGATCATAGCTATCCCAGGGAAGATACATTGAGTCTATGCTGATATGCTGTTCTCCTCCAAAATACGGTCATTCATTTTAGTGTTCATTGTAGATCTTGTCTGCAACCGTAATTATTGTGGTGCTTGCCCAATGGGGATATTCCATTTCCTTCTTTTTATATGTGTTCATAGAATTCTTCTATAACAAAGAAGTATGCATTCTATGACACTTATTTGTCTATTCGATTTGTATATTTTTCTTACTTTAGGGTGATTCCCCAGAAAGGGGTTATTAAAGTGCAGTTCAAAATGCATTTCTTAAATGGCTAAATCAATTTACAGTGTTAGCAGAATTAAATAACTTTGACAGCTTTATTATACCCTTTTTTAGCATTGATCAGAGGTGAATTTTAAATGTGGTTAATTTGAAGAGGGCAAATTAATTTTAAAGTTACTTAAATTTAATTTTGAATAGTTTTGATATCTCAAATGCTTATCGTATTTATAGATTTTACTTGTTGTAGTTTGAATTACCAACTGTCTTTTTATAAATGTTTTATTCTGCTCAGTATAATTTTGAAAGACTAGCAACTGTGTTCAATTTACCTAATATTTTTGTGTTAAAAATCTGATATTTCCCCTAGCTATAAAAGCAGTACCTTCATTTAAAACATGTGCTCTGAGATGTATCATTTATTTTATATTTCAAATATATGATTCTAGTTTCATACTGAAATACAGTCTCCATCTTTAGCTCTTATTGATGACAAATGTCCATCCATGTTTTCAGGTTTACTGCTTTCCAATTCCTACAGGATTCTCTTGTGCTTAAAAGGACCTGGAGAATTTGCTAATGTGCATTATTTCACTGTATTGTGAAGGTGGGTTCCTTCCTCAGCTAGCCGTCAATGAGAGAGAAACACTGCTCAATCAATTTATCAGACTGAATGAAATTTAAACCATAGCTCCAGTGTAAAATCCCTGAATAAATGCTCTTTATTACACACCTGACTACTTAATATGATCAAGGTCAGTTTTGAAATAACCTTCATTTTACCGCTGGGCATATCACACTAAGGGCTTCCCTTGTGGCTCAGACAGTAAAGAATCTCCCTGCAATACAGGAGACCTGTGTTCAATCCCTGGGTCAGGAAGATACTCTAGAGAGGGGAATGGCCACCCACTCCAGTATTCTTGTCTGGAAACTTCCACGGACACAGGAACCTGGTGGGCTACAGTCCATGGGATCACAAAGAGCTGGATGCAGCTGAAGGACTAACTTCCTTCACATCACACTAACCGTTTGCCACTTTGTCTACTTTTAATCCAGTTCTCAAATCTATCAACATAAGCTGAATATCTTTAAAAAGAGTGACTGCGGTTTTATCTCTGTCTCTGAACTAAACTTTGCCTAAATACTCGTATCAGGAGAAATGTGTTTTTGGAGATCATGGTATTTCTGAACTGAACTGTATGTACATTTTATCCCAAAGGACTGAAAATGTCATCTTCTGAAACTGACATTTTTCAATCAACCACATTGTTCAGCCCAGATTTTTCTGTCGTCCACCCAGATGGGGATACCAGGTTCTTCTTAGCTGTGTGTATTTGTTGGAACATGTGTAAGTGTGAGTGAGACAGAGAGAGAGGGTGCTCACAGGAAAACATTCTTCATTTCACACAGAAGAAACAATAGTCGGAAACACTCATATACACAATAACTGGTGCAGTAGCCAACCAATGTCCTTCAAGTACACTTTTCCCAGGCATTTTCCCAGTGAAGGCTGAGAATCTTTTTTTTTTTTTTTTTAAGGCTGAGAATCTTAAACTCTGTGCCAGATAAATACGCACAAGTGTCAGAGCTCCTCCCTGAGAACGTGTCACTGGATTCTACGCATTGTCAGTAAGGAGTCAGCAGACGGCTTGCATGGTTAATGTCTCACTGTCCATTTGTATAGATCATCACAGTGTAGTAACAAGTTCCACAAAATAGACTTCACTTCATCTTAAGAAAACTACCCAGTCCCTCTATAAACCTGACTATCTATTTCAGGGAAAATTATCTATTCATTCATGCATTTATGTATTCACGAAAACATGTGTCCATTTCATCCTGACAAAATTCATGTGCCCATTCTTTGGTTAATCCATTTATTTGTTTATATTATTTTGACTTGTCTATGATTAACAGTTAGCTGGAAATTTGGATTATTTGGACTAGCATCACTTAAGCTTTAATGTGCATATGAATAACCCGGGGAGCTTTATTTGTTGAAAGTTTTTTTATGCTTTTTACTGAATTTGTTACAATGCTGCTTCTGTTTCCTGTTTTGGTTTTTCGTCCATGAGGCATATGGGATCCTAGCTGCCAGACCAGGGATCGAACCTGCACCCCCTGCGTGGGAAGGCAAAGTTTTAACCACTGACCGCCAGGGAAGTCCCCACCTGGTGGGCAGTAACTAGAGATGATGCTCCAGTAGCTCCAGACGGGACCCGGATTTGGCATTTCTAATAAGCAGATGCTCCAGGGTTACTGGGCCACTGAGCTCACTCTGAGTAGCAAGGCCAAGGTGGCCTTCTCTCTACTTGAGGAGACTTGGGTGAGGAGATTCAACACGTATTGGATACCGAGCAATTAGAGGAGCTTCCCAGACTCATTTATGTCAGAGAGGGTGGGACTTGGGGACGGTTGACTGCACTTACACGGGGCCCATGCCCTTTCTCACCTGAAGGCGCCGTGCCACCCGGCTCACCTCCAGCTTCTGCTGTGTTTAGTCACCCAGCCGCATCCAGCTGTTTGCAACCTCACAGGCTACAGCCCACCAGGCTCCTCCGTCCATGGGATTCTCCAGGCAAGAGTACTGGACTGGGTTGCCATTCCCTTCTCCAGGGGGTCTTCCTGACCCAGGGCTCAAACCTGCGTCTCCTGCACTGCAGGCAGCTTCTTTAACACCGAGCCAGCGTCAAATCTAACCTGCCACCTATCTGTGTAACACAGACACACCTGTTGATGTAAGCATGCTCTGATGCTGCATTCACATACAATGGCAGAGTTGAGTCGTTGCTGCAGTGATCATATGGTCTGAAAAGCTGAGAACATTTCCTCTCTGGCCTCTACAGGAAAAGGTTGCTGCCCAGGTGAAGATGATGGCAAGAATCTAGATCAACACCCTCCCTTACAAGATTCTATGTGATCAGGGACAATTATCACCTGGCTTTGTGATCTGTTTACTATTAATGATATATGTACCTGTGCATACATACCAGGGGGAGAGAGATGTGCATTCATTCCTAGTGAATAAGAATCTGTGGATCTTATTGTATAAACAACAGATTTACTTTCAAGGAATCATCCAAAAACCATGAAAGATGGGATGTTGGCATAGAGAAGGAAGTCCTTCTATGATAAAAAGAGGAAACGATTTATCATGATAAAAGTAGTATAGCCTAAGTATTGGGAGAACATGCATGGTTGTTCAGTTGCCAAGGCACATCTCCATGACCCCGTGGACTGCAGCAGGTGAGGCTCTTCTCTCCTTCACTGTCTCCCAGAGTTTGCTCAAACTCATGTCCATCGAGTCTGCGATGCTATCTAACCATCTCATCCTCTGTCACATTGGGGTGCAAACATTAAATGCTTGAAGAACAGATGCAGCAGATACGAAGCATACGCCCTGGGATAAAATTTAAGTTTAATAAATTTGACACCGGAAATAAGGCAAAACTACTTCGCCTGCCCTCTTACCAACTCTCCCTCCCCTCTCCCACCTTTCCAACACCTAAAAAAAGTAATTTTGACTCATGTTTTTAAGGTGTCTCGGAACAAATACAGGAAGTAATAACAACAAACAACAGGAGAACAAGAAACACGACCGAGGTGCATTTAACCTAATGGGAACGCGAGTGAGGATTGTGTCCTTTGCTGTTATGTGATTGTTTGTGTCCTTCAGAATATCCTGAAAACATAACCAGGGAAAATCCATGCCAAAGAAGGCAGAGGATCCCATGGGCTAAGGAAAAAAAAATAGATATATAAATAACAACATTGCTTTGCAGAGCTTGAGAAATACAGCATGACCAAGAAAACAGGAACAAAGTCTGATCAAGAATTAAGAACTTCAGGGCTTTCCTGGTGGTTCAGCGGCCAAGAGTCCGCCTGCCAATGCGGGAGACATGGTTCTATTCCTGGTCCAGGAAGATCCCACGTGCCTGAGCAACTAACACTTTCACTTCTTAAATCTTGGCTAAAATGATAAACTCTTCCCATCTGGGGTTCAGCTTTGTGCAATTTCAAAGTCCCAGCAAAAAATACATACAAAGTCTCAGAAAAAACAAACAAAAAATCCCACCAAATCTTAGAACACCAGCTGCATGGAACCAGTCACTCAAGGGACTTAACGAGTCTACTTGGCGTCTACCTACCCACAGTCCATCTGGTTGTGACCAGTCCCTGCAAGCCCACAAGCTTCTGCACCCCCAACTCGCTGGCTGATGCCACAAGATGAATCTCCTCCCTGGTTTTGTTGAAACTGTCTGGATCACTGTAGACTCTAAAGCAGTGCCTCCATCTCACGCTTGCCTGCCACTTCCTCCAAGTAGCTGGACTCTTCTTGTGCTCCTAAATGAAGCGTCCCTTCTGCAAACTATGCAGTTATCAAGGAGATCTGCACCTCAGGTGATCTTTCTCCTCCAGCTTCCTGGTGCAATTTATCCTAAATTCACCTCTTTAGCTAGGAAGATTGGTCCAGTTCAGTCTTGGTTCTACTGTTGTCTCCAAAGCCCCATGTCAACCTCTTCTCTCACCCCCATAAAGGGTCATCCTTATCATTTTCTCTTAGCTCCTACTTGGCCAGTGAAACTGTCTCGTCATTCTGACAGCTTGTTTTGTGTTCCTAGAATCCCCTAATTTATAAGTCAGGTGGTGTTACAGATCGAAAGACATGGGAAATGCATTTTTTTTTTTTTTTAGAAATTAAGGCTAAGAATCTTCAACGATACAGATTCTTTTGGGTTGTTGTTGTTCCGTTGCTAGGTCACAAAGAGTCAGACATGACTTAGCATGTGAACAGTAACAACCCAAAATAATATTTATCAGTGAAGATTCTTAGTTATGTGCTGCAGAATCTGACTATGGCTAACTTAAGAAGAAAGGGGATGGATTGCAGGAATACAGGGTATCTCACAGCCTGGGAAATCTGGTACAGAAATAGTTCATTACCACTATAAGGAAGAAAAATGAGTATTACTCAAGGTGGAAAGAAGCAGAGGCAAGATCACCCTGAAAGAGCATTCTCCTTCGGTGACTTACCGGGGCCACACCTGAGGTTCAGCCACCAAAACTCAGCTCCAGCAACCCTGAGAGTTTCTGGTGCTGCCGCATTCACCATACCACCAGCAATTCTGGCTGCCCTTGCTCTCGTTGTCACATGAGTGATAGGTAATGATCCCTGTGAAAGTGAAACAATCCACTGAGATGCAACGTCTAGGGTCAGTCCATCTAAACCGGCCTATGCTCTAGTTGACGGGGATGGGAGATGGTGTTTCCCTGGTGCAAGTCAGCGTCCTGTCTTTTACCCAGATTCAGATAAGGGAGCATCATTGACTCAAAGGATGTGAGTTTGAGCAAACTCTGGGAGTTAGTGAGGGACAGGAAAGCCTGGCGTGCTGCAGTGCATGGGGCTGCAGAGAGTTGGACACGACTGAGCGACTGAACAATGACAACAAGATAATGGGGAATTCCTTCAAACAAAAAGACAAGAATGGTTTTTGAACGGGTAGCTCCACTCACTGTCCCCCACCACCGCAAATAAATACCATACTTCACGGTGTGGTAGGCAGAGCATGACTCCCAGAGATACCACATCCTGATTCCTGGAATCCATGGATATATGGACTATGTTACGTTACACGGCAAAGGGAAATTAAAGTTGCTAATAGAATGAAGATTGCTAATCAGTTGACCTTAAAATAGGGAGATTATCCTGGATTCTCTGGGTCAGCAGATCCTGTAATCACATGGGTCCTTAAAAGTAGAAGAGGGAGGCAGAGGAGAAGGTCAGAATGATGCTATCAGAGAGGGACTTGACCGGTGGGCTTTGACGATGCAAGAAGGGGCCCCTGAGTCAAGCATACAGGCAGCCTCTAGAAACTGAAAAAGGCAAAGAAACCAAGTCTACAGCTGGAAACGTGGGCTGCCTGATGCCTTGACTGTAGCCCAAGAGACCCGTATCAGACTTCTGACTTACAGAGCTAAGATAATACATTCTGTATTGCTTGAAGCCACTATATTTGTGGTAATTTGTTATGGCAACAACAGAAAACTCATGCAGGAATCTTTGATTTTATGTTCTTTTGGAGCCAATTAAAATTTCTACCCCAGATGACATTTTGTCCCCGAAACACCATTAACCTACATTTAATTAACAGGCAAGGACTTTGGCTATTTTTCTGCTGAGGACTTTTTTTTTCTCATAATTATGGGAAGAGTTTCCATTTTTAACATCCTCTCAAAAATATGTTCCTTAAAATAATATTTTATGATTTAATGTATAGAAAGAGCTCAACTCCTTCCAAACACAAAGAAAAAAGATTCAAACAACCCTGATTGGCAGTCAAAAGATTATTCCAGGGCCTTCCCTGGTGGTTCAGAAGCTAAGACTCTGAGCTCCTCATGCAGGCGGCCAGGGTCTGTCCCTGCTCAGGGAGCCAGATCCCAGAAGCTGCCCCTGAAGGTTCTTCCGGCCAAACTGAAAGAGCACATGCACCGCAAAGAGGATCAGAGGTCCTGTGTGCTGCAACAGAGACTCGGTGCCGCCGAATGAACCAATAGGCATTAAAAGAGAGTATCCCAAATACTCGTTATGGATAAGCCTGTCTAGTTCTCAGGTCACATGCTTTTAAGAAGAGAGTTGTGCACTGACACATATGCACCATCGTGTAAGATGGTAGCTAGTGGGGAGCGGCTATGTGGCACAGGGGGCCCTGGCTTGGCAAGAGTGTGGAGAGAGGGGCCCAGAGCTCTGCTGGTAGGAGAGTATGCTGGTGCAGCCCCTCTGGAACAGAGCACAGAGGTTCCTCAAGAAATTAAAAGCAGAAGTCCCTTCAGTTCAGTTGCTCAGTTGTGTCCGACTCTTTGCGACCCCATGAATCGCGCAGCACGCCAGGCCTCCCTATCCATCACCAAGTCCGGATTTCATCCAAACTCATGTGCATCGAGTCAGTGATGCCATCCAGCCATCTCATCCTCTGTCGTCCCCTTCTCCTCCTGCCCCCAATCCCTCCCAGCATGAGGGTCTTTTCCAGTGAGTCAGCTCTTCGCGTGAGGTGGCCAAAGTATCGAACTCCCTTATGATCCAGCAATTCCACTTCTGGGTACATGTCCAAAGGAAACAAGCCCATCATCTTGAAGACAGAGCTGTAGTGGAGCTACTGCCCTGCATTGCTAATGCTAGTTACAGCATTCTCCAAAGAAGCCAAGGTATGGAAGACGGAAACACCTAACTGTCTCTCCAGCAACAGATGAATGGATAAAGAGAATGTGATGCACACACGCACACACACACACTCACTCACTGGTATATTATTCAGCTTTAAAATAGAAGGAAATCCTGTCATTTGCAGCAACATGGATGAACCTGGAGGGCATTATGCTTAGTGAAATAAATCAGGAAGACAGACACAACATGGTATTACTTATAGTAGAATCTTAAAAAAAAAAAAAAAAAAAAAAACATCACACATAGAAACAGAGTAGGAAACAGGGAGAAATAGGTAAAAGACAAACTTTCAGTTGTAACATAAATAGGGTCTCATGAGGAAAGCATCTCAAGTATCGCGTGGTGACCATAGTTGGTAACACTGTATCATATAATTGAAATTTGCTAAAACAGTAGCACTTAAAAGTTCTCAAAAAAAGGAAATGAGGTGGAAAAAAAAAAAAAGAGGAAAGGTATTGAGGTGGTTTGAATTCAAGAATGGGTTTTTCTTTCCACTAATTTTTCATCACTGTTTCTTCTGAGGAGCAAACGTTCTATTCTTTTATTTATGGAAAAGAATCCTTGGATTTGAAATGTTGAGACCTGACTTTAAGACCAATTTTGTGTGATGACAGGTTTTCTCTCTAGTTGTTCAGTATCTGGGAAAACGTGAGCAGGCCTCGTGTTTCCTGACTTTTAACTTTGTTCCTGGGTTTATGTGACTGTGTCCGTCTCATTTCTGAAGGCGTGAGAGAACTGCCATCAGAGTTCCTGTTGAAAAGCTTCCTTTGTCTTCTTACCCCCAAGGAAGACAAGATTTGTGTGTAAAAAGTAGCCAGTGCCTGACTTCCAGCTGAGAAACACACAGAGTTTTGAAAAAGTTAAAGGAGGTTCATAGTTCTCTTCCTTCTAAACTCTGTTGTGTCATCTTTTCCCTTCTCTTTCCCATTAACTGAATTCAGAAAAATCAAGATTCACTGCATCTCTCTTTATGGAGAGAAACAGCCAATACGGATGCTTAACCCCATCCCTGGAACTCCTGAGTTAACTGGTTACAGCCTAGACATCAATTTTTAAGCTTTCCTATGTGATTCTGATCTACATCCAGGGTTGAGAACCCTGCCTTACGAAATGGTTGCTAACCCTGGATATACCATCAGAAATATTACCTGGAGAGAAAGATACAGGTACAGAGAGAAAAGATACAGATTCTTAGATGTGCTTGTAGTATCTACTGATTCAGAATTTTTGAGGTTGATGTCAGACATGTTTAAAGGACCTACAAGGAGATGTGATGATGTACTATGTTCGAAAACCACTGTTCTAAAAGAAATGAAGGGCTTCCCTGGTGGCTCAGTGGTAAAGAATCCACCTGCCTACGCAGGAGACATGCGTTTGATTCCTGGTCTGGGAAGATCCCATATAACGCAGAGCAACTAAGCCCATGTGCAAGTACTGACCCTGTGCTCTAGAACTCAGGAGCCACAGCTACTGAGCCCACATGCCTCAGAAGCCATGCCCTGCAACAAGAGGCCGCTGCAATGCAAAGCCCTCACACAGCAACTCGAGAACAGTCCCCGCTGGCCGCAACTAGAGAAAATCCCATGCAGCAATGAAGAGCCAGCACAGCCAAGAAATAAAACTAGATAAAGAAATAAAGGAAATGGAGTCGATACCATTCTGCTTTGCCCTTTCTATATATCTCGACATTAAACAATAATTTGCTTCAAGCCTTGGTGGGTAAAATTAACACAGGTTGGAGAGGTTGGCTTAAGACTGTTAAAATCTCAAGTTTCTCTTACCTGAGTTTTGAAGGAACCTCAGGTGCTTATTAGGGAAGACTAAATTATTTCCATGAAGCAAAGGGCAAGGGTGAACACATCTTTATTTTGAAGTCACATTCCGGAGGATTATAAGACACTATTGAGGACTACACGTGGGCAGAAAAGAGGATTAGAAGGATTGCCTGGTTCTATCTGCCAGGAGAAGGCTAAAGGCAAAAATTATCTTGCTGTGTAAACTGTCTTAAAACATACTGGTCTTTCACTGTATTAGCAGCAAACCTGGTATGGTGGGTGCCTCTCATATTTTTATTTATTTTTTTATTTTAAATTTTATTTTACTGAGTTATATACATATGGTAGGTTTCTCCCATTTTAGTGTATAGTCCTATGAATTTTGAGAAGTGAACACATTCATTTAATCAGTACCACAGTTAAGGACAGTTCCAGAACCCTAAAATCGCCCCATGCCCCTTTGCAGTCAGCCCCTCCCGTGCTTCCCCATCTCCTGACAACCACTGATCTCTCTTATGTGCCTCTAGTTAAAACTGCATTTTATTTTATTTTTTTTAATTTATTTTTAAATTTTATTTTATTTTTAAACTTTACAATATTGTATTGGTTTTGCCAAATATCAAAATGAATCCACCACAGGTATACATGTGTTCCCCATCCTGAACCCTCCTCCCTCCTCCCTCCCCATACCATCCCTCTGGGTCATCCCAGTGCACCAGCCCCAAGCATCCAGTATCGTGCATTGAACCTGGACTGGCTCTCATATTTTTAAAAAATCAGTCATAGGGCTTTATTCTATTTGCAAAATGATATGATAGAAAAAGGAGAAGGCAAGTGACTTTCCATTCATTTTTCTTTGCTTTTCACCAACTCCCCTCCACTCAGACAAACTGTGTAACTATCAGACATTAAAGCAACTTGGAATAAGCACTGCTTTTGCATTTGTCAATACCGAGAACCAGGTCTTTTTCATTTGTGAATGCCAATATCTCGAGAAGTGCCTGTAGCATAGTGGGCACGCTGAAAGATTACTGAGTGAGTGAGTATGGGCAGGAAGGATTCCACGTGAACGACAAGACGCCTTTTCGGAATGCCAGGATTCCGGAAGCCCTTAGGGACTGTGTCCTGAGTACTCCTCAGTTCAAAGGTACAGATTTCCAAACGAGTTTCAGACATGCATTCCTGCAATCTAAACTCGGATCCTACAGATACAGCAAGGCCGTCTTCCTTGCTTGTATTCCCTGGAGATCCCACATAAATAATCTCCATGCTCTCCTCCCTGTATCTTCAGAGAGAGAAATAGCAACTCAAGACTTAGTGTGAAGAATTTGGCGGAGCAGTTGATGGACTAACGCAGAGTTTTGAAGTCTTTGTTTTATTAGATTTAAAAATGGGGAGTTCAAGCTCTCTTACCCTCAGGCTGGAATAGTAGCTCATCCCTCTCTGGGTCTTGAATGGTAATGAAGAAACTGGGCTACTTTGAGGATCTCAGTGCCCCGGTTATTTATGGCTGCCCATAAACCCATTTCTCTACCACCTCCCTGGACACCAATCACGAGGCTCGGATGCCAAACTGGGAAGCGTAATGTATTTTTCCAGGGGCAGCTGGCTTCTTGGCGAGCCCTCCTGGCAGTGGTGTGGTCCCCTTTGAAGTCGTCTGCTGCTCTGACTTGTGTTTTTAAGATGCATGATGAGCTGTTTGGGCTGCTGGGCCGTTGTACACGCTATTTTCCTTTTGACTCACCTTTTAAATTATGAGGAATTTATATCCACTTAAACCACATGGAAAAGAAGCTACTGAGTACAACTTCCAAAAAAAAAAAAAGCCCATATATGGAATTTCCACCCAGTCCAATCTTCATGCTGGAAGTGATATGACAACACCTGCTCTAAGTTCCTCCCCATTGCTGGAAGTTCTTTCAATATGAGTCTAAGCAGAAATTGGTCAACTTCTGCTTGACAGTTTTGGGTGACAAGGTGATTGCTTGCCTGCTAAGTTGCTTCAGTCAACTCTGCAATCCTATGGACTGTAGCCTGCCAGGCTCCTCTATGCATAGGATTCTCCGGGCAAAAACACTGGAGCAGGTTGCCATGCCCGTCTTGGACAGGCTGATTACTACTTCTTAAACCAAGCCACTTTATCACTGGAAGGCTCTATTGTTTAAAAGTCCTTCCTAGTACTGAGAGAAAACCGGCCTTCCCAGAGACGTTTATGCCAGTCACAGTCCCGCCTTTGGAACAGCACAGAATTAAGGGGCCAGGAGGGAAAGATGGGAAGGAAGGGACAGTGAGTGAGTTTGAGATCAACGTATATACACTGTTGTATTTTAAATGGAGAACCAAAAAGGACCCGCTCTACAGCACAGGGAGCTCTGCCCCGTGTTGCGCGGCAGCCTGGATGGGAGGGGAGTTTGGGGAGAAGGCGTACATGTATCTGTATGGCTGAGCCCTTCACTGTTCACCTGAAACCCCCACAACATTGTTCGTGGGCTATACTCCAATATAAAATAAAAAATTAAAAGAAATAAGGCTGGAGGAGTTTATTCAGGGCAGTATGACTACACTGCAGCCCTCCTCCCTGACCTTGCTGCTGTGAGTCTCTGCAAGTTCTGCAGTCCTTATCCTCCCCACTCCTCTTCTCTGGGCTGCCCCTGCCCTCGATCCTCTCGCCTTGATCTTTAACCTTGACCTTCAGTTTTGGCTTTCCTACCTCCCTAAAATAAGTTTCAGCAGTAGCAGAGAAAGCTATGGCTGTATATAACATATTATTTTTTACATATAGGGACATATGTATACATGCAGCTGATTCATTTAGTTGTACAACAAAACTAAGGCAACACTGCAGGGCAACTATGCCCCAAATAAAAAAAATAACTCTTCCATTTTCAATGTTAATACCTTCAACTGTGTCAACCATTCCAATCCTCTCATCAGAAACGTCAGTCAGTCTACATCTTAAAAGACGTCATCTTCCTTGGGAATAATCCACGGGGTTCACTACAACTCATGACTGGAACATGACAATTCTATCGATGTAGACCCTTATCTTATCAATTAGACTTTTTACACAGCTTACCACACTGTTGGCTCCAAGTTAATCGGGAAGCTTGTTAAGCGCACTATATATATTCCTGATGTCTCTCTTTCAGTGCCCTCAGGACAGGAATTATTATGTGTATGTATGGCAGAGTTCCCTTTCTGTCCACCTGAGATTATCACAACATTGTTAATCAGCCATGCTCCCATACAAAATAAAAACCTTTTAAAAAGCGACCAAAAGGTGGGAAATTCTATTGCCTGCTTCTTGAACTTACAGCCCGATGCTGACTTAGCTCTGATGCTTTCTCCATCATCTTAGATATGCTGTCTGACATCTCAGTACTCTAGTTCCCTTACGGATAAGCTGGAAAAGTACTTGCAAATCCTACCTCATGAGGTTGCAGTGAGAATTGAAAGCAGTTAGATTAAAAGCTTTTAGCACTTAGTAAAGCACTTAAAACGATGCTGGGCAAATACCAAGGCCAACGTGATTGTGTTATGACTCTCAGCGTTATTATTTGATGCATAGGAAATTATTTCAATTGAATCTGACCACCTACGACATCCTCCTTTCAAATTCCTCTCTGTATCTCCCATTTTCTTCATTTTTTCCTTTGCTAAACGTGCCCCAAATAAAATCCAGCTTCTGGTACTCCTGTCTTCCTCTGTCCATTGTGATGTTGGCACAGACTCCTTCCAACAGTGGGCATCTTCCTACTTTGTTCTTATTCTAGTCAATGCATTTAAGGTCCTATTACTCTCCCGAAGAACCTTTTTGGGTCTTTTTGAACTTTTCTCTAACTGGATTTCACCTCTACTTTTTTAAATTCCTCGTTTTTCGTGCATGGGATCAGTCTGTGCTTGGCATACTTTCTGAAAAGTTATTTAGCTTTTATCTAGCTGCTGTGATGACTAATCCTTCTGCCCCTAATTCTTTCTCATTGGAATTATTTGTGACTTCAAAATCAGGATTATGTCTTTTTTTTTTTTTTTAAGAATATGACATGGGATCGTACTTATTTTTTCTCTATGAATAGTTTGAAATCTGCTTTCCCAAAGCCAAGGTCACATTCAAATCTGCCCAGAAAATAGAATTATAATGATTATAGGAAAAGCAGATGTCTGAAAAAAAATTTTTAAAGTTTCAGGGACCTACTCATTTGCCCAGTAAGTGGGTAAGGAAGAAATATGCCTCCCGATTTAATACTTTTGGCATGTAAAAGTGAGACAATAAGTATCCATCTACTGACCTAACTGGGCTTCCCAGGTGGCTCAGTGGTAAAGGATCTGCCTGCCAGTGCAGGAGATGTGGGTTCATTCCCTGGGTTGGGAAGATCCCCTGGAGGAGGAAATGGCAACACACTCTAGTATTGTAGCTTGGGAAACCCAATGGACAGAGGAGCCTGGTGGGCTACAGTCCATGGGGTCACAAGAGTTGGACGTGACTTAGGGACTAAACAAGGCTGACCTAACTGGCTTTTAAAAGAATCTTGAATGCCTGAGACCCTATTTGTTCTACAAACTCCTTCAGCAACCAAAGTTAGGAGGTCTGCTGCGATAGGAATGGCAGGGTTCTCTCTATTCAATAGAATATTCTATTCTATTCTCTCTATTCTGCAAAGAATTTTCATTATTTGTTGAGTCCTCATGGTACTAAACCCTTTATATCAATAACGCATTCAGACCACTTTACAGGTGAGACTGGGGGCAAATGCATGTGACAGGTAAGTCTGGAGTTCCAGGATGTGAACTCATGCCTGCTTAATCCAACATCTGAGCTCTTTGCTTGCATGTATCCTATAAAATGCTCACCATAGGCTCCCTTTCAAAATAAAATTATTTCTGGAATTGATGGGAAGGAATTTGCACATCCTATGATGTCAAATTTTCAACTGATGTTTCTGACACCGAGTTTGAATCTTCCGGCATGGCTCAGTGTGGTTGTGACCCCCGGCTTGCAACATTCCCCATGGAATACATTCATGTACACAAAATGCAATCTCTCCAGCCCACTACCACCAATTACAATTTTTAATATTTCCATTCATATCTCTGAATTTCCTGATTTTGGAATCATGTTTGATTGTTTTCCCTGAATATCTCTGGAGTCAACTGATTTAATCTGGGCACATCATTTACTTTATCCTTCTGACTGCAAAGGGAATCATCTAGCTATTAATATCACAGAATGGCTATCTGTATGTTTTCATTTTCTAAGGGCTATACAACAAGACAAGTTGTCTTGTTTCAAGCTGTCTAAGTGCAAAGAACAAGACACGGTGTCGTAAAACAAACCACACACCTTTGAAAAACTGTGTGTGTGTCAGTCACTCAGTCATGTCCAACTCTCTGTGACCCCATGGACTGTAGCCTGGCAGGCTCCTCTGTCCATGGGATTTTCCAGGCAAGAATACTGGAGTGGGTTGCCATGCTCTCCTCCAGGGGATCTTCCCCACCCAGGGATCAAACCCAGGTCTCCTGCACTGCAGGCAGATGACTTTATCTGAGCCACCAGGGAAGTCCCTGTAATTTGTAATTACTGTGAATTACAGTAATGAAAATTATTTGAAATATTCTTGCATTTTGATCATGGTGTATGTCAACATATCCTCATGCCCAAGTATATGTAATAATTTTAAATTAATGTAAGGGGAAAAAATCGTCTTAACAAACTTTTCAAAATAAACACACACTTCTGTTCATTTTCTACCTTGGCCATCCAGAGCCAGAAAAGTAAGTCTCACTAAAATTGCTGTTACTTGTTCAGTGTTTGATGTCTACTGCGATGTGGAAGTAACAGAGGTGTCAGCATCCTGGAGATAGATTTGCTCTTCTTATATAAAGAACAAAGGTTTGTTTTTCCCGTATCTAGACTTACTATATCTACCAGAGTATAATTACAAAAATCCAAAGCATCACTGTGTAGCAAACTGTACCCTAGCTGGGATATATATGTGCACGTATGCCAAAGACACAAAGGAACAGATGGGCCGAAAATGAATATAACATAGCCAGCTTTGACATGGGGACAGTATGCTTTGGACAGAACAAAGATTAATTTTTAACATTTCCATTCATCTCTCTTGATTTCCTGACTTCAGTATCGTGTTTCGTTTTGTTTTCTTTCCCCTGAGTACCTTCAGAGTAAATTCATTTTATCTGGGCATGTTACTTGCTTGGGCTTCCCCGGTGGCTGAGATGGTAAAGAATCTGCCTGCAGTGCAGGAGACCTGGGTTGGATCCCTGGGTCGGGAAGATCCCCTGGAGAAGGGGATGGCAACCCACTCCTATCCTTGCCTGGAAAATCTCATGGACAGAGGAGCCTGGTGGGCTAGAGTCCATGGGATCGCAAAGAGGCGGACATGACTGAGCGACTAACTCTTTCACTTTCCTGCCTGCAAAGGGAATCATCAAACTACCACAGAGTAGTCATCTGTATGTTTTCATTTTCTTCATGATGTTCATTATCTTTATACTTCTACTCATCCTGAAAACTGCTTTTTTAAAGACGTCATCTGTTTGGCCGTGTGGGGTCTTAGGGGCGGTACACAGGACTTGCACTGCACGTGCGCCCTTCTCTCCGGCTGTGGCTCGCAGCCCCAGAGCACGCAGCCTCAGTTTCCCACTGGGATCCTGGTTCCCCAACCAGGGATTGAACCCGCATCCCCTCCATTGGAAAGCTGATTCTTAACCACTGGACCCCCAGGGAAGACTCCTGAAATTTGTTTTTAATGGAATGGCGTTCTCTCTGCTAGACAATTTATTCAAGTATTTCTAATTCTGTTTCCTCTGAATACTACAGACACTCACAAATAACTGATATACTGCCCTGTCCTTGGAGTGCTCACAGGATTTATCACAAAGTGGGACACTTTTGAGTATACAAGGGGGCTCTATTAGTAACTAGATCAGGGTGCAGCTTCAACAGAGAGAGTCTTGGAAAATCAAGCACATGTCAGCCCACCGTGCTCATTTCACATTTTTGTTTGCTTACAGTGCTTTTGGCAACACACAAGTAAAAGAGCATCTCATCTTCTTTCTCATCTCTGCCCATATACATAGGCTGTGGTGTCTGACTAGGGGTGGAATGTCTTTGGATATGTTTATCATGAACCCATGTGATATATCCACAGCATATAAAAATAGATTAATGGCCACATATAAATACAATGCATAGGTAATTTTTTCCGAAACCTTAATTTAGCCAGTGGGCTGGAAAATGCCGGCATGCAGGGGGTTAAAAAAGACAGCTGATGCCTCATGGAAACTTTGTAAAACATTCTATTTATAAACAATTCTATTTGGATAGCGCATTTTCTATAATGCTATTGGCTTGTTTTATTTTTATACCTTAGAAAGTTTCCAGGAAAGGGTTTGGGCTCAGCAGTAACTTTAAAAGTTTGTACTTATTTCTGCTTGTTGGGGTCTGAACTCAGTTTTATCTGATTTCATTGATCTAAAGATTTAAATGTGAATTTCATAAGGGACTAACAAATTCGTAAAGAGGAATCCCTATGCTCATCTTGAATTCATGTACGTGTGTCATGGCTTTGACCAAGGTGTCTCACATCAAGGACATTTGAAATCTTTGAAATATGATATCAGATATGCACCCATGGTGGCTTCTAATTAAACTTCACATAAGTATTGTATTTCTTAGTCTTTGTGAAAAAGTCAGACATCAGAACACAGCAATATCCAATGTGGTCTACAGGTTGGAGAAAGAATACTGAGGTCTCAGAGACATGCTAAAGCCCTAATTTTCTTTTCAAAGTGGATAAATCCTGTGATCTGTAAGAAACAACTGTTCTCAGCACTTCTTAAAAGAGCCTTTTAATGTTCGGCACCCTGTGATCTGGGCTTCTCAGGTGGCGCTAGTGGTAAAGAGCCCTCCTGCCAACGCAGGAGATGTAAGAAATGTGGGTTTGATCGCTGGGTTGGGGAGATCCTCTGGAGTAGTAAATGGCAAGCTATTCCGGTGTTCTTTCCTGGAGAATCCCATGGACAGAGGAGCCTGGCAGGCTATAGTCCATGGGGTTGCAAAGAGTCGGACACGACTGAAGTGACTTAGCACCCTGTGACTTGAAGGCCACCCCTACAGTATTACCACAATCCAGTTCCTAAACAGACTCTAGATTGTAATTGTGTATATAGGGAAGCCTGTATTTTGTTGTTTTGAGGAGTTGGAAGGGTAGAATCACCTGACTTTTGATCAGTGGGACCCCTCTTTTCTTTCCCAGATAAAGACCACCAGCAGAGTCTATTTGAGTTTGGATCTGTGACCTTATTTTCCATCACACCTTGTATTTAAGACGTATATTACATGATCTTCATAATCTTGGCCCAAATCATTCTCATCTCGTTTCTCTTCTCTTTATGTACCTAAAATTAGGGGTAAAATTGTTGTTATTGTTTAGCTGCTAAGTCACGTTCAACTCTTTTGCAACCCTATGGACTGTAGCCCACCAGGTTCCTCTGTCCATGGGATTTTCCAGGCAAGAATACTGGAGTGGGCTGCCATTTTCTTCTCCAGGAATTCTTCCTGATCCAGGGATCAAGCTTGCAGGTCCTGTATTGACAGACAAGTTCTTTACCTCTGAGCCACCAGGGGAGGACCACGGGGAATAGATACCAAAACACTAAAAGAAAAACAAAAACCAAAAGCTATATGCAGGATGTGGCTTGGGGAATTTAAAACTTTTGCATGTCTGTATTTGGTAATTTTTCACTCCTCCTGGTTTATTCGCAGAGAAAATTAAAAAGCTGCTTCCAGTCTTCTGGGTAGTCAGTCAACATTTACTGTGAGATACTTCATCCAAAGTCTGATTTTCCATTCAGCGCTGCTCTTTGTCAAAGCTTCTAAAATTCAAATAAAGGTCTCAAGACTGCTTTTCATTGTTTGTATGTGTCACATGTTTGGAAGGAAATCCTCTGGCCCCAGTTCTGACCCCTTTCCTGGAAAGTGTTAGATGTTAGCAGGTTTTCTGTGATTTCTTTGACACAGGCTAGTTTACATCCTTCAGAAGAAGTAACTCTTTGGCTATAGATTCTCTCTGTGTTAGCTGCTCAGTCATGTCCGACTCTTTGCGACCCCCTGGACTGTAGCGCGCCAGGTTCCTCTGTCCACGGGATTCTCCAGGTAAGAATAGTGCAGTGGGTTGCCATTTCCTCCTCCAGGGGATCTTCCAGACCCAAGGATCAAACCCACATCTCCTTCTTAGGCAGGTGGATTCTTTACTGCTGAGTCACCATGGTACTAGGCGACTTTTCCTGCTGCTCTTGTTCTTTATTTTGTATGACTGTGATTTTTCTCCCTTGAGAGAGGCATTGTTAGAAACATTGCTCTTTTGGTGTTAGGTCAATTTCCCTTTGCTGATCCCAAGGGCTTAATTTACAGTTTATAGGAATTGAATGAAAATTATTTGCCAGATAAGTAAAATACATAGAAAATGCGTGTGTTACTTCTTTTCATTAAAAACTGTAGATACCTTCCTCTACTCTCAGAATTTACCTTTATTCATCAAAGATCATTTACTGTAAACAACTGAATTATGGTCTGAGGTTTTATTTCTGATGCAAGAAACATGATCTGCCTTTGCCCAAGGCAAGCTGGAAGTTCCCTAAAGCAGCTGATAAGCAGACAATTGGCTGAGTAGCTCCAGTTCCTTGCTACAGCTGGGTGACCTGGAAGGCAGATTTCCTGTGGTTATGGTTGATCAGTGTTCCCAGCAAGATTGAATCTACTTGTCCAAAATGGGAAGAGGCTTAATAACATGGTTGACTGTCTTTTTTTCCAGTTCTCTCTCTTCCATATGTGCTCCTGGGGATACCCAGGAATAGAAAAACCTTTGTCTTGGAAAGATTCTTGGAAAACACACCTAAGACACACTGGAGAAGAGAATGGCAAACCACATCGGTATTCTTGCCTTGAGAACCCGATAAACAGTATGAAAAGGCAAAAGATAGGACACTGAAAGAGGAGCTCCCCAATAGAGTAGGTGCCCAATATGCTACTGGAGATGAGTGGAGAAATAACTCCAGAAAGAATGAAGATGGAGCCAAAGCAAAACAACACCCAGTTGAGAATGTAACTGGTGATGGAAGCAATGTCCAATGCTGTAAAGAGCAATATTGCATAGGAACCTAGAATGTTAGGTCCATGAATCAAGGCAAATTGGAAGTGGTCAAACAGGAGATCAGAGAAGGCAATGGCAACCCACTCCAGTACTCTTGCCTGGAAAATCCCATGGATGGAGGAGCCTGGTAGGCTGCTGTCTATGGGGTCACACAGAGTCAGCCATGACTGAAGTGACTTAGCAGCAGCAGCAAACAGGAGATGACAAGAGGAAATGTCAACATTGTAGGAATCAGCGAGCTAAAATGGACTGGAATGGGTGAATTTAACTCAGATGACCATTATATCTACTACTGTGGGCAAGAATCCTTTAGAAGAAATGGAGTAGCCATCATAGTCAACAAAAGAGTCCAAAATGCAGTACATGGATACAATCTCAAAAACGACAGAATGATCTCTTCATTTCCAAGGCAAACCATTCAATATCACGGTAATCCAAGTCTATGCCCCAACCAGTAATGCTAAAGAAGCTGAAGCTGAAGACTTACAAGACCTTCTAGAACTAACACCCGAAAAAGATGTCCTTTTCATTATAGGGACTGGAATGCAAAAGTGAGAAGTCAAGAAATACCTGGAGTAACAGGCAAATTTAGCCTTGGAGAACAGAATGAAGTAGGATAAAGGCTATTAGAGTTTTGCCAAGAGAACACACTGGTCATAGCAAACACCTTCTTCCAACAACACAAGAGAAGACTCTACATATGGACATCACCAGATGGTCAACACCAAAATCAGATTGATTATATTCTTTGCAGCCAAAGGTGGAGACACTCTATACAGTCAGCAAAAACAAGACTGGGAGCTCACTGCAGCTCAGATCATGAACTCCTTATTGCCAAATTCAGACTTAAATTGAAGAAATTAGGGAAAACCACTAGACCATCCAAGTATGACCTAAACCAAATCCCTTACGATTATACAGTGGAAGTGAGAAATAGATTCAAGGGACTAGATCTGATAGACAGAGTGCCTGAAGAACTATGGATGGAAGTTCGTGACATTGTACAGGAGACAGGGATCAAGACCATCTCCAAGAAAAAGAAATGCAAAAAAGAAAAAGGGCTGTCTGAGGAGGCCTTACAAATAGCTGTGAAAAGAAGTGAAAAGCAAAGGAGAAAAAGAATGGTATACCCATTTGAATGCAGAGTTCCAAAGAATAGAAGGGAGAGATAAGAAAGCCTTCCTCAGTGATCTGTGCAAAGAAATAGAGGAAAACAACAGAATGGGAAAGACTAGAGATCTCTTCAAGAAAATTAGAAATACCAAGGGAAGATTTCATGCAAAGATGGGCTCGATAAAGGACAGAAATGGTATGGACCTAACAGAAGCAGAAGATATTAAGAAGAGGTGGCAAAAATACACACAAGAACTGTACAAGAAAGATCTTCATGATCAAGATAATCACGATAGTATGATCACTCACCTAGCCAGACATCTTGGAATGAGAAGTCAAGTGGGCCTTAGGAAGCATCACTAGGAACAAAGCTACTGGAGGTGATGGAATTCCAGTTGAGCTCTTTCAAATTGTAAAAGTGATGTTGTGAAAGTGCCGCATGTAATATGCCAGCAAATTTAGAAAACTCAGCAGTGGCCACAGAACTAGAAAATGTCAGTTTTCATTCCAATCCCAAAGAAAGGCAATGCCAAAGAATGCTCAAACTACCGCACAACTGCACTCATCTCACACGGTAGTAAAGCTCAAAATTCTCCAAGCCAGGCTTCAGCAATATGTGAACCGTGAACTTCTGGATGTCCAAGCTGGTTTTAGAAAAGGCAGAGGAACCAGAGATCAAATTGCCAACATCTGCTGGATCATCGAAAAAGCAAGAGAGCTCCGGAAAAACATCTACTTCTGCTTTATTGACTATGCCAAAGCCTTTGTGTGGATTGCAAAAAACTGTGGAAAATTCGTAAAGAGAAGCAACAGTTAGAACTGGACATGGAACAACAGACTGGTTCCAAATAGGAAAAGGAGTATGTCAAGGCTGTATACTGTCACCCTGCTTATTTAACTTCTATGCAGAGTACATCATGAGAAACGCTGGGCTGGATGAAGCACAAGCTGGAATCAAGATTGCTAGGAGAAATATCAATAACCTCAGATAAACAGATGACACCACCCTTATAGCAGAAAGTGAAGAGGAACTGAAGAGCTTCTTGATGAAAGTGAAAGAGGAGAGTGAAAAATTTGGCTTAAAGCTCAACATTCAGAAAATGAAGATCATGGCATCTGGTCCCATCACTTCACAGCAAATAGATGGGGAAACAATGGAAACAGTGAGAGACTTTACTTTGGGGGGCTCCAAAATCCCTGCAGATGGTGACTGCCTCCATGAAATTAAAAGACACTTACTCCTTGGAAGAAAAGTTATGACCAACCTAGACAGCATATTAAAAAGCAGAAACATTGCTTTGCCAACAAAGGTCCATCTAGTCAAACCTATGGTATTTCCAGTAGTCATGCATGGATGTGAGAGTTGGACTATAAGAAAGCTGAGCACTGAAGAACTGATGCTTTTGGACTGTGGTTTTGGAGAAGACTCTTGAGAGTCCCTTGGACTGCAAGGAGTTCCAAGCAGTCCTTCCTAAAAGAAATCAGTCCTGAATAGTCATTGGAATATTCTGATGCTGACTGATGCTGAAACTCCAATACTTTGGCCACCTGATGCGAAGGGCTGACTCATTTGAAAAGACCCTGATGCTGGGAAAGATTGAAGGCAGGAGGAGAAAGGGATGACAGAGGATGAGATGGTTGGATGGCATCACTGACTCAATGGACATGAGTTTGGGTGAGTTCCAGGAGTTGGTGATGGACAGGGAAGCCTGGTGTGCTGCAGTCCATGGAGTCTCAAAGAGTCAGACATGACTGAGCGACTAAACGGAACTATTTTGGTAGTGTTTAATCCTTGCACCATGATACCGTCAATACTGATAGTTTCACATTATGGAAAACTTTCACTTAATCCACATAAATCTGCAGGATGAGAACTATGATTTTCTCATATTTTACAGATGAGGGGATTGAGGCTCCAAAATATTAAGTGACTCACCAAAGATCAGAGGCTGTAACACTGTGTATATGCATTTTTTACCTGCTCCTTAAAGAAGTTAAATCACCTAACAGGACAAGTAATTTGTAAAATGGAGAACTGCCATTCAAACTTTGGGCTGGGTTTTTAAACTTCAGTTGAGCCCACTTCCTGACTATTCAGTATAATTTGCAGACAGATCTCTTTTCTAGATTTTTCAACCAGGTTTCAGAGTCAGTTTCTTATAGCCACTTTAAAAATGTTTTCACTTTAAACTACAAGGCTCGACTCAATCAGGGGCTGATAATAGACAAGCAGGAGGTGTAAGTAAGAATACTTTGCTTAAATTGGTGTTTCCCAGGATGAAGGATGGAAGGGGGGTTAGTTCATTGAATAAAGTGTACCCGATTGTGATGCTGGCGGTTTAGTTGCTCAGTCGTGTCCGACCCTCGCGACCCCATGGACTGTAGCCCAGAGGCTCCTCTGTCCATGGGAATCTGCAGTCTTGTAGGTGAGTTTTATGTTACATCCAGTGTTATAAGGAAATCTTCAACTGGAAATATCCACCAGGTCATACATATGGCTTTCTCTTTTTCTGTGTTCTCTTTCACTGACGGCTTCAATTCACTTAAAATAAGCCTGGGAAAGGTTAGTTGTTGTTGATGTTGTTATTTTTTAATACTAAAAAAACTCCTATCAATCATAGTGTTAACCTTAGAGGTTAAAACGGAGTATTTTGAAATGATTTTTTTTTTTCCCCTAACCAGGCAAAGGCCACTGGAGCCAGTAAGGCTCGGATTTACAAACAGTATAAATAAAATCCAACATTATCTCAATATCAAGTGTCCATAAATCCTTCCTAGAGTCATACTAGCACATTTCCTTTACTCTTCCAATTTTTTTCCCGTTTCCTCTTAAAACAGTGTCTATAATTTGCCCAGGTACTGACATAGGATTTTCTTTGTATGAAGAAAAAAAATCAACATGTATGTTTTCTCTATGTCTATGAGTTATTTCCTTATGCTTTCCCCCTTCTGACATCTATAAGGACTCTTTAGATTGGAATCTCACCATCCTTCCTCCTCTGATGGATCACAGAAAAAACTAGAGAATTCCCGAAAAACATCTGCTTCGTCGATTACACTAAAACCTTTGACTGTGTAGATCACAACAATCTGTGGAAAATTCTTTAAGAGTTGGGAATGCCAGCACAAGATTACCTGCCTCCGGTGAAGCCTTATGCAGGTCGGGAAGCAACAGTGAGAACTGGACGTGGAACAACAGACTGGGTCCAAATTGGGAAAGGAGTACGTCAAGGCTGTATATTGTCACCCTGCTTATTTAACTTATATGCAGAGTACCTCATGCGAAATGCCAGGCTGGATGACTCACAGGCCAGAATCAAGATTGCTGAGAAAAATATCAATAACTTAGATATGCAGATGACACCACCCTTATAGCAGAAAGTGAAGAGGAACTGAAGAGCCTCTTGATGAAAGTGAAAGAGGAGAGTGAAAAGTTGGCTTAAAACTCAACATTCAAAAGACTAAAATCAGGGCATCCAGTCCCACAACTTCATGGCAAATAGATGGGGGAACAATGGAGACAGTGAGAGACTTTATTTTCTTGGGCTCCAAAATCACTGAAGATGGTGACTGCAGCCATGAAATCAAAAGACGCTCCTTGAAAGAAAAGCTGTGACAAACCTAGCCAGTGTATTAAAAAGCTATATTACTTTGCCTACAAATGTCCATATAGTTAAAGTTATGGTTTTTCCAGTAGTCATGCATGGATATGAGGAATGCTGAGTGCCAAAAATGTGGTGGTAGAATGTGGTGCTTTTGAACTGTGGTGCTAGAGAAGACTCCTGAGACCCTTGGACAGCAAGGAGATCCAACCAGTCCATCCTAAAGGAGATCAGTCCTGAATATTCATTGGAATGGCTGAAGCTGAAGTTCCAAGACTTTGGCCCTGTGATGCAAAGAGCCAACTCATTGGAAAAGACTGAAGATGGGAAAGATTGAGGGCAGGAGGAGAAGAGGATGACAGAGGATGAGATGGCTGGATGGCATCACTGACTCAATGGACATGAGTTTGAGCAAACTCCAGGAGATCATGAAGGACTGGGAAGCCTGGTGTGCTGTGGTCCATGGGGTCAGAAAGAGTCAGACACGACTGAACAACAACATCCTTCCTCCACTGTGATCTCATGCATTACCTCAGACTCACCTGGGGAAGTGGCTAGAGAAAGAACCTGCTCTAGACGTTCAGTGCTTTTTTCAAGTGTTTATTTTTTTTTTCCATTTGTAAAATCTTTATTGAATTTGTTACACTATTGCTTCTTATTTGGGTGGGGGGTGGGTGGGTTTGGCCTTGAGGCATGTGGGATTTTAACTCCCTGACCAGGGATCAAACCTGCATCCTTTGTATTGGGAAGGTGATCTCTAAACCACTGGACCACCAGGGAATTCCTCAGACTTTCAACATTAACGTCAGTTTCCAAAGCTGTATTCAGATGCTGCCTTAGAAGTTAATATGATGTTCCTCACTGTTGTATTTAAAATGGATAACCAACAAGGACCTTCTATACAGCACAGGGAACCCTGCTCGGTGTTACGTGGCAGCCTGGATGGGAGGGGAGTGTGGGGGGAGAGTGGGTACATGTGTGTGTGTGGCTGAGTCGCTCCATCATCCACCTGAAACTGTCACAACACTGTTAACCAGCTATTCCCCCAAACCACATAAAACGTTCAAAATAAACAAAATGCTCATTAAAAAGTTAATGTGATGTACTAAAACTCTAGAAATCTCACTTAGGTTATTTAACCCTTTACAGTGTTAAAAACTCTCATCTCTAGGAGTCCAGAGGTATCTACCCAGGGATCAAATCCAGGTCTCTGCATCTCCTGCATTGCAGGTGGATTCCTTACCGCTGAGCCACTGGGGAAGCTCATAAAACCAAGTATTTGCTTATAAAAATTAGTTGCATCCATGGAGGAAAAATTCACATTTTATAAACTTGATGTAAAATGTTACTAGTTATTTCTTATTTGAGAGAAGCAGACCAAACCAAAAAGGTCTCAGTCTCATAATACCCTCTCACATAACAAATTAGCAGATAGAACTATCAGTAAATAGATAAATGCACCACTCAAAATGTTATATACTTCATAATACAAAGGTCAGTGGTGAGTAGGTGAGTAACTGAGGTGAGCAGACCAGTAAGATTGCCCAAAACAAAAACAGAGAAAAATTTCTTCAGCCCTGCCAGTGGAATGGCACTAGTCTTAATATAGCACAAAGTCCTCCAAATCCTAAAAGATAATCCAAAATAAACAGAAAATAGTATCAGTGAGTCATTTTCATGAATTGGCTCTCTGGATTGTATGCTTTCCAGAAATGTCACGATCTCATTTATACTTTCACTCACCCATCACAGGATGAACAGGGTTTCCAACAAGCCTTTGCTTTAGAGATCCTGAATTTTAAAAATGAAGCCATCCGGGAGTTTAATGTACATGTATTTTTTACTAATAATACCCTAAAATGGACAGCATCCAAATTCTGATGATTATAGAAGTGTATCTCAAATAATCATCTTATAACCTTTATATCCAGTTTGGCTCAATTCTAAGGGGAATAGTTCAGTTGACGTTAAGCAGATTAGATAGTATGTATCTATTCGCCCATCTTTCAATAATTTAGGAAAATGCTGAGAGAAGCTCATTTCTGTAAAGGTAGTAACCGAATTGTTGTGACCTCTGTCCTTCCCCTGTCACTCCAGGGAACAATCTTCATTATCCCAAATTCTTCATCACCTTTCTCTGGATCCAACACCACCATTAAAACTCCCATCTGAGCCTCCAAACTTTCGAGTGGCTGTTTTATCTATAGCTACATGGATGTCTATTTATCTGTAGTGCGGTTGGATTTCCAAAGCACTGACCTTCCTTCTGATTTGCAGTTCTCTATGCCCATCTATTGCATGCAACATCAGCTGTCCTCGCATCATTTTAAAGTCTATCCACAATGGGAACTCCCTCCTCTTTCTCTGGTTTTGTACGGCCTGAGTTTTTTTGGCCTTTCGTAAAGATCATTCTGTAAACCTCATAGAACGTCAGGTAATAGTCAAGTGCATAGATGAGCAATCAGATTTAGCAATTAGTACAACACAGTGATCAGAAAATGAGAGGGGCGTGTTTGAGTGCAGGTCTGGTTCTGCATCTTCCTAGCTGTGTGACCTGAAGCCTGCTATTTCTTCTCTCTATAATTTAGCTTCTCCATGGCTAAAGCAAGGTTAACTGTAGTGACCATTCTCAACGGTGAAAAAGAGAAAACCCGTGCAAAGAATTTAGCATAGTTCCAGCCCATAATATACCCTTATTGTTTTTAGTAATTATGTAGTATTTAGAAGTCATAGAAATACTGTCCTTGTTCAGTCGCTCAGTCATGTCTGACTCTTTGAGACCCCACGGACAGCAGCATGCCAGGCTTCCCTATCCTTCACTATCTCCCAGAGTTTGCTCAAACTCATGTCCATTGAGAAATACTGGGAAATGGTACTTTATCTTCATCAGCAACTTCAACTTAAAATCTATTAAGCATCTCTATGTACCAATCATGTGTAATGTATAAAGAAAATATGTAGATCTGGCCCATGTGTTTGCAATAGTAGACTTTTCCTGCAACCAAAGATAAATAATCCAAGGTTTCTTTTCTGTGTCACATGTACCTAAAGCTGCTAAAAGTCAGAGCAATTTTGTTTTTGAATATTCAGTTGATTCACTAACAAGAAATTCATGAGCTGACCTTCTCAGGGATTGTGGAAATTCAACAAGCACAACTGGGAAAAGAATAAGTTTGACATTTACAAAGTGTTTAACTTGCTAATTTTCAGCAATATTTTTGAAGAACATTGTATCTACAACATCACTTTCAGTAACCAAATCCAACCTAGAGAGGTGTTTAGGTTTTTTAAATGAGAGGCAAACCACTGCCAACTTGTAATGTTTGAGTTGGAAAAGGTTTGTTACTATTTGTTCTACTTTGGGTGAAACAGAAAGAATATCCTGCTAAGGAGCCTTGAAGTCCATTATTAGGGATACAATTAGTAATGCAGCATAAATACTATTGATATTTAAATGGCTATTTTAAAGTATAATCAATAGTCATTAATAGTAGTGCTGATTCAGGCTTTTCTTTGCATCAGTAGTATATATCCTTGTTAATACTTCCCCAATACAAACATATTCTCCAAGAAGTATCTAGATATGCTATGGCCTAAAAGAAAAAAATTTTGAAAAGTAATGATAACATTTCTGCCAGTTAAATCAGAGTTGCTTTAATGTTTCAGGTGGTAAACAATGGGAGTTGGCACTGTTAAACTAGAACTAGTCTGCATTAAGACAAGAACTGACTCATTTGAAAAGACCCTGATGCTGGGAAAGACTGAAGGCGGGAGGAGAAGGGGACAACAGAGGACCAGATGGTTGGATGGCATCACTGACTCAATGGACATGAGTTTGAGTAAGCTCCAGGAGTTGGTGATGGACAGGGAGGCCTGGCGTGCTGCAGTCCATGGGGTCGGACACGACTGAGCGGCTAAACTGAACTGAGTCTGCATTAAACAATGGAAAAAGCTTTTCTGTTCTCTAGAATCACCTTGGGATTTCTGTTATTCATGGAGACATTTATGCACCTAAGCATTTTCAAAAAACTGTAAAATGATATTAATTTATACATGGCCACTGCTTTCTTCATCTCTCCATCCACCCAACTAAGCACCCATTCATTTATTCCTTTTGGCTGTTCCGAGTCTCCCTTGTGCCACGTGGACCAGCTGTGCAGTGTGGGCTCGGTAGCTGTGGTGTGCCGGCTTAGTCACCTCACAGCACATGGGATCGTGTTCCGGGACTAGGGATTGAATCTGCATCCCCGGCATTGGAAGGCGGACTGTCAGCCACTGGACCACGAGGGAAGTCCCTGTTCCTCCTTTAAAAGGCGCCATGCTTTTATAACTTGTTACCTGGGTCCACATCCATCTTTATGTAATGGGATCTTGGCTATGCCATTGTGTGTCAGTTTCTTAGCCAAGTTTACTTAAGGTATTTACCGAATTATAATTCCCAACTATTGGCTGCCCATTTCTCAACACTGTTGACATCAGGTTATTAACATTTCTGGAAAGTGTCTCTATTTGTCAAGTTAATGATATGAAAACAGAATAATGACTGTCGTCTTTAAGGTAGAAAAAATATAAGTCTTTTCCCCTTGGTCACATATGAATTTCTGATCACCCCAATGTCCTTTCCCAGATATAACCAGTGCCTCCTGCTAATTGAGGAGGCCCTGAGTGGTGACCAAGAGGTCACAGCCTGGTTGCTTCCTGTTTGTAAATACACAGAATGGTCTCTAATTGGACTCAAGGGGAGATATTGCCCAGGGAGTGTATTTGGAACCCATGGAGGTGCTTTGGCAATTCAAGGCTATGCAGAGAGAGAGGCTGGCATGGTTGTGTGTGTGGTAAGTCTCTCTCTTTCCCTCCAAAGCTTTATGAAATAAATGAAACTCCAATAAAAAATACAGATGGCAGGGTGATTTCAATTACACGACTCAGGTATAAACGAGATGAATTACGCTGGGGCACCTGTTTCATTATGCCTAAGACAAAAACTACTGAGCACTATTCAAGTGTACTTGCTTTCATTGTCATGGAGTGAACATGATCAGTTTGGTACCGGCCTTTGTATAAAACTTTCCGCTCGTCATGCTGCTTGATCATTTTGGTATATCACATTTCAAGGGACATTCAGCTACCATGCTGGAACACTGACAACAGTCCCTAAGCAAAGACCAGAAAATATTCTCCAAACTACTTTTTTCACTCTGCTAATTAAAGAGAATTATAATTATCTTCTGCTACCATGCGTACAACCAACCAAAGTTGAGAGCATTAAACTTCTCCTGTAATTATATGGACTTCAAAGACCAACGCCTCTCTGGTAATAAGTGGTTTTGTGACTCCAAGATGCATGCTCGAAAGGAATGAAAACGTTTCATTACATATTATACTTTTAACTTCTGGATAAAAAAAAAGAATGTTGCTGTAAATGGCCATCACATTTCATTATGTAGATGCAATAAGGAATCCTTTAACAGTTCTGCCTGCCCACCACCTATAAAGCATACAGCTTTATCACATATCACAGATGATGCGGAGCAGCACTAAAAACCACACAAATATTAAAAGTCTCCCTAGAACTCATTAAACCTCAATATATACATGCTTCTCCAGATACCTAAGACTGTTGAATTTTATAATTTGTCTGATGTATTTTGATTTCCCCAAAGCATTAGTAGCAAAATTACAAATTAAGTCTCATTTATTTGGATCTTACTAATTAAGAAGTTATGAAAATTCAGAAAGGTGAGGTTAATATTTACTGTTGTACTCTATGTGGAGGGAATGGTTTCATTTTTTGTATATTTATTTATTATTTATTTAGTTTGGGGCTGTGTTGGGTCTCAGTTGTGGCACATGGGCTTGGTTGCTCTGTGGCATGTGGGATCTTAGTCCCCCTGTCAGGGCTGGAACCCACATCCTCTGCACTGGAAGGCAAAATCTTAACCGCTAGAACACCAGGGAGTTCCAGGGGAACATTCTTCAATGGAAGTTAGGACACAGATGGCAGGGAGATATTTAATCTCTACCAATAAGTCTTCTTAGCTTTTAAAGTCTGTGTTAATAATACCTATTGACATACCAGAAAGAATATTGTATTAAAATTATCAAAGTATGCATTTACTGTTTGAGCCACCCGGGAAGCTCATCCCTGGGTGGGGAAGATCCCTTGGAGGAGGGCATGGCAACCCACTCCAGTGTTATTGCCTGGAGAATCCCCATGGACAGAGAGGAGCCTGGTGGGTCGCAGACTTGAACATAACTGAGCAGTTAAGCACAGCAAAGTGTGCCTAGCAGATAACACTTTTAGCTATTACTCTATTTAATATAGTAAAGTTAGAAATGACTGCATGTTTTTTAAATAACAGTATAAAAACACACATAATTTAAAACATACCTGTGTCAGCAATTCAAGCAGGAATTTTATTCCAGCTGTTAAATTAACTAGAAATATACTTTAATTCTGTGCTTCTGCCTAATCTGTTTATCCAGGAAAATGTAAGGATTAGGAGCAAGGGTTCCAGACAAAATCAGATGGCATGGGTTCAAATTCAAGCTCTGACATTAGCTAGCAGTCAAACACTAAGAATATTACTTTGTTGGGACCTATCCTTCCAATCTGTTGAGATTATAATACTACCTACTTACAGATGGTGTTACGAGGCTCTTTCATCACAATATATGAACAGCCTCAGAACAATGCCTGAAACATAGTAAATAAAGTGTTGCTACTGTTAATAACCACTAGCAGTAAGTATTAGGTTGGCCAAAGAGTTCATTCTAGTTTTCTTTAACATCATGGGAAAAAGAGAAAATGAGAGATAAGAGAAAAGGAAGAAAGAAGGAAGCGCCCTCACTCTGGATCATGATATTAGCAAAACCTCAGAGGAACATACGCACACGTGCTGGCCCCAGAATCGACCTATTTTGCTGGAATCAGTCTCCATTTTCCATTTTATTTTGTTTTTAAAGAATATGTCCAGGTTTCCATAAGGTGTGTCACATGTGCGAGGATGGCAAGTTGCAAGGATTGGCTGAATTCTATTTTTAAGGTAGTGTGGTGATTAAATCAAAGCCGTGGTGCACGACGCATACTAATCGGGCCGTCGTACACGGATGGATGTAATTCTGACCAGCCGTCAGATGATACACCTAATTTAAGGGGAGCGTGTGTGTCTGTCTCTGTGTGTGCTGCCTCATCTACATTCACTGGAACCCTCCAAGGGAACAAAAGAGCTGCATCTGAGAGGCGTCCAGCAGGGCTGAGAGAGCAACATTTGGAGCAAATATGTGGGTCGAACCTGCAACCTAATGCTCCATGTATGTTCTCCTAGTTCCCTGAGACAGTAATCTGACTTGCTGTAATTTGTATCTGTTATTCAACTACATCAGTAAATATACGATTTAACAATAGCTAATCTTCAAAATAGGAAGTTGAATCTGTAATAATACCCCTGACTTATTATTCATCTTCCCAACAGAGTTTAGACCACATAGCAAGCGTGTAGTAAATAAGGTATCAGTGAAGTGATGAAAGCCAATGTTTAATGCATGAGTACTCACAGCTCCTCTGAATGGCAGCAGAGAGGCAGACGTCCAGAAACCCTGAATGGAAAAAGCCTGAACACACCTGTGACTTGCTGTTCTGCTCATTTTACACAGAGATGTGCAGGGGTAGAAACTTAAATCCTAAAGCCTCCAGATAAAAATGTGAGTAGGCCTTTCTTTAGTCTTAATACATATAAATAAATTTCCAAGGGACTAGAATATTCTTATATTCTCTACCAACAGTTTAAACCAGAAAATACTTAAAATTAATAAGGCAGTATATTGAAAAAAAAGAAAGAAAAATTAATGAATGGAGATTGTCCTTCCTTTATTCAAATGTTTTCTTTCTATGGCCTTTTATGTATATGTATAAATATATCTCTTTATATATATTTCAATTATTTACTTTCTGTGTGGATAAATGACCCTAAGATACTACAGCATACATAAGTCTACATACCATCTAGTGGATAACTAAATCATATTAATATTATGCATCTAGTACATCGCTTTTTCTTATTATCCTTCATCCAAGTATAGGAAACACATGGGCAATTATGCTGAATCTTTCTTGAAACTTCTGAGGCATTCAGCTGTATAAGAAAGAAGAAAAACTGTGACACCCACCAGTGTTTCTTATAACACCAGGATGTTCATAATCTATCTAATTTTCATCATAGAAAAACAAGTAGGTGAACAAAACCCCTCAGCCTTACCCCTTCCAGGTTATTTTTATTTTTCTTCTTATTTTTCTATTTTTCTTCTCAGTGTCTAGTCACTAAGGATTAATATTTTGAAGTGTGAATAAATGGTTTAAAACACTGCTGTCCAAGAATGAATGCATCTGTGCCTGTAAGTGTGCCTTTAAACTAGGCTTATTTAAGTTTCTTTGGGCTTCTTTCCTCATTAAGCTTTTTTTTTTAATGGATCTTAAATTCTATGACAGATTTTTGGTCGTTTTTATTCAAAAGTACTGATTTTAAAAATTAATAAAACTGTCACAGATAAAACAAAGTGTCCACAAAACATTCTCCTTTCTCTCTAAAGGTTTTACCCTACATTGGCATCATTAACCAGTCTTTTAAAGTTAAATGGCCAATTGAGATAAACAGTTCTGAGCCACGGCCTCCATCCCTAGTAGACTGGGGTGGCAGCTGTTGGCGATGATCATCATCTATAGGTTTAACTAAGTTTCTCATGATACAAATAGCACCACAGAGAAAACAGGCAAAGGCAATGCTCCATTCTGATTGTAGAGATTAGAAAAATTATATGCATCCTTTATCTGATCTCTGCAAACCTCCATATCTGAGAGAATTTAATGGGCAAAAAAAACCAGTCACTTGGCCAAGAAGTCAAATTACGGTCTCCTTAGCATTAAATAATAATCAACTGCATAAAATCTGATGCCTGGAGAAGCTCCTCGGCTGGATGTGAGATTCATTACAGCACAGATATTCTGTAAACTTCACAGAACCGTAATAGAGCTATGTAGATATCAATTAGGTCTTAATTACATTTTTCAGCAGGTTGTTTTTCCAATAATTTTTATTCTTGGAGGAAATAGAGTATAAAAATTGATTTTAAAAAGAGTCGCATGGAAGTCAAGAAGAGTTTGGACAGCTAGAAAGGAGAAGAAGAATTCTCAGTACCAAGGATTCTCAGCCTTCTCGGAAAATACATGGCATGGTTGTCAAGGAGCGTCAGTGACACACCCACACCGCTGGGAGGGGGTTAGGCAGCTGATTTCGGTGCTGTGGGTTGCTGCTAGAACATCCCGGTTTCTTACCACTCCAGATTACCTCTGTGCTGTTATCATCAACTCTCTAAAGAATGAACAACAGCTCTTTATTTAATGCTGTCCCACTGGGGTAATGAAGAGCTTAGCTCCAACCCATGGATCATGCCAGATAATGGTTTTCTTGGATATCAAGCTACATTTTGCATAATTGGGTAACAAGCTACTTCAAGGCATTAAATCAACTCGTTCTCTGTTTTCCTTGGAGCCTGAGTCACCATTTGCCCTATTGACTCATCCTCCGCCAAGGGTTCTGCTTTAAGAAATGGCTGGTGTCCAGAAGAATGTATTTCCTGGAAAAGGATGGTATGGGGGTGGTGTGCAAAGGCTTGGGGCAGATCACATGACTCTGGTTTAATCATTCTTGACTTCAGAGCAAAACACTGGGATTTTATTTTTTTTTCCCAAAGCAGATTTTTAAAGGATTAGGTTGAATTTTGGATTTTAACCTTTGGGCCCTGAGTAAATAAGATCACTGTCTTGCAGTTACCCAGGGCTTACCATGAATCAACAAGGCTTCCTCAAGAAGCCAGCGCTTAGAGGTTTGTAAGGCTGTTATGTCACCCCTGGGAACATCTGACATAAGCAAATAGATGGTCATGCAAACCATGGAACTGGGGAAGAAAACCCAGCTAATAAGGACTGTTTTCTGTGTTTGTGGTAGGGCATTTTAGCTCCTGATTTTAGAACAGGTTGTTGGGGAGTTGTATTGACTGCAGTAGCTTTTCCATCCAAGTGATGTGGAATTAATACAATGTTATACAACCTTGTCCGCACATCAGCACACCTGGAAAACCTAAGGCCTGAGTCCCACCCCCCAGAGATGCTGACACAAGCGGTCCATATGCCATATCCAGTGGGCATATGGGTTTTTAAAACATCCCCCAGGTGATTCTCTGATGTAGCCAAAAAAAGAGAACTCAAACTAAAGGCAGGTGGGAGTAGATACAACATGGAAAGTAGAGAGAAGATAAGGTTGTAGCACTCATAAATTTAAGGGAAAAAAACTGTAACAGCAAAAGCAGAACAATCCAGAAACAAGTCAGGTCCTCTGACAGCAAGTGGACCAGTCACCGTAGGACTGGTGTTATAGTCACACAATACCTTGTTACTCAGTGGTGAAAAAATGGGCTCCAACAATACAAGTCAATATCAGCAAATTTGACAAATGCAACGCTGATTGGAAAAAAGCTACAGGAGAAAATATTTAATACAGTGTCATTTATGTACAATTCAAATATGCAAACTCCCTCTTTTAGGGCCATGCAGATTTATTTTCGAGGTATACAGAAAAAGGACAGGCTGATGAATGTGAAATTCAGGATAGCAGCCCCCTTTCAGAGAAGAGTGTTTTGGAGTTTCACAGCTCTTGGTAGTGTTCCATTTACTCCTCTGAGTGGTAGGTGCAATTTTTTTTTAAAGATATTCATCTATAAGACTCGCTGTAATTCCTTGATGATCACTTTCATTTCACTTTAAGAGCCTTGTAACTTGCTGAAAGTACAAGTTAACTCAGCGCGAAGGTGTGTTAATACAGTTTGAAGGTGTGACGGTAAACAAGATGAAGAACGTCAAGATGTTATATACAGAGAGGAAACAGAAATTTAAAAGCAGTTCTCAGGAATTCTTAGAGCACTTTCCTCTTATATATATGATCAGGAGGGAGAGAGAGACATGAAGGGTGGGATAGGAGGGGAGAGAGAGGGGAGGAAAGACTGACTTTTCCCTCATTCAAGTTTAAAATGAACATATGTCAGCTCTAGAGTCGAGGTTATAGCTGCTGGGCTCTGTAGGTAAGAGTTAGAAAGTGAAGTGGAAGTCGCTCAGTCGTGTCCGACTCTTTGCGACTACAGTCCATGGGATTCTCCAGGCCAGAACACTGGAGCGGGTAGCCTTTCCCTTCTCCAGGGGATCTTCCCTACCCAGCCTGACTGTAAAGCCATGGAGGACTTTCCAGTGCATACTTCAGAGCGACACTGTAACACTGTATGTAGCACTGATTGGAAAAAAGCTGCAGGAGAAAATAGTTAACATATAGCGTCAACAATGTAGTGACCTCTGTCGCCCAGCGGCGCCTTGGCAATCATTCTGTTACGACGGGCATCACCCAAGTAATTCTGACTCAGTTCTAGTACGCAGAGCAGGTTCTCTGTTACACAGGACGGCAACTCCCTTTCAACGTCTATCCCAAACTGCACAGAGACAGCGAGATCAATGCTTTCTGCAAAGTGATTATCTGGTGACCATAAGCGTCATCGGGACCTTTTTAGAAACTAAGGTTCTGGGGTCCGGGACAGCCGTACTGAGTCAGAATGCGCATGCGTGCTGTGACCAGCCCCCACGTGTTTCCTCTACACTGTGAGGTCTGAGAAGCAAGGCTCTGTGTGCGGAATAGGGTGGCCACACAGAGGAAGGATCATTGCTCTCCTTTGAATATTTCTCTGATGTTTTTTGCTTTGTTTTAGTATGCAATTGCAGTCTTGCTCACAGCTCTAGACAACTTACCAAAACACCATTCCAAACAAATATTTTTCTCAGGAGTTCTGAAAAATTGTTTTCCGTCTGATATTTAGCATTACCATCCGATAAGCCTGCTTCAGACCCTTGAAAGGGAAATAGTCGCTCAGTTATGTCCAACTCTTGTGACCCCGTGGACTGTACCCCACCAGGCTCCTCTGTTGATGGGATTCTCCAGGCAACAATACTGGAGTGGGTTGCCATTCCCTTCTCCAGGGGATCTTCCTGACCCAGGGATCACACCTGTGTCTCCTGCACTGCAGACAGATTCTTTACCATCTGAGCCACCAGGGAGGCCCAATACTGAAGAAAGGAAGTACTACTGGTCATTCATTTTTCTTCTGAGTCTTACTCATTTCCACCCAGATTTATGATCCTAGCAAAGCAAGGAAGACATATTATAGATTTAGAGGCAGTCCAGAGGAGTGAGTTTATCTTGTTCTGCTGATTAAAGCTACGGAGCATCTTGGCTTGATGACCCTAAGTTTGAGCTGTGCCAAGTATAAATATATTAGTGGTAGACGAAGAATGTGACAATGGTATTTCTGATATCCCTAGGGTAGAGAATCTTGTTGAGAAGCTTAAGATGATGGTAAGTCAATTCTTATTCAGTTTTTCAAGAAGAAATAATGATTTTGGATATTCTAAGTCAAAGTAGATATCATAATATATCTGATGGCATTATCTCTGATGAAACTTACCCTTTTACTGGTATGTCTCCCCATGGTTTTAGCAATAAATATTATGTGTGTCTAACAAAGGCCCAGTAAGCCGTTTGCCATTGTGCTTCCTCAGATAGTCAGTGAGAAATTTTAAAGTTGATTGAAGATAATCATAACAGCTACTTCACTTATATTTAAAAAAAAAAAAAAGATATCTACATTTCTCTATGGTACCTAAGTTAATGAGATATATTTTTCCTTTCATTGATCCTGAAAATTATAGGGTAGAAGATTTTTCTCAGATAGCCTTGAATTCTTTAAGTATGTTCCTGTTCTTTTTGTGGCCTGTTTTGATTTTGTTCTGATGAACCCTTACTGCATCAGGCTTGAAGTGGTTTCTATGTATGGAATTTTGAAGCCTGGGTATTCTTCAGTGACTTTCTCTTTTCGAAGAGACCATCCAACGTGCTGCTCCATCACTTTTTGCATTCAAAGCAGCTCTATCCCAAAGCCCCAGCATATTGGCTTACTCTTGCAAAATGGCTTGGCTCTTTCTTCCTAGTCATACAAAATAGAGGGTTTGTCCGTTGTTTTTTATTTATTTATTCTCAAGCACAGAAGCTGACTGAACGTCTACTGTGGACGCGGCTGTGTGTTGCCTGCAAAGGTGAACTCTGACACCTTTCCGATCTAATCTGATGCATCTTGGGCTGATGCTTCTCATGGAGGAGGATAGAGGGCATGTGTGACTTGAAGATTTTCACCTTGTGCTGCTGCTGCTGCTAAGTCACTTCAGCCATGTCCGACTCTGTGCGACCCCATAGACGCCAGCCCACCAGGCTCCCCCGTCCCTGGGATTCTCCTGGCAAGAACACTGGAGTGGGTTGCCATTTCCTTCTCCAATGCACGAAAGTGCAAAGTGAAAGTGAAGTCGCTCAGTTGTGTCTGACTCTTAGGGACCCCAGGGACTGCAGCCTACCAGGCTCCTCCATCCATGGGATTTTCCAGGCGAGAGTACTGGAGTGGGGTGCCATTGCCTTCTCTGTCACCTTGCACTAGAGCTATTTGAATCTCTGGCTGTTATTTTTCCACTGAGCAACATGGTGATGGGCTGGTGGGAGATGAGTGAGGGGCTGGGTGTGCTAGCAGTTCACAAAGCCCTTGGTATCCCGGGTCTTAACATCTCCTAAAAAAAAAGTGGGCTTTCTGCTCAAGCCTTATTAAAAAAAAAAAAAAAGGTTTCTTCTGTAGATAAAACAAACGCCAAATGGAAACTACTCTGCTGAGTCCCTCCAAACAGGCCTGCAGCTGTTACCTCTTCCATAACTTTTTCCAGTGAAATTTTTAGGCTTCACCTGTTAGATGACGTATTGGGGTTTTTCTTCCCTGCCCCACCTCCGCCTCATTCCCTCCCCAACTTCCCCTTAAAAGGAGAGCAGCCTGAACTGTTAGAAAGCACAGCTCAGGGTGACATCCTCATTGTACAGGTTGTGGATGGAAAGCAAGACCCTGCCCGGGGAGCTGGCAAATTGAAGTTATAATATTTTCAGCTCCTGGTCCACTGGGCTTGATTCTCAGGCAGTCAAGGCAACTGGCAGAAAGGCAAGACCCTCCCACCCCTGCCCACTGGGTGTTTCTCTGTGTTGTTCTTTAAAAACGTTTTTTCAGGTAGTTATCAATTTCCCATGGGGCCAGAGAAGTAGGAATCAATAGGGGTGACCAGGAGATTGACTTTTCCCCCCTAAACCTGTTAAAATATTTGGATTTTATTATTCCATAAAACAGAGGTTACATGTAAGAAGTGTTTTGCATACAACAGTGTAGTAAAGATAATCTTGGTGAGTTATGCTATGATTTCCCATTGAAAAGTCACTATATGTAATTCAGTATGAAGTAATTATGACTGAAATAAGAATTTAGCAACCACAAACTGCTTTATAATCTGCACATATGCTATGGAATAGTCAAATAGATAATATTAAACCATATCTTCTTACCTGCCAATGTAATTCGCTAAGGGACTTATGATAATAAATTAATATTGACTTTCAGATTTAAAACAAAATCAAAAAGCCCTGTTTTTCAGAACTTAGCTAAAGCTTGCCCAGGAGCTGAGTAATAGCCACTAATTAGGTATAGATGTGGCTCCTCAAGTTAAAACCAGAGACCCACAAACTAATGGATCAGTTCTCAGCTATACAGGGCTGACTCTCTTCAACTGAAATGAACTTTGAGAGAGAAAGAAGGGAAAGGGAAAGATTTTCTGCAAAAGCAAAGAATACTTTCTCACTGCTCTAGACTGATGGCTTTAGCCACCGGTATAATCCTCTCTGGGTATGCTGCCTTTTTTCCAAGATAATTAGTTCTATTGACCCACAGAATTTAATATTCCAGAATGATCTCCTAATAGATCCCCAGCTTCTGCTATCAAAGAAACACAAGATGGCATAAAAAGATGAAGAACCGATAGATAATTCATTGAAAACTGGTGATAAAGTTAATTAAAACTCAATCCAATAGCGAGTACAAGTTACATAATAGTCCACATGCTCCGCATGCATATTTGAATATTTTCGTGATCAATTCCAATTGGGTTTCTCAGGTTAACTCACTCGCTGGGGCTGAAACGGATTTTTTGTTAAACTCTGTGATACTTCCCAATTCTGCCAGCCCTGCTCTCTTTCCTGGATGAGCGATTTCACTTGTTGCTTTACAGACAGAGCAGAAGCCCTAGGGTGGCAAAACTCTTGTCTCTCCTCCATCTGCTACATGAATCCGCACACAACGTGAGTTGGCCCTGGGCCTCCCTCATCCCCTTCTCCACTTCTGACAAGCAGAAGAGCTGAATTCACTTTTCTCTGCCACCCTCAACCCTCACTTCTGTTGCTGCTTAGTCAGTAAGTTGTGTCCGAGTCTGTGTGACCCCGTGGACTGTAGCCCGCTAGGTTCCTCTGTCCATGGGATTTCCCAGGCAAGACGACTAGAGCGGGTTGCAATTTTCTCCTCCAGGGGACCTTTCTGACCCCGGGCTCAAACCTATGTCTCTTACATCTCCTGCGTCTGGAGGGGATTCCTCACCCCTGAGCCACAAGGGAAGCCCCTCATCTTCTTAGGAACTTTATTTTACCGGTTTTCTCTTCCCTCGGTTGTGTGACCAGCCTTCCTCTGCCCACTGATTCACTTTCATTTGCTCTTATTCTCGTTTTTCTAGTATTAAAAGAAAAACCTTGAACTTAGCAACACCTCGCAGCTACCCACCCTGCTTCCTTTTGGCATTTGGAATCAGGCATCTTAACCAATATATCTCTCTATAAATACAAAAACACATTGTAAACAAAAAAAAATACAGTTTTTGTTTTTTTTTACAAGAGGCATTTATGTTAAATATTTTGGGCCACTCTCTACTTCTTGAGAGCTCCCCAAGAGAGAAAAAAAAAATGATTTAAAGAAGAAAACTGCCTAGTTTGGCTCATGACTAAACAGAAAAGAACATAAAAAACCACCACCGAGAAAGACTAGCAGGGAGACACCCTTTCAAGGCCCAGAATGTTCAGAAAGGTGAGGCCAGCCGGTGGTTTATAACACACGTATACCAGAAACACCAGGCTCTCGAAAGGCTGTCCGGATGGGAGCCGCTGCCTGAGTTCAGGGACCCACCTGCGCAGGTTTCTCTAGTCGAACAGACTATGGCAATGAGAGAAAGCTTTTGCTTCAAGAATGTTTCATGGGCTCAAAGATACACAGAAAACAGGGGTCCTGAATACAGTGGAATGGGTCTAAAAACACCACCTGCTCCAAGGAAAAAAACAAGGGCTGTGTTTCTAGAGAAACAAAGACCCCTGCATCGGCCTCAGGAAGGTGGCTGAGAGGCAGAGTGGAGACAGGCAGCCTCAGTTAAAATGGCCAAAACTGCCAACCAGCTTTGTAGACTTGGGTGAATATCTGAACCAATCTACCCTGCTGTTTCCATATTCATAAAACAGGGTTGGTAAGAATAGTACTCTGTGGTGATTTCAATGGGATGCGACCAAAGGGTGCCCAGATCACGGATAAAACATGACTTCCCAGGGTGTCAGGGAGACTCAGAAGAGATATTGCCACCTACATTCTTCCACTCAGTAAGTGTCTGAGAGATCCCTGTGGCTCATAGTTCTAGCTCTGGGGTTAAGGCCTAGTGATATAATAGTAAAAAACAAATTTGCACACACACACACACACACATATATACACACACACAGAGTCTGCTTTCAAAAAATATGCCAGCATATGAGCATTGCCAAGTAGTGAATGGACAAATACATTAGCACATAGCACGAGCTATTCCAGGAGCAGATCTAGTGCTCTGAAATGCATTCAAGGCAGCACCTTCGTACACAGCTCGTAATGCACAGAACACACAGGCTCCGTGCGGGCTGCAGAAGAACAGAGGCTTCCAGCAGTGGGCGATAAGACGAAATTGGAAAGCAACAGCTAACTCAGGACAGTGCGAGATTAACTGTGAAAAGAGTGCTCAGACCCTTTCAATGTAATAGGTGTTGATAGAAAGGAAAGTCCGCTTCTGGGGGAAATTTTAAAGAGGAGGTTGTTTTTAAGAAACTGGGGACTGACCCAGTGGGCCACAGATGAGGGCAGGAAGGCCAATGACTGTGTACTGATTTATGAGGGCTCAGTTTCTGGTCATTGGGACAGGATGAGTTGTTTTTATTTATAATTACTTCCATTTCCTGCTTTTAAAACTACAACTGTCACTACTGGCTTGACGAACCTAATATGAGCTATGGTGTTGGTATCAGTTAATAGGCACACTATTTGCCATGACAGAATCCCCGTAAGGGTCTGTCCCCACAAATTATCCGAAATTTATCCCTTGGACAGCAAAGAGATCAAACCAGTCAATCCTAAAGGAAGTCAACCCTGAATATTCATTGGAAAGACTGATGCTGAAGCTCCAATACTTTGGCCACCTGATATGAAGAAACAACTCATTGGAAAAGACCCTGATGCTGAAGATTGAGGGCAGGAGAAGGGGTGACAGAGAAGATGATTGGATGGCATCTCTGACTCAATGGACATGACTTTGAACAAACTCTGGGAGATGGTGAAGGACGGAATCCTGGCATGCTACAGTCCATGGGGTCGCAAAGAGTCGGATACAACTTAGCGACTGAAAAACAGCAACAATAATTTATCCAAACTACCGAGATGGCATGCCATGTGTACATAATAGCCTTAATTTGTTTAGGGAAATATTATTGGATTAAAGACCAGACATTTTTAATTTAATAGAGCTACATAGAAAGAGTCACAAATGACTCACCCAATTGCCTCTTCATGGCTCAGTGTTCATTTGACACCAATAGAAAAATAGTAAAAATATCAAATATAGAATTTAACCTAAGTGCTGTACGGATGAATACCAGAACCAGTTTTTTAATATAATATAGGGAGGCATCCACTGAAAGATGATATAAATGCTTTGGAGAAAATCAGAGTAGAACAAGAGAAAGGAATTACGGTTTAAATGAAAGCAATTAAACAGCGCAGTGCCCAGTCGGGCATATGGGCTTAAGTATGCTACAGGTTCCTCTCCATCTAGGTTTTAATAAGCTTTGAGTTATTGCCAATAAAAAAACCAAGGAGGCCTCTTCCGGAATTCAAGAGCAGCTGCCCACATGGTGCAGACAGGCAGCTCATAGACTGGGGTTGTTGATGCAGGCATGATTAAGGAGGAGGCCAGCGTCTCAGTGAGCCAAGGTTTCACAGGCGACATCGCCCGGACTGTAAACGCCGCTGAAACTATTTGCTCAACTATCAATTTAAGTAATTTTTAAAGAACTATGTGGAGTAGGAAACGGCCACCCCCTCCAGTTTGCTTGCCTGGAAAATCCCATGGACAGAGGAGCTACAGTGAGCTGGTGGGCTACAGTCTGTGGGGTTGCAAAGAGCCAGACATGACTGAGCACACGCATGCAAAGAACTATGAATCCTCAGTCATATTTTAGGTAGACATGTTTATATGTGTAAATTTTCATCTAAAGTCTTAGCGGTGGGATAGACTGTGCTTTTAGTGCATTGTAAATGCCATTGTTTCAATTTCATCTATAGAATCTCACCTCCAAAGGTTTTTGGTCAGCATTGTTATCTACTCAAGAAACACATACACCAGTGTTTCACTGCCCAGAAATATGATAGGTCTTTTTCTCTTTCTAGTCATATTTCCATTCTTCCACAGGGGAATTTTATCTAAACTTCTCATTTTTTTTTTCATTTTAGACATTCTGGAAGGTATGCACAGTGGAATCACATGGTGATATTAATTTGGATTTCCATAATGAATCAGTTCCATTATGTTTAAAATGTATTTGGTGATTAATATTTTAATTTTTAATGTTATCTTGACATACTTTATATGTCACAGACATGGCACAATGATAAAACACTTTTTATATTGACTCTATTTTTGACATCCTACTTCAAGACCTTTACCATTTACACTTTATGTATGATGAACAGTTAACACCAACACAAATTGATAGTTCTGTCAAGCCATCTCCAATTTCTACTCCATCTCTCATTTCTGATATTTAAGAATAACTCCAGGGCGAATATTAGACACTGAATGAAGATACCGATTTCAAACATTATTTGTTAACAGAAGAAAATCTAAATCATGTTGTGGGTGACATGGAAAAGATACAAAACTTTAGAAAGTCCAACATCAAGTAGCATGTTTTGTCATAATGTGCTTAGAAATCTATGAAGAACAGACATTATATTGGAATATATAGTATTACATGTAGTTTGGTCTTCTGAATTAAACAATGATTCAAATTCAGTAGGCATCCGTTTTGATTCTGGCCTTGTCACTAATGAACTGGTTTGAAGTTCAGGTTTGTTCATCTGTAGAATGAAATGCGGAGGGTGCTGAAATTTCTGATTGTCAGTGTCATCAGTTCTGCTCACCTATCATGAAGCCCAAGGTCACAGGTACTAAGTTTAGCCTGTGCTGAGGCTCCTTCTAATTAACATCCAATACTTTCATCAATTAAACCACACCTGGAATACTTTACTAATATGATGTATGTTCCATTGCATCTTACAAATACAGTATTTATCTGTGTGTGCTCAGCTGCTCTGTTGTGTCCAGCTCTTTGTGACCCCATGGACTGTAGCCCACTAGGCTCCTCTGTCCATGGGATCCTCCAGGCAAGAATACTGGAGTGTGTTGCCATTTCCCTCTCCAGGGGATCTTCCCAACCCAGGGATGGAACCTGCATGTCTTTAAGTTTCCTGCACTGGTGGAGGATTCTTTACCACTAGCGCTAAATCTCCTTCTAATCAACATCCAACACTATTATCAATTAAACCACACCCGGAATATTTTATTAACATGGTGTTTGTTCTATCACATTTTACCAATATAGTATTTATGGTAACGCCTCATATTTGCCAAGACAAATTTTTTTTGGGGGGAATCCATGTATAAAGTTTCTGGAATCAACAATATATATACTAAAATGGTTCTAAAGGAGACCAGTTGGACCAGAAATTACCACACAGAGAAAAATGTAAAAAACTAGCAAGGACTTCAAGAAAAGGTGAAGTAGAAGAGATGTGATCTGCAAATATTTGCTGAGTTAACATGTATTGGGTTGGCCAAAAATGTTGGTTCAACCCAATACAAGGAGCAGGAAGTGAGCTTCAAGGCAAAAGCTGTTGGGACCTTCAAAGCCTGTAGTATAAGCACAAACTAAACATGTTCTATGTAAGACTTAGAATATATACAATGCAGTATATTTAGGAGCAAAACTGGAAATGCCTCAGACTCAGTCTTCTGGGCCCAATTCTCTGCTGGTTTATCCACACAGCCTGTAATAAGTCTATTATCACAGTAGTGATGCAGCTCAGCCTTTGGTATAAACCCAGGATCCAATGAGTCCAACACAAACAATACAGGATTATTATAGAGATGAAGTAAAATAATAACCATGAACAGTAGAAAAATAGGGCATAAATGGAACAAGAAGAGGGCTCTATCAGTTCAGTTCAGTCCCTCAGTCGTGTCCGACTCTCTGCGACCCCATGAATCGCAGCACGCCAGGCCTCCCTGTCCATCACCAACTCCCGGAGTTCACCCAGACTCACGTCCATTGAGTCAGTGATGCCATCCAGCCATCTCATCCGCTGTCGTCCCCTTCTCCTCCTGCCCCCAATCCCTCCCAGCATCAGAGTCTTTTCCAATGAGTCAACTCTTCGCATGAGGTGGCCAAAGTACTGGAGTTTCAGCTTTAGCATCATTCCTTCCAAAGAAATCCCAGGGCTGATCTCCTTCAGAATGGACTGGTTGGATCTCTTTGCAGTCCAAGGGCCTCTCAAGAGTCTTCTCCAACACCACAGTTCAAAAGCATCAATTCTTCGGCGCTCAGCCTTCTTCACAGTCCAACTCTCACATCCATACATGACCACTGGAAAAACCACAGCCTTGACTAGACTCTATAAAAATAACCAATTTAAAAATATAAAGATAAAAACTGTAGTCATTAAACACAAGATTCATTGGATGCCATTCTCTGAAACATATTTTCAAAGAGAAAAGTCAAAGAATTGAAGGATGGCCCATATAATTTCACCCACAATGCACAAGAGGTAAAAAGTATTTTTTTAAACAGAAACAGAGTTACCCTATGCCCCAGCAATCCAACTCCTGGGAAACTAACTGGAAAAGAGACATGCATCCCAGTGTTCGTTGAAGCACTATTTACATTCTTATACACTAACAAAGAAAAACCAGGAAAAGAAATTAAGGAAACAAAGAACAGAATACCTAGGAATAAATATGCAATAAACCAAGACATGGAAGCAACCTGTCCATTGACAGAGGGATGGGTAAAGACGTGATGAAAAGTGAAAGCGGAGTTTCTTAGTCCTGTCCGACTCTTTGCAACCCCATGGACTGTAGCCTACCAGGCTCCTCTGTCCATGGGATTTTCCAGGCAAGACTACTGGAGCGGGCTGCCATTGCCTTCTCCAGGGGATGTTCCCAACCCAGGGATCAAACCCAGGTCTCCTGCATTGCAGACAGGCGCTTTACCATCTGAGCCACCAGGGAAGCCCTAAAGATGTGGTACATATATATAATGGATAATTACTCTGCCATAGAAAGGAATGAAATACCATTTGCAGCACCACGGATGAATGTGGACGTCATCATGCTAAGTGAAGTAAGCCAGAGAAAGACAATATCATGTGATACCACTTATGTATGGAATCTAAAATAGGACACAAGTGAGCTTGTGCACAGAACAGAAATGGACTCACGGACACAGGAAAACGTATGGTTAGCAACAGGGAAGAGGGTGGGATGACTTAGGAGTTTGGGATTAACATATATACATTACCCCGGAGGACCATCAAGGACCAACTGTATAGCGCGGGGAAGTTTACTCAATATTTTAGAATGAAATATAAGGGAAATAAACCTGAAAACATTGTGTGTGTGTATATATATATAAAGTCGCCGAATCACTTTGCCATGCACCTGAAACTCACACATTTTAAATCAACTATATTTCAATACATTTTTTTAAACAATAAATCAATTAACCCTTAAAAGGGGATTAAAATAGTGCCATTCAAAACATGAAAGAGAAGCATAGATAATACATTTCACAAAAACAGAGGAAGAAACTCATCAATTCAAAAAAACCAATACTAGAAATAACCAATAAGAATGCTATCGTAAAATAAGAACTGCAGCACTATCTAAAGGAATTTGAATTCACTTTTTTTTAAAGCTGAATAACAACCAAACAAAATTGGAATACTGGACAAATTTGGCCAGTAGATTACCAGTTTTCAAAACTTAGAGCAAATACCACTTGTGAAGGATTAACATGGAAAAGAAACCATAGAAACCCTACACACCAACGAAAAACCTACCACAGTCAGCAGAATGGTAATTCTTAGATTCAAACTTGGTTCACTCTAAATGTCAGTGTCCGTTGGAACCACACACGCCCAGCTGCTGATAAGGAGCCTGGCTGGTCACTGTCAAGCACCACATGCTGCATCTTGGACCCTGCCGTCTGTGTTCAGCATCAGGTGTCCGTGTCACTAGCAGCAGTGTTCTCTACCTGTTAAATGCCTGGGAGTTAGGACAGCTGATTGTCAGTAAGGAAGCCCGCAGGAAGACTTCTTTCTCTCCTCTCTTCTCTGTCCCACATCCATTACATAATCCAGGGCCGTGAACAGCTCTTGGTCATGAACTCTGTGCAATAAAACTACTCTGAACTTTTGTTCCCGCTGTCTCCATTCGTGAGTGTGATTTATGCTCGGTGCCACCACTACCAAAAAGGCTAAGATTTATAGATTGCAATTTACATCAGTTTGGTTCTGTTTTCCTTTAGCTTAATTTTTCTCATAAAAAAAGGAGTAAAAGCAGAGAAAGGGGACAGTTTTAATGGGAAATTTGGGTCAACCCCAAATCCCTAAATGACCTTCTAAACCAAATATACATATATTTTTAACTACTCATATGTGGGATTCCAGATTAAGCAAATTCCTCTCCATAACTAAGGATCTGATTATTTTATGTATACATAAAATTGCTGTTTAATGGAATATCTTGTATTTCTTTAAAGAAGTAATTAGTCTGTGTTCTTTTCTGTAGTTGATAGAAAAGATGAAAGACTATAGTTTTATTTCAAGTTCAGGAAATTACCAATTTTTTTTAAAGTGTTGGACGCTTACTAAAACTAAAGTGTTTGTATTTATAACCTGTAATTTAAAAAAATTGAAATATATAAAGCATTTATTCCTCACGAGTGATTAGACTTCATTTTCTTGTTTTTCATGTTTTCCAATTCATAGTCCTGGAAATAAGTCATAATGTCATAAAGCTGAATACCTTTGAACCTCTAAACATCTACATCTCGTATGCAGTTATGCAATTAGACAGATTTTTTACTTTATCAAGTAGACATTGAATGCTAAATTCCTAATTAGCATTATAAAACAAATTTAACATGATTAAATTTTTGAAATATAAACTTGAATTTCATCTTTGTTTGAACTTTTCTGATTTAAATAGTGATATTTGCCATAGTCTTTTTAATTTTAATAGATACTTTTGGATATTGTAGAAGAAAAATTACTTGGAAACTGTAAGAAAATTAACTTTAAAATATGTTTTGATTATGTTATATAAAGTTATCATTACTAAAATGGTTGTTAGTTATGTGTATATCTATAATTTTATATACTTTCACTATGTCTATATTTACTTTTAAAATTTTAAAGCATATCAGTCAACAGTATACCAATTAGGTGAAAATAATGATTATGTAATAACTGATTCTACTAGGATGAAGACAATAAAAGTGAATGTTATTAAAATGTAGAATCAGTTATGAATTGTGTATATCTTTATTTCATTACTCATTTGAAAGTTACTGGCATATGAGAGCCCCAGGCATGCACAATAATAAGTGAATATACTCATTTTTGGTATTTTGCCAACTTTCAATCATATAAAAATGAAACCCTTAAACATATCTTTCAATTTTAAAATTATGAAGATATATTTGGCAAGAATAGGACAGATTATATTTAGCAGTTTGTTACCTTGATATGTAAGAAAGCCTTCCTCTGCGATCAATGCAAAGAAATAGAGGAAAACAACAGAATGGGAAAGACTAGAGATCTCATCAAGAAAATTAGAGATACCAAAGGAACATTTCATGAAAAGATGGGCTTGATAAAGGACAGAAATGGTATTGACCTAACAGAAGCACAACATATTAAGAAGAGGTGGCAAGAATACACAGAAGAACTGTACAAAAAAGATCTTCATGACCCAGATAATCACAATGGTGTGATCACTCACCTAGAGCCAGACATCCTGGAATGTGAAGTCAAGTGGGCCTTAGAAAGCATCACTACGAACAAAGCTAGTGGAGGTGATAGAATTCCAGTTGAGCTATTTCACCTGAAAGATGATGCTGTGAAAGTGCTGAACTCAATATGCCAGCAAATTTGGAAAAGTCAGCAGTGGTCACAGGACTGGAAAAGGTCAGTTTTCATTCCAATCTCAAAGCAAGGCAATGCCAAAGAATGCTCAAACTACCGCACAATTGCACTCATCTCACATGCTAGTAAAGTAATGCTCAAAATTCTCCAAGCCAGGCTTCAGCAATACATGAACCGTGAACTTCCAGATGTCCAAGCTAGTTTTAGAAAAGGCAGAGGAACCAGAGATCAAATTGCCAACATCCGCTGGATCATGGAAAAAGAAAGTGAGTTCCAGAAAAACATCTATTTCTGCTTTATTGACTATGCCAAAGCCTTTGACTGTGAGGATCACAATAAACTGTGGAAAATTCTGAAAAAGATGGGAATACCAGACCACCTGATGTGCCTCTTGAGAAACCTATATGCAGGTCAGGAAACAACAGTTAGAACTGGACATGGAGCAACAGACTGGTTCCAAATAGGAAAAGGAGTGCATCAAGGCTGTATATTGTCACCCTGCTTATTTAACTTATATGCAGAGTACATTATGAGAAACGCTGGGCTGGAAGAAGCACAAGCTGGAATCAAGATTGCTGGGAGAAATATCAATAACCTCAGATATGCAGATGACACCACCCTTATGGCAGAAAGTGAAGAGGAACTAAAAAGCCTCTTGATGAAAGTGAAAGAGGAGAGTGAAAAGGTTGGCTTAAGGCTCAATATTCAGAAAACTAAGCTCATGGCATCTGGTCCCATCACTTCATGGGAAATAGACGGGAAAACAGTGGAAACAGTGTCAGACTTTATTTTTGGGGCTCCAAAATCACTGCAGATGGTGATTGCAGCCATGAAATTAAAAGATGCTTACTCCTTGGAAGGAAAGTTATGACCAACCTAGATAGCATATTAAAAATCAGAGACATTACTTTGCCAGCAAAGGTCCATCTAGTCAAGGCTATGGTTTTTCCAGTGGTCATGTATGGATGTGAGAGTTGGACTGTGAAGAAAGCTGAGTGCCGAAGAATTGATGCTTTTGAACTGTGGTGTTGGAGAAGACTCTTGAGAGTCCCTTGGACTGCAAGGAGATCCAACCAGTCCATTCTGAAGGAGATCATCCCTGGGATTTCTTTGGAAGGACTGATGCTAAAGCTGAAACTCCAGTACTTTGGCCACCTCATGCGAAGAGTTGACTCATTGGAAAAGACTCTGATGCTGGGAAGGATTGGGGGCAGGAGGAGAAGGGGACGACAGAGGATGAGATGGCTGGATGGCATCACTGACTCAATGGACAAGAGTTTGGGTGAAGTCCGAGAGTTGGTGATGGACAGGGAGGCCTGGCGTGCTGTGATTCATGGGGTCACAAAGAGTCAGCAACTACTGAGCGACTGAACTGAACTGAACCTTGATATGTAACTGTAACATTTGACAAAGCGAATGCAGGTCTCACGTTTCACTTTTGCCCCAGACCTTGCAAGTGTCAGAAACGGGCTTAGTGTCAAAGACATTAGTAGTTGTTTAGTGGCTAAGTCAGGTCCTTATCTTTTTCAAACTCCCTGGACTATAGCTGACCAGGTTCCTCTGTCCATGTGATTTCCCAGATAAAAATACTAGAGTAGCTCACCATTTCCTTCTCCAGGGGATCTTCCTGGACCAGGGATCAAACCTGTGTCTCCTGCATTGGCAGGTGGATTCTTTAACACTGAGCCACCAGGGAAGCTCATCAAAGACATATTCTACAGCTTATGTCTAAGGACCAATACTTAGAAACATATAAGCCAGTTCTTTATGTCCCTTGGCCAAGCAATGGAGGGCATAACAGTCTTTAAAGGAATACTTCAATATTAACTATGTTATATAACTTATTTTAGGCTAATTTAGCTTTTGTTGAAGTAGAAAGATTCCTTAGTATTTTAATATACTAGTAATGGCTGGTTCCACATTTTGGGCAAAAAATTCCAGTAATTCTGTTTTGGACAGACTGTTGCAGTAGATCTATTCTCTTCTTCTTTGCCCAACTTGCTGTACACCCTGGGAGGTGGACCCAGGTGGGCTGCCCACTGCCGTCGGGCTTCTGGGGGGTTTGATGTTGCTGGAGGTAAGAGCGGGAAGGAGTAGGGTCCGTCGCTCTCTGCCTGGCCTGTTCCTACAGGGGGCTGCATCCACAGCTTCATTCAGGAGCCTCACCTTGCTCCTCTGGACTCTCATTCTGGTTCTCACTCCCTCCTCTGACCCTTTATCGCTGAGGGACTGGAAAGGACCCTGACGCAGGGAAAGACTGAAGGCAAAAGGAGGAGGGGGCAGCAGAGGATGAGATGGTTGGTTGGAATCACCGACTCAACGCACATGAGTTTGAGCAAATACTGGGAGACAGTTAAGGGCAGAGGAGTCTGGCATGCTCCAGTGCATGGGATCCCAGATAACCGGACGTGGCACGGGGACTGAACAACAGACCCCTGACGCCCTCTGAGGACTTCAGCACCCCTAGCTCCTTCTTCTAAGCTCAACTCCCATCTTTGCAAACAGCTCCTTCTGCCATGGTAAACTCTCCCAGTGACCTCAACTGCATGTACTAACAGGAGACTGCGATTCTTGTTATTATTACATACTTTCTACTGCCATTAGTATGGCCTTGACCATTATCATTCAGTTTTCGAGCCTACAACCCCATGTCCTAAATCACAGCACGTAAGGGTTCTGCAGAAACTTAGTTTGAGAATAGAGAATTGGGTCTTCCCTGGTGGTCCAGTGGCTAAGACTCTGCATGCCCAAAGCAGGGAGCCCAGGTTCAATCCCTTGTCAGGGAGCTAGATCCACATGCAGCAATGAAAGATCCTGTGTGCTGCAATTAAGACCCGGCATGGTCAAATAAATAAATATCAAAAAACCAAAAACCAAAAACAACAGAGAATCAACTCTTTATTGGAAGAATTATATGCAATGTAAAGACTGTTCCAGTTAGTTCTCTTTGGCGATTACCCATCTCTAGCGCTGAAAACAGGGTCTGTTCATTATAGACACTTCAGTAGTTATTCAGTGAATGAATGTTGACTCAATACTAAAGGCCAAGATATGACTTTTCAGAGTCAAGGGTAAAAATCTTGCTTTCTTTACTGAGTTGGTTTCCTTCACATATCTGAGTGCTGCCGTGTCACCTCCTGTTTTATCTGGGCATGGGTGGTGATGGTATCTGGGAGGGGAAAAAAAACTAGTGAACGGAGATAAAAATTAGTTGAAAGGGATTTTAGCCATCTTTCAAATGTCAACATATCCGTGAAGAACTCTGTCTTTGAGAGGTCAGGACTTGATTACTGTCTGATTTCCCAAGCACAGAATTTTTAAATAATATAGAAGCCGTACAGTCCCTGGTCTAAATATAACTTCATTATCAGTTAAACTGAGGCTAATTCCTTCAGAGGAAAATAGATCTGGTATCTGCTACTTTTCCTTCTGTTGATTTTTTTCCCTGTTGTTTTATTATTTTCTGTGTTTAATATCATTTTGTATTTTTAATGAGACAGTTGTGTAATTTATATAACACATTTTTCTGGGCATTAATCCTGTGCAACCGCATTTTCCAATGAAGTTACTCATTGTTCCTCATGCTTGTTATGCATTTCACCATCGTCCTTGTTCCTAAAATTTTATAAATTTTTTGTACTAAAAGTGGGGGAAAAAGGATTTCTTTACCAAGTCCACTTTTTATATTACCTAAACCATGAATTTCTGGTTTTATATTTATGGGTTTCTTTCTACACTGCTCACATTGTTTTCATCCTGGTGTTTACATGTTTACAGACAAACACCTATTGATTTGTTCACTTTGTGATACTGTGAGTGTGAACCTTGGCTGAAGCCCATGGTACTCTGACTGCTGCTAATCACTAAATAGACTGCAATTGGAGTTTTAGTTCTCTCAGTGATCTGCAGTTATCTACAAGTACTTTCTCGCTTCCCAAAATTGGGGGCAAAGTTGTAACCAGTTTATTAATTTCTAGGTGTTTTACACTTAGAGAATATGGATTACATGTTTAATAGAAGGTATTGACATTTCTTCGGGCCTTTAATGTGTTCAGTTGATAAAATTTTATGGACATGATATATCTTACATATATATATATATATATATATATAATTAAGGTTTAAAAATATGCCATGGAGGACTTCCCTAGTGGTCAAGTACTTAAGACTCTGTGCTCCCAATGCAGGGGGCATAGGCTTAATTCCCAGTCAGGAAAGATGCCACGTGGCACAGCCAAAAAAATATATATATATGTAAATGACATTCATTTTCTTCCTCCTCCCTGAAACATGCACACATGTGCACACATGTGCATAGATATGCATATCATACATACATACATACATGTGCGTATATACCCTCTATTTACCCAATTGGCATGTGCCGGCTCTCTTCTATCTGCTAATGGCAGATCATAGACTTCATCTGTTTCTTGTGCTTTTAGGATGAACATTCCAGTTTCTTTTTATAATTTTTTGGAGTATTATTGATCTACTTGTTGTGTCCGTTTCTGTTCACAACAAAGTGAATCAGCCATACATGTCCATGTGGTGGAGGTGTAGTCGCCAAGTCGTGTCTGACTCTTGCAACCCCGTGGACTGCAGCCTGCCAGGCTCCTCTTTCCATGGGATTCGTGTACATACATCTCCTCTTTTTAAGATCCTTTCCTCTGTAAACTGAAATGTGCTCCGCTGTATGCCCTACCAGTGAACAAGCCTTTTCCAAACACAAGTTTCTGAGCCCAGGTGAAACACAGCCAGCTATTTGGAAGTCATCAGCTACTTCCTCCCCAGTAAGTGCTGAGGAGCTGGGGGGGCAGAGGTGAGAGGCAGCTCAGCCACATCCACCATCTCTTAAGGTAAAGAAGGGATTAGCACGTGAACAATAAAGAAAGGGGGCTGGCCCCAGATAGCTAGATGGGTAGGGAAGAGATGATTCCAGCAAACCCGGATGCTTGCATCTTCCCATACGTGGAAGACCACTAAATCTCTTCATATGAGAGGTTTAGTTTTCTCGTGTCAACAGGAATCTCATTATTCAGATTTCCTGCCCCTTGCTGCAGGCTTGTATATGGCCTGGCTCCTCCCCGCCTCCTCAGAGTCAGCTGTCCCAGCACAGCCTGAGACGCTGTCTCCTGGGCTCGAGTCCTAACATTCCCATAGGATAAATCCTAACTCACAACTTTCAAGTTGCACAATCAACACTCCATATAATCCATCACAGAGTATCCCTCGGGGCGGGGGCGGGGGGGGGGGAGGGCGGTGGGGGATAAATTGGTTTTCTTGATGGCTGTCAACTGAGGACCACTCCCAGATTCTAGAAATGACTGCAGGCCTTGACATATGGACCCTCCCTCCACTGCCAAAGCCATCAACATGGACAGGTCAAGTCCAATCAAGTCTAGTCCTTCCCGTGACCCCTCTCTGAACTTCTTCCATCATCACATCTCTAGACAAGGCTCTCCACCTTGAAGACTCTTGGGATGAAACTGGGCTCATGTGGATAAACCAGATAATCTCTTTGTCTAAAGTTTTTTAGTGTTAACCACATATTCAAAGTCTCTCTTTTGGGGTGCACACATCTTTGCAGAGCCACAAAGATGGGGAGCCACCCTGTCTCCCACAAGTAGCTTGATGTGACTTACATTCTGAGACTAACGCCTTGAATTATACCATAACTAATGGATTCATATAAATTATCCAAATGCCCAAAGGAGTCCTTTAGTAGCACAAATAAAATATATTTGCTAAAACTGTATCCAAACTGATGAGATTTTTGTCGGAGATTTGCCAGTACACAAAAATTGGTCCCAGAACTGTCAGTAAGGCAGAAACTTTTTATGCACATAGAGCAATGTTGTTCCCATCTTTATCCTGTTTAAGTCACACTTAGAAAGCTCAGCCCCCAATTTCCTCCCTTCAAAAGGAATTGTTGTTGTTGTTTCAGTTTTTAGCTGATTTCCTTTATTTATACTGCTTTTGTCATGCGTCGATAATGTTGACCAACTTCAGATATTTACAGATTCGAAACAGCTGCAAACATATAATTAGATCTTATCACCTTTGGCCATATGTTTGTGAACAAAACTCTCTTCCCCTTTGCCACCAAAGAGCTAAAAACACTTAGGAATTTGGCAAGTTTACAAACTTCCATTTTCTTACTCTTCCGACTAGGATCCTAGATTTTAACGAGCTTCCTTGACCTAATCTATGTGAACTGCAAGTCTGTGACCTATCTTTCTAGAACCGTGTTACCCAATGAGGTGAAGGTTTACTTGTCCTTCTGGTAGTTTTTCATATATTAAACACTGCCTAGTATCGCTATGTTCATGACAATGAGTGGCCTAATATTAATTTATAACAAAATCAGCCATAGTCACCCATGACTCACTTCATAGGAAAAATGTCTCCTTTTTCTGAAAACAGAATATCCCCAGATTTTTCCTCTTTAGTCTTTTTAGGCATTTGAGATTTAACTTTGATTGTCTTCAGTTGGAATATCACTGGGCACTCTCCCTTTAATATTGTGAATGCAGAGAGCATATTTCAGGAGAATAGATTCCGTAAGACTCAGCTACCTAATACCTTCTATTGCATTAGGGCAACTGCCTTCTTTGTGCCTACACCTCCTACTAGGAGATAACAAGTCTGATTTTAATCAGCTCACTGCTGGGTAAAAGTTGGTACTAACTCATGTGAGTCACTGCCTTGTTGAGCTTTTATTCCTTTTTTCCTACTTAATCATTCCTTTAGCAAAACTGAGTCAGTGATGAGCTGCATTTGGAAGCAGGGGAGAGATTTTTGATCCTTGGTTACTCTATATAATCAGTAGCACATGAATACCAAAGGGGAAATGGGGGTGGGGAGAATTGGAAGATATTGCTTCATATACACTATTGATACTATGGATAAAGTAGGTAAGTAATGAGAACCTACTATAATAAAGAAAAGAAACAAATGAAATTAAGAAAGAATCGGTAGCTAATGAACCCACAGAGGTGATGGAAATCAAGAGAAAGATGACTTTAAAAAGGACAAGGAAGCAATTTCAGAAACAAAGTGTTCAATCTAAATTCAAATTAATCAAAAATGTTCTAGGTCAAAAATCTGCAACGAAATAGCTCAGGCTAAATGCATGGAGCTATTTCATCTGAAATTGCTATTTTCCTTTAAAAAATGGCATGTGACTTTGAACTGCATCATAAATCTTGCAGGGAGATGACATGTTAAATTTCATGTTTGTTGTAAGGAACTAGGAAGAAAAAAAGGAACGGAAGAAAAGCTCAGGGAAGTATCTTAGCAAAGCTAATCTGTAGGATACAAAAATAATGTTTGCATCAAATCCTTTGTGTTGTAGAGAGATGGCTATTGAGTTTAAATCGGCATTCATGTTTCAATGCAATCATTATTCTCAGTAGTCAGTAAAGATATCAAGGAGGCACACGTATTGCATAGCTCGCTTTACTTTTAAGCACGAATAAGTTCATATTGTCTTTCTTTCTTCCTGGGGGTGTGGGTGGGGTGGAGGTTGAGGAGCAGAGGAGACTCGGTGTGGAGGCACATTTGAACAAAGCTGAATTTAGCTGAGATTTTAATTCACTTGTGTGGGTGCTCTTTTTTTTTTTTTCTGTGAAGACAGAATCCAAATGATCTCCAGGGAATATTTCAGCTGTAATGAAAGCAAAGCACCTTCCAGAACCAACCAGAACAGTGAAGCCCTTGAGCTGCTCATTTCCGAGTCATATACCCGCTTGTGAAAAGGTTGATCTTGCCCTCCGGTTTTTTATGCACTTTTCTCCTTTCCCCCCGATCCCTCCATCAGCCCTTCCTGGGTAGATCCTCCACCTCCTTAAGGACTTAATCCAGGCAGTACTTTAAAGAAACCCTCCCTGAAACTTTGACCTGCTTATTATTATTTTTTTGATATGTATTTTCCTTACAAATACTATAATGACATTTACTGACCTGCCGTAAGCAGTTCGGTTCTTGTGACAGAAAGCTCTCTTGGCAAACTCAGAAGAGAATATAAATTAAAAAGGCAACACAACGTACTTAGATCTGCAGCAAAGGCGGGTCAGTGACTTATGTTTCCATAAGGCTGGGCATCCGCAGTTGCCCTTTAGGAGAGGATGGAGAACAGACTGCGTCTGTCAGGGGTTCTGGTATTCAGAGACACCCAGTGCCTCTCTGTGCTCTGCATCTGGGTGGAGCTGCTCAGTGAATCCTGCCATGGACTGTAAGAGTGCCAGAAGCCCGTTCCTTCCAGATCAAGGCAGTAAAGCCTGTGGGGAGGATCTCTTCCCCTGATTGCAACCCTGGGACTCATGGCTTCCAAATCTTAGACCTGCAAGCTGGAAGCAGCCTGCTCCATAGCCTGCTTGAATCAAAGTGCCCAAGACATCGGTTGGATCCAAAATGGTTTTCTATAACTGAGAAAAATTAACACTGACAAGTGAAGACACTACTATTTTGAGGTTAGTGCATTATCACTGCATGACCCAGCCCCTCGTGACTTATCCAAAACACACATGTAAAGTTATAAAATTTGCAGATTCAGGAATAAAATTAGTAAAGCATGATCCAGTTATGACCTGTTAAAAATAGATGTGCAAATTAAAATGTGAAATTTTAATTTATTATTTCGCAGCCTTTGGGAAAAAGCCATAATACCCTTATGCCATTCGGTGTAGGAAAACAGACACTTGTGCATGATAGCTGAAAACTTAATGGAAATATTTTTGGAATTTTTCACTAAAGGCATTGATAGTTTCGATCCAGCATGTATACTTTTGATCAAGACAAAAAAAAAAAGCTACAGAGAAAGTGTTATATAAAATGTGTTACTTCAGTGTTAAGTAGTGCAGTGAGAAAAGAAAACCATCTTAAATGTGAGGTAATAGAGCATTTATATAAACTACAATAAATCACTATAATTGATATTAATCAGCCATAGAAATATTCACCTTCCCAACTAGCCCCCACTTAAGATCTAGTTCCTCAAATATTTCAGCTCCAAATCTAAGGTGATCCCATTTAACCTTTGCTTTTAAAAGGTTTATGGTCCACTTATTTTCAAAAGCAATTTTAAATGACTGGCAATAAAACATATTTAAAGCAGAACACTTAAAATAACAGTTGATGGTTGAATTCAGAAACCATTAACGACCAGGCTGGTATAAAGATCTGTGTCTTCCCACGGGCCCCCAGGATTCCTTTTCCTGTTATGTACCTTTTTCATAAGAGGTGGCCCTTCTTTGGTGGTTCTTCATACTGTGACTTGACCATAATTGAGAAGATCGTGTGCAGCTTCTCAACCCAAATTGAGTCTGTCCATTTCTCTAGGCAGAGAATGTGGAACTGAAACAGGAGAGGATGCCCATTTAGCTAGAATTAGCTTGTGGGTCGGGGAGATCCCCTGGAGAAAGAAATGGCAACCCACTCCAGCATTCTTGCCTAGAGAATCCCATGGACAGAGGAGCCTGGCAGGCTGTAGTCTGTGGGGTCACAAGAGTCAGATCTGACTGAGCGACTAAATCACCACCACCACCATCACATGTAGAGAAAACAAGAAGAGAAAAGACAAACCTGGAGAGCAGGGGGGAGAGGGGAGAAATTGTACAAGAACCTAGAGAGAAACAAAGTTCTCATGTGCTTGCTTAACTGTCAGCCTTTACGAAAGAGAGGGCTTCTGTGATAGCTCAGTCAGTAAAGAATCCTCCTGCAATGCAGGAGACTCCGGTTTGATTCCTGGATTGGGAAGATCCACTGGAGAAGGGATAGGCTACCCACTCCTGTATTCTTGGGCTTCCCTTGTGGCTCAGCTGGTAAAGAATCCACCTGCAATGCGGGAGACCTGGGTTGGGAAGATTCCCTGGAGATGGGAAAGGCTCCCCACTCCAGTATTCTGGCCTGGGTCACAAAGAGTTGGACACAACTGAGTGACTTTCACTTTTTCACTTTCACAAAAGAGAAAACGAATATACATGAAAGTATTTCTAACCTTATATGAGGTAACATACAAATTAAATTTAATACAAAACTATAAAGTTATGGTTTGTTATTGTATTTATTAACTAATGTAAAGAAGTTTGCATACAGGAAATTCTGGGTTTCAATGATCATTTAAATCTGCACACAATAAAACAAAAATCTCCAATGACATTTGGCATGTATTTTTAGAGCTTATTTCTATGTTTTAGAGAATTTATATCTATTGCCTTGCTTATAACAATGAAAATTCAAACTACTTATCTTTTTTTACAAATAATATTATATTTATCATACTGAAAAGGAGATAGAATCATTTGTAAATAACTGTAAATAATTTTCAAGATAAGGAGGCAGAACTGTTTAATTCTTGTGAAACAGAAAGTTTCATTTGTCTGGCAATTCTGATTGTATCACGTCTTATTCAAAGGCACAGATAGTCCATTGGATTACTTCCTTTTATGATGGAAAATTGGGTAAAATCTGTTTTACGTTAGATCACTAAAAATAAGAGAAATAAAAGATGATTTAAATCTGAGTTGAATCTGGAAATATTGCTATTTCCTTTTAAATTTTCTGCTAGTCTCATTAGGCAGAGAGATTATGTTTCGGGATAAGCAGAGAATTTAAGAGGACATTTTTAAAGAGAGCAAGAGTGTGAAGACACCACTCAGACAAGATTTTAATCCTGGAATAACTCAGATTTCTTTTTGGAAACTGTGCACTTTGCAAACAATTGTGTCTCAGCTCTGAGATGGCTTTGCTCCAGAACCACTTGGCACTTGAGCACAGTTTAGTTTTTCATCCTAATGCATTTATGGATTTTCCTATCCAGGCAGGGTGTTGAGTACTCTTCATTTGTCTTATAAATTTAGACTCCTGTTCCTTCTGGTCACCACTTGCTGGCCTTGGTCCCTTAATTTTCTGTCTTGTTTTCAGAGTTATTACCTCCCTTCCAACTATGAGGTCTTCTACCAATCACTGTGGATTTGAAATAAAACTTGGATTTCTCCCTTTGCACCCAGCAATCTGCTTCCCGTTGGGTAGATTATTTAATTTGCTTCTGTTCATTCAGATGGAAAGTGGTAAAACTAAACAAAATGTGTTTTTGTCAGCTGTTCTCAGAGTGAAATGAGGCAACGCATAAATAGCAATGTTAGGGAAAGATAATGCATAGATATCAAACTGCATTTTCTCCATCAGTATTAGCTAATGTCAGAAGTACGCCAGTGTAAGGAATCAAACCAGTCCATCCTAAAGGAAGTCAACCCTGAATATTCATCGAAGGACTCATGCTGAAGCTCCAATACTTTGGCCACCTGATGCGAAGAGCCTACTTGTTGGAAAAGACCCTAATGCTGGAAAAGACTGAGGACAGGAGGAGAAGGCGGTAAGAGGATGAGATGGTTTTAATGAGTCACTGACTCAATGGACATCAAATTGAGCACACTCAGAGACGGTGGAGAACAGAGGAGGCTGGCCTGCTGCAGTCCATGGGGTTACAAAGAATCGGACATGACTGGGCAACTGAACAAGTGTCAGGAATAACTGATTTTGTTAATAGTGTATAAATCATTCAGGGACAAGTCTGAAAACAAATGGGGAAATGAATGAAAGTTTTTTAAAAAAGAGGGGATATTTATGAAAATATATGAGGTTAAGGGAAACCATCAGGGATGCTGAAGTACCCTGGGACTATTAGATTGTTACTATCCCGAGATGAGGGAGTAGGCCCAGAAAATCAGAGGGAAATATGGGGTAAAGCTAACTGACAAGAGCTGTAACCTTTGGAAGAGGCTCAGAGCAAGGTATGCCCTGAGAAGAAATGAATCTTGGCCACCAAAGGAAGCCATCTAGCCTATCTACCAGATTTCCTCAACATCCATTTTCCCAACAAAAACCATGTGACCGCAATAAAAGGAACCTGCAAAACCCATTCCACAGTCAATGGCTGATGTCCATTTAAGTACCACTTAAATCCCGAACTTTAGTCACCACCAATCCTATTCCTATAACAGAGGAAAGAAACACCAACCATACCTGCTCCAGTTCCCCTTCTACGGCTGGTCCTGGTACCATTGATAACCCCCGCAGGTGCTCTCAACTGCTCTGCTTCGCCAACTTCAACCTGTGATTTTCTCATCTCATTCTGCCATCAACATGCGTTTTGCAAATAAAAACCCCATGGTCATAAATTGATCGTAGTTACTGTGCACCTATTAAACCCTTCAGTCCAGTTCAGTCGCTCAGTCGTGTCTGACTCTATGCAACCCCATGAACCGCAGCACACCAGGCCTCCCTGTCCATCACCAACTCCCAGAGTTCACCCAAACCCATGTCCATTGGGTCGGTGACACCATCCAGCCATCTCATCCTCTGTCGTCCCCTTCTCCTCCTGCCCCCAATCCCTCCCAGCATCAGGGTCTTTTCCAATAAGTCAACCCTTCGCATGAGGTGGTCAAAGTATTGGAGTTTCAGCTTCAGCATCAGTCCTTCCAATGAACACCCAGGACTGATCTCCTTTAGGATGGACTGGTTGGACCTCCTTGCAGTCCAAGGGACTCTCAAGAGTCTTCTCCAACACCACAGTTCAAAAGCATCAATTCTTCGGTGCTCAGCTTTCTTCACAGTCCAACTCTCACATCCATACATGACTACTGGAAAAACCAAAGCCTTGACTAGACGGACCTTTTTTGGCAAAGTAATGTCTCTGCTTTTTAATACGCTATCTAGGGTGGTCATAACTTTCGTTCCAAGGAATAAGTGTCTTTTAATTTCATGGCTTCAGTCACCATCTGCAGTGATTTTGGAGCCCAAAAAAATAAAGTCTGACACTAGACTGTATCTATCCATATCTATTAACTCTGCATAGAAAACATGGTCACTGCATCAATGTGAACATTTTTCACAAATGTTCATTTTAGCATGGCATTAGCAGAGGGAGACTGCATTAGCCCAAAGAAATGTGTTAGAGGTGGTGATTTTTAGAGCTTTACAAGTAAGTCCAAAAGCTATTTAAGGACAAAAATTATCTGATGCATCCCAAATTAGACCTCAGGCTGCCAACTGTGCTTTTACTTTCAGAGGAGCTGTTGAGAAACTCAGATATACCAGGCTCTAATTTTAAATTGGAAAGGTAACATATTTAATGTTGTCTTTATTTGTTAAATATTTGCCAGCCTATATCCCTGCTGCGAAATGATTATGCACTGCAGCAAAGTTTTGCAAACTCCTTAAAAACATACATATTTTTCTATTGTGTTAAAAACTCTAACCTCCATCCTTACAGTAGCCCCTCCACACAAGAGGTCCTCCATAAATATTTGTTGAAAAGACAGGCAGGATAAGTAAAACAAAAATGATGAAAGGCAGCACAGTAGGAAGTGACCGTGAGGGCATCCAAGTGAAGAATACAGATTCTGACTCAAAGTGTTGAAACAGAAATATTTTTATTTCTGAACCAAACAAGAATGCATTGGTGGCCCAGATCTGTAATGTACAGATATGTGACTACAGCAGTGGGCCCCCTTTCCATCTTGTGGAATGACCATGGACGAGCTCCTGATATATAAGGATGTGAGTCTCAATTCTCTCAGCTGTAAAATTAGAAGAAGAAAAAAATGCGCCTAGATTACAGGCGTTCCTCAGAGATATTGTGGGGTCAGTGCCAGATACCCACAGTAAAGCAGGGCTTCCCGGGTGGTGCTATTCAATGGGTTGTGAGATGTGGGTTCAATCCCTGGGCTGGGAAGATTCGCCTGGAGGAGTAAATGACTACCTATTCCAGTATTCTTGCTGGAGAATCCCATGGACAGAGGAGCCTGGCAGGTTATAGTCCATGGGTTTGCAAAGAGTAGGACACAACTAAAGTGACTTAACACACACGATAAAGCAAATATTGCAATAAAGCTAGTCACATGACTGTTTTGGTTTCTCTGCATATAAAATAGGTTTATACTATACTGTAGTCTATTCAGTGTGCAATAGCAATATGTCTTTAAAAACAATTTATGTACCATCATTTAAAAATACTCTATTTTTAAAACGCTAACCATTGTCTGAGCTTTCAGAGAGTCATCATAGAAACAAACATTACTGATCACAGATCACCATGCTAACGAAAGTTGGAAATATAGAAAGAAACATCAAAAGTGTGACACAGAGAATAGAAGTGAGCAAATACTGTTGGAGAAACAGAACTGACAAATTTGCTCAACATAGGGTTGCCACAAACCCTCAAATTGTTAAAAAAAAAAAAAAAAAGCAATATCTGCAAAGTGCAATAAAGTATAACGAAATGAGGTATATAGGTATACGAAATGAGGCATATATGAAGCCTGTATAGGATTATTGAAAGGGTGAAATAAGAGTTAATCAAACTCCTAGCACACAATTGGTGTTCAATAATAGTAACAGTATGTCTACAGTCAGAGGTCCGTATCCACGAGTCCTACATTTGAAGTTTCAACCCAGCTGCAAGTAGAAAAAAGCCTTAATTCAAGAAAGTTTCAAAAAGCAAAACGTGAATTTTCCGCATAACACCAATAGTTTATGTAGCATTGACAGTATTCGGTTCAGTTGCTCAGTTGTGTCTGACTCTTTGCAACCCCATAAACCGCACCACGCCAGGCCTCCCTGTCCATTACCAACTCCCAGGGTCTACCCAAATCATGCCCACTGACACAGTGATGCCATCCAACCATCTCATCCTCTGTCGTCCCCTTCTCCTCCTGTCCCTAATCTTTCCGAGCATCAGGATCTTTTCAAATGAGTCAGCTCTTCGAGGTAGCCAAGTATTGGAGTTTCAGCTTCAACATTAGTCCTTCCAATGAACACCCAGGACTGATCTCTTTTAGGACAGACTGGTTGGATCTCCTTGCAGTCCAAGGGATTCTCAAGAGTCTTCTCCAAGACCACAGTTCAAAAGCATCAATTCTTCAGTGCTCAGCTTTCTTTATAGTCCAACTCTCACATCCATACATGACCACTGGAAAAACCATAGCCTTGACTACATGGACCTTTCTTGGCAAAGTAATGTCTCTGCTTTTGAATATGCTATCTAGGTTGGTCATAACTTTCCTTCCAAGGAGTAAGCATCTTTTAATTTCATGGCTGCAGTCACCATCTGCAGTGATTTTGGAGCCCCCAAAAATAAAGTCTGACACTGTTTCCACTGTTTTCCCATGAAGTGATGGGACCGGATGCAATGATCTTCGTTTTCTGAATGTTGAGCTTTAAGCCAACTTTTTTACTCTCCACTTTCACTTTCATCAAAAGGCTTTCTAGTTCCTCCTTGCTTTCTGCCATAAGGGTGGTGTCATCTGCATATCTGAGGTGATTGATATTTCTCCCAGCAGTCTTGATTCCAGCTTATGCTTCCTCCAGCCCAGCATTTCTCATGATGTACTCTGCATATAAGTTAAATAAGCAGGGTGACAATATACAGCCCTGATGTACTCCTTTCCCAATTTGGAACCAGTCTATTGTTCCATGTCCAGTTCTAACTTGCTTCCTGACCTGCACACAGGTTTCTCAAGAGGCAGGTCAGGTGGGCTGGTATATTAGGTTCAATAAGTAATTGAGAGATGAATTAAAGCGTGTGGGAGGCTGTATGTAGTTTATATGCAAAGGTTTTATGCAAAATGTGCCATATTAGAGAAGCAGTTTGAGTATCTACAGAGGTTGGCAGCCAGACACCTCAAATCCCAAAGCCCTGTAGACACCAAGAAACCAGTGTATGAGTGTGTTTACAGTGATAAGTGCACTCCCAGGTTGAGAACTTGGGCTCCTTAAGACTACATTTAATAAACAAAATTGGACTAAGCCTCTTCCTCTAAACTTGGTGGCTCAGATGGTAAAGACTCTGCCTGCAATGCAGGAGACCTGGATTCAATCCCTGGGTCAGGAAGATCCCTTGGAGAAGGAAAAGTAAAAAAATGAAAAAAAGAGTGAAATCACTCAGTCATGTCCGACTCTTTACCACCCCATGGACTGTAGCCCACTAGGCTCCCTCTCCATGGAATTCTCCAGGCAAGAATACTGGAGTGGGTTGCCATTTCCTTCTCCAGCGGATCTTCCAAACCCATGGATCGAAGCCGGGTCTCCAACATTGCAGGCAGACGCTTTAACCTCTGAGCCACCAGAGAAGCCCCCTGAAGCCCCCTGACAGCCTACTCCAGTATTCTTGCCTGGAGAATTCCATGGATAGAGGAGCCTGGAAGGCTAAAGTTCACTGGGTCACAAAGAGTCAGATATGACTGAGTGACTAACCCTAATTTACTTTTTTTCTCTAAACCATTCTTGCAAAATTCAAATCTCTTAAGAGTCTCTCTAGCAGGGGGTATACAGAAGCTACTTCTGGATTTTTTTTGAAAATTATTTTTATTTGGAAATATTAATATTTTCAAAATATTAATATAGCATTAACACAATATTAATACAATTAATATAATTTTATTAAATACATTAAATATTTATTATATAAATATATTAATACAACTAATATAATTGATATATTAACATAATCAAATGAATATTAGATTGGAAATATTGACAATATTATCAAAATTATTTTGATTTAGTAGGGCTTGTCATCACTGACCTAGAGCCAGACATCCTGGAATGTGAAGTCAAGTGGGCCTTAGAAAGCATCACTATGAACAAAGCTAGTGGAGGTGATGAAATTTCAGTTGACCTATTTCAAATCGTGAAAGATGATGCTGCGAAAGTGCTGCACTCAATATGCCAGCACATTTGGAAAAGTCAGCAGTGGCCACAGGACTGGAAAAGGTCAGTTTTCATTCCAATCCCAAAGAAAGGCAATGCCAAAGAATGCTCAAACTACCGCACAATTGCACTCATCTCACACGCTAGTAAAGTAATACTCAAAATTCGCCAAGCCAGGCTTCAGCAATATGTGAACCATGAACTTCCTGATGTTCAAGCTTGTTTTAGAAAAGGCAGAGGAACCAGAGATCAAATTGCCAACATCCGCTGGATCATGGAAAAAGCAAGAGAGTTCCAGAAAAACATCTTTCTGCTTTATTGACTATGCCAAAGCCTTTGACTGTGTGGATCACAAGAAACTGTGGAAAATTCTGAAAGAGATGGGAATACCAGACCACCTGACCTGCCTCTTGAGAAATTTGTATGCAGGTCAGGAAGCAACAGTTAGAACTGGACATGGAACAGACTGGTTCCAAATAGGAAAAGGAGTTCATCAAGGCTGTATCTTGTCACCCTGTTTATTTAACTTATATGCAGAGTACATCATGAGAAACGCTGGACTGGAAGAAACATAAGCTGGAATCAAGATTGCCGGGAGAAATATCCATAACCTCAGATATGCAGATAACACCACCCTTATGGCAGAAAGTAAAGAGAAACTCAAAAGCCTCTTGATGAAAGTGAAAGTAGAGAGTGAAAAAGTTGGCTTCAAGCTCAACATTCAGAAAATGAAGATCATTGCATCTGGTCCCATCACTTCATGGGAAATAGATGGGGAAACAGTGGAAACAGTGTCAGACTTTATTTTTCTGGGCTCCAAAATCACTGCAGATGGTGACTGCAGCCATGAAATTAAGAGACGCTTACTCCTTGGAAGGAAAGTTATGACCAACCTAGATAGCATATTCAAAAGCAGAGACATTACTTTGCCAACAAAGGTCCATCTAGTCAAGGCTATGGTTTTTCCTGTGGTCATGTATGGATGTGAGAGTTGGACTGTGAAGAAGGCTGAGCACCAAAGAATTGATGCTTTTGAACTGTGGTGTTGGAGGAGACTCTTGAGAGTCCCTTGGACTGCAAGGAGATCCAACCAGTGCATTCTGAAGGAGATCAGCCCTGGGATTTCTCTGGAGGGAATGGTGCTAAAGCTGAAACTCCAGTACTTTGGCCACCTCATGCGAAGAGTTGACTCATTGGAAAGGACTCTGATGCTGGGAGGGATTGGGGGCAGGAGGAGAAGGGGACGACAGAGGATGAGATGGCTGGATGGCATCACTGACTCGATGGACATGAGTCTGGGTGAACTCCGGGAGTTGGTGATGGACAGGGAGGTCTGGTGTGCTGTGATTCATGGGGTCGCAAAGAGTCGTACACGACTGAGCTGAACTGAACTGAGGGCTTGTCATTTGTGGAAGCAGCCCATGGAAATCCCTTGACCATCGCTGACTTTGTTGATGTTCAGTCATGTCCAACTCTTTGTGACCCCATGGACTGTAGCCCGCCAGGCTCCTCTATTCTTGGGATTCTCCAGACAAGAACACTAGAACGGGTAGCTATTTACTTCTCCAGGGGATTTTCCCAAACTGGGGATCAAACCGGTGTCTCCTGCTTGACAGGTGGATTCTCTACTACTGAGCCACCTGGGAAGCCCCTTGCTGGCCTTTTCAGATCAGATCAGATCAGTCGCTCAGTCGTGTCCGACTCTTTGCAACCCCATGAATCCCAGAAAGCCAGGCCTCCCTGTCCATCACCAACTCCCGGAGTTCACTCAGACTCATGTTCATCAAGTCAATGATGCCATCCAGCCATCTCATCCTCTGTCGTCCCCTTCTCCTCCTGCCCCCAATCCCTCCCAGCATCACACTCTTTTCCAATGAGTCCACTCTTTGCATGAGGTGGCCAAAGTACTGGAGTTTCAGCTTTAGCATCATTCCTTCCAAAGAAATCCCAGGGCTGATCTCCTTCAGAATGGACTGGTTGGATCTCCTTGCAGTCCAAGGGACTCTCAAGAGTCTTCTCCAACACCACAGTTCAAAAGCATCAATTCTTTGGCACTCAGCCTTCTTCACAGTCCAACTCTCACATCCATACATGACCACAGGAAAAACCATAGCCTTGACTAGATGGACCTTTGTTGGCAAAGTAATGTCTCTGCTTTTGAATATGCTATCTAGGTTGGTCATAACTTTCCTTCCAAGGAGTAAGCGTCTTTTAATTTCATGGCTGCAGTCACCATCTGCAGTGATTTTGGAGCCCAGAAAAATAAAGTCTGACACTGTTTCCACTGTTTCCCCATCTATTTCCCATGAAGTGATGAGACCGGATGCCATGATCTTAGTTTTCTGAATGTTGAGCTTTAAGCCAACTTTTTTACTCTCCACTTTCACTTTCATCAAGAGGCTTTTGAGTTCCTCTTCACTTTCTGCCATAAGGGTGGTGTCATCTGCATATCTGAGGTTATTGATATTTCTCCTGGCAATCTTGATTCCAGCTTGTGTTTCTTCCAGTCCAGCGTTTCTCATGATGTACTCTGCATATAAGTTAAGTAAACAGGGTGACAAGATACAGCCTTGATGAACTCCTTTTCCTATTTGGAACCAGTCTGTTGTTCCATATCCAATTCTAACTGTTGCTTCCTGACCTGCATACAAATTTAGCCAGCCACAAAAGCTTTAAGTACCATGGAAAGAATGAGAAGGGAAAAGAAAGTGGGGAGGGGAGTCAGGTCCTGTGCTCAGGTAGAGACTCCCCCCAGGTTGACGCAAACTCTACGATGCTTCCTCGTTTCCCTGGTGTAGCCTGCCAAGGCAGGCAAGTTTCCTCATTCTGGAACATGTGACGGAGCTGTGAGCCTGAAATTGTGGTTGCTTTTGTTTTTCTGATGAGGACACTAAAGTATTTGGAGATCTCTGATGTAGGACAATTAGGAGCCTGGAACACCATTAGCTAGACAAAGGAGCAAAGCCCTTTCCTGGCAGAAGTGCAGGCTGTAGAAGATGCCTATTGCCAGCCCTCTGCCTCGGTAATGAAATGCTGCAGGCAGCTTCCCCCTGCAGCTGGGACAGAGTGCGCTGGAAGCCCAGTTAGGAGCTTTAGTGGAAGTGAGGAATTGGAATTCTCAGAGGTAAACAGAAGTGGAAGATGTATTATCATCTTCTGCAAGGAATTTTCATCATGGTATTAAGATTTTCAAAGCAAAAATGTCAATAAAAGACTGTATCCTAGCTTCAGAAATTTTACAATCTGCTTGCGGAAAAAAATTAATTAAGTAATCCAGCTATCTCCTGTGTGGAAACATTTCCTTCAATGCATCCAAATTCTTCTCGGAAAAACTACGTTATAGAAATGGTTTGTCATGGGGGTGAATTTTACATTGCGTTTACTTGAAAATCATTGAGAAGTCAGGAACCCTAACTACAAGTTCTAAACCATATGTGATATAATATTATTCAGTTCAGTTCAGTTACTCAGTCATGTCTGACTCTTTGCGACCCCATGGACTGCAGCAAGCCAGGCTTTCCTGTCCATCACCAACTCCCAGAGCTTACTCAAACTCATGTCCATCGAGTCATTGATGCCATCCAACCATCTTATCCTCTGTCGTCCCCTTCTCCCCCTGCCTTCAATCTTTACCAGCATCAGGGTCTTTTCTAGTGAGTCATTTCTTCGCATCAAGTGGCCAAAGTATTGGTGTTTCAGTTTTAGCATCAGTCCTTCCAATGAATATTCAGGACTGATTTCCTTTAGGATGGACTGGTTGGATCTCCTTTCAGTCCAAGGGACTTTCAAGAGTCTTCTCCAATACCACAGTCCAAAAGCATCAATTCTTTGGCACTCAGCTTTCTTTATAGTCCAGCTCTCACATCCATACATGACTATTGGAAATACCACAGTTTTGATTAGACAAACCTTTTTTGGCAAAGTAGCTGTCTAGATTGATCATAGCTTTTCTTCCAAGGAGCAAATGTCTTTTAATTTCATGGCTGCAATCACCTTCTGCAGTGATTTTGGAGCCCCCCAAAATAAAGTCTCTCACTGTTTCCATTGTTTCCCCATCTATTTGCCATGAAGTGATGGCATCAGATGCAATGATTTTAGTTTTCTGAATGTTGAGCTTTAAGCCAACTTTTTTACTCTCATCAACTTTCATCAAGAGGCTCTTTAGTTCTTCACTTTCTGCCGTAAGGGTGGTGTCATCTGCATATCTGAGGTTATTGATATTTCTTCTGGCAATTTGGAAACCAGCTTGTGCTTCATCCAGCCTGGCATTTCACATGATGTGCTCTGCATATAAGTTAAATAAGCAAGGTGACAATATACAGCCTTGATATACTCCTTTCCCGATTTGGAACCAGTCTGTTGTTCCATGCCCAGTTCTAACTGCTGCTTCTTGGCCTGCATACAAATTTCTCAAGAGGCAGGTCAGGTGGTCTGATATTCCCATCTCTTTAAGAATTTTCCATAGTTTGTTGTGATTCACACTATCAAAAATTTTGGTGTAGTGGGATAAAGCAGAAGTAGATGTTTTTCTGGAAATCTCATGCTTTTTCAATGATCCAGTGGATGTTGGCAATTTGATCTCTGGTTCCTCTGCCTTTCCTAAGTCCAGCTTGAACATCTGGAAGTTCACCATTCATATACTTTTTCAAGCCTGGCTTGGAGAATTCTGAGCATTACTTTGCTAGTGTATGAGATGAGTGTGATTGTGCAGTAGTTTGAACATTCTTTGGCATTGCCTTTCTTTGGGATTGGAGTGAAAACTGACCTTTTCCAGTCCTGTGGCCACTGCTGAGTTTTCCAGATTTACTGGCATATTGACTGCAGCATTTTCACAGCATCATCTTTTAGCATTTGAAATAGGTCAACTGGAATTCCGTCACCTCCATTAACTTTGTTCAAAGTGATACTTCCAAAGGCCCACTTGACTTCACATTCCAGGATGTCTGGCTTTGGTGAGTGATCACACCATCATGAACTGGGTCATGAAGATCTTTTTTGTACAGTTCTTCTGTATATACTTGCCACCTCTTCTGCTTCTGTTAGGTCCATACCATTTCTATCCTTTATTGTGACCATCTTTGCATGAAATGTTCCCTTGGTATCTCTAATTTTCTTGAAGAGATCTCTAGTCGTTACCATTCTATTCTTTCCCTCTATTTCTTTGAACTGATCACTGAGGAAGGCTTTCTTATCTCTTCTTGCTATTCTTTGGAACTCTGCATCCAAATGGGTATATCTTTTCTTTTCTCCTTTGCCTTTAGCTTCTCTTCTTTTCTCAACTATTTGTAAGACCTCCTCAGACAACCATTTGCCTTTTTGCATAATATTACTAGAACCTCCCAAAGAAATCTCCTAAGTAAAAGTAACTAAAGCTAAGCAGGACCCTGGGGGACCTTCCTGGGAACAAAATTCGATCTGTGTCCCCCATTTCTTGTTCGTAGAAAAAAAGGTTTCAGTCTCCTAGGCCTTCCCTGAGTTCCAAAGCAGGAGTCAAGGTTTTAATGATCAGGACAAGAGAACTACAGGATCCCTTGTCCCTCCCATAGGCATGGAAGTAATAATGGCATTCAGTTCCGTTCAGTTCAGTTCAGTCGCTCAGTCGTGTCCAACTCTTTGCAACCCCGTGAATTGCAGCACACCAGGCCTCCCTGTCCATCACCAACTCTCGAGTTCACTCAGACTCATGTTCACCAAGTCAGTGATGCCATCCAGCCATCTCATCCTCTGTTGTCCCCTTCTCCTCCTGCCCTCAATCCCTCCCAGCATCAGAGTCTTTTCCAATGAGTCAACTCTCTGCATGAGGTGGCCAAAGTACTGGAGTTTCAGCTTTAGCATCATTCTTTCCAGAGAAATCCCAGGGCTGATCTCCTTCAGAATGGACTGGCTGGACCTCCTTGCAGTCCAAGGGACTCTCAAGAGTCTTCTCCAACACCACAGTTCAAAAGCATCAATTCTTAGGCACTCAGTCTTCTTCACAGTCCAACTCTCACATCCATACATGACCACAGGAAAAACCATAGCCTTGACAAGATGGACCTTTGTTGGCAAAGTAATGTCTCTGCTTTTGAATATGCTATCTAGGTTGGTCATAACTTTCCTTCCAAGGAGTAAGCATCTTTTAATCTCACGGCTGCAATCACCATCTGCAGTGATTTTGGAGCCCCCCAAAAATAAAGTCTGAACACTGTTTCCACTGTTTCCCCATCTATTTGCCATGAAGTGATGGGACCAGATGCCATGAGCTTAGTTTTCTGAATGTTGAGCTTTAAGCCAACTTTTTCACTCTCCTCATCAACTTTCATCAAGAGGCTTTTTAATTCCTCTTCACTTTCTGCCATAAGGGTGGTGTCATCTGCATATCTCAGGTTATTGATATTTCTCCTGGCAATCTTGATTCCAGCTTGTGTTTCTTCCAGCCCAGCATTTCTCATGATGTACTCTGCACAGAAGTTAAATAAGCAGGGTGACAATATACAGCCTTGACGTACTCCTTTTCCTATTTGGAACCAGTCTGTTGTTCCATGTCCAGTTTTAACTGTTGCTTCCTGACCTGCATACAGATTTCTCAAGAGGCAGGTCAGGTGGTCTGGTATTCCCTTCTCTTTCAGAATTTTCCACAGTTTATTGTGATCCTCACAGTCAAAGGCTTTGGCATAGTCAATAAAGCAGAAATAGATGTTTTTCTGGAACTCTCTAGCTTTTTCCATGATCCAGCAGATGTTGGCAATTTGATCTCTGGTTCCTCTGCCTTTTCTAAAATGAGCTTGAACATCAGGAAGTTCATGGTTCACATATTGCTGAAGCCTGGCTTGGAGAATTTTGAGCATTATTTAACTAGCATATGAGATGAGTGCAATTGTGCGGTAGTTTGAGCATTCTTTGGCATTGCCTTTCTTTGGGATTGGAATGAAAACTGACCTTTTCCAGTCCTGTGGCCACTGCTGAGTTTTCCAAATTTGCTGGCATATTGAGTGTAGCACTTTCACAGCATCATCTTTCAGGTGAAATAGCTCAACTGGAATTCCATCACCTCCACTAGCTTTGTTCATAGTGGTGCTTTCTAAAGCCCACTTGACTTCACATTCCAGGATGTCTGGCTCTAGGTGAGTGATCACACCATCGTGATTATCTGGGTCATGAAGATCTTTTTTGTACAGTACTTCCATGTATTCTTGCCACCTCTTCTTAATATCTTCTGCTTCTGTTAGATCCATACCATTTCTGTCCTTTATCCAGCCCATCTTTGCATGAAATGTTCCCTTGGTATCTCTAATTTTCTTCAAGAGATCTCTAGTCTTTCCCATTCTGTTGTTTTCCTCTATTTCTTTGCATTGATCGCTGAGGCTTTCTTATCTCTTCTTGCTTTTCTTTGGAACTCTGCATTCAGGTGCTTATATCTTTCCTTTTCTCCTTTGCTTTTCACTTCTCTTCTTTTCACAGCTATTTGTAAGGCCTCCCCAGACAGCCATTTTGCTTTTTTGCATTTCTTTTCCATGGGGATGGTCTTGATCCATGTCTCCTGTACGATGTCACCAACCTCATTCCATAGTTCATCAGGCACTCTTCTGCAAAAGCTAAGACCCCCTTTAGGTAAATAAATTCCTAGGTATTTTACTCTTTCTGTTGCAGTGGTGAATGTGATTGTCTCTTTCTCTTTCTGATTTTTCATTGTTAGTGTATAAGAGTGCAAGGGATTTCTGTATATTAATGTTATATCCTGTAACTTTACTATATTAATTGGTTAGCCCTAGTAATTCCACCAAGAGTTGAATGGATAAAGAAGTTGTGGTACATATATCCAATGGAATATTACTCAGCTATAAAAAGGAACCACAATTGAGTCAGTTCTAATGAGGTGGATGAACCTAGAGCCTATTATACAGAGTGAAGTAAGCTAGAAAAACAAATACTGTATCTTAACACATATATATAGAATCTAGAAAGATAATCCTGATGAACCTATTTGCAGAGCAGCCGTGGAGATGCAGAAATAGAGAACAGACTTGTCAACACAGTGGTGGAAGGGGAGGGTGGGACAGATTGAGAGAGTAGCATTAAACATATGCATTACCATGTGTAAAATAGACAGTCAGAGGGAGCTTGCTATATGACACGGGGAGCGGAAATCCAGTGCTGTGACAATCTAGAGGGGCAGGAGGTGGGAGGGAGGCTCAAGGGGGAGGGAACATGTGTATACCTATGGCTGATTCATTCTGATGTATGACAGAAACCAACACAATATTGCAAAGCAATTATCTTCCAATCAAAAATACATTTTAAAAACACCTGAGACCGGCCCCCACCTGGTGGAGGATGGTTACTATAAGCGGACCATAAGCTCATAAAGCCCAGACTGGTTGGACTGGAACCAGAAGGCTGGTGATGGAGATTCCTGAAGCATTATGGTATCTCACCACCAGCCAATCAGAAGAAGGTCTAGGGGCTGACCTGTGATGCTCTTCCATGACACTATCTTCAAACACTCTTGCCTAAAAAGTCATGGGGAGTTCAGGTCTTATGAGCATGAGCCACCCATTCCCCTTGCTTGGCACCTTACAAACAAACCCTTAATTGCTGCAAACACCCTTTGTCAGAGCAAGGCTTTCTGAACCTCACACATGAGAAACCTTGTGTAAGCAGAGAGGACAGGGGGCCCCAGACAAAGGGACACAGGCACGGATTCCTTGACATGAAAACCCATCTTGGCCTGTGCAGCTTTGTGACCTAAGCCTGACCTCAGTGTTTGCTCTTGAACAGTCTCAGTGATCCATGATCGTAAGGGAACCAAGGAATGCAGGAACCGAGAAAGGGCAGTCAAACAACAGCTCAGCGATAAAGCACAGTCCTAGTTCCTCCTCGACGGAATCAGCTAATAATGTACCTTTGAGTTCTACAGGAACTTGGGCCCCCAGCCAGGCGGAGGACAGAATGATGTTGACCCTCAAGACTGCAGCCAACTAGAAATTGGACTCTGCCCACCTTTGCCCCAATTCTAGCCTGAATTCTCCTCTGCTCAAGCCCTTCATGAACATACATATGCTTTTTGCTGAAAAGTTCCCTAATTTTGCTGCTCTGGGAGCCACACCTTTGGGAAAGATCCCTGGCGTTCTCTTCACTTGCCATGAGTAATAATAAACCCTTTCCTCTCCCAGTCTTTGGCTTGGTTGTGTCCGTTGGTTTGGCACATACCAAGAGGCAAACCCAGTTTTGGGGTAACACTTGCTCAGTTACGTAACTATTTAGCCTATTAGTTATTAATAGCTATGGTCCTCTTTGAAAAGGTGACATTTGAGCGAAACCAATTGAAGGTCAGAGAGTTAATAGTAAAGGTGTCTGGAGGAAGTGTGTTCCAGGTGAAGACAACTAAAGATCTAAGTTAACAATAAGCTCCCATTGTTTGAGGAACAGCCAGGAAGCCAAGGTCTTTGGAGCCAAGAGAGAGAGCCGTAGATCTAATCAAAGAATTAAGGAAGGGTCAGGTCGGAAAGACCTCAAAGGCCATTGTTGGGTAGGAAATCTTATCCTTCTATCCAGCTAGGTTCTTTGGCTGGTCTGATAATTGACATAAAACAGGTTAACAAGAGAAAAACAAATTCGTTATGCATGGCACCCCATAAAAATATGAGCCCCAAGGACGCATTGGATCATAAGCCTTATACAAAGAATGCAATGGGGCCTGGGACTTCAAAGAGGAGGAGGGCAATTCGCAGGGCAATAACAGCAGGTGTTTGGTGGTTAGATGTTTGCCCTGCCATGTAGAGGTCATTCAGGTAAACGTCATCTCTGGTATCAGCTCTCTGAGACAGGCCCCAAATCTAAATTCTCTAGGTAGTTAAGGGAGAGGTGAAAGTTCTTCTCAAGTCTGCTGGGTCTAGCTTGCCTTCAGGTCAGAACAATCCACCTGCCCAAGTGGCACATTTTGGACTCATGTATTCTGCTCCCCTTTCCTGGGAGAGGACTTTTATTTCACTCCAAGCGAAGTACAAAACAATCACGAGGTTCTAGCAAAGCCATGATTTATGGTTTTCAATAATTCCTCTGGTTGTTTTGTTGATAATAGACCAGAAGCAGGGAACATGTTGAAAGCTAAGTAATTTAAGCCAGGGATGATAGGGGTCCAGTGCAAGGTGGGGATACACACAGAGAACTGACACAAGAGAGCCTGGCCTGAAATTCACACTCGGTAAGTATCAGCTCTTAGTTACTCCCATGTTAAGGAAGTAGCTGATAAATTGACATCTCCTCTGGCTGTCTTTCTCAGAAAGGCTGGTACAGCCTGTGAATAATACGGAGACATTTACTAGACCGCGAAATTCCTCTTTTCCTCTGAGATTTAGTTCAGTTCAACCCTGAATCTAATCAAAGTAGACCGTGTTTAGATTTTTTTTCCCTCTAACAACTTTATGATCACTAGTTTTTATGATTCTCTCATAAATCTGCCAATCTTGGAGTCTGTTTTATATGGTATTTTGGCTCTAGACCATTGAAAATAATGGTTTCACTCCCATCTGTATTTTTGGCATCAACTACATTTTTCTATATCTGTTTATACTAATTTATTACTGTTACCATCCCTTCCTATGCACGATTTGCTTTTTCATCATTCTTTTCTCAGCTACAGGCTCAAACTATTTTAATTCACTCATCATTCAGTATCTTTACTTTAAAATTTTTTTAAAGGGACAGATGCTGTCCAAAAACTCATTTTAGCCATTACTTTTGGCATAGATAAGGTTAACCATGGAAGTAATTAATACCAGCTAACATAAGCTACCAAGTGACTATAAGGTAGATTTTAAAAATTGAAATGGGTACACCACTTTTTACTTAATAGACATATGAAACAAAGCTAATTATTATAATTTCCATTCTGGGAAAAAATACTTGTGGCCAAGTTTAAAAAGCAAGGACTCTTTTCTAGGCAGGTTATTATCAATTTGATAGCCCACCAATCTCCTCTGTCCATGGAATTCTCCAGTCAAGAATACTGGAATAGGTTGCCATTTCCTTCTTCAAGGGATCTTTCCAACTCAGGGATCCAACCTGTGTCTCTTGCACTGCAGGTGGATTCTTTACTGTCTGACCTCTCAGGTAAGCCCAATATAATATATACATATCCAGATTTTTCAAGGAGAGTATCTGATTGGCCTGGTCTTGACCAAGGGTTGACTACAATCCAGGCAACCATGGCTAGAGAGTATAACAGATAGTGTATTATGACTAACAGGGACCTGGGCCCTGTAGGGACAAAGATGGGAGAGAAAGGGATAAGGGATGGACAGATCCTCCAACAGGAAGATAGACACTCCATGACCACATGGGGCAGACCCTAAAGGCAAGTTTTAAAATGTATGAAATAAATAACAAGGTCCTACTGTGTAGCAAAGGGAACTACATTCAATAGCCTGTGATAAACCTTAATGGGGAAAATATATTAAAATATATATATATATACATATAGGAATCACTTTGCTGTATAGCAGAAATTAATATAACATTGCAAATCAACTATACTTAATAAAAAGTTTTGTTTGTTTTTTTTTTTTAATGTAGGAAGTAAAAATGAAGAGCACAGCATGCCCTTAAACTGTGAAGTCTCAAAATTGTCACCAATGATGCTAGGTGAAACAGTTCCAAGAGTGAAGGAGAAAATGAGGATTTGATCAGAAAGAGAAGCAAAATGAAGATGCTGCAATTGAGGCATGATGGGAGAAAAATACGCCCCCAGAGAGGCAGGACATATCTGTGGGCCGCCGAGAAGGATAAAGGGAGGATGTTGGCACGAATTAAGTTTTTAAAAAAGCTCACAAAAGACATAGCTGATATTTTTATTTCCATAATGGAAAATTATGGCAGATATTAAAAGCCCAATGGAAAACTTAAAATCTTACAAGTTAATAAACAGAACTTACTCTAGGTTTTGAGCTGCCATTAGACAATGGAAATAGAATTAAAAAGAAATAAATCTGGGGGAAAAGAATCCCAATCATAGTGGAGATAGTCCTATAACACTTAGCTGGAGTCCAAATGGCGCAAAATCTCAATATTGGAAACATCAGGGCATGGAAAGAACGTTGTCGGAAACTATGTATAGCACAAGCTGAAATGAAGGACTATTTGTTAGGACTGTGGTACGTTTAAGTGACCATATCATCAAATGGTAAATTGATAACTGTGAGTTTAGACAGAGCTTGTGGAAAAATAAATGAGGGAACAAGGAGATCACTGAGACTTTCCAAACTTTTTTGTCTTTTCTTTAAAAAAAAAAAAAAAACAGTACCTTTGTGTAGTATACCTTCCATAAGCAAAAACATCTACTAAGATTACCAGGGATTAGGCTGGTGTATAATTATGAGCTAGTTTGTATATAATTAAGAGAACTGGTTTACCAGCTGTTTAGTCCCAATAAGCACAGGTTTCAAGATACTGAAAGTCTTATGTAAATTCTCTTCCTTGAGGCTATTTTCTGCTTATTTACTCTTAAACCAAAAATCTTCCATCAAATGTTAGAGGGGAGAGGCTACATGTAGACGGTTGGTCAACTCTCTTCAGAAGAAGTATGTCCAGTGAAGGGAAAATTCCAACACACACACGCTATTCCTGTATGCTGTGCATACAAGTGTTACTATAATATACAATATGCATTCTTATATATACACCATTACCATAATATACAACATATGGAACCACTGTAATTTATATCCTGTTCTAATAATGTGCAAATCCCGTGCCCAGGACCTTTCTCACAACTCTTTCACCTGAGACAACCGTCTCCAAAGAAAATCTCCTGTACAATTCTCTCCAGTTATTTTTTATTGCCCCTCTGATCTTTTGGGGAGAAAAGCTCAGCCCCCGGTCCTATTCCCACTTGTGAATAATTGTTCCCTGGCCCCAGCTCAATCACATGCCTTCCTGTGAAGTCTATAATTTCTTCAAACATTTGATGATTGGCAAAAGCCAGGCCCCAAGACACATATTCATCTTCCTCCACTGTTTCCACATTTAGCTCCTATTTTCCTTTCAGGCCAAGTCCTCTCGTCACCATCTACGTTATTTCTGAGAATCATGGCCATGAGCTGTACCCAAAACTCAGTTCCTTAACTCGGTCTTAGAACCTCCAGCTCTTAGTGGTCATGAAAGTGAAAGTGAAGTGGAAGTCACTCGGTCACGTCCAGCTCTTTGCGACCCCATGGACTATACAGTCCATGGAATTCTCCAGGCCAGAATACTGGAGTGGGTAGCCTTTCCCTTCTCCAGGGGATCTTCCTAACCCTGGGATCAAACCCAGGTCTCCCACATTGCAGGCAGATTCTTTATTTTCTGAGCCACCAGGGAAGCCCAAGAATACAGGAATGGGTAGCCTATCCCTTCTCCAGGGGATCTTCCTGACCCAGGAATCGAACTGGGGTCTCCTGCATTGCAGGCAGATTCTTTACTAACTGAGCGATGAGTGGTCATATAGTACAGTAGCTAACAGTGGTGCCAGGCTTCCTGGTTTAAAGTCTTGTTTTTTCTTTATACTTAGAGGCATACTTGATATCTAATGAGCACAACTTGATGAGTTCTGGACATGTGCAAAAAATGCCGTGATACCATCACTTGTGGTGCGCTCAGTTGCTCAGTCGTGTCTGACTTTGCAGTCCCATGGACTGTAGCCTGCCAGGCTCCTCTGCCCATGGGACTTTCTAGGCAAGCATACTGGAGTGGGTTGCCATTTCCTACTGGGGGATGGGGATCTTCCCAACCCAGGGCTCAATACTGCATCTCCTGGGTCTCCTACATTGGCAGCCGGGTCCATTACCATGGCCCCACCTAGGACACCATCACTATGGTCAAGGTAATAGACACACCCAACATCGCCCCGAGTTTCCCTGGGTTATGTCCATGTGTGTCTGTGTGTGTGTGAGAGAGAGGCAGAGGAAGAGAGAGATGGACACTGAACATGAGAGCGACTGTTTTATATTTTGGGGTGCAGGGCACCATATTATTAACACTAGGGCACTCCGTTGTGACGTGGGGTGCGTATTAACCCTCCTCCGTGACCCTTTCCTCATCTGTTAAACAGGGATGTTGTTATTATAGAACTCAGTGAATTATTTCAACAGTTTTCAAAGTTTGATTTGCCCAACCCTGGGCATCCCCAAGGCCATTTCGTGAAGTCCAAGAAGTCAAAATATTTTTATGATAATACTAAGATGTTACATGTCTTTCCTGATGGTAGGAAAACAACGAGGGCTGAAGCTGCGGGTGTGAAATGTGGGGCAGGGGCCCTGCACTGTATTTGGAGTCACTGCCATTGCATGGCCACGCAGGCACATGCAATATTACTCAGCCACCAAAAGGGATGAGACTGTGTCATTTGCAGAGAAGTGGATGATCTAGAGACTAACGGGGTGAAGTCAGTCAGAAAGAGAAAAACGTATTAATGCGCATATGTGGAATCTAGGAAAATGGTAGAGGTGATCTTTTTTCAAAGCAGAAACAGAGACACGGACATAGAGAACAAACGTATGGACACCAAGGGAGAAGAGGGCAGGCGGGATGCACCGGGGGCTTGGGATTGACGTACGGACACTACAGATAGTGCGCGTAGAACAGAGAGCCGCTGGGAGCACGCTGGGTAGCAGGGGACCTCCTCGGTGCTGTGTGTGGCCCCAGTGGGGAGCAAATCCAAAAAGGAGGGGACACGTGTGTCCATACAGCTGATTCATTTTGCTGTACAACGGAAACTGACAGCAGTGTAAAACAACTATACTCCCAATTGAAAAAAAAACAAAAACAAGAAACAGTTTCACTTAGGGACATCCTTGAGTATAAGCAATACACTTAATTTCATTAAATTCCCACTGCTCAGTATATATATTTTAAATTATATGTGTAAGGGCAATTGGAAACATTTCTGAAATACATCATCTGCCTACTAAAGTACAGTGGTTGTCTTTGGCTTATGCAATTGAGTGACGAGCTGAACTACCTCCTTTTTTTTTTTTTGTAAGAAACACTATTTTTACTTGAAAGAACAGCTGACAGACAGCTATGGTTATTCAGACTTTGGTATTTGGCAGAAATTTTCTTGAAAATGAAAAAAGTAAGACTGTCAGTTCAAGGAACTAAACTGACAGTATTTGCTGCCAGTGATAAAATTTGAGCTTTTGCGAGAAAACTGGAATTTTGGAAGCCCTGGATTGGCCACTAATGAGCTTAAATTAACAGTGGTGAAGATGTGTTGATTTTGACGGCAATTCACAAATTATGGAATGATCATATCTATGTAAAAATAGATCTGTCTACAGTGCTATCTTATTACCCATTGAATGTTTTTATTGTAAGCTTGTATGAATTCTCTGCATATTGCAAATATTTCTCTTTGCCCTATACAAGGCCAGAAAAACAAGGTCCCGTTTGTTTACGACTTCAGGGGATCCACCCTTTCTTTTGTGTTTCCCTGGTGGCTCAGTGGTAAAGAATCTGCCTGCCAGTGCGGGAGACACGGGCTTGATGCTTGGGTTAGGAATAGCCCTTGGAGAAGGAAACGGCAACGCACGCCAGTATCCTTACCTGGAGAATTCCATGGACAGAGGAACCTGGTGGTCTCCAGTCCACGGGGTTCCACAAGGGTCAGACATGACTTAGTGACTCAACAACAAAACAAAATCCTTTAAGTGCAGAAAGTAATCCTTGCCACAGTAATTTTATAAATAATTATCTTAAAAAGTCTATGACTAAGTTTAGATATCTTATTCTTTATTTCAACTTTATCTTGGTATAGAGTATAGTATTTCCACATCTTTTTAAGGCCCCCCAACACTAAATGAATTGTCCTAGAATGCTGTATAAAATAATCCTTTCCTGCTATCTGACATTTCCTTTATTCATATACACTCTTACATTGTGACACTGATTTAAAACAGACACTCATTCTTGGATACTCGCTCATTTTCTGGTGCTTTCTTGAAGAGCTGAATTTATCTTGGCACAATTAAAGGCATTGAAAGACTGCAATCAACACTTGGGCACATTTACAGCAGTTGCTGCTATAACACTGACATTTGTAGGGTCTTTAACGCCACACTTCACATAGTTAATTCACTTCACATAGTTTTCCTAGGGCATTATGCCCTCTGAGTAAAACTATTATTCATATTAGTTGCTTAGGATTAAAAATTCTTTTAGTAAACATGTGCTTTTCCTGTGGCCTGACAGATGTAAGAGGCATCACCCTGAGAGTAGGTAGGTATACACTGATACAGCAAAATCATTCCTACTCACTGATCAGAATCCAGAGCAACTACAAAAGCTGTATAACATTTAACAACACAAACAAAGCTCTGGGAAGTGCTCGGGAAGCGAGCAGTGCAGAAAGAACTTGAGGTTCACACACACTGAGGTGAGTCAGACATTCTCTGGTACTTTTCCATCCGAGGCTCATCCATGAGCAGGGGAGGCTTAGAACTTTCAGAAGTCTTATAACAGGAGCCAAAGATCAGGGCTACCAAGGCAGCAAGGACGTGAGGGACCCAGATTCCAGAAAAAAGGGTCACAGCCATCTAAAGCCAACGTTCTGCACAGATATTCCTTTTTGGCATTCGCTTACATCACATATGGCAGGTGGAGAGCCTGAAAAACCAAGCATAAAGCAGCAGTTTCAGGCTCCACAGCGCCGACGTTGGTAGTCATGTCACCACATGAAATAATAATCTGGGTTTAAGCCAGGCTTTCAGTGGTGAATCCACTAAAGGTCTACACATGAAGAGAACAGACCCTCTGGAAATAGATGGCTCTCATAACCTCTAAAAACTTAGGCGGACATAAGAGAAGTAAATATGTTCTATAGAAGGAGAATGTCTTCCAAAGCTTCAGTAATTGCTCGTACACAATAGCTGATATCCAATAAAAAAATAAAATCCAAGAGCCATGCCATAAAACAGGATCAGAAAAAGGTTACAGAAAACAGATGATACAGTCATTGGTGTTTCCAAAGGGGAATATCATGTTAAATATCTTAAAATGATATTTAGAACGCTATATATCAGGCTAGACAATTTCAAAATTAGCTGGAACTTACTTTAAAAATCAAACAGAAGTCCCTGAACTGAAAAAAATGTAATTGAACCCAATAGACTGTGATAAATTAGATAGAAGGGAAGAGAATGATTCAATTTTAAGATAAGTAAAATATCAGACAAACTCAGAAAGAGAAAATACAGAAAAGGGCATAATAGATAAGAGGTGGAAAAGTCCAAGAATATATTCCAAGAATAATAGATGAAAGAGAATGAGTCAGAAACGGCATTTGAAGAAATACTGGCTGATAATTTCCCTAAAATGATTAAATACATTAATCCACATATTCAGTAGTTCAGCGGCATTATTTTTAATCGTCAAGACACGGAAGCAACCCAGGTATCTATCAGCAGATGAATGGATAAGGAAGATGTGCATCTGTATGCAGTGGAACACTACTTAGCCATTTCATGACCTTTTGTCATTCGCAACAACACGGATGGATCTAGAGGGTATTATGCTAAGTGAAACAAATCAGACAAAAAGACAAATGCTGTGTGATATCACTGACATGTGGGCACACACAAAAAAACAACAAACCAGTGAACATAACAAAAAAGAACAGACTCATAGAACAAATTAGCAGCTACCAGTGGAGAAGAGGAACATGCGGGAGGGGCAACCAGGGCTAGGAGTTAAGATGCACAAACCATTATGTATAAAATAAGCTACCAGGATATGTTGTACAACATAGGGAACATAACCAATATTTTATAATAGCTATAAATGGAGCAAAACCTTTAAAAACGAATTACTTACACCGTACACCTATAACTCATACTATTATACATCAACTATGTCCATGGGGTCACTAAGAGTCGGACACGACTGAGCGACTTCACTTTCACTTTTCACTTTCATGCATTGGAGAAGGAAATGGCAACCCACTCCAGTGTTCTTGCCTGGAGAATCCAAGGGACGGGAAGCCTGGTGGGCTGCCATCTATGGGGTCACACAGAGTTGGACACGACTAAAGCAACGCAGCAGCAGCAGCATGCTCCAATTAAAAAAAAAAAAAAAATTTAGCCAACTCCAAACAAGATGAATAGGGGTTCTTGGCAGGAATAGAATCCAAGTTGGAAGCACTACGATTAAAAAATAAAGCACAAAAGAAGAGTAATTGGATAAGTGTAAATAAATAATGACACATGGGAGCCAAGATATACTTAAAAACATGTGATGAAATAACATTGAACAAAAAGGAAGAGAAATAATGAACAGGATCCCGAAGTCCTTGCATTGCCCAAAAAGTGAGGAGCACTAATTCTTTGTTATAGACGCAGGTTGTACTCCGAAAATTAACAGAGTGGTAGAATTACATACAGCTAACAAGCTAATAGAGGAGGAAAAGAAAGAAGTATTTGATCACTAAAAGAAAAGCAAAGCATGGCAGCTATATGTTGAACAGTGACAGATTTTATCTTCTTGGGCTCCAAAATCACTGGTGACTGCAGCGCAGCCATAAAATTAAAAGAAGCTTGCTCCTTGGGAGAAAGGCTATGACAAACCTAAACAGTGTATTTAAAAGCAGAGACATCACTTTGCCGACAAAGGTCCATATCGTCAAGGCTATGATTTTTCCAGTACTCATGTGTATGGGTGTGAGAGTTGGACCATAAGGAAGGGTGAGAGCCGAAGAACCCATGCTTTTGAATTGTGGTGCTGGAGAGTCCCTTGGACAGCAAGGGGGGATCAAACCAGTCCATCCTAAAGGAAATCAACCCTGAATATTTATTGGAAGTACTGATGCTGAAGCTCTAATACTTTGGCCACCTGACGGGAAGAGCTGACTCATTGGAAAAGACTCTGATGCTGGGGAAAATTGAAGGCAAAAGGAGAAGAAGGCAACAGAGGATTAGATGGCTGCATGGCATCACCGACTCAATGCACGTAAGTTTGAGCAAACTCCAGGAAATGGTGAAGGATAGGGAAGCCTGGCGTGCTGCAGGTCACAGGATGACAAAGAGTTGGACACAACTTAGCAACTGAACAACAATACATTAACAGCAACAAAATAAATAAATAATACTCCAAACTGTAAATGTAATGTTGAAAACCTGGAAGCAATCCATCAGTGATAATGGATAATCAAATTAGGCATATCAGATCAGATGGGATCAGTCGCTCAGTCGTGTCCGACTCTTTGTGACCCCATGAATCGCAGCATGCCAGGCCTCCCTGTCCATCACCAGCTCCCGGAGTTCACCCAGACTCACGTCCATCGAGTCAGTGATGCCATCCAGGCATCTCATCCTCTGTTGTCCCCTTCTCCTCTTGCCCCCAATCCCTCCCAGCATCAGTCTTTTCCAATGAGTCAACTCTTCGAATGAGGTGGCCAAAGTATTGGAGTTTCAGCTTTAGCATCACTGCTTCCAAAGAAATCCCAGGGCTGATCTCCTTCAGAATGGACTGGTTGGATCTCCTTGCAGTCCAAGGGACTCTCAAGAGTCTTCTCCAACACCACAGTTCAAAAGCATCAATTCTTCAGCGCTCAGCCTTCACAGTCCAATTCTCACATCCATACATGACCGCAGGAAAAACCATAGCCTTAACTAGACGAACCTTTGTTGGCAAACTAATGTCTCTGCTTCTGAATATGCTATCTAGGTTGGTCATAAGTTTCCTTCCAAGGAGTAAGTGTCTTTTAATTTCATGGCTGCAGTCACCATCTGTAGTGATTTTGGAGCCCAGAAAAATAAAGTCTGACAATGTTTCCACTGTTTCCCCATCTATTTCCCATGAAGTGATGGGACCGGATGCAATGATCTTCATTTTCTGAATGTTGAGCTTGAAACCAACTTTTTCACTCTCCACTTTCACTTTCATCAAGAGGCTTTTTAGTTCCTCTTCACTTTCTGCCATAAGGGTGGTGTCATCTGTTTATCTGAGGTTATTGATATTTCTCCTGGCAATCTTGATTCCAGCTTGTGTTTCTTCCAGTCCAGCGTTTCTCATGATATAAGTTAAATAAGCAGAGTGACAATATACAGCCTTGACATACTCCTTTTCCTATTTGGAACCAGTCTGTTGGTCCATGTCCAGTTCTAACTGTTGCTTCCTGACCTGCATACAGATTTCTCAAGAGGCAGGTCAGGTGGTCTGGTATTCCCATCTCTTTCAGAATTTCCCACAGTTTATTGTGATCCACACAGTCAAAGGCTTTGGCATAGTCAATAAAGCAGAAATAGATGTTTTTCTGGAACTGTCTTCCTTTTTCCATGATCCAGCAGATGTTGGCAATTTGATCTCTGGTTCCTCTGCCTTTTCTAAAACCAGCTTGAACATCAGGAAGTTCATGGTTCACATATTGCTGAAGCCTGGCTTGGAGAATTTTGAGCATTACTTTACTAGCATGTGAGATGAGTGCAATTGTGTGGTAGTTTGAGCATTCTTTGGCATTGCCTTTCTTTGGGATTGGAACGAAAACTGACCTTTCCAGTCCTGTGGCCACTGCTGAGTTTTCCAAATTTGCTGGCATATTGAGTGCAGCACTTTCACAGCATCATCTTTCAGGATTTGGAATAGCTCAACTGGAATTCTATCACCTCCACTAGCTTTGTTTTTAGTGATGCTTTCTAAGGTCCACTTGACTTTCACGTTCCAGGATGTCTGGCTCTAGGTGAGTGATCACACCATTGTGATTATCTGGGTCGTGAAGATCTTTTTTGTACAGTTCTTCTGTGTATTAGTGCCATCTCTTCTTAATATCTTCTGTTAGGTCCATTTCTGTCCTTTATCAAGCCCATCTTTGCATGAAATGTTCCTTTGGTATCTCTGATTTTCTTGAAGAGATCTCTAGTCTTTCCCATTCTGTTGTTTTCCTCTATTTCTTTGCATTGATCGCTGAGGAAGGCTTTCTTATCTCTTCTTGCTATTCCTTGGAACTCTGCATTCAGATGTTTATATCTTTCCTTTTCTCCTTTGCTTTTCAGTTCTCTTCTTCTTACAGCTATTTGTAAGGCCTCCCTAGACAACCATTTTGCTTTTCTGCATTTCTTTTCCATGGGGATGGTCTTGATCCCTGTCTCCTGTACAATGTCACCAACCTCATTCCATAGTTCATCAGGCACTCTATCTGTCAGATCTAGGCCCTTAAATCTATTTCTCACTTCTACTGTATAATCTTAAGGGATTTGATTTAGGTCATACCTGAATGGTCTAGTGGTTTTCCCTACTTTCTTCAATTTAAGTCTGAATTTGGCAATAAAGAGTTCATGGTCTGAGCCACAGTCAGCTCCTGGTCTTGTTTGTGTTGACTGTATAGAGCTTCTCCATCTTTGGCTGCAAAGAATATAATCAATCTGATTTCAGTGTTGACCATCTGGTGAAGTCCATGTGTAGAGTCTTCTCTTGTGTTGTTGGAAGAGGGTGTTTGCTATGACCAGTGCATTTTCTTGCCAAAACTCTATTAACCTTTGCCCTGCTTCATTCCATATTCCAAGGCCAAATTTGCCTGTTACTCCAGGTGTTTCTTGACTTCCTACTTTTGCATTCCAGTCCCCTATAATAAAAAGGACATCTTTTTTGGGTGTTAGTTCTAAAAGGTCTTATAGGTCCTCATAGAACCGTTCAACTTCAGCTTCTTCAGCGTTACTGGTTGGGCCATAGACTTGGATTACTGTGATATTGAATGGTTTGCCTTGGAAACGAACAGAGATCATTCTGTTGTTTTTGAGATTGCATCCAAGTACTGCATTTTGGACTCTTGTTGACCATGATGGCTACTCCATATACATAAAATAAATTATATAACAATGGAAATGAAAAATGATGAAGATCAATGTTGAGAAAAGTTGTCTGACTCAGAAGATCCCATTTGCCTAAGAATTTTTTTTTAAGTAAAATTAATATGTGCACTACAAAGTAAAATGGTGATTATCTTTGTGCAGAAGTAATTACAGAGAGATCCTTAGAAAATTCTGAGGTGCCAGTATGTTCTATATTTTAATCTGAGTCATGATTTCACGGTCTTATAAAATTTCATCAAACGTATTTGTGATTTTGTGCAATTGTCTGCAACTGCTCTATACTGCAGTTAAAAACAAGAAAAAACCCTGGAAAAGAAATTGGTGGTATATCTCTAAATACTTTCCTTTCCTTCAAAGTATTGCTCACAATAGTAGGAATTTATGTTGTGGATAGTAGCTCTCTGTAGGATAATGTTTTTTTCTGCTTGTTTATCTTATCACTCACACAAGTTCTGTTAATACCATTTATTGCCTGGCAGACCAGAACCTCCTTAAATGTCTTTAATTTTTAAAAATGTCATCATAAGGGAAAATACATTTACAATCTTTTAAAAGATGGTAATTGTTTGGTTTATCTGACAAGGCAGGATATATTTATTGTTCACAGTGAACAATGATGATCATGAAGCTCAGATGGCAACTTGTTAAAAAAAATAACTTATCGACCACTTAGTATATATTGGGCTTCCCTGGTGGCTCAGATGGTAAAGCGTCTGCCTGTAATGTGGTTGACCTGGGTTCGATCCCTGGGTCAGGGAGATCCCCTGAAGGAGGAAATGGCTACCCACTCCAGTACTCTTGCCTGGAAAATTCCATGGATGGAGGAGCCTGGTGGGCTACAGTCCACGGGGTCACAAAGAGTCGGACACGACTGAGCGACTTCACTGGTTTGCTGGTAGTTTATATCACAAGTGTTCAAATCACCTTCATATATTAACTTGTTATCCTTGCAAACATTCAGTGACATAAGAACACACTTCGAAAGATATCAGTGGTCCTGCTACTTGCTAGTTTTGTTTTTTAATTTGTATTGGACTGGAGTTGATTCAGGAGGCGAAGGGGATGACAGAGCATAAGGTGGTTGGGTGGCATCACCGACTCAATGGACATGAGTGTGAGCAAACTCCAGGGATTGGGAAGCCTGGCGTGCTGCAGCCCATGGGATCACAAAGAGTTGGGCACGACTGAGCAACTGAACTGAACTGATAGTTGATTTACAATGTTGAGTTAGTTTCAGGTGTATAGCAAAGTGAATCAGCTACACATATACATATATCCACTATTTTTTTTAGACTCTTTTCCCAGGGAGGCCATTATCCATGTACTAAGCAGGGGTTCCCTGTGCTGTACATAGTAGGTCCTTATTAGTTACCTCTTTTATATAGAGTAGTGCTACATGTCAGTTCCAATCTCTAATTTATCCTTCTCCCACCCACTTACCCCATGGTAATCATGAGTTTTCTACATCCGTGACTCTGCTTCTGTTTTATAAATAAATTCATTTTTACACCCCTTAAGATTTCACGTATAAGTGATATCATATGATATTTGTCTTTCTACGTCTGACTTCACTCAGTATGACAGTCTCTAGCTCTATCCATGTTGTTGCAAATTACATTATTCTGTTCTTTCTTATGACTGAGTAATATTCCATTGTGTACATACACCACCACCTCTTCTTTATCCATTCATATTTCAATGTGTATTTGGGTTACTTCCATGTCCTGGCTACTGTAAATAGTGCTACAATGAACACTGGGGTGCATGTCTCTTTTTGAATCATGGTTTTCTCCGGGTATATGCCAAGGAGTGGGATTGCTGAGTCATACGGGAGTTCGATTTTTAGGTTTTTAAGGAACCTGCATATCGTTCTCCCTAGTAGAACATTTACGTTCCCACAAATGGCGTAGGAGGATTCCCTTTTCTCCACACCCTCTCTAGCACGTACTGTTTGTAGATTTTTGATGATAGTCATTCTGGCTGGTGCGGGGTGATAATTCATTAAAGACGTGATTTGCATTTCTGTTAATTAGTGACGTTGAGCATCTTTTCCTGTGTTCTTTGGCCATCTGTATGTCTTCTTTGGAAAAATGTCTATTTAGCTCTTCTGCCCATTTTTTTGATTGGGTTATTTTTTTATATAGTTTTGTATTGATTTAATGTATTTAGGGCATTTGAAAAATATAAAAACGATGTGTAACACTAAGTAAGAAATATATTTCTATCACAAAAATGATTTTACCAATATAAAAGTTGTTTATTCTACAGTCAATTTAACTATGCTTTGCCCTGAACACAGGGGTTCCTTCATTTGCTTTTCTCTTGTTAGTCTCCTTATTTTTTCTTGGGTATATTAATTTCTTTTTTGTTTTGTGACTAGAGAAAGCATTTGTAAATTGCAGGGATTTTTCATGTTGTAGTTATAGATTACGATATGGTCATGTTCTAAACCTCATTAAAATTATCAGCTGTTTCCCCTCCTCCACTCCCCAAGATCTATTGAGAAAACCTATTGCTTAACAAAGCAAGCCACAGTGTCTCTATTATATAATAACCTTTGCCCAAGTGAAATATTTGCTCTCTGAAAGAACAAAGGAATAAACAAGGGCTTTTAATCAAGGCATTAAATGTAGTATAATTAGATGAGTGTGGCTCCCTGGCATTGAGGACAGATGGGAGAAAAGCCATTAGTAAATCCGTAGCCATTATCACTAATCATTACCTCCGCATCTTTCTCTTGCCATCAGTAATGGGAATTTCCCAGCGGTGACCCTTTGTAATTTGACCTGTGCAGTGTCCTTCCATGTTCTCTTTTTCTCCTGATCACTTTTTAAATTTATTTTTTTTAACTTACTGCTTACATGCTTACTGGAGTAGAGCGAATTAACAATGTTGTGATAGTTTCAGGTGGACAGCAAGGGACTCAGTCACATGTATACATGTATCCAGTCTCCCCCGAACTCCCCTCCCATCCAGGCTGCCACAACACATTGAGCAGAGTTACCTGTCCTATAAAGTAGGGCCTCGTTGGCTATCCATTTTCAATAAAGCAGTGTATATATGTCAGGTCCTGATCATTTAAAAAAATATTCTTGCCAGACCTCTGTCCACTCTTAGCTGTCCCTAATCCCCCACCGCCCCCTTTTCATACGTCACCTGCGAACTGACTTACATCATCCGATTGTGTGGATGGTGCAGGGTTCTGGAAATGGTTTTGCACCTGTTATCTCTTTTCGTAAAGATGTGACTACATTTCATGAACGGAGCTCTTAATGGTTGTTAAGGAAACGAGAATTTACTACCACGTAAAGAAAGGCCTATTGTGCATCACTGCTTCCTCTAAATTGTTGTCACTTTGCTCTGTTAGAAGACGGTGGGGGAGGCATTGTTGAGCTTGAGAAATATTTAACCATCCCAGGAGAAGCATTCATAGACGTGCTGAGACACTGACTCTCCAAAAACCAACTTGTAAAATTGATTCCAAACTACAGAACATTCAAGCACCTGAATCCTTCTGTTTAGCCAATTAGATTTGTGCTGTGACAATACCCATAAACACTGAGACACCATTTACAGGAATCAATATTGGAAATATGAGAAATAAGGAAGGATCGTAATTAGTGAAGACTTTAAAGTTCCAACACTGAGTCTGCCCTGGTAAGAAATGAAGGTAGGGATTCTGGCTTTTTTTCTGGCCACACAGCGAAGCATGTGGAACTTCCCTGATGGGATCAAAACTGTACCCACTGCAGGGGAAGCGCAGAATTTTCACCACTGGGCCCCCAGGGAAGTCCCAAGGTACAGGTTCTAAGTTCAGTGACATAACCGACAACAACAGCCTGTTTTTACCAAGTGCTTATTTAATTGATTGAATGCATGTGCTCAGTCCTGTCTGGCTCTGTGTGACCCCACGGACCATAGCCCGCCAGGCTCCTCTGTCCCTGGGACTCTCCAGGCAAGAATACTGGAGTGGGTTGCCATTTCCTCCTCTACGGGATCTTTCTGACCTAGAGACTGAATCTGAGTATGCTAAGTGCTTTATATGTTTTTATACCATTTATTCTTCACACCTCCAAAAAAAAAAATTCTTTTTTTTTTTTTTTTTACTATTTTCTGGAGTACATCAAGAGTGTATATTGTCACCCTGCTTATTTAATTATATGTAGAGTACATCATGAGAAACGCTGGACTGGAAGAAACACAAGCTGGAATCAAGATTGCCAGGAGAAACATCAATAACCTCAGATATGCAGATGACACCACCCTTATGGCAGAAAGTGAAGAGGAACTAGAAAGCCTCTTGATGAAAGTGAAAGTGGAGAGAGAAAATGTTGGCTTAAAGCTCAACATTCAGAAAACTAAGAGCATGGTATCTGGTCCCATCACTTCATGGGAAATAGATGGGGAAACAGTGATTGCAGCCATGAAATTAAAAGACACTTACTCCTTGGAAGGAAAGTTATGACCAACCTAGATAGCATATTCAAAAGCAGAGATATTACTTTGCCAACAAAAGTTTGCCTAGTCAAGGCTATAGTTTTTCCTGTGGTCATGTATGGATGTGAGAGTTGGACTGTGAAGAAGGCTGAGCGCCGAAGAATTGATGCTTTTGAAATGTGGTGTTGAAGAAGACTCTTGCGAGTCCCTTGGACTGCAAGGAGATCCAACCAGTCCATTCTGAAGGAGATCAGCCCTGGGATTTCTTTGGAAGGACTGATGCTAAAGCTGAAACTCCAGTACTTTGGCCACCTCATGCAAAGAGTTGACTCATTGGAAAAGACTCTGATGCTGGGAGGGATTGGGGGCAGGAGGAGAAGGGGACGACAGAGGATGAGATGGTTGGATGGCATCACTGACTCGATGGACGTGAGTCTGAGTGAACTCCGGGAGTTGGTGATGGACAGGGAGGCCTGGCGTGCTGCGATTCATGGGGTCGTGAAGAGTTGGACACGACTGAGTGACTGAACTGAACTGAACTTTACTATTTTCTTGATAAGGTAACAAAGCAACAAGGAGAGTAGATACCTTGCTCCAGGCCACTCAATTAGTAAATGTCAGAGACAGGCTTAGACTCAGAAATAATCAACTCCTGAATCCCATCTGGCTACCATTTTATTCTGCCTCCTTCTGAGGCTTTGAGTATCCCTCTCAACTCTTACCCAGCTCCGAGCTGCCAAAACAGAGAACTGGATTACAACTGTGCTAAACCTCCCTTGAGAATTATTTTTATCATATATTTAAAGTGAAAACAGATAGCCTGGATGTTTGTTTTTCCAGACATGTATGACTTCTTGGGTCCAGGCCCAGAATAGGCATAATTGGGTTTTGCCAGGGTTAGAATTTGCAGGGGAATGTAGGAAGGTTTTGCCTGGGGAGAAAGTTGAAAGAGTTTTGAGATCTGCAAGCTAAGCTGTTTGAGAAAGAGACTAAGGTGGACGGGATGATGGAGAAATAGTGACGGGACCACGGGTTATGCATGTAAATGGCGAAAATACCAAGGATCTTGCCAGCTGTACTCAAGGCTTTGACTATGTTGATCACAATAAACTGGAAAATTCTGAAAGAGAAGGGAATACCAGACCACCTGACCTGCCTCTTGAGAAACCTGTATGCAGTTCAGAAAGCAACAGTCAGAACAGGACATGGAACAACAGACTGATTCCAAATAGGAAAAGGAGTATGTCAAGGCTGTATATTGTCACCCTGCTTATTTAACTTATATGCAGAGTACATCATGAGAAATGCTTGCCTGGATGAAGCACAAGCTGGAATCAAGATTGCTGGGAGAAATATCAATAATCTCAGATATGCAGATGATACCACCCTTATGGCAGAAAGCAAAGAAGAACTAAAGAGCCTCTTGATGAAAGTGAAAGATGAGAATGAAAAAGTTGGCTTAAAGCTCAACATTGAGAAAACAAAGATCATGGCATCCGGTCCCATCACTTCATGGCAAATAGATGGACAAACAGTGGAAACAGTGTCAGACTTTATTTTTCTGGGCTCCAAAATCACTGCAGATGGTGATTGCAACCATGAAATTAAAAGACGGTTACTCCTCGGGAGAAAAGTTATGTCCAATCTAGATAGCATATTAAAAGGCAGAGACGTTCCTTTGCCAACAAAGGTCCATCTAGTCAAGGCTATGGTTTTTCCAGTAGTCATGTATGAATGTGAGAGTTGGATGATAAGGAAAGCTGAGTGCCGAAGAATTGATGCTTTTGAACTCTGGTGTTGGAGAAGACTCTTGAGAGCCCCTTGGACTGCAAGGAGATCCAACCAGTCCATCCTAAAGGAAATCAGTCCTGAATGTTCATTGGAAGGACTAACTTTGAAGCTGAAACTCCAATACTTTGGCCACCTGATGCGAAGAGCTGACTCATTTGAAAAGATTCTGATTCTGGGAAAGACTGAGGGCAGGAGGAGAAGGGGAAAACAGAGGATGAGATGGTTGGACGGCATCACCAACTTGATGGACATGAGTTTCGGTAAACTCCGGGAGTTGGTGACGGACAGGGAGGCCTGGTGTGCTGCAGTCCATGGGGTTGCAAAGAATAGGACGTGACTGAGTGACTGAACTGAATTGATAATCAAGGTAGTGTTGTTGTTCAGCTGCTAAGTTGTGACCCTGTGGACTATAGCCCTCCAGGCTCCTCCATCTATGGCATTTCCCAGGCAAGAATACTGAAGTGGGTTGTCCTTTCCTCCTCCAGGGGATCTTCCTGGACCAGGGATCAGGAAGACCCATGTCTCGTGCATTGGCAGGTGAATTCTTTGCCAGTGAGACACCTGAGAAAGGCAGGCTGCTCTGCACCCTTGTCCACTCCTTTGTCCATCAGCAATCACTATTTCCTTCTTTCAAAAGAACTTTATTTAGAGAAATGCCAGATGTTCTTTACACCACCCCTACTGTTTGTGGAATTTTATGACATGTTTCCTCAAGCTCATTGTTACTGACATTTGGGGCCAGATCTTTCCATCTTAGGGAGGACATTCCTGTGCATCGCAGGATGTTTAGCCACATCCATGGCCTGTGCCTCTAGATGTCCATGGTACTAACCCTGCCCCAGCTGTTACAAAATGTCCAAAATGCCCCTAGACACTGACACATGTTGCCCCCCACAACACAGACAAAGTCCTTTCCTTGTTCATGGCCCCTTAGATAGATCCAGTAGATTTTGGAAGGGACATCCATGGACATTCTTCAAGCTGAGGATGCATCTGACTCTATGAGTCAGTACATCCCCGTCATTTATGCATTTATCAATAGAGTTTGAACTGCAGTCCATGGAGTTGCAAAGAGTCAGACACAACTTAGCAACTGAACAACAATAAAGTCCAGCCCAGTAACTGTCAAACTGTAAATACTAAGTACTGGTTAAAATTTTAATATAGGAATTACATTAAGTATACATCAGCATGAAAGTGTGGATAAGTTGACATTAAAATGGAAAGAGCATATTTATCTACCATAACCAGCTTCCTGATCAAAGGTCAGTTAAAACACAGATTCCTATGTGCAGGAGAGGCAGACCTCTAAAGTAGCTTTGGTTACCTGTCAGAATTACCCATCCCAGAGCTGCCGGAAGCATACACACAATTTTATTCCTAAACCATCATACCAGTTCCCATGATTCAGAGAAGAGCAGCTGTCCATCTGAACAGCTGTCAGTGTTTCTGGACAGAATCGCTGAAGGGAAGGGAGAGAAGCTGGTTTAACTATTTGCCACATGTGTGCATTTCTATCCTGGAGACTTGAGTTTAAAGCAGGAACTGGGGTAAACTAAACCACAGTTTAGATGGGCTTTACACCCATCTCAGAGCTAACTGGTTGTTTAGCAATTAGTTGATGGGAGATGACCAGAATACACCTTGAAATATCATTACACAGTGATTGTACTACCTCCCCGCCCCCAATTCTTGGATTGATTGGCTGAATTATCATGAAAATTGAGCCAAACATTCCTTCCCTCCTGCTCAAGAATTTTGTACAATTTCTCTCTAGTCAGAAAGTGACTGGGTATTTGATCAATGTTCAAGGGACAGGGAGAGGAGGAAGAAAGCCATCAGATTTGTTATCATGAGTCACACTTGATGTGAGCTCTGCTCTTTTTCAGCAGTTAAGAAATTAGAACAGATTCCTTTTTTCTAAAGAAGACAGGCTGAAACATTTGCAGCTTTTGAAAGGTAATCTAACACTGTCAAGCTTATGACGTGTCAGGATTCAATTTAAGCATTTTGTTTTTATAATACAAAGATCAGAGAGTCAGGCAGGTTTTGGCAAAAGAACAACAGGAAGAGTCCCTGTCTCTAGAGAGAGCTGCCAAACTTCAAAGTAATTTACATCAACAGTGTAATCATCCCCTACAAAAAGCGCCCCCCTCTGCAAAGCTAGTTAATAAAGCACTTGCTCAATCATAAAAATGTTTTGAGGAAAGCGGAACTGAATACCTTAGGTAAGTGATGATCTGAGATATAAAAACCCACCTGATAGTCTTGAGATTTGGTTCTGTTTGAAATCAAAAGAAAAAACATACCTTTAATTTCTCAGGATCTAGTGTGCTGAAATGTTAACACATGATCTCAGTAAAATGTGATTCATCTAGTGTTGAAACTCAAAGAATTACAGAATGACTTGTAAAGAAGTGTATATTGAACAAGGAAACACCAAAATCCATAGAACTTGCATTTTGAATTTGGTTAGAAACGACACTCTAATGTAGACTCAAACTCCATTCAAACTCTATTTAAATAACCTCCCATTACCTAACTATTGAAAGTCACTTGCATGCCCAAGTTCTAGTAGGCATGTAGGGAAAGTAAATACTTACAGATTTTGTTGTTTTAAGATAACATTACTCTATAGATTCAGAATTTCAAACATATTTGAACCCGAGGTGGCTCATCGTACTGTCACTGTGCTTCAGGGCTATGGAAAGAAATGGAAACCGTGTTGGAAAAGAGGAGCCAGGATGAAAATCATTTCTAGGCAGAGTGCTTTTTCCTTCTGTGCATTGAATGAATTCCACACCTACATCACAAGACATTCACTGTCTCATGATTTTTCCCTCCTGGCTCCAAGAAACCTGTTCAGTGTGGTTCCTATTCAAGCTCCATCTTCAAACCTATTCAAGCTCCCTTTTCCAGAGATGTTTATATTCTAGATCCATCCTGCCCCCTTTTCTTTCCTCCCCATCCAAATTAAATCATATTTTACCATATCCCAGCCTCCCAAGGCAACAGTAGATAATTTGATAATTCTACTGGCTGACTTTATTTTGGGGGGCTCCAAAATTGCTGCAGATGGTGATTGCAGCCATGAAATTAAAATATGCTTACTCTTTGGAAGGAAAGTTATGACCAACCTAGATAGCATATTCAAAAACAGAGACATTACTTTGTCAACAAAGGTCTGTCTAGTCAAGGCTATGGTTTTTCCAGTAGTCATATATGGATGTGAGAGTTGGACTATAAAGAAAGCTGAGCACGAAAGAATTGATGCTTTTTAACTGTGGTGTTGGAGAAGACTCTTGAGAGTCCCTTGGACTGAAAGGAGATCCAACCAGTCAATCCTAAACGAAATCAGTCCTGAATATTCATTGGAAGGACTGATGCTGAAGCTGAAACTCCAATACTTTGGCCACCTGATGCTAAGAGCTGACTCATTTGAAGAGACCCTGATGCTGGGAAAGATTGAGGGCAGGAGGAGTAGGGGACGATAGAGGATGAGATGGTTGGATGGCATCACCGACTCAATGGACATGAGTTTGAGTAAACTCCAGGAGCTTGTGATGGACAGGGAAGCCTGGCGTGCTGCAGTCCATGGGGTCACAAAGAGTCGGACACGACTGAGTGACTGAGCTGAGCTGATAACTGACAATTTAGAGACTGTTTTTGCAAAGGGGATAGTTCACAGTTTTCTCCATTTCATAAGTTATAGATAAATTTCTTAGCTCTGTAGAAGAATGGTCTCAGTCATAATCTCCAGAAATACACAGTAGTGACAAACTGGGATAAAAAGATTATTTGAACAAAAAACCAAGTCAGGCTTCAGTGGCTGTAATTCCAAGAGCAACCATCATACGCCATTATATGAATAGAGGCTTAAAATCATGGTAAAGACAAATACTTAAAGATATATATAGATCTCTCTTGTCTTATATTTTTATGTACAATCATTACAAGGAGAAAGAATTAAACCAAAGCATAGATCTAAGTAAAAATGACTCTCATCAACATCTATGAGCTCGTCTTTTTAATTAAAAAGAAATGAGATACCAATATACCATTTATAGCTACAGACTCTGGCTCTGGGCTGAATCGGTCAGTCAGTCAACTACTTTCCTTCCCTCCATTGGAACAGGAGAAGAAAATAGTATCCTTTGCTAGAAACCTCTTCAAAACATGTTCTAACACTTTGGTTTGTGAAATGTAAAGGGAAAAAGTCACTCAAATATTGAAATAGGACTAAGAATCTCCAGCCTGTATTCCAGTTGTTCAGTTGCTAAGACGTGTCCAACTCTTTGCAACCCCACAGACTGCAGCACGCCAGGCTCCTCTGTCCTCCCCTCATTCCAGGAGTTTGCCCAGACTCATGCCCATTGAGCTCTTGATGCCATCCAGCCCTCTCATCCTCTGTTGACCAGAGTGACCAGAGCAAGCAGCGGAGGCCTGAGACTGGTCTGTGTCTCCTCTGTGGAGCAGGATTTATGTTTAAATTTCAATTCTGTTTCCTTGTTGCTTATCCATTTATTTTTTATTGGAGTATAACAGCTTTACGATGTCTTGTTAATTTCTGCTGGACAGCAGCATGAATCCACTATACGTACACACATCTCCCTGTCTCTTGGACTTCCCTCCCATCCCCCATCCTACCCCCTAGGTTGTCACAGAGTGCTGAGCTGAGCTCCTGGTGATTTACAGCGGCTTTCCACCTGCTGTCTCTGTCTCATAGGGTAGCCAACTCACTGGGAAAGACCCTGATGCTGGGAAAGATTGAGGGCAAATGGAGAAGAGGGCGGCCCACGATGAGATGGTTAGATAGCATCACTGACTCATCGGACATGAATCTGAGCAAACTCCGGAAGACAGTGGAGGACAGGGAGGCTTGGCTGCTTGGGGTCACAAAGAGTCAGACACAACTTAGCGACTGAAGATGCAGACAGACATATATATCAACGCTACTCTAATTTGTCCCACCTCTCCTTTGGATTTGTAAGTATACATTTCCCGGTCAGTTCTCTAGTTCCTCATAGTCTCTGTCAGAGGTTGGGTTCTCCGGATGGTGATGCTGAGATGGAATTTGGGGTGAATGATGTCTGTTAGGGGTCCACCTCTTTGAAAGAGGCAGAAGGCAGACTTGGGAGGAGGGAGAAGACAGGTGGGATGTGGCTGGACACAACCTCAGTCAAGCCCCCTGGGAGCTCTGGGTCACTTCAGCCACTGTGGGTCATTGGATGGATGGCATTCAGGTGTTGCCCAGCCACGGGTGAGGCAGCTGTCTGCAGCTACCACTGCAGGAACCCATGGGTGGAGGACTTGACTGACCACACCATCTTCAACCAGTCAGCAGGTCCTTCCTTGAAGGGCCATCTGGGTGGTGCAACACTGCCTGCCATTGGCTATTAGTTATTTAATGCGTAAGAATCCTTTTTGTTACAAAGATTTAGCAAGTAATTGCTTTATCTTGTGAGCCTGCAAGGAACTGATCAGGAGTCTTTAAGCAGTAACTTTTCATTTAGAAACTGGAACATTTTGATTAATCTCAACATTTGCTGGTCTCAACAACAGGCCATCATGTTCTTCTAACCATTGACAATAGAAATATTTCTAAAATTAACTTCATCTTCTAAAGCTCCACAGATACCTTTTAAAAGTTAATGAAGAGGGTGAAAGAACTCAACTCTTTGACTTGGAAAATGCATGAAGCAATTATTTATTTCTACCCACAGTAATGATGAATTCTCTGAATCAAGCCAGATTAGATTCTTAACCCTTTCTGAGTTACCTCTGTTTCTCCTTAGATAATCTAAGTTGTGTTAGCACTTACCCGACTTGTTTGATTGTAATTGTCTGTATTCTAGGTTCTTCATCCACATAAAATTCCAAAATGACATACTAACCTTTTAGTTCCAGCCAAATAAGATTCCCAGATAAGAGACATATCACCCTGGGTAATAAATACTAACTACAACAGTAATACAGAATAACTCAGTGGAAAGTCCAGCTGGAATTTAGTTACTGGGCTTGCACCAATGACACAGGAGCCCGGGCTCTTCTCTTCTGTGGCTGCCATTCCCTTCCAGGGTTTCCATGGAGTCCTTTCCTGGGCCTCCTACCTTCAGCTGTGCAACCAGCAAACAGACAGCAAGTCGAGTAGGGCCATATCCAGCCATGGCCTGCACTTCTTTCCTAACCTTGAACTTAGTGCAAGAGAGGTTAGAAAGCATAGACTTCTAGTGTGTCCGGAAAAATAAAATAAAATGAATAAGCGTTTATCTATCCAGTCTCTACTGTAGAGGACGACACAGTCATTGTATATATGTAAGTGCTGACGTATTCTCTGTCTGTCCTAACACTGTGATTTCAACATATTATTTGGAAAAGTGTGTCTAGGGGAGGTTCAGTTCAGTTCAGTCGCTCAGTTGTGTCCGACTCTGCAACCCCATGAATCGCAGCACGTCAGGCCTCCCTGTCCATCACCAACTACCAGAGTTCACTTAAACTCACATCCATCGAGTCAATGATGCCATCCAGCCATCTCATCCTCTGTCGTCCCCTTCTCCTCTTGCCCCCAATCCCTCCCAGCATCAGAGTCTTTTCCAATGAGTCAACTCTTCGCATGAGCTGGCCAAAGTACTGGAGTTTCAGCTTTAGCATCATTCCTTCCAAAGAAATCCCAGGGCTGATCTCCTTTAGAATGGACTGATTGGATCTTCTTGCAGTCCAAGGGACTCTCAAGAGTCTTCTCCAACACCACAGTTCAAAAACATCAATTCTTCGGCACTCAGCTTTCTTCAAAGTCCACCTCTCACATCCATACATGACCACAGGAAAAACCATAGCCTTGACTAGATGGACTTCTGTTGGCAAAGTAATGCCTCTGCTTTTCAATATGCTGTCTAGGTTGGTCATAACTTTCCTTCCAAGGAGTAAGTGTCTTTCCATTTCATGGCTGCAGTCACCATCTGCAGTGATATTGGGGCCCAAAAAATAAAGTCTGACACTGTTTCCACTGTTTCCCCATCAGTGGTGGGGACGAGATGCCACAATCTTAGTTTTCTGAATGTTGCACCTTTTTGACTCTCCTCTTTCACTCTCATCAAGAGGCTTTTGAGTTCCTCTTCACTTTCTGCCATAAGGGTGGTGTCATCTGCACATCTGAGGTTATTGATATTTCTCCCGGCAATCTTGATTCCAGCCTATGTTTCTTCCAGTCCAGCGTTTCTCATGATGTACTCTGCATATAAGTTAAATAAGCAGGGTGACAATATACAGCCTTGACGTACTCCTTTTCCTATTTGGAACCAGTCTGTTGTTCCATGTCCAGTTCTAACTGTTGCTTCCTAACCTGCATATAGGTTTCTCAAGAGGCAGGTCAGGTGGTCTGGTATTCCCATCTCTTTCAGAATTTTCCACAGTTTATTGTGATCCTCACAAGTCAAAGGCTTTTGCATAGTCAATAAAGCAAAAATAGATGTTTTTCTGGAACTCTCTTGCTTTTTCCATGATCCAGCAGATGTTGCCAATTTGATCTCTGGTTCCTCTGCCTTTTCTAAAACAAGCTTGAATATCTGGAATTTCACGGTTCACGTATTGCTGAAGCCTGGCTTGGAGAATTTTGAGCATTACTTTACTAGCATGTGAGATGAGTGCAATTGTGCGGTAGTTTGAGCATTCTTTGGCATTGCCTTTCTTTAGGATTGGAATGAAAACTGAGCTCTCCCAGTCCTGTGGCCACTGCTGACTTTTCCAAATTTGCTGGCATATTGAGTGCAACACTTTCACAGCATCATCTTTCAGGATTTGAAATAGCTCAACTGGAATTCTATCACCTCCACTAGCTTTGTTCATAGTGATGCTTTCTAAGGCCCACTTGACTTCACATTCCGGGATGTCTGACTCTAGGTGAGTGATCACACCATTGTGATTATCTTGGTCATGAAGATCTTTTTTGTACAGTTCTTCTGTGTATTCTTGCCACCTCTTCTTAATATCTTCTGCTTCTGTTAGGTCCATACAATCGTTCAACTGGATCCAAAAGAGAATCTGGTGTCATGAAAACATGAGTGCTTCAGTATGCATCTGGGCACTGTCTATTTCTAGTGCCACTAGCTAAAATTGGGCTTGGTACTTATCCCAGGAGTGAACCTTAGGGTCTGGAATTGATGATGTTGTCAGTAGGTCATACAGCAGCAGTCTCAGCACCTTCCTCTCGGTGGATGCCAGGTTAAGAAAGATTTGTTCTTAAGGATAGAAGAGATCCTAACTTTAGTCACTGTATTTTGGATAGGATAGGGCACCTCCGCAATCTTCTCTACTCTCCCATTTAGGCTTGCTTCTCCAGGCTGCAAGCTCAAAGGACCAGTAAGTCCTCTCTTTCCCTGGTGACTTTGCATCCTGAGGCAGTGGTGACCTGGAGTCGGCCTCCTCCTGGCTTGTCAGATCTGGATTTGTCCCTCTTGTCCCAAGTCTACGTTAGGGGTGGTCGTGTCATCAGCTTGAAACCAGCCCCAGTGGGAGTATTTGCACCGTAAGTGCCGCCCAGTGTTACAGACGAAGGCGGCCTCCCCCGCTGAGGATGGGTTACTGGCAGGATGCTGACAGCTTACGATACATTCGGCAGCAGGCTGGCTGTCTCAGGAGAGCCTGGGCTGTGGTTACAAACCTCCTCCAAGCCTTAGTGTCTTAACAACCAGAGTGTACATTTAGGTCACATGACAAGCACTAGGTAAAACGGCTTTACCCAACGTGGTCTGTCCAGATGACACTTGGGTTGACATCTTGGCATCACCGTGACCCGGCCTTTTGTCATCCCTGCCGCAATGACAAGAGGCTATTGAAGTCTCAACGCAGAACTGAGTCGGGTCACTTCCCTTCACTGGGCCAAGCTACCTCCACTAGGCAAGAAGTAAAATCCTGTCAGTTTCCTTAAGCTTTCGAATTGTGGTGTTGGAGAGGACTCTTGAGAGTCCCTTGGACAGCAAGGAGATCAAACGAGTCAGTCCTAAAGGAAATCAACCCTGAATACTCACTGGAAGAACTGAAGCTGAAGCTCTAAAACTTTGGCCACCTGATGCGAAGAGCAGACTCATTTGAAAAAGACCCTGATGCTGGGAAAGACTGAAGGCAGGAGGAGAAGGGCGCGACAGGGTGAGATGGCTGGATGGCGTCACCAACTCGATGGACATGAGTTTGAGCAAACTCTGGGAGACAGTGAAGGACAGTGGACCCTGATGTGCTACAGTCCATGGGGTCGCAAAGAGTCAGACACGACTGAGCGACTGAACTGAACTGAGTGACTGAACAATAGCAACAGAGGAGGAAGGAATAAAGTCAGCAAGACAGCCTCACCAGTGGATGACCTGTGGCCTGGACCCTGCATTCAGAGGCTCCTCAGCACACCCCCCATCCTTGGAATGTCCATTCTGCCCACTGTTTCCATAGTGGAAGCTGTTCTAAGGGCACAACCTTGGAATGGTAGGGGTTGTTGAGACCATGTGGATGGTCTACACCAGTGGTCCCCAGCTTTCTGGCACCAGGGGCGGGTTTCATGGAAGATAATTTCCCCCCTCCACAGGCAGAAGGGGATGGTTTCCGGGTGATTCAAGGGCCTTACACTTACGGTGCATCTTATTTCTAGGATTATTAGATCAGATCCAACTCAGATCCCCAGGTTTAGATGCCAGAGGTTGGGGACCCCTGATATACATGACTGAACCCAGTTAAGGCCTCTATATAAACTTCTATAATTTGGTGGGTAGGTGTGTCTCCTTGTTTGCAGCGACCAAAACAAACCTTGTATAGAAGTTTCTTTCCTTCTTAAACATACCATCTACGGATCTGGAGCAGCTGCCTCTCTCTTGGGCCTCTCTCTGCCCTCTGTGTACAGGGCCATTTGCAAATCAGCAGTGAACTATTGAATAGAATTCTCTGATAGACATGATTAATGGTGATTCCAATAAGGGTTGGTAAATAAGAGCATGTGTGCGCTTAGTCACTCAGTCATATCCAACTCTTTGCAGCGCGCCAGGCTCCTCTGTCCATGGGATTCTCCAGGGAAGAATATTGGAGTAGGTTGCCATGCCCTCCTCCAGGGGATCTTCCTGACCCAGGGATCGAACCCACATCTCTTATCTATATCTCTTAAGTCTCCTGCCTTGGCAGGCAGGTTCTTTATTACTAGTGCCACCTGGGAAGCCCTGATAAAGCTTAGTTTCCACTGAAGTATCTTTTTCTACTGGTTGCTCAATATTGAATGATGGATATGTATTACCCAAAGATTGAGACTGGTACTATTATTCACCTTTTACAGATGAAGAGGCTCCAGGCCAGGAGGTCTGGCCATTACCCAAGTCCCAAATGTGGGAGCGGCTTTGGACTAGGAACTCCACAGAGAGGTTCAGTGCCTTGTGCTGTAGCTGCCACACTTCCGGGGAAAGGAGTCTAGTGAATTCCTGTAAGAAATCAGCTTTCAGTTTCACCACCTGCCTCCTCTAAACAAGAATGTACCCCGATGTTCTTGTAGGCCATTTACATTGACTTTTGCTGGCACACCATTTAGAATACTCCTAACACATATAACAGCGGCGGCCGGGAGCAGCTACCCCGTGTCCGAGGTTAGGGGCGGCAGCCAAGACTGCCAGGCTGCGACAGCGCAGGAGCAGCCGAGAGGAGCTACCCCACACCCGAGGCCAGGGGCGGTGGCCAGGAGGAAGAGCCCCACATCCAAGGAGCAGTGGCTGCGCGGGTGCAGGAGGGCCTAGAGGAGCTATTCCACATGCAAGATCAGAAGGGGTGGTGGTGAGGAGATACCCCTCGTCCAAGGTAAGGAGCAGCAGCTGCGCTTTGCTGGAGCAGCCATGAAGAGATACCCCACGTCCAAGGTAAGAGAAACCCAAGTAAGACGGTAGGTGTTGCAAGAGGGCATCAGAGGGCAGACACACTGAAACCATACTCACAGAAAACTAGCCAATCTAATCACACTAGGACCACAGCCTTGTCTAACTCAATGAAACTAAGCCGTGCCTGTGGGGTCACCCAAGATGGGAGGGTCATGGTGGAGAGGTCTGACAGAATGTGGTCCACTGGAGAAGGGAATGGCAAACCACTTCAGTATTCTTGCCTTGAGAACCCCATGAACAGTATGAAAAGGCAAAATGATAGGATACTGAAAGAGGAACTCCCCAGGTCAGTAGGTGCCCAGTATGCTACTGGAGATCAGTGGAGAAATAACTCCAGAAAGAACAAAGGGATGGAGCCAAAGCAAAAACAATACCCAGTTGTGGATGTGACTGGTGATAGCAGCAAGGTCCGATGCTATAAAGAGCAGTATTGCATAGGAACCTGGAATGTCAGGTCCATGAATCAAGGCAAATTGGAAGTGGTCAAACAGGAGATGGCAAGAGTGAACGTCGACATTCTAGGAATCAGCGAACTAAAATGGACTGGAATGGGTGAATTTAACTCAGATGACCATTATATCTACTACTGCGGGCAGGAATCCCTCAGAAGAAATGGAGTAGCCATCATGGTCAACAAAAGAGTCTGAAATGCAGTACACGGATGCAATCTCAAAAACGACAGAATGATCTCTGTTCGTTTCCAAGGCAAACCATTCAATATCACAGTAATCCAAGTCTATGGCCCAACCAGTAACACTGAAGAAGCTGAAGATGAACGGTTCTATGAAGACCTACAAGACCTTTTAGAACTAACACCCAAAAAAGATGTCCTTTTCACTGTAGGGGACTGGAATGCAAAAGTACAAAGTCAAGAAACACTTGGAGAACAGGCAAATTTGGCCTTGGAATACGGAATGAAGCAGGGCAAAGACTAATAGAGTTTTGGCAAGAAAATATACTGGTGACAGCAAACACCCTCTTCCAACAACACAAGAGAAGACTCTACACATGGACATCACCAGATGGTCAACACCGAAATCAGACTGATTATATTCTTTGCAGCCAAAGATGGAGAAGCTCTATACAGTCAGCAAAAACAAGACCAGGAGCTGACTGTGGCTCAGATCATGATCATACTCCTTATTGACAAATTCAGACTTAAATTGAAGAAAGTAGGGCAAACCACTAGACCATTCAGGTATGACCTAAATTAAATCCCTTATGATTATACAGTGGAAGTGAGAAATAGATTTAAGGGCCTAGATCTGATAGACAGAGTGCCTGATGAACTATGGACGGAGGTTCGTGACATTGTACAGGACACAGGGATCAAGACCAACCCCATGGAAAAGAAATGCAGAAAAGCAAAATGGCTGTCTGAGGAGGCCTTACAAATAGCTGTAAAAAGAAGAGAAGCGAAAAGCAAAGGAGAAAAGGAAAGATACAAGCATTTGAATGCAGAGTTCCAAAGAATAGCAAGAAGAGATAAGAAAGCCTTCCTCAGTGATCAATGCAAAGAAATAGAGGAAAACAACAGAATGGGAAAGACTAGAGATCTCTTCAAGAAAATTAGAGATACCAAGGGAACATTTCATGCAAAGATGGGCTCGATAAAGGACAGAAATGGTATGGATCTAACAGAAGCAGAAGATATTAAGAAGAGGTGGCAAGAATACACAGGAGAATTGTACAAAAAAGATCTTCACGACCCAGATAATCACGATGGTGTGATCACTCACCTAGAGCCAGACATCCTGGAATGTGAAGTCAAGTGGGCCTTAGGAAGCATCACTACGAACAAAGTTAGTGGAGGTGATGGAATTCCAGTTGAGCTATTTCAAATCCTGAAAGATGATGCTGTGAAAGTGCTGAACTCAATATGCCAGCAAATTTGGAAAACTCAGCAGTGGCCACAGGACTGGAAAAGGTCAGTTTTCATTCCAATCCTAAAGAAAGGCAATACCAAAGAGTGCTCAAACTACTGCACAATTGCACTCATCTCACACGCTAGTAAAGTAATGCTCAAAATTCTCCAAGCCAGGCTTCAGCAATACGTGAACCATGAACTTCCAGATATTCAAGCTGGTTTTAGAAAAGGCAGAGGAACCAGAGATCAAATTGCCAACATTGGCTGGATCACGGAAAAAGCAAGAGAGTTCCATAAAAACATCTATTTCTGCTGTACTGACTATGCCAAAGCCTTTGACTGTGTGGATCACAATAAACTGTGGAAAATTCTGAAACAGATGGGAATACCAGACCACCTGATCTGCCTCTTGAGAAACCTATATGCAGGTCAGGAAGCAACAGTTAGAACTGGACATGGAACAACAGACTGGTTCCAAATAGGAAAAGGAGTACGTCAAGGCTGTATACTGTCACCCTGCTTATTTAACTGACATGCAGAGTACATCATGAGAAACGCTGGGCTGGGAGAAGCACAAGCTGGAATCAAGATTGCCGGGAGAAATATCAATAATCTCAGATGTGCAGATGACATCACCCTCATGGCAGAAAGTGAAGAGGAACTAAAAAGCCTCTTGATGAAAGTGGAGAGTGAAAAAGTTGGCTTAAAGCTCAACATTCAGAAAACGAAGATCATGGCATCTGGTCCCATCACTTCATGGGAAATAGATGGGGAAACAGTAGAAACAGTGTCAGACTTTATATTTTGGGGCTCTAAAATCACTGCAGATGGTGACTGCAGCCATGAAATTAAAAGATGCTTATTCCTTGGAAGGAAAGTTATGACCAACCTAGATAGCTTATTCAAAAGCAGAGACACTACTTTGCCAACAAAGGTCCATCTAGTCAAGGCTATGGTTTTTCCAGTGGTCATGTATGGATGTGAGAGTTGGACTGTGAAGAAGGCTGAGCACCGAAGAATTGATGCTTTTGAACTGTGGTGTTGGAGAAGACTCTTGAGAGCCCCTTGGACTGCAAGGACATCCAACCAGTCCATTCTGAAGATCAGCCCTGGGATTTCTTTGGAAGGAATGATGCTAAAGCTGAAACTCCAGTACTTTGGCCACATCATGCAAAGTGTTGACTCATTGGAAAAGACTCTGATGCTGGGAGGGATTGGGGGCAGGAGGAGAGGGGATGACAGAGGATGAGATGGCTGGATGGCATCACTGACTCAATGGAAGTGAGTCTGAGTGAACTCTGGTAGTTGGTGATGGACAGGGAGGCCTGGCGTGCTGCAATTCATGGGGTCGCAAAGAGTCCGACACGAGTGAGCGACTGAAGTGAACTGAACATGTACAGTGAGGGAAACACCTGTATTTGGCCTGAAAATATGAGAAGATGGTTTTTCCCCTTGTAGATAAGGTGGGGTTTTGTTTTTTCTGTCTTTCATTTTTATTGGTTCCTGGAGAAAATCATAATTCAACAAAATATATGAACCCCACTGTTCACAAAAGTACTATTCAGGGTAGCCAGGATATGTGTGCTCAGCTACTCAGTCACGTCTTACTTTTTGTAACCCACTGGATTATAGCCCACCAGGCTCCTCTGTCCATAGGATTTTCCAGGCAAGAATACTGAGTGGGTTGCCATTTCTTCTCCAGGGGATTTTCCTTACCCAGGGTTCGAATCTGTGTCTCCTATACTCATAGGCAGATTCTTTACCACTTGAGCCACTAGGGAAGCCACTTAGAAAAGTTTAAATACTCTCAAAGGAAACAGTGCATTGTCTTGACTTAGCCCTTAAATTACTTAGAACCTTCTCTCAGCAATCTGCAGAAATCAGTATGTCAGGGTTTGTTTTTTTTTTTTCCACTCAACTCTATATGACATATGCATTATGAGGGATTATTTTTTAAGTTATCCTGAAAGGGAGAAAACAACCCACAAAAAAGTTATTACCAGGATTCTAATTAAAAGAAGGGCCAGATTCATTGGATGGCTATTTTTAACAAAATCCCAGTGGTTTCAATAACCTATAAGCCCAACTACCAGGAAGTGATCTCAGTGGTTGCCCAAGTGAGAATGAAATATGTTTGTTATCCCAAGAGGACTTTTGTATGTTTTCCAGAGTTGTGGGACATTATTTCTTTCTCTTTTCCTCAAGAGGGAAAAAAAAAAAAAAAGAATGAAAAGAACTTTAGTATGATTTTCTTGATTAACTTGATTGAAGTAAAGATTAAACCTGTCTCTGAGGTCTATTAGAATAATTGTGAACCTGATTCCCCTTCTGTACCTTAGCACAGCCCCTAATCTCAAGGGTAACAGGAAATACAGATTAAACAAAGTCTATCTTCAAAGCTTTTTGCACTGTATCTGCACCATGGGAAAGGAAGCTTTGATAAAGGAATTAGAACAGAAATCTTAATGGATTGGGTGGGAGAAGGAAGTTTCAGTTCTGCCTGGTGACTTCCCAAGGTCACAGTGAGCCGGGGAAACTCCATTTCATCTGCAGAACCACCTCGAAGGTGTAGGAATCTCATTTCACCCCAAAGCATGCAGAGGTTTATTCAACTGGATTTACATTGCTTGTAGAACATCACTCAAACAGACTTACACTTTTTTCCCTGCATTTTTTCCCAGAGCTTCAATTTTACTGGCATATACTTTTTTTTTGTTTTTAACATCTGATTCAGGAAGCATGAGCTTTAAACACCTCCATAAATGAGTCAAATATACGGAGGTACATAGCAACGACATTTACAACAGAATTCAGTATGAAACAGAAGAGTGGTTTCACTTGCACAGGAAACTGTCCACTACTGATGCTATGCTTATCCTAAGAAGCAAAAGAGCAAGAAAAGATGTAGAGAACAAAGCTGACCGAAAAGAAGAAAAAGAAACAGCCTTGCAGGATGTGTGGTGGATAAGTCACCAAGTTGTGCCTCTCTTTGCAACTCCATGGAGTGTAGCCCGCCAGGCTCCTCTGTCCCTGGGATTTCCCAGGCAAGGATCCTGGAATGGGTTACCGTACCCACCTCCAGGGGATCTTCCCGACCCAGGGATAGAACCTGGTTCTGCTGCAGTGCAGGCGGATTTTTTAGCAACCGAGCCACCAGGGAAGACCCCACTTTTAGGATAGCCACGTGTATGTTCAGAACAATCATGGCATCTACAATTTTTCAAACTGCATCAGCCTAGGGAGTGCTGTTGTATTTCTGTTCAATGGATGCTCCCGTTTCTTATTTGAAGAGAGGAGTTGGCTGGAATATTTGAACTTCCAAGGATTGTGGCCCCAGAGCAGAATGAGTAACACATGTCTCAGATGAGACACTGAATGCCAGAAGAGAAACATTCATCTCAGCTTGAACTGCACAAACCCTGGGGTCAGTGCCTGGTAAGGATGGATGAGGACAGAGACAGGACCTCAGGCAAAGAATGAAAACTCAGCAGAGCAGCACAAAGAGCTCAGAACCCTGTACTGTCAACCCCTAGTCACGGCCAGTGACAAAGCAATTTTTGCAAGGGTTCCTTTGCTTCTTAGCCATAAAGTGAATCTGTAATACTTAGCTCATAGTACTTCTGGGAACATTAACTGGGTCTGTAACACTAAAGCACTCCGGACAGTACCCGACGCAGTGACTGGATCGGGAACTAGGAAGAGAGTGTGTGGTAGAGTTTGAATTCTGGGAGAATGTGTATCTTCCACAATTATTTATGTCTGGGAACATTAACTGGGTCTGTAACACTAAAGCACTCCAGACAGTACCCGACGCAGTGACTGGATCGGGAACTAGGAAGAGAGTGTGTGGTAGAGTTTGAATTCTGGGAGAATGTATATCTTCCACAATTATTTATGTCACATGTGTTCACACTGACTGATGCCTCTGCATTCCCTCCTCTCACCCTGCCAGGAAACTCCAACTTATCTTCGAAGACACACCTGGAAATTTGCTTCTTCTGACCTATGTCAGAACTTAAGGCTGCATTTTTGTTAGCATCGTCTTCTTTTTCCCCAGAGCGCCATCAGAATTGCAGTGGGTTAGAAATAACTAGGTACCTGCATACGTGGTTACACCTTGCTTCTTGCTTTATCATCAGTGCCTACCTCGGGGCATCTGACACAGAATATGGGAAGGTGTTAGTTGCTCAGTCCTGTCCGATTTTTCAACCCCATGGACCACAGCCCACCAGGCTCCTCTGTCCATGGAATTCTCCAGGCAAGAATACTGGAGTGGGTAGCCATTCCCTTCTCCAGAACCCACACCTCCTACATTGCAGGCAGGTTCTTTACCATCTGAGCCACCAGAAATTCAAACAGGCATTGTATGTTTCATGTGAGGAACCAAGAATTGCTCAATAAACATTTGTTATTTCGAAGCAAAATAGAAGTTAACTGCAGACACTCTGAAGCCTTACTTTCTGGGTTTCCATTTCAATTGAACCACTTCCTAGCTCTATAATTTTGAGCTGTGATTTCACCAGGTAATTCTTCAAGCAGAATTAAAAGGTCTGTTTCTACCTCAGAGCTGCAGATTTCCTCTGTAGGATTTTGACTCTGTAGTTTCACTGTAAAGGGCTGGTGGATACGTGAATCCCCTATGACCGACACTATAGAGACGACGGTCTTTGCCCTGCCTTCCCCGCCGAGCTCCAGTGACAACAGTGAGTCATGTCCCTCCATGTGCTTATAAGGTGGTGAAACGAAGCTCAGCCGAAGCAGAGTGACCACGTCTAGTAGCTCCTGAAATCATCTCTCATCTCGCTGTTTACTGTTCAGTTCAGTTCAGTCGCTCAGCCATGTCTGACTCTTTGCAACCCCATGAATCGCAGCACGCCAGGCCTCCCTGTCCATCGCCAACTCCCGGAGTTCACTCAGACTCACGTCCATTGAGTCAGTGATGCCATCCAGCCATCTTATCCTCTGGCGTCCCCTTCTCCTCCTGCCCCCAATCCCTCCCAGCATCAGAGTCTTTTCCAATGAGTCAACTCGTCGCATGAGGTGGCCAAAGTACTGGAGTTTCAGCTTCAGCATCATTCCTTCCAAAGAAATCCCAGGGCTGATCTTCAGAATGGACTGGTTGGATGTCCTTGCAGTCCAAGGGACTCTCAAGAGTCTTCTCCAACACCACAGTTCAAAAGCATCAATTCTTCGGCGCTCAGCCTTCTTCACAGTCCAACTCTCACATCCATACATGACCACTGGAAAAACCATAGCCTTGACTAGACGGACCTTTGTTGGCAAAGTAATGTGTCTGCTTTTGAATATGCTATCTAGGTTGGTCATAACTTTACTGTTGGTTCAGCTTTAATGACAGTTTCGACTCTGCTGTGTATTAAACAGCCATTCTCAGACTTGGAGGACAGCAGGTAGAATCAGCAATTGCTTAGTTGTATATGTATGATAAGGCTTGGTAGTTTCTGGAATAGTCACTATGATAAAACCATGGAGAAAGAGAAGTCTCCTCTGGGTAGAGCCGAGAGTCCAAGACAGCGATAGCAGTCACCCAGTCACGCTGGCCTTGGAGTGCCGTGCTGTGACACACAACTCACGGGGGAGTGGCCCCAGTGTGGGGTACACGTAATCTCTGTTTTGGATCAGAAGCTGTTTCTTTGTCATGATCGCGAGTCTCCTGGGATGCTCCGTTTATGACAAACAATATAAACACACGCTGACCTTAGCTCTGTATACATACGTCATTTGAGCCACTTATCTAAAATAAGGCTGATGACACTGTAGGCAACTCATTATCTTCTCAGTTGTGAACTCCCTGCATGCAGCAGTATCAACGTGGGAAGTAAGTGACCACAGGAAGAAAGAAACTCTTTGCTGTCAGTGATAGCAAACTGATCTTATCCGCAATGCCGACTCATTCCTTTTTTTATTGGAGTGTAGTTGACGTTCAACGTTACGTTCGTTTTCTGCTGTTCACCAACCTGAATCAGCTCTGCTGCTGCTGGGGCTGCTAAGTCGCTTCAGTCGTGTCCGACTCTGTGTGACCCCATAGACGGCAGCCCACCAGGCTCCCCCATCCCTGGGATTCTCCAGGCAAGAACACTGGAGTGGGTTGCCATTTCCTTCTCCAATGCATGAAAGTGAGAAGTGAAAGGGAAGTCGCTCTGTCGTGTGCGACTCTTAGAGACCCCATGGACTGCAGCCTACCAGGCTCCTCTGCCCATGGGATTTTCCAGGCTAGGTGTACATATATCCCTTCCCTCTGGAGCCGCTCTCCCATCCCCTCCTCATCCTACCCCTGTTGGTCAGCCCCGAGCTGAGCCCCCTCTACTATACTGCACCTTCCCTCTAGCCATTTGACATGGTAGTGCCTGTCAACCCTCATCTCCCAGCTCGCCCCGCCCTCTCCTTCCCCCTCGGCCCCCCCTTCCCCCGCCCCGCCCTCTTCCCCCCCCCCGCCCTCTCCCCGCCCCCCCACCCTCTCCTCCCCCCTCGCCCCGCCCTCTCCTTCCCGCGCTGGGGCCACACATGTCTGCGTCACTATTCCTGCCCTGCCGATAAGTTCATCGGTACCATTTTTCCAGATCCCATTTATATGTGCTAATTCTACATCTATTCAAAAACAGCCCCCCCCAATGGTAGTGATCAACAATGAAGATCTTTGAATGGAATAAAGAACCACGTAGGCTGTAGAGCCCTAAGTAGCTTCCACTAGGAAATTTATGACGGCTAGCACAACTGTGAAGAAATTAATACAGTGTAGGTAGAAGTTGTCAAAACAAAGCAATGGAACCGTTACACTGACTAGCAGCTACTTCCTAATTTCTCATACAGAAATCCCTTTGGGGCCAGTGAAGCAGAAGAGGGAATAATTGCCCACACATAGTCTCTCTTGAGATTAATGGCCCTTACCTGTTAATTCTTTGCTAGTTGTTGGTGTATTTTTCAAGATGACAGGGAGTCAATACTCTTAGAGACAATTACTTGTGCAAATACATGAAATATAAGTGACCTAAATGCAAGAGAAAGGTAGAAATGTCTAGTTCTCATAGTACCAGTACATTGAAAATGACTAAGTCTATCATCACCAAAGTACCAGAAGACTACAGGATCAAAGCTCAGCCAGTCACTGAAATCCATTTCTCAAACAGTTGAGACTATGTCACTTTAGAGATCTTTGCCAAATACCCTGGCCAGTGGTGTGGTTTGATCAACTGAAATTAATCGGTTTAGGCAAGTAATCAGAAAGCTCTAGAAAGATCAGATGCTTCTCTGAGAGTCGAGGCATCCAGCCTTCTTCAAGCTGGTGCATGGGTTTGGATTCAGCCTCCCAGGTCAAGGGATCCACCACGAGCCCTCCCTAAAAACCCGACCCGCTGTGAGCTTTGTAGCTTTCTGGAACATTTCTGCTCTGCCTTCAGAATTCACTATTTTAAACCCACCCATTCCCCCACAGGTTGCAGTTCAACTTTTGTTTTAGCCAATCGTATGATTTTAGGTGCCTTTCTGGGATTTCACTAACTCCTCTGCCGCTCTGGGTATTTTACAATTAACTGCCTTTCAGTTCACTCATGCTCTTGGGCCAGAAGTGATCTTGCCCTTTTCTCCGTATCTTAGCCACGGTCAGCCAATCAAACATACTCCATTCCCACTCTAGCTCTTGGAACACGAGACAGGGCCAAGTTCTCAGCCCACCGTTGTTTTAAGGAAGACATTAGACCCAAGTTACATGGCTACATTTACTTTTTTTAAATGATGGTATCTGCTGATGATACATGTGAAAGATGAGCAATTTATCTCAAAATTCAGCATCACTAGATGAGAGTGATTCCAGGGCTTTAGGCATTGTGTTGACCTAAAATTCGTTTTGGTTTTTCTGAAAACCTCAAATGAACATTCTGGCCAACCCAATTCTTGGTCAGAAAGGAAAAACTGGGTGGGATAGAGGTTCAAGGGGGCTCACCTTGGTCTAAAACATGACTCTGCCAAGATAGCCACACCCTCTAAGGTGGAGAGTGTCTAAGGGAGAAATATGGAGGGCTCCCACCTCATGTTGGGTTGGTCTGTGATGCTGCATCTTATTAGTAGGACATGAAAAGCGGAATTCTGGTCTGTAGAATAGAGCCCAAGTCAAAAGTGCAGTATCGCACATCCCAGTCACCAGATGTCCTTGCCAAACCAGAACAGGTACCCACTGCTCTATATAAAATGGATAATCAGCAAGGACCTACTCACAGCACAGGGAACTCTGCTCAGTACTATGAGGCAGCCTGGATGGGAGAGGAGTTTGGGGGAGAATGGATACAGGTATACGAATGGGTAAGTCACGTTTCTGTTCACCTGAAACCATCACAACACGGTTGATCAGCTGTACCCCAATACACTGAAACATGTATAATATCTTTTAAGAAACATCGCCAGTCCAGGTTTGATACAGGATGCTTGGAGCTGGTGCACTGGGATGACCTGGAGGGATGGTACGGGGAGGGAGGTGGGAGGGGGGTTCAGGATGGGGAATACGTGTATGCCCGTGGCGGATTCACGTTGATGTGTGGCAGAACCAATACAATATTGTAAAGTAATTAGCCTCCAATTAAAATAAATAAATTTAAATTAAAAAAAGATGTATAATAAAGCAACATAGATTGAATTCCCAGAAAAAAATAAATAAATAAAAAGCATCTCAACCTGCCTGTCTGTCCTTCAAGTTCCAGCTCAAAATGCTTATCAATTCATTCACTCATTCATTCATTCATTCAAGAATATCTACTCAACTTACATCACGCTGTGCTAATCAAGGTGTCCATGGGGAGATAAGTGAAAGAGACAATCTTCTCTAAGGCAACTTCTCTGTAATAGAGAGGTAAGACATGAATAAGTAACTCCAGTACAGGAAAGCAGGTGAAATCAAGTTATGTGAACATTTGAGGAGACAGTTTACTTCACTTTGGTGAAGGGAAATGAGGAGAAAGATCTGGGAAACCTTCCTAGGAGAAGAAACCTCCGTGAAAGCCTTCAGGAGCAGCCCTATATTTGGGGTTCAGCCCCTCCAAACAACCAGAGCACCTTGTCACTGAGCTAGTACCTACTGTATAAATTTAGTGGCCTGTCAATGTATCTATTCTTCTAGTTATATCTGATCTAAATAATGAACTTTGAGTGTTTATTCAAAAAAAAAAAAAAAGCTCAGAGAAGTTCCAGTGCATATCTCGGTGGGGTATTAAAGCAGAAATCTAGTCCATCCAACAAGTCACTATGTCAGAAGAGGACTTGATCGTGATTCAGTGGGCAGGGGATATCCACAGCCGATGTCAGGGTGTGCTAATAACAGGGATACAGTCATGTGACTCTAAACTCTCAATCTGGAAAGATGAAGCTGCTGCTGGGCTCCTCCTCTGACCGATGCAGCTTGGTAATTATGGGAGACATAACCTGTGGATGAGGCATCAGTGATTTTGGCTCATCAGATGTACAGTCAACATGTTTAATTAGGACCTGGAAAACACACAGACAGCGACAATGATCTGAAGCTGAATGACTAATGAATCATCACGGAGGAGAGCCGAAAGGACACTCAGGCCCTGTTTGAAAACATTAACATCTTATACTTTCTCGTACGTGGCGGGTCTCTGGTTTGGGGCATTTTGTAAGCAGGACTGAGAGTGGTCCAAGAATCAAGGCTGACAATTTCATGCATCTCTGACTAGGGTGCAATTGCCCATGAAAGGCTGCATATTCCTTGGACCTTCCAAAAGAAGCTAAAAGGAAGCCCTAGAGATCCCTCCCCAGCATTTTTAGCACCAGGGACCAGTTTCATGGAAGACCTGGGTGGGGGTGGTTTGGGGATGATTCCAGCACGTTACACTCATTGCGCACTTTCCTTCTTTTATTATTACATCAGCTCCACCTCAGGTAATCAGGCATTAGATCCAGGGGGCTGGAGACCCCTGGTCTAGAGCATCATTACCCTTGAGGGAACTGCGAAGGCCCAGGGAAAGAGGGGACCAGCTCCTAGGGGATGAGATTCTGAGGCCAATACTTTGTTGGCATTCAATCACTACATTGTGTCTGACTCTCTGCCATCCCATGGACTGCAGTGCCAGGCTTCCCTGTCCTTCATATCTCCAGAGTTTGCTCAAATCCACCATCTCACCCTTCTCCTCCTGCCCTCAATCTTTCCCAGCATCAGGGTCTTTTCCAGTAAGTCAGCTCTTTGTATCAGGTGGCCAAAGGACTGGAGCTTCAGCTTCAGTCCTTCCAGGAAATCTTCAGGCTTGACTTCCTTTAGGATTGACTGGTTTGAAAAGGAAGGCAATAATAAATCAACTATAATTAAGAAGACATAAACCTGATTATCTTGCTTGTAACAGGTCGGGTTTCTTTCTCGGAAAGTGTTTCACTGTATATTAGAATGGAAATACAGAAAGCAGAGGTGGAATGAAGAGGAAGAGGAGGATGCTGGTTTAGACCTTTGTGGAAGTCAGAAGCGCAGTGAGTCAGGAGAGGCGGCGGTATTGAAACTGAGGGCTTGGGAATCTACCTGGAGGCAGAGGTCAAGAGGCGTAGTCATTAGCATCAGCACTGACTGCAGGTTTCTCAGGAAGTGGTACCAGACTGTCTGGATCGCAAAGCTCTAGACACCTGCATTCTGTTCAGCACTGCAAACCTCCTTCCTCTACAGTAGTTTTCAGGTATCTTGGTCGCTAAAAAGGGAGTGGAGAAGTCAATGAATGCCATGACTTTGGCAGGTAGCAGAGAGCATGGACATTTGGGAGGAGAGGTAAGATAGGGGCTTCCCTGGTGGCTCAGTTGGTAAAGAATCTGTTTGTCAACGCAAGAGATGCAGGTTCAATCCCTGGGTCGGAAAGATCCCCTGGAGAAGGAAAGGGCAACCCACTCCAGTATTCTTGACTGGGCTGTCCATGGAATTCTCCAGGCAAGAATGCTGGAGTGGGTAGCCATTCCCTTCTCCAGGGGATGTTTCCCCACCCAGGGATTGAACCTGGACCTCCAGCATTGCAGGGGGATTCTTTGCCATCTGAGCCACTAGGGAAGCCCATAGTGAAGCACAGGGAATTTCAAGTCAAAGTCCTGGATTCACAGCACCGTTTGCCACTTATTGGCTGCATTGTTTTGGCAAGACACCTGCCACACATCCAAGATGATTTTAAGGATAAAGTTCAGCAGCAGCAGAACTCATTATACAAAGGTTTCAGTTCAGTTAAACTGCTCAGTCATGGATGACTCTTTGTGACCCCATAGACTGCAACATGCCTGCCCTCCCTGTCCGTCACCAATTCCTGGAGTTTACTCAGACTCATGTCCATCAAGTCGATGATGCCATCTAACCATCTCATCCTCTGTCATCCCCTTCTCCTCCTGCCCTCAATCTTTCCCAGTATGAGGGGCTTTTCCAATGAATCAGCCCTTTGCATCAGGTGGCCAAAGTATTAGAATTTCAGCTTCAACATCAGTCATTCCAATGAATATTCAGGACTGATTTCCTTTAGGATGGACTGGTTGGATCTCCTTGCTGTCCAAGGGACTCTCAAGAGTCTTCTCCAACACCACAGCTCAAAAGCATCGATTCTTCAGCACTCAGCTTTCTTTATAGTCAACTCTCACATCCATACATGACCACTGGCAAAACCATAGCTTTGACTAGGCGGGGGTCAAAAATATGTAAAGTGATAATGATTATCTTCCATGTAATGTCATGTTTCTAAATACATTTTTTTTAAAAATTGGGTTGGCCAAAAAGTTTGTTTGGGTTTTTCCATGCATGCGTGTGTGCTCTGGTGCTCGGTCATGCCTGACTCTTTGTGACCCCATGGACAGTAGCCCACCAGGCTCCTCTGTTAATGAGCTTTTTCAGGCAAGAAACCTGGAGTGGGTTGCCATTTCCTGCTCCAGAGGATCTTCCCGACTCAGGGATCAAACCCACATCCCCCTGTCATTGGCAGGCAAATTCTTTACCACTTTGCCAACTGGAAAGCCTATTACATCTTACCAAAAAGCTAAAATGACCTCTTTGGTCAACCCAATAGTACAGCAGATCTAATCCTATAGAAATGTATCTGACCAAAGAGCCACATGTGACTTAGAAGTTCATACCGTAGGGAACTACAGAATCCACAGTGCGCTCTATGAATCTCTACACAATCGAGGCAAAGGCTAGACCAGAGCATGACTGGAGACTTCAGGGCATCACGTGCTGCACATCAATGTCTGATGTAGAACAGTCCTCTTCTCAGCAGCTCAGATAGGCCGCCCCCGTGACTTCTGAATTACCATCCAAGAGCTGATAGGCCATGTGCCCGAGAGTCTCGAAATAATTGAGTGCCTGTGGGCCAACTCCACAAAGCATGGTTACATTCTCCAGAAGGGCACTGATTTGCCAACTCTTAGTACAGCCCCAAGGGTAACAAGAGTCCCTCTATGGAAAGGCAAAGAACATTCTAGTCATTGTTAGTAGACACGTATTCAGATACCACCCGTAACAGGTGTCCTAATTTGGTATTTATGCAGTAACGGATTTTTTAAAGTCATTTAGCTCCATATCTAGTATTCCTAAGTGCAGACATTTTTCGGGAAGCCCTTTCACCCACTGCTGTAGGTCCTGCCCCCCACTGCCTTCCAAAAGATTGGGGTTGACTCGCTTGAAATTGTGCCAATTTGTTTTTTTTTTTAATTTCACATTAGAAAAATATAAGGAAAAGGGAGAAACTTGTGACTCTACAGGAAAGAGAACAGAATTTAGGAACTGCCATCAGAGATAACATAGCTTTGGATAAATCATAATAATTATAACATCATTTAGGTTTTACATGCTTAAATGACAGAACCTGTGCTGAGTAATTTTATAGATACTTCACTTATACACTTCAGGCTTCCCTGGTGGCTCAGATGGTAAAGAATCTGCCTGCAGTGGGGGAGATCCGAGTTCAATCCCTAGGTCAGAAGATCCCCTGCAGAAGGGAATGACTACCCACTCTAGTATTCGTGCTTGGAGAATTCCATGGACAGAGGAGTCTGGTAGGCTCCAGTCCATGGGGTCTCAAGAGTCAGACTTGACTGAGCGACTAACACTTTATACACTTGAGTGATTGTTCAAGATTAAAAAAAAAATGAAACAGAAGCCAATACAGCAAGGTACAGTAAATGCTCAAAAGCCCACAGCAGCAGCCAGCCAGAATTTCATCTCAGCGAGTCTGAGTCCAAAATAAATCTTTAGTCATTGCTATACTGCTTCCTGCTAATTGCTTGTAATGACTTAGAATTTCTCTGTAAGCTGAATGCTACTCCTCTCTGTTGGACAATTTGGCAATTGGACAGCTGGTTCAAGGAGATGATTAGTGTGGTTAATCCAATAATTAAATTGTGGGCTTTCCAGCCTAAGCAGTAATCAGTGGTATGAAACAGGGTTTGTTTTTTTTTTTTTTTTTAAGTGTGTGTGTGAAGCCTTAGTTTGCCTGGCTTGAGAGACAGAGTAAAGAATTTTAGTTCTAGGAGCAAACTGCTATTAACAAGGAAAATACTGTCGAAATTATGTTTGCCCAAGGAATATACGCCAAATATAAAAGGAACTGGTAGACGGATATAATCTAATTTGATTGCAGGAGGTGTAATTAACCAATTTCATTCAGAGTAGGAGGAGCAAGCACTCAGTCAAGACATAGATGTTCTCTTTTAAGAACTTTTTGTGATCAATTTTTATTGAAGTGTAATTGATTTACATTGTTGTCTTCATTTTTGCTGTACAGCAAAGCAATCCAGTTTTTTACATTTACATTTTTTCCATTATAGTTTATATAGGGTATTGAGGACAGTTCTCTGTCCTATACAGTAGGGCCTTGTTTATCCATATATGTAAAAACTTACATCTTCTACCCCAACCTCCTTCTCTACCCCTCCCCAATCCCCCATCCACCTCCCTGGGCACATTAATCTATTCTCTGGGTCCGTGATTTTGTTTTCGTTCCAGATAGGTTCACTTGTGTTGTATTTGAAATCTCACATATAAGTGATATCCCACGGTATTTGTCTTTTCCTTTCTACTGCTGCTGCTGCTAAGTCGTTTCAGTCGTGCCCAACTCTGTGCGACCCCATAGACGGCAGCCCACCAGGCTCCCCCGTCCCTGGGATTCTCCAGGCAAGAACACTGGAGTGGGTTGCCATTTCCTTCTCCAATGCATGAAAGTGAAAAGTGAAAGTGAAGTCGCTCAGTCATGTCCGACTCCTAGTGACCCCATGGACAGCAGCCCTCCAGGCCCCTCCGTCCATGGGATTTTCCAGGCAAGAGTACTGGAGTGGGTTGCCATTGCCTCCTCCGATAAAATAGGTAACTAATGAGAACCTACTGAATAGCACAGGGAACTCTAACTCAGTGCTCTGTGGTGACCTAAATGGGAAGGAATCCAAGAGAGGGGAGATGTGTATACATATGGCTGATTCACTTTGAGGTACAGCAGAAACTAACAACATTATAAAGTGATTATACGCCAATAAAAATAAGTGAAAAAAGAATACACATATATTAGTATTTATGATAAAATCGTAAACATTTATTGAAAGTAGCACATATTTAAAACATGTAGCATTAAATTGACCACACTAGTAAAAATGAAAGACTATCTGTGTGTTTCTAGATTCTCTACTCTCCTCCATTAATTATCACACAATAGTAACATTTTTAAAAAATTAAAATATAAAATTTCAGAAGGGTACATGCATGTACCTATGTATTCAGACACCTATATGCATGTGTGTATGTACAAATTCCAAAGTGGGAAATTTGGGGAAAAACGTCAAATGTCAACTAGACTTCAGTACTTGGATAGCCATTGTTAAAACCATTTTATTTTTTAAAAATCTGAACAGGTATAATGATCATTAGAACTATCATCCATGTCCACGTGCGTTTATTTTTCCAATGAATAATTTTCTTTTATAGCTATTTTGGCACACTGTTCATTACATCATTTTTCTCATCACTATCTTGTTTTGCTTCCAGAAGCATATTCTCAAGTTCCTGGCTACATAGTAAATATTCTCTATGGATGCTACCCAGCTCTGGTTATGTGCAGAATTGCTGAGTTGTAACGTGCTACCAACTACTACTTCTAATGCCTCCTGGAATCATACCAGCATTAACCATTTATAAAGTACCAACTGCTATGCCACATGTAGAAATGCAATTGCATTTCACTGCTTGCCAAAACAACAGGCCTTTCTGAGATCATTGTTCTTTTTTGGTCTCTGGGAGAATACAATATTCAGATCTATAGTCACTCGCCAAGTGCAAGCTGGCAGTAGGTGTTTTTCCCCAAATGATTTTATTATAGGGAGGGTTTGCCTTGGAACAGAATGTTCTACAGAAATTAATTAGTAAGCAAATACGTATTTTTATATGGAGACCTTTCACTCCATTCCACCTCCCAATGTTTAAAGTTGACCAACTCCTAACAAGGGAACTTAACACGTCATTCAGGGGCTTCCCTGGTGGCTCAGTGGTAAAGAATCAGCTTGCCGACACAGGAGACACAGGCTAGATCCATGATCCAGGAAGATCCCACATGCCACAGAGCAACTAAGCCCCTGCACCACAACTGCTGAGCCCTAGAGCCGGGAGCCACGAGCACTGAGCCCATAGCCGCAACTACTGAAGCCCGAGCACCCGAGGGAAGTCACTGCAGTGAGACGTCCCAGCAGACCCCACTCACACAGAGAGAAGCCCACGCCACAGTGAAGACCCAGCACAGCCAAAAATAAACAAAAATGTAAAAATAAAAGGTCACTAAAAAGTCAAACCGTAGATCTGTTTTGCATTGGAAAGATGCAAAATGATACGATACATCCAAGCTACTTTTTAAAAAATTTAACCTAGGATGAAAGGTTGCCATGGTTAAACATGGGCGTCCACTGGCCACAGAGTGATAAATACTAGTCTGTGATGACTCAGGCCATTTCCATCTTACATAGAGGGTGAGATGCAGTTTGTCATAGACGCTCAGTCATAGATCAGGTGAACTGACCATTAGAGTTCTTTATTAGTTTTGGGATAAATAGTTTCACTCTGTTTCTTTGACTAGATCTAATATTTATTTGTGTCACAAGAGAATATTTTAGAATAGTGTTTTTAATTGGTCTTCAATAGAAGAAAAATTTCTCTAAAGTTGTTAGATCCCATAATTCCAAGAATTCTTATAAATATTGAGCAAAAAAGCAAAATCAAATTAATATCACACCGAGGAAAAGCCAACAATTAATTAGCTCAGTTCTGTCTGATTCTTTGTGACCACATGGACCGTAGCCTGCTAGGCTCCTCTGTCCATGGAATTCTCCAAACAAGTATACAGGAGTGAGTTGCCATTTTCTTCTCCAGGGGATCTTTCCAACCCAGGGATCAAACCCAGGTTTTCTACATTGCAGATGGATTCTTTATCAAGGAAGCCCGGTTAGGATACCATTCTAAAGCAAAAGTCGAAAGATGTAACCTTGACCCTATATTTGTTCAGGTTTCAACGATAGCTGTTAGTCAACTGACACACACATATTTTGTATTTATGGTGTTAATATGGCATTCATTTCTAGGAACTCAAGATAACTCTGATGTGCATTCTATTTTTATGTAGGTAAGAAGGTAGAAAGGAAGGCTTCCCTCTGGAAAAACTTTAGTGGGGTTTCAACAGACAGTAGCTTTCCTGGTGAGAAATGAGAAGAAATAAAATTCTAGGGGGAAAAAAAAAAAAAACTTGTGTAAAACCTTGAAAAATCCTTCTTAATTGCTTTACACATTTAGGGTCAAGGACAGTAGGGAGAATTAGCGGGGAGTAGCAGCAGGAAAGGCCGAGAAGGGAGGGTCTAGTATTTTAACAGATTACTCAGGGTGCCCCACTCGTAAATTGTGTAAACATGAAGGACATTTAAATACAATTTCCTGGGCAAGAAATGTCTGTCACGCAATGAAAACTCTCCTTTGTGATGGTTGCAATGCATGAGTTTAATATATCTGCCTCAGCAAGCATTTCTCAGCCAGTACACTCAACCTTGACGTTCAGTTTCAAGATCATGACACCTGTCACTTAAGTCCGTGCAAGCATAGTCATGTTCATGGCACTTGCCTAAAAAAAAAGAGCTCTGCAGCAGAAGGCATTTCAGATTATTCTCCCAGTTATAAAATAATCCTCTAAAAGTTTGACTATTTAAGATCTCAAATTAAGAGTCTGAATATTTTCCTATGTTCACAGCTGCACTAATTACAATAGCCCAGACATGGAAATATCCCAAATGTTCACTGAAAGATGAATGGATAAAATGTAGCATGTGTGTGTATATGACTAAGCGATTAAGCACAGCACAGACATATACAGTGGAATATTACTCAGCCATAAAAAGAGTGAAATAATGCCATTTGCAGCAATATGGATGGATCTAGAGATTATCACGCTAAGTGAATTAAAGACAAAGAGTAACACCACATGATATTACTTATATGTGGAGGCTGAAATACTGCACAAGTGAACATAATCATGAAACAGAAGCAGACTCACAGACAGAGGGAACAGACTTGTGGTTGCCAGGGGGTGGGGGGTGAGGTAGGGTGAGACAGGCTGGACGTCTGCGATCGGCAGAGGCAAGCCATGATATACAGGATAGATGAACAGGGTCCGACTGTGTAGCACAGGGGCTATACTCAACGTCCTGTGACGAACCACAGAGGAAAAGAACGTGGGATCTGAGGGTACTCCCCAGGAATTAAGGGTCATCATTTCACAATATATACAAATCAAACCATCCTACATCTTAAACTTAGATACTGTCTGGTCAATTTTCTCTCATTAAAACTGGAGGGGGTTAAAAAAAAAAGAGCATCAACCACATACGTCAGAGTTATTACGTATTCAGTGATTACTAGATGTCCTGCTTCTGTACTAAGAGCCGTATTTACTTTGTATGCTTTAATCCTCACAAGAAACCCTCTTTAGAAATGAGTCAGGTGTGACTTAGGGAGCTTGGATGATCTCGTACCAGGACACGGGACAAACTAGTGGCAAATCCAGCATTCACATGCAGCCCGTGAAGTCCTAGAGCCCAGAGGTCATAAGCCATTTTGTCAAGTGTTGCTCATGATGAACAGATATGCAATTTGTTTTTCCTGCCTGGAGAATATTGTGCAAATGCGTATTGTATTAGGCACAACAGAAGTGATGCATGCTCAACTCCTCTAAAGATGAAACTGGTAAACAGATCGAGTTACTCAGATGAAATGTCTATAGTGGCTCCAGCATGATTCATCCAAAAATTGTTTCTGTATTATAGCCCAAAACTCCAGCTGGTCACAAAAAGGATGATGCAGTGATCAAATAGAAGGCTAGACGAAGTTGCATCTGAGTCTAAAAGAATGCCTGGCATTTTATGCTAAGACGGAGCCTGCCATGCCCACCATTTGACCCAGAGTGAGGAGCGGCTGAAGCTCCTGGAATGCAATAGGTTAGCAGAACTGCTTTTGTGTCTGCTGAAACGCCTTCTTTCGCTCCCATAACTCTCCATATATTGTCACGACTTGAGGGTGACTGGACACCTGAAAAGAACCTAATTACTCCTGAGCAAAGCTGAAAAAGTGAGTGAACTAGTGAGTGAGCACACGTTCAGAGAACCGAGAGCAGCATGGTGACATTAGCTAAAGCCCTCCAGGAAACCCGCCCTGAGTTTCCGCCCTGTGTCAGGCACTGTGTAGGCACTGGGTAGTGCTTTGCTGAAATCCAGCTTATCAAGCTGAACTCTGAGTTAGAAGCTTGCATTCTTTGAGTGAGATTTAATAGAGTTGCATTCGTTTGTAGAATGGTAAATGCCAAGGCACGGAAAAAAAAAAAAAAAAACTCATTTCTTTTTAAGGGTAAGAAAGTATGACACGTGCTAGAATAATTAAAATGTAATGAATTGATCCCTGGAATTGAATTGTTAATGTCAATTAAGTTGGGAAGAAATGTGACTAATACTGTGTTACTGATGGTACATAAAGAGTATCCCAGTTGTAATTTCTTATCTACTGGAAAGCCAACATTCTTCTAGGGGAATACATTGCTATGTTGTTGTTATTATTTGATTAGATTTTAAATTGCTTTTGAGAAGGACTGATGCTGAAGCTGAAGCTCCAGTACTTAAATGGCCACCTTATACAAAGAACTGACTCCCTGTAAAAGACCCTGATGTTGGGAAAGATTGAAGGCAGGAGGAGAAGGGGATGACAGAGGATGAGATGGTTGGATGGCATCACCAACTCGATGGACTCAGTCTAAGCAAACTCCAGGAGTTGCTGATGGACAGGGAAGCTTGAAGTGCTGCAGTCCATGGGGTCACAAAGAGTCGAACACAACTGAGCATCTGATAATATATATATATATAAAATTTCAATATATTAACCCTCTCACCCTCATCCATGTTACTTAACTTTTATTTCTTTGAAGACAATCAGTTACTTTCATATGGCTATATCGAGCTGTAGATCTATAAATCTACATACCTATATACCTAACCATTTGGGAGATGATGGGTAAAAATCCACTTTTCCACAGGTAAATAGATGGAAAACCTTTTAAAACAATTTCCTAAAATATTAGGTTTTTTAAATGCAGTTTATAATGAAAATAAAGGCAACTATCAGAGTATGGGTTGCTAGTCTTATTGGTTGGGAAGGACAGCTGTATGGTAGTGAAAACACAGTTTCAGGAAATAGCTTTCCCCTATTAGCTGGGTCACCACTCTATTCCTTGGGTGTCTCGTCTGTAAAATGGAGATACAGCCAGTGGATACCTTGGAGGATTCCTGGGACAAGCTGGGTAACCCATTTTGCGAGGACTTAGCACATATTAAGAATTTAAACTTAGAAGTAGGAGCAAAACCCTGCTAGGGGAGGAGGAGGAAAGGCAGCGGCTATGGGCATGAGTGTGCCCCTGCAGGTACTCAAGCCCAGAGTGCTGCAAAATAACCTTCATCTTTAGAAGTATCTCAGGTGTTTGCTTTCAGAAAACGAGAGTATTTAGTCATTGTTTAAGCTCAGGAAACAGCTCTGGAGAGCTCATTTACAAATTTGGAACTTGAGACTGAAAACTTGGTTTAAATGCATTACCCAGCAGTGAATTACAATAATAAATAAAGCCATGTCAGAGTTTTCAAATCTCAATCCTAAAGACTTAGATTCTAAGTGATAGGTCGGTAAATTGCTGCTCTTATAATTCCAATGTTTGCCCTCATAGATTGCTCCGGCTATTATGCACAGGCTACTGTGAGTCTTTATCCGTTTCAGTTCCACTGGACATCTTCAGCTTTCAAACTTCTTTGACATCTGTTATCTTTCTTTTTCTGCTCTTTCACACTTGAGAAATATGACACAGGATATTCTTTTAAAAGACTGAGCCTTCTCCTTCTAAACCATCATAAAATTTAAAAGGCCGAGGGGGGGAAAAAACTTGCAACTACAGCAAGTGGAGAGGAAGTGTGGATCTCTGGCATATCCGTTGTCATCACTACCACCAGTTAAGCCCGAACTCCTCTAATATCACCAGATGCCCTGCAGGAGGGGAGACCTTGGGAAGTGCTGACAAGGAGGTGGGAGAAACTTAACCTGTTGGCAAATGGCAGACAGACATGAAAATAGAAGCAGCAGCTACATCCAGTTCCCCCACCCCCCGCAACACCTCTCCTCAAAGGACCTTGCTGAAATCAATATCACCTTGGCTTCCATGACAACCCCTGACAGGGCTAAATAGATGTCAGATACACATTTGCTCCTAAAGACCTCTTGGCATTAGTAGGGAACTCAAATGCAAAACTCAGGTTAAGATCCTGCTCGACTACTTCATGCAAAAGCCGCAGCATACAGGCTTGCCAGCCCGGGCAGTTCATCTCGTCTCTGCAGGGTTGTCGGCGTCCTCCAAAACTGCAGGCTGACCGTATGGAGAAAGCCATTTCTGTGGGCATTTTCACAACCCATGAAACACATGTTCTGTTCGTAGGCAAATTCAGCGCCATTATTTCGGGATCTTTGGTGGATGCGTGGTAATGAAAAGACTTCTGATGACAGAATTATGGTCTCCATGTTTAAAATTTGGTTGAATCTGTAGCAAGGGAATCAGGGCCTTTCTTAGATGAGAAAATTAGACAAGCATTTAGTGACTCTGAGCCACTGTGTCACGGCTGGAAAACTCAGAGCTTGCTCCAGCGAATCTCAAAGTCTAAATTCCTAGGCCCTGTAGAACACAAGTTCAACAATGAATTCCTTCTATTACTCAGCCACAAAAGGGAGCAAAATTGGGAGATGTGGATGGACCCGGAGACCATCATACAGAGTGACATCAGAAAAGCAAATATTGTACATAAACACGTGTGTGGAATGAAAATATCTCCTACCATTATTAACAAACAAGAAATGTCACAGCCTTCAGTGATTTCTGGCCTCCAAATGGGAATGAGGGCTTCCAAAACTGATCTAGCCGAGGCTGCCACTTCCCAATGGTGATTCCTGAGGAACTAGGGGAACTCAAGAAGTGAGGTGAACAAGCAAACAGATAGGCCTCAGATAGCTTAGGTGCATTTGAAAAGAAAGAATTCAGTAAGCCCAGAGGCTTGCATTAAATTCCTTAACTAGACACCTGATCTTTGATGTTCAGGCTGCCTGCTCCCTTTGGTGCAAACTTGTATACAGCCTGACTCCCCCTCCTGCCTCCTTGGAGCAGTTTTCTCAGAGCTACTGAGATGGGGGCTCCTGGGATCAGAGTCCTAAATATTCCCACCAAATAAAGCAACTCTCTAACTACATATTTTTGGTTGACGCCACAGAGTCTATATGCCAATATGAAACAAAAAGGTAGAGAAAAATAAAAGATGCACAAATTGTGATGGGTGGGAGATGTTTGTTATGGGTGTGCCCTATCAGAGTTTTTTCTTCCCCAGTGGCTCTGGTTTTCTGTCTACCTTTGTGGGTTTGTGAGAAGCTGTATCCAAGGCGAGGACCTTTGAAGGTCATCTCGTTCAAATCCGACTGCTTTTTCTCCGCTCAGCTTCTGTCTGGACTTCCCTCTCCTGCTTTCTTTTTAAACTGAACATGACTGAAATTAAATGAATCCACCTGTTCTGAAAGCCTATTTCCTAGTCCCCAGTGGGTGCTATTTGAATTTTATTGCTTTTTAAAGATTCACCCATGCCTTCGGTAACATGAAAAGTAGATGACCTCAGAGTAGCAGCTTTTAGGTTGAAAAGGCTCAGACTCTGAAGCAGCAACTTTTGTAATCCTTCTCACTTGAAAGGCTGTAAAGCCTCGCTGGATGTATGTTTCACAAGTTTTATTCTCCTGTGAAAAATGAGGATGTTTATATCTTTGCTGAAATCGTAAAAAAAAAAAAAAAAAAAAACAGGTCGAAAAGAATTTTCCATTACAAGTCTCCTTTCCTGGCGTGTCATTGTGGGTAGAACAAATGGCCAGGATCCGATCGCAGGCTTGTAAATGGGAAATAACTCCTGAGTGATGGCAAACACAATCCACCCTCCCTACCCCCGCCCTTTTTATCCACAGCACGTCTCACGAGGCCCCTGGAACTCTTCCCAGAGACCATCGGTTTCCCTTCATGACTCCAGGGCTGCTATGCTGTGAGGCAGCTGCATGGAACCCAGGCATTCAGGATCCTCCGTCGGGCTCTGGGCTGTGCTGGGGGTGGAGGAGGTGACTCAGTGCCCGCACGGCTCAGCTGTCAGAGGGGCAGGCCCTGCAGCTGCCAGCTGCCCGGCTTTGCCTCATAAGGGCTGCTGTCTCGTTTCAACACCTCAGGGGACAGGAGCAGAGGGCACGCCTAAACCTGCCTTCACAAACCCCGTGTACGCCTCGCCACCCGGCAGGCTGCTGAGTTTTGTAGCTGGGGACGCAGGCGGTTTTTAAGTCTCTCCCCTCACATCGTGCCTGATGCTCCGCATACACAGAGTCCTTTAAAAAATGGGGACTTCACAGAAGCAACCCAGATGTCCATCAGCAGATGAAGGGATAAAGAAGCCATGGTACATACACACAGGGGAATACTACTCAGTCATATAAAAGAAAGACACGGAGTCAGCTGCAGTGATGTGGGTGAGCCTAGAGTCTGTCATACAAGTGAAGTCAGTCAGAAGAAAAAAACAGACATCGTATATTAACGCTTATGTACTGTGACATATATACAATATACTAGAAAAATGGTCCTGATGAACCTATTTGCAGGGCAGCAACAGAGACAACCTAGAGAGCGGACCTGTGGGCACAGCGGGGAAGGGGAGGGTGGGATGGACTGAGAGAGCAGCGCTGATGTATACACACCACCATGTGCAAAACAGGTGACGAAAGAGAGCCTGCAGCAGAGTGCAGAGCCCAGCGCGCTGCCCTGTGAGGACCTGCTGGGCTGGGCTGGGGGCTCCAGGAAAAGGGGACATACGTGCACACACAGCTGATGCGCACCGTTGTACGGCAGAAACACACCCAGCATTGCAAAGCAATTATACTCCAATGAAAATCTTCTTTTAAAAATGACTGAGAACAAGGCCTGACTTGGCCAGGGGTCAGCCTTATCTGAAGAAAACCCCCACACCTGTAATCAGCTACCTGGAGAACAAGTGGAGTCAAGATCTCCAACTGTGAAGGGACCTCTCTCACAATGGAACAGAAGGACATCGACACCATTTTCTGCTCGCTGAAACCAAGGGCTGATGTATCTGGTTTCAAGATGTTCTGGTTTGTCTTGTGATTATTTGGGTATAACTGTACCCCCAAATTTGCATGGGTCTGTCTTTTGCAAATGACTCTTTTCCATCTTTTCTGAGTTTTGACTAATCCTGAGGGCTTTCACAAGGACTTCCTTTGAATTCCTCTAGCAATTTCCCCCAAAATTACTGACAAATATTTCCAGTGCTGGTCTATTTCCTACCATTGATTCATCAGCTCTCACTTTCAATTTCTGGTTCCTTACTGAAAAAAATGCAGGCCACATTACTTATCACTGCATAACCACACTCCCAAGACTTTGCTGCTGTTTAGTCTCTCACTTGTGACCCCATGGACTGTAGCCCGCCAGACTCCTCTGTCCATAGGCTTCTCCAGGCAAGAATATTGGGGCAGGTTGCCATTTCCTTCTCCAGGGGATCTTCCTGAATAAGGGATTGAACCCACATCTCCTACACTGGCAGGCGGGTTCTTCACCACTGAGCCACCAGGGAAGCCCTCACTCCCACTCCCAAAACTTACTGACTAAAAGCAAGACAAAACCAGTGGGTTGGTTTGCCCAGGATTAGCTGGGAAAGCCCCTCTTCAGCCTTAACTGCAAGCGGGCTTGGTCAGGTGGATGCAGTTTGGTCTGGATGAGCCAAGATGGCTTCCTGCACACACCTGGTCCCTCAGCCGAGCCCGCTGGGGTGCCTCAGGCCATGCATCCCCTTTTATCTTCTAGATCCTTCCTCCTCCTGCGGCTCTCGCCCTTCAGGACATCATTTATTCCACCTGGTCCCTCAATCACAGTAGCCAAACCTACTTCCATGGTAAATCAAGACTCGAAGCCACAAAACGCAGAACCCGCCAATCCTCTTAAGCCCTAGGCCCAGAAAGGGCATCTATAACCTCTACCACCTTCTATTAATCCCAGCCAAAGCAACTCTCAGGCCAGAGAATACTCGAGGGAAGAGGCCAAAGTCTTCATCTCTTGGAGAGAGAGCAACATCCACATACAAAAATGGGAGGAATGACTGGCATTTATCTTTGCAGACAACGGACCACATATATCATAGCAAGAGCGCTGGAGATACACACACAGGGGCCAGGGTGGTGGGGGAGGGGAGGAATACATGCAGGAATTTAGTACGTGTTTAACTGTACGATCCAAATCATTGGGGAAAGTAGTTAATAAATGGTGTTGAAGCCATTAGTTAACCATTAAGAAAGAGAAATTCAGTTGGATTATAGAAGGCAATGGGATAAACAAAAACATACAGAGCCATAAGAAATACTTTTTACCAGAATGTGGAAGAGAGATGAACCAAAAAAAAAAAAAGAAAACCACAAAAGTAAATTCTGACTGGCCTGGCAAACCTTACCATGTACAGACTTTAAACATAGTGGCCAAACCACTCAGGTTCTGCCTGCTCTTAAAATGAAGATGCAACTGAATGTGGCTCCCACCCTAAGGATGGGGGACGGGGGTGAGGAAGCCAGATAATTGATAACATCATAAGCTTTTCTGAGCTTATCAGAGAGTAAAGGTTTACATGGCAACTGAATGAGCAGAATTAACGGCAACTGGAAGCAGAGACCAAACAAAACATTTCCCCCTGGGGCAGAGTAAAGACAACACACCAGCCACCATAAGGGTAGTAAGAAGCAGCCAAAATTTTAGCAAGTTTTTAAAAGCCAATTATCGGGCCGCTGAGAATACACAGGAGCCCCGGCCCGAAGGGAGCCCACAGGAGCACCTGCAGCCGCGGTGCTCCTCAGACGTGGAGACAGGGCTGGAGACCCGGGGGGACCCCCACCTGCCTTCAGAGGCCCTCGGCGTGAGACCACTTCCGCCTTTCTTGGAACTTTCTTTCCTGTGAAATAACCATCCTTAGTCGCTAGGGAAGGGCCGACAGCCTTTTTAATCCCAAAGGGTTAAAGATTCATTGCCTCAGAGAGAAGGACAACAAAAGGCGTCCTCTCCTGAAGGCTACAGGACAGACAGAAAGCCCTCGTGCAAAGGGGACCTCAGCATGGAGGCAGGGAGGCCCGTCCCGGGGTAGAGGCCTCACCATCCCCGGCTCAGGGCATTGGTACCCAGCCGCTGGAGAAGAAAGAGAAGCAAAGCCCTTGTGAGACAGGAAAATTCCTCCTGCCCGAGAGAAACGCCCTCCCCTGCCTCAGGGACCAGGCAGACTTTGCTTGGCCCAGCAGAAGAGCAAGAACGCTAGCGATGCCCAAACTTGCAGGTCTTCCACGCCTGCCTGAGACCGAGGCTCAGACTGGAGACCGGGGCACTGACTCCCTGCCCACCGCAAGTCCTGCACCGGGTAACCAGCAACAGCAATGTCTCAGAGAGCCGAATAAGAACTTGAAGAGGACTCTGACCTGTGGACGACAGGCAGGACCCGCAGGGAGCTGAGGTCGGGCCGGCACGCAGAGGAAAAGCCTGAGCCACATAGAGGCTGCGCACGCCCCTGGTTCTGGCTGCTCAGCTCCAGAGGAATTTCAAGGCTCTGTCCACTGAAGGCAGTTAGCAACAGCCAAGCCTAGTCTGATTGATTAGTAACTAGAGGGGCTCCACGACCCACTGGAGCCCTCTGGGAAAAGACAGGTGTACTCATTAAGGGCAAAGGTGCTAGTCCTTGGAGCTTCCCAGGTGGCGCTAAAGAACCCGCCTGCCAATGCAGGAGACACAGGAGAGGCGGGTTCGATCCCTGGGTCAGGAAGATCCCCTGGAGACGGCGTGGCACCAGTATTCTTGCCTGGAGAATCCCATGGACAGAGGAGCCTGGTGGGCTACAGTCCATGGGCCCGCATAGTGTTGGACACGAGTGAAGCGACTTAGTACGCATGCTAGTGGTGCCTGCGGTCTCTGACCTTCCCACATGGTGCAGCGGCCAACACCTGCCAGTGCGAGAGACACAGGAGACGCGGCTTCAGATCCCTGGGTGGTGGAGAAGGAAATGCAGCCCACTCCAGTACTCTTGCCTGGGAAATCCCATGGACAGAGGGGCCTGGCGGGCCATAGTCCGTGGAGTTGCAAAGAGTCAGACACAACTTAGTGATTAAGGACATGCCCATACGCCTCAGTCTCTATTGGTATTTGTAATTAATGGCCAGTCCTCAAATAAGAATGATAAAAAAGGAAGGGAGAGAAGAAGAAGACTGCTTAAGCCAAGTGAAAAAGAAGATGCAGAAGAAGCAGTCAACAAAGTTCAGGGTCTACTCATTATAAAATTTAAAATTTAATGAAAATTAAATAAATATGAAAATTCTATTTATATACTTAAAATATAAAAACTGCATATTTTAATATAAAAAATTCTAGCAAACTAAGAATAAACAAACCCCTCAACTTGATAAATAGCCATAAAAAACCTACAGGAAGCATTCTATGTAATCCTACATGTTATAACATCCTAAGAAGAAGAAAAAATCATGCCTATGCTTACGAATTTTATATAACAGTGTACTGGTGGTTCTGCCCCTTTAATAAAATAAGGAAAATAAATAGAGGTATGAGTGTGTATCTGACTCAGTCGTGTCTGACTCTCTGCGACCCCGTGGACTGTAGCCCACCAGGCTCCTCTGTCCATGGAATTCTCCAGGCAGGAATATGGGAGTAGGTTGCCATGTCCTTCTCCAGGGGATCTTCCTGACCCAGGGATTGAACCAAAGTCTCTGCATCTCGTACACTGGCAGGCAGATTCCTTGCCATTGAGCCACCTTCTCCCCAAATCAGTCTATACATTGAACACAACCCCAATCAAAATCCTTCTAGGATTTGTGTGTGTGCGTGTAAAATTTCACAAAGGGTTTCAAGAATTTATATGAAAATCAAAAGACCTGAGTTATCAAGCCAATTTTGAAGACTAAAGATTGTATGATTGTAAGACATAAAGGGTATGTTTGTTTGACGCATATAAAGAGAGGACAGGGTATCCGTTTGGAGACAAATGATTTCTAGACACCCGAGAGGTGAAAGCAGAGACTGAATCTTGTAAACTTGGGGATTTGAGAACTATGAACTCAGGGGTGATGGCTAAAGATACTGAAACCTAGTTGAAAGGAAGAACTTAGAGAAAGATGAGTGGGGGTGAAGCACACCAAAACCAAGGCTGCGAAAAGAAAGATGAGTCACCAAATGAGATAGGAAATGACAAGTCAATAATTAAGAAACATACAGATGAGCCTGTTTGCTGGGGCAGAAATAGAGAGGCCGCCCTTGAGAAGGGACTTGTGGACACCACGGTTGGGGGAAGGGCAGGACAAACTGGGAGATGAGGTCTGACGTGTGTACACGACCACGTGTAAGCGAGCAGCTAGTGGGACACTGCCGCAGAGCACAGGGAGCTCTGCACGGGGCTCTGTGAGGACCTCGAGGGGCTGGAGGGAGCCTCCAGAGAGAGGGGCTCTGTGTGTACATATCGCTGATTCATGCCACACAGCAGAAACTAACACATCTTCACGAAGCGATTAGACTCCAATCAAAACATAAACGTCAAAAAGAAAAGAAGCTGAAAACTGTGGTATTAGAGGCGGAAGGGAAAAGTTTCAACAGGAAGAGTGTGTAAATTCTGTTTCCTTTTCAGAGAGTCAGGGGAAATACGTTTAGAGAAAACACAGTCATCGGGGTTCAGCACAAGGAAAGCTTCCAAAAGCCCCGGGAAGAGCCACAGTTTTTGGACAGAGTTAATTCACAGGAGGAAGGCAAGTGTGGAAATCCGCTGAGTCATGGCATAAAGCAGGAAGCTGAGGCGAAGGGCCCAATCATTAGCGAAATGGCAATGAACTTTAAAAATAGCTAACAAAATAGAGGTTGTGTCTTGCTGCTGCTGCTGCTGCTGCTAAGTCACTTCAGTCGTGTCCGACTCTGTACGACCCCATAGACAGCAGCCCACCAGGCTCCGACATCCCTGGGATTCTCCAGGCAAGAACACTGGAGTGGGTTGCCATTTCCTTCTCCACTGCATGAAAGGAAAAAGTGAAAGTGAAGTCGCTCAGTCGTGTCCAACTCTTCGTGACCCCATGGACTGCAGCCTACCAGGCTCCTTCATCCATGGGAGTTTCCAGGCAAGAGTTCTGGAGTAGGGTGCCATTGCCTTCTCCGGAGGTTGTGTCTTGCTCATCTCCATATTCATTGCATTGTTCATACCAAAGGGTCTTAATGTACGTATAGCTATATCTACAAGTATGTATGGGCCTTCCCATGTAGCATGAGTGGTAAAGAATCTGCCTGCCGCTGCAAGACATAAGAGACATGGTTCAATCCCTGGCTCAGAAAGATCCCCTGGAGGTGGGCATGGCAACCCACTCCAGTATTCTTGCCTGGAGAATCCCAGGGATAGAGGAGCCTGATGGGCTATGATCCATATAGTCGCAAAGAGTCAGACATGACTGAAGCAACTTAGCAGACACACACAGGTATGTATGTGTCTGATGGGCAGCTAAGGTTAAAAAGCACTGACAAACTCACGTTTGGATGTAGAACCTTAAAGCCGTGCGGGGTGATGTAGCCTGACGCAGCTCACCCAGTTTGAGGAAACCTGACCCCGACTCCTGTGAGAAAGTTTCATTCATTCCCAGCTGCCTCTGAAGAATGAACTGTGTCCTCGGCTGGAATGAGGGGATGGAATTGTCCTCATTTCTGAGATGCTTAGAGACATGATACCTAGTGGAGGAAGGGGGCCGTGCATGACATTCCACAGGTATTGATGGATTCCGCCCCCTGACTCACCAGACTGTCTTTGCCAAAGCAAATTGTGGGTGTGTGAAAGGCCCAGATAGGAAGAAATAAGTCAATTCTCTTTTAAAAAGCAAATAACCAAGGTATAAAACCATGGGGAGAATTGTGTGGACGAACGGCTCTCTTAGTTGATAGAGATGTGGCTGTAAAGTTGCACAGAGAAGCTGAGAACAGGCTGAAGTGTCTCCAACGTGTCACATGGCCCTGCGCAGGCCAAGCCCAGGCAGACAGAGTGGCCCTCACATGACGCTGGCGTGGCCGATAAACGCAAGCAGGTGGGAGCAGAGACCAGCCCAGGGCCGTGGGACTGCGGCGTCTCGTTCTCTCCTGTTTTTTAAATGCCCCTGTTGGTTCTGAGTCCTCTGAATACCAGCTTCTGTGTTGTCTCCTCTCTCATCACGAGAAAAGGAGCAATTCAGGCCTTTCTCCCAAATCTCATGGTAAACTACCCGCCTTTCTTTGTTCTTTGACCCCTAGAATGCCCCCTTATCTAATATATTTCCAAGCTTTCCCCTCCTTGTGAGATTCTGTCTTTTCCTGAAAGGTCATTTCTCGATGCTGCAAAAGTCTGTGACTTGTCATCATCATTTCCTCTTGGTTCATCAGGATGAAGGATGTTTCTTTTAAGTTCTCCAGTTACAAGAAAAAATGGAAATAGTAAAATCTCCTGTGTTTTTTTTTTTTTCCTTTAGCTGAAGTAAATATGTTCCCAGGGAGATGTGTTGATCTGTTGTCTTCTTTATATGTGCTAGAATTTCACAGACATGGATCGAAAGTAAGAAACACCAATGATCTTGTTTTGCCCTAATGGAGAGATGAAAGGGAGGCAGTGATTGAAAATGTGCCTAAGACATCTATCATGCGGGGCTTTGGAAACTGTTTTTGCACTTCAGTGGGGTTTTATGTATGGTCCTTGTGCTGTGGGATGTAGCTTCAAATAAGATACTGAAGATAATTTCTGATCTCTTGGCCCATGAGTAGCCACAAAGCTGTCTAATCACCTACCCCCATCCCTCTTCGACAAGAGGTAAAGCTTATAACTTTAAAATCATCCCTGAGGTCTTTGCTATTGTTGTTCATTCGCTGAGTTATGTCTCACTTTTTGCGACTCTTTTCTCATCTAGGAGCTAGGCTTACTTACAGTACTAAAATTATAGGATTTTTGTGAGAATAAGCTGCTGCTGCTGCTGCTGCTGCTAAGTCACTTCAGTCGTGTCCGACTCTGTGCGACCCCATAGACGGCAGCCCACCAGGCTTCCCCGTCTCTGGGACTCTCCAGGCAAGAACACTGGAGTGGGTTGCCATTTCCTTCTCCAATGTATGAAAGTGAAAAGTGAAAGTGAAGTCACTCAGTCGTGTCTGACTCTTCGAGACCCCATGGACTGCAGCCTACCAGGTTCCTCCGTCCATGGGATTTTCTAGGCAAAAGTACTGGAGTGGGGTGCCATTGCCTTCTCCGGAGAATAAGCTGAAATTACCAATTTCGGTGATTAATAAGTGATGTAGTCAGCACTCAGTGGATGATAATCACAGCTAATTTTGGTTAATTGATAAAATACAACCTTACTAGATTATAATTGAATCAAGATAACTATACAGCATGTTTACTATTTACAACAGGACATGGAAGCGACCTAGACGCCCATCAACAGATGAATGGATAAAGAACACGTGCTACATATGCAATGGAATATTACTAAGCCATAAAAAGAATGAAATTGGATCACCTGTAGTGATGTGGTTGAACCTAAAGTTTGTCCTACTGAGTAAGTCAGAAAGAGAAAAACAAATACTGCATATTAATGCATATATATGGAATCTACAAAAATGGCACCGGGGAGCTTATTTGCGGGGCTGGAATAGAGATGCAGACGCAGAGGCTGGGCTGTGGACACAGCAGGGGAAGGGGAAGGGGGTGAACCGAGAGAGCAGCGTTGGCGTGTGCACACTCTCATGTGTTACACAGATAGCCAGTGGGAAGCTGCCGTGTGGCACAGGGGCTCAGCCGAGTGCTCTGTGATGACCTAGCACAGTGGGTTGGGAGGGGGAGGAGGGAGGCTCAAGAGGGAAGGCATATATTATATGCATAGTTGATTCACTTCACTGTACAGCACACATGAACACAGCACTATAAATCAATTATACTCCAGTAAAAAAAATTACAGTACAAGTATCTCTTAATTCCTGATCGTTTTGGGGAAAAAAAATCAACTTGATTTCCCCTTATGTTAGTCTACAGTACCCAGATAATTATTGAGAGCAGAAATATCACTTTGAACTTTACGCAAGGACATCAAGCTATCGTGAATCAACAAGAATGGGAGGTACATTGACAGCCACCAGCCCTGGATTTTGATAGGTCAGGCATGTGAAATTACAAAGTATTGATTTAAGCAAAACACACTCAGTACAGCCTCTCTTTACAGCTATGGTCTAAATGACAGTACTTTGTGGTGGGTTTACAACTCACGAAGAAAAACTTCGCTGGAAGCAGCAATTGCTACTTGATGTCTCACTGAAGTGAAGGGATTAGTTTTGTACAAATGGCACCAGGTTCCTGGTGTCCTTCAGTAAAAACCGTATCTGTTACTTGGATAGAATCTTACACAAACATTGCCCCACCATTGCCCCCACATTGACCATCTCTGCTGCAACCAGTCAACTCGAGGGTTACAGAGCAGCCACAGACGGTATGTAAATGGTGTGGCGGTGGCCACGGCACAACAGAACTTTACCTGAATCCATTGCCCCACCACATCACATCACGCAGACTAAGATAAATCCTCCATAAGGCACGACAGCATCAGAATCCCAAATCTCACCAGATGGGAGCAGTGATATTGAAGAGAACAGATACAAAGTCTAACATTCCAATTCAAAAGTAGTCCCTGAAAGGAGACAAGATGGGAGGAATCTGATTGAAGTCAAATTTCCCAAAGAGAAATCCAGGAAAGGCTACAGTTATCCAAGAGGATGATGCCTCCCTTCCCCCACCCACAGAGTACATGCTCATGCTCTCTCCTCCCCGAGCTGCATTCTAGACACCTCTGTCTAAATAAATCAACGCTCTAGGTTCGTCCATCTCAGTTCAACTGACTCAAATTCACTCTTTTTCATGGCTGAGTAATACTCCATTGTATATATGTACCACAATTTCTTTATCCATTCATCTGTCAGTGGACATCTAGGTGGCTTCCGTGACCTGGCTGTTGTAAGTAGTGGGGCAGTGAGCACTGGGGGGCATGTATCTTTTGGGATTATGATTTTCTCAGGAATTGCATAAGTTTCTTGGAATTATGTCCAGTAACCCCAAATACAGAGTGGGCTGAAAGCAGACATCCTTTCTGACATTCTGTTTCTTTAGTTAAGGACGTCAACACTTTCACACACCTCCACCATCACCACACTTAGAAACCTTTTTCACCCTTTCTCTCTCTTTTTGTTTTTTTCCACTACCTGCTATTTATTTTTTTAAATTGATACCTTATACCTCATCCTTCTAAAATGTACACAGGATCCTAGCATTTCTCTGGTTAAAATTCTTCCATGACACCTATCAGTTCAGTTCAGTTCAGTCACTCAGTCGTGTCCAACTCTTTGCGACCCCATGAATCACAGCATGCCAGGCCTCCCTGTCCATCACCAACTCCCGGAGTTCACTCAGGCTCATGTCCATCGAGTCGGTGATGCCATCTAGCCATCTCATCCTCTGTTGTCCCCTTCTCCTCCTGCCCCCAATCCCTCCCAGCATCAGAGTCTTTTCCAATGAGTCAACTCTTGTCATGAGGTGGCCAAAGTATTGGAGTTTCAGCTTCAGCATCATTCCTTCCAAAGAACACCCAGGACTGATCTCCTTTAGAACGGACTGGTTGGATCTCCTTGCAGTCCAAGGGATTCTCAAGAGTCTTCTCCAACACTACAGTTCAAAAGCATCAATTCTTCGGCACTCAGCTTTCTTCACAGTCCAACTCTCACATCCATACATGACCACTTGACTAGACGGACCTTCGTTGGCAAAGTAATGTCTCTGCTTTTGAATATGCTATCTAGGTTGGTCATAACTTTATTTCCAAGGAGTAAGCATCTTTTAATTTCATGGCTGCAGTCACCATCTGCAGTGATTTTGGAGCCCCCAAAAATAAAGTCTGTCACTGTTTCCACTGTTTCCCCATCTATTTCCCATGAAGTGATGGGACCAGATGCCATGCTCTTAGTTTTCTGAATGATACCTGTAACCTAGACAATTAAGGCAAAATGTATTTACTGAGCATAGAAGACTCCTTTCAGCCACCTGAGCAGCCAGGATCCCTGTATTCAGTCATGTCCAGTTGAACCATCAAGGTACTTCCCTCAATACTCCAAGCTTTCACAAGTCACGGCCTTTTGCCTAATTCTATCTTTATCTAGAATTACCCTCAATTTCTTACTTCTTATTTTTTTCAGGCTTTAAACCTAAAGGCAGAAACAAAATGCGTACAGGAAAATTAGTTGATTTATTCTCTGTTCCCTTTGCATTGTATGTGTTAATATTTAAGTGTTAGTATATATGCCTTCTCAGACGATAGTGAACGTCTTAAGAGTATTTCACAAGGGTTCACACCAGCTTCTGCAGAGTAACTGACACATTGGAGATAGAAAGTCCTGAAAGAGGAACGCAAGGACTGAAGGAATAGGCATGTCAGATAGTTAGGATAAAGTGATTCTTCAAGCTGAGTTGTGAAATTTGAAGGTTATTAATCAGATAACGTCCACACCGTAATCCTATAGAATAGCATTCCTTTGTTTTGAGTAAATAAAAGGAGACTCCCATAATTCAGTAAAGGAAGTGTAGGACTAGATCCTTAGTGTGCTTTTTCTTGGCATCTGATGTTCCCCCTAAATTCTACAATAAGAAGAATGCCTTTTATCTCCCACACTGGAAGGCCCTGGCCTAATTTTCAGAAAATCCTAGGAGACTCAGCAGTCATTAACTTTGGGGCTGATGTTTCCGAGAAACAAAATGATCATTAACTCTATAAGCTGCAACAAAACTGCAGACACATTTCCAAAATAGGAATGCAAATGGCCACCATTTAATCCCCAGCTGACTCCCGTTCTCCAGCAAATAACTGTTCTGTGTGGTGGTGTTAGTCGCTAAGTCCTGACCAACTCTTTGCGACCTCCAGGACTGTAGCCCCGCCAGGATCCTCTGCCTGTGGGATTTCTCAGGCTAGAATACTGGAGTGAGTTGCCGTTTCCTTCTCCAGGGGATCTTCCCCATTCATGGATACAACCTTTGGACCCGCATCTCCTGCAGCGGCAGGTGGATTCTTCACTGCTGAGCCACAAGGGAAGCCCAGATAACTGCTGGGGAAATACTATTTTTAATTGAACAAGTGATTCATGTCTCTGGAGTGGAGAACATGCATTCCACACGGTGCAAATCGCCAGCTGGTGATAGCTCAGAAAATGTGCCAGTCAGAATCTCAATCAGAGCTGGGTGTCCCTGTCCTGGGATGGCGTGACATGCACTGAGCTGGTTTTAAGAAAATTTCTAGAAGATTCTCTGAAAGGTACATGCGTGGATATACTGTTGGGAATAAAATGCCTTTTTGGGGGTCTTATCATTTTAATCCTCTAAATGGCAGTCTCCCAAGAAATAGGTCCCTTCACCAAGGCAACCACATTATTGGATTGGTTAGTTTCCAAGGATAGAGAAAGTAGACACATTTTTTAAATGGAGGCTTTGTCTAAAAAGAAAATAACAGAGACAAGGAAGTCGTCGATGAGTTGGATTCTTCCCAGCAGCCCATGTAGAAACTGAGGCTGTGAAATGATAGATTTCCAAAGGTCCCTGGCATTTGAGTTTGAGGCTCAATTTCCTGTGTGACCTTTTTGATGATTGTGTCAGGAATTTCCTCTTTGAAAGCCGTGATTTTATTTTTTAAACTGTGTAGTTTGCATTGGGGTACAGCCAATTAACAATGTTTGTGACAGTTTCAGGTGGACAGGGAAGTGACTCAGCCTTACACACACATGTATCCATTCTCCCCAAACTCCCCTCCCACCCAGGCTGCCACAGAACACCGAGCAGAGTTCCCTGTGTTGGACAGCAGGTCCTTGTTGGAAAACCACAATTTTAAATAGGGTCAACCTATCAGGGAAGGGGGATTCTAAACTGGAGGGAAACTAAGCTGCGATGGATTACAGGGCTACCCATCCCCAGCTGGGCTTTCGCCTACTTGAGCCCTGCCCGGCCACTGATCCTCGCGCACAGCTGTCTGAGCCACACTCAGAGGAAAGAAGACTCACAAAAGATAATTGAAGAATAAACTCTCTGCCCAGGCCCATCGGGTAAATTGCCTTTGTGCTTTTCCACGACTTGCTTCTGCCAGATAGAATATTTGGCGCTCAGCACGGTGGCATCGGACCAGATTTTGAAGCAATGGGGTTTTTGAAAATGATTTATTTTTTCCCCTCTGTCACAGACAGTTACTCTGGCACAGATGGCTTCTCTCAATGATGAGCCCGGAGTCTTTTCCATCAGATTTTTGCCATTGTGAAAAATCTATCTGCTCTCGTCTCTCTCTCTCTCTCTCTTTTTTTTTGCTCTGTGTATCCAAGAAGTGACGTAAGAAAATTTAGAATGAAGATCAAATTCTGGCCCCAAACATGTGTAAGAAAGTTTAGGATGAAGACCAGATTCTGGCCCCAAATGTGTGCAATTCCAGACCTTCAGAGGTGGCTCTGTGACAGTGATAAGCCAAATGCTTCTTTATTTTTCAATCCTGTTCCTTGTATGAAGTTCTATCTTCAACAAATAATGATAATAGGGGAAAAAGAAACAACCAGAAAAGAATGGAAAATTATAGCTGTTTTTCCTTGGACTAATAAGCAAGCTTAGACTGGGTTATATAAATATAAATGTGTATAAATGCTTCCTATGTATTGTGAATGTTGCCGGACCGATTAAGACCTAATTCGGAACACCGCATTAATACAGAAGGAGGAATTACGTGGAGAAGTGATTCTGTCTGAAGTCAGCCGTGAAGACAATGCAGGCAAGATCTCATAGGGTACCGGGTTTCTGTGGAAAGGAAACTGCCTTTGGAAAAGAAACCACATATGCTGAGAAACAATTGTGTACCCCCAAGTGTAAATCTATACAGTGCTGAAGACTCTGTGGATCCTTAGCCCCACTTTACAGAGAGGTAAACTGAGAATTAGAAAGTTGTAGGAGAGGCAGAAGGTTAACTGTTAGTTTGATGAGCCCAGAGCTCTGCCCTCTAGGATAACATACTCCTTGCAGGTAAATCATGTGTGGAATATGGTGATTAATGGTATTCAGGTGGACTGGAAAGGTAACAGTGACGTAGTCCTTGAGATAATCAAGGAATAGAAAAGGTGGAAGGATACCCCTGGCGTAAATCAGTCCACAGAGAGCTACACTCGCTAACGGAGAAAACGACAGTGTTGACTGCAGGAGGCAACGACCTCCCACGAAACTCAGCCAGAATTGGAGCCCGTCAGAGCAAAACGAGGCACAGGGTATCATCTAATTATATGGAACAGATCCGGCAAAAGTGGGCAAGAGTGGCCATGCCGGCAATTAGGATTCGTTACTGTCCTATCTGTCACAACGGCGTGAGAAGCCAGCATGCAACATGGGACCTCTAAAGGAGTGTGAATGTATTCCTACTTTTCTTCGTTGGTGCATCATATATTTTGAGTACCTAAAATTAGATTCAGCCAAGACTCTATACAAAATAAATAAATGACTTTATCAGAAGATAGGGAAGTGCTCGTGTGTGTGTGTCCGTGTGTGTGTTGTCTCGCACCAGCCACACAAAATAAAAATTGCACTGGGGATCACCCTATCACATTTTTTGAGAGTCTTGACACAACTCTGTAACTTTGGATGGGTCATTTTTTGCTGCTGGCGGTCAGTTTCCTCATAGGCATACTGGACAGTGGCATCTCAGCTGGATTTCCTCATTTGTGAATCGGGAGTACACAGGAGATGATTGAGAAATAAACGAGAAATACTATGGCACCATCTCTGCGTCATAACGTCAAATTGACACTCATTGCTGTGTTTTCATCATCAGTCTGATGAGCTGGTTGAACCAGTGCACCAAGATCCATTCAACCTCCAAAATCTTCATTTTCCATAGCATGGTCCCTTGGTCCATTAAAAAAAAAAAAAAAAAAACAGCTCTCTATATTTCTATCTCATTCCTAGGAGAGCCTCAGTTCAGTTCAGTTATATATATATATCCTCAGTTCAGTTCAGTCGCTCAGTCGTGTCTGACTCTTTGCGACCCCATGGACTGCAGCACGCCAGGCCTCCCTGTCCGTCACCAACTCCCAGAGTTTACTCAAACTCATGCCCACTGAGTTGGTGATGCCATCCAACCATCTCATCCTCTGTCATCCCCTTCTCCTCCCGTCTTCAATCTTTCCCAGCATCAGGATCTTTTCAAATAAGTCAGCTCTTCGCATCAGGTGACCAAGTATTGGAGCTTGAGCTTCAACATCAGTCCTTCCAGTGAGTTTTCAGGACTGATTTCCTTTCCAATGGACTGGTTGGATCTCCTTTCAGTCCAAGGGACTCTCAAGAGTCTTCTCCAACACCACAATTCAAAAGCATCAGTTCTTTGGTGCTCAGCTTTCTTGTCATTAATATCCACTCCACCCATGGAAGGAACAATATATGCTTTTTTGTTCATTTGTTTAATGAGAAGTTTACAAAATAAATTAAAATTGACATCTTTTAATCAGTGAATCAGAAAAAACAGTAGAGATTGATGGAAAATGAAAAAACAGTAGAGACTGATGAAAATGAAATAGAACAATATCAAATTTTTTAACAACCATTTGTAAATCTTCAGTTTGAAAACAAATATTATTCCTTTTCAAACCCTTGTTATGTATATAAGCCAATTACATACATTTATTCAAATAATATTTATAAAATTTCTTTTTTATTAGAGTAGCTATTGCTTTATTTAGCTTAAAATATAGTTCAACAGTAATAAATAAGGCATACCTATAAATTGCAATTACGTTATTTTAAAATGTCAATGAGTTCACAATGAAATACATATTTGAATAGATGTTTAATAAATTGAAAAATCAAAAATTTGGTCTTTCAAATCTCTCCCTGTAGTAAGTCAAATCTGGCAGTACATAAAATGCTAAATAGTTTACAAGAAAAACTAGAGGAAAATAGAAATGAATTTTTGTTAAAGACCTAAAAGAGAAATATTAATACATTTCTAAATGGACAAGTAAATGATAAAGTCACAGAAAAAAAATCAGTGTTTGCTATATGAAAATCTCAAATGTATACATTTTAAAGTATAACAAAAACCAAAATTCAAAAAGCAGAATGGGAAACTGTTTTTACAAAATAGGATAAGAAAGGAGCTATAAAACTTTATTAAAAAATATAAGAATATCTGACAAGGAATACAAGTCACTGGGAAAACCATGAAAGGCATTTATGAGAGAAAATATACAAATAGTAAACCAACATGATAGAAAGATTCAGTAAAACACAAGCAAAACAAAACATAAGAAAGGCAATTTTTTTAGTCTTTTAGATGTCATAACCCACAATTGGTGCTTGAAATTACCAAAAGCCATTTTAGAGTCAGTAGCAAAATACATCAAAGACACTAGTGTGATCACATCGTTTGACAAGATAATTGCACTTCTGTAAATATGCCTTAAGAAGACGATTGAAATACAAATACTTTGTGTGCAAGATATTTCTTTTGATAAGAAATGAAAGCATCTCCACTGCACAGTACTGATGATGAAAATGTCACACAGCCTCTAAATAAGACGGTAAATTCATGTATTTATGTGTCAGTCACTGGGTGAGACAGTATCTTCTGTGATCTGTCAGAAAAGGTGCATGCATTCAGAATCTTTCCTGGTTACCTCCCCTCAGCTTCGACAACTGCTATACATTCTATTTTTCCTCCATTGAGATGCTCATTTTCTACCACATTATTTTGCGGTTTTAATTCTGATGCTTTGCGGTTCTCCTAACATCATTTGATGCGTTTAGGCTTTTCCCCAATTAGATTAAAAGCCGCATAAGGGCAGTTCAGTACAATTCAACTCAACTAATAGTTATTGAATCTCTACTTCGTAAAAGGAGTCATGCAAAGCGCTGAGCTTGAGAAAACCCAAAATGCATGATCTTTGCTCTCAGAGAAAAACTGGCACAATTAGCAATGACCGCAGGCAAGCCTTCCACGTCTTCCATCACACGGTAAGTAATAAGTAACACTGCTAGGCAATCAATGACGGAATGAAAACGACCGTGATGGGCTCAGAAGGAGACTTTGGAGTGACCAGAGGGACGCAGGGAACACTTGGGCATCAGACGATTGGAACAAAAGTTTGATGAGTCATAGGAAACGTGGACACGACATGGTGACCATGACAACGGGGGTGACAACGCTGTTTTTGTTTTATTTTCTTGGAGGATAGTGGATTTACAACATTGTGTTCTTCTCAGGTGTAATTGTGATAGTGATTCGGTTATTCATATATGTGCATCTTTTCCTTTTCAAATTCTTTTTTCCTTTTAGGTTATTACAGAATACTGAGCAGAGTTTCCTATACAGAGTTTGCTATACAGTAGGTCCTTGATGACTAGCTATTTTAAATTTAAAACTGCAGATGTGTTCATCCCAAACTTCTGATTTATCCCTGCCCCCCTTGTTTCCCCTTTGGTAACCATGAGTTTGTTTCTGATATCTGTCTGTTTCTGTTTTGTAAATGAGCTCATTTATATCATTTTTTAAAGAATTAGATTCCACATATGAGTGATATGTATTTGTCTTTCTCTTTCTGACTTCACTTAGTATGATCATCTCTAGGTCCATCTAAGTTGCTGTAGATGGCTTTAGTCCAACCTTTTTCATGGCTGAGTAATATTCCACTGTGTATACGCACCACATCTTCTCTCTCCATTCATCTGTTGGTGAACATCTAGGTTGCTTCCATGTCCTGGATATTGTAAATAGTGCCTCAGTGAGCATTGGGGTGTATGTATCTTTTTGAATTATAGTTTTCTCTGGATATACACCCAAGAGTAGGATTGCTGGAGCCTATCATAGTTCTATTTTTAGTTTTTTAAGGAGCTGCTGTACTATTCTCTATTAATAGTGGGAAATGGGGTTTATGTACAGGAAAATGTGTCTGCCCATCATGACTGAATTATATACAGTTTATTGAGATTGCAGGCCAAGGAATCACATCCAGTGCTGAAGGCCTTGCTGACTTAGGACTTTATTCTATGATTAATGATCACTCCCTAAAAGTTTTAGGAGACAGTAGGGAGATAATTTCTCATGAACAAAAGCTCAGGGAATTTTGTGGTTGTTATGATATTCATTGGTAATATATATATATATATATATATATATATATATATATATATATATTTAAAGGGCACAGCTAAATTTCCATTCCCATCCATCATTTCCAAACACAGGTTATCTTTGTTTGTGACAAATCAGGATATAAGAAACACTCAATTCCCCTACAACTTGCCCCAGGGTCAAGCTTAAGCTGCTTCTAATAAAGATAGAAGTGTGTTATCTTCACTAAAGATGATTCTTATTAAGAGAAAATCTCTCCCTGTCAGCAGGTGGGCAGACCAAGTGACAAAAGAGGTGATGATTCATCTGATTTTGAACTCACCCACTGTTTGATGGCAACGTTTACAAAAGAGTGAGGCCATTGGAATTGCTAACCCAGACATCTGCAGCATTGACAGCCCTCTATTATTCCAAATATAGGACAGTATGATCTGACAACTCGAAACAGGGAGGGACTGGGCAGAGAATAACGTCTCAGGAGCGAGTGGTAGAATGAGTGTGATTACCTAGATGCGTGTTTTCACAGAGGATTGTGTTTCACAACCATTCAGACATCCTTTCAACAAACATTTGGTACTTGCTGTACCAGTCATATGTCGTGAGGTACCATGGCAATCACGATGGGAACCTTACCGCCTGGAATTGTAGAGCCTCATAGAAGAAAAACATCTCTCTCTCTCTCTCTTTTTTTTTTTTTCCAGAAACTTATACACTTTAGTTGGATTGATTCCTGTTAACTTGGTGTTTCGATCTTCAAAGCCTTACTTTGCCCACAAAATAGCCACAGACACCCTCCCCCCACCCCCCACCAATGCAAACTTGTTCTCTTCTCTAATCTTCCCCTTGGCCCCAGAGAGTGGAAAAACGAATTGACTTTTCCTTCACTTCTCTGACCAGATCAGGTTGAACGAGGTTGCAGCTGCATTTTCACTGGCGAATGTACAACTGAAAATAAAACGCTTGCTGGAGTCCAGCCTCTGACCAACGCTTTGGCAAACTGACCAGCCCTGGCCAAAAATGTGGGAGTATACAGTAATTAGAACACTGATCCTAACTTCCAGGGCATTATCCTGCTTATATCAACGTGGGCATTTTGCTGTGATACGTTTTAAATAGATCCCCAGACTCTCTTTAAGCTCATAATCTTCTGGATTCTGCTTTTTCTCGGAAACATTCATTTTCTCTGCATCTGTGTGAGAGGCTCTCACCGATCCGTTTTTTATATAAGCAAATAAAAGGTCAACTATAAAGAACACTTCCCTTCCTTACCTATGTTGAATAAATGCTAGTCTTTGCTTTTTAACTCAACAGATAGGGAGACACTGAATTATAAATATCCAAGTGTCCTGGTGGTCAAATTCACCCCTGTCAAATATTAGGAATGGTGTCTCCAAGGGCACCCATAATTTATGGATGAAAGGACAAAAGCTGGAATTCTTCCCGAGATGTTGAGCGTTTCTCCATCAGCTGAGAGTCATCCCCTTCCTCCCCCCGACTTCTGCCTCCTTCCTTCCTTCCACCTTTCCTTCCTTCCTACCTCCTTCATCCCTCCCTGCCTCCCTCCTTTCACTTTATTCTTTCTTACGATCCCCAGCTCACTCCTGCAGGGTTGCCACCATTGAGGCTGAATCTGCAAACCCAGGTGCATTAGCCTCACAGAGGCTTCTCCTGTGTCTGCTTTGGGTGACCGCCCACCCCCATCACCTCCTGTAATATCCATCACTGTCAGCTCTGTCTGCTGGTCTCCCCATTAAATGACAGAGCGGAGGCAAAGCCCTCCCTCAGACTGGCCCCCTCTCCCCAAAACTGATCACTCAAAACGTCTTTCCCACAGGGGTGAGTAGACCCTGAACATAGGCAGCATCTCTGTCCTTAGAAGGCTTCACAGGAGGGTTTTGAGCATCTTTGTGCTCCCTGTTCACCTGAAGGATCTCAAAAGGCTTGCATGACAGGATACAATCATTCCTCAAAATGTGTATTGCCTGCTTTGGTCAGTTTAAACAATTCATGTTTGTTTGTTTTTTAACTTATGCCAAAGAGACTAAATAAAACTTGCATATCGTTCCCCAGTCTCCGCCTGCATTAAAATCGAAGCAACATTCTGACAAGGACAGTGACAGGCAGAGCTTCTGCTGAAAACAGGGAGAAAATACAAAGTGTATTTATGCTGCAACTTGTGTTTATGCCACAACAGAAATGAACGAACGACCAGGCCGTTCACAAAGGAGTGCTTCTAGAAATCTCAGAGGGACAGGTTTAAGGGCATTCTGGTCTCACATCTGTTTCTTATTAGTTTAGCAAAAGTGCACCAAAGAGAGACAGGCCGAGAAACAGGATGACGTGAGGACAAGAGAAAATGAATTTGAAGGTCAAGTGACATATCCCAGTTACCCTGACACTTATTTTAGCAGCTGATTCATGCTCAATCCAGCCTGCTGGTCTCCCACACAGCAGTGAGGAACGAGGCTAGAGCAACTCCACGAGCTGCCGGACACAGAGGCGGTGGGTTAATAAACAGAAAACTTTAGGAAACCGGCATAGACCTGTCACCGTGCACTGAGATGTTTCTCCTGGAACGGTTCCTTTAGTCTCTTTTTTTTTTTCTCCTTTCTTTTTTCTTTTGTAGTTCAAATATCACTAGTTGAGACATATGAAAAGACTTAGGAAATAAGAAACTTACTCATTTTATCCATGCTCATTTTTTAAACATGAATATTAGCAGAAGCGGTCCCTGATATTATATTGTGTTCGATGGAACAAATAGGGAAGATACTTCAGTCTATTTCAATACTCCTGGAAGCTCTGACAGCAAGATAAGCCCATTCAAATATGTATTTTCCAGCATGACATCTACCCTGGGCATAGCACTGTGGGGATCAAGGTGGGAATAGGGTTCGTGGAGGGGAAAGGTTACTCTCTGCTCTTGAAAGTCTGAGAAACTAGCCTGTTTCAAATGGGAACTGGAGGCAACTTATCATAAAAGCTCCAAATATTTTAAAATAAAAAATATTAAATTGGAAGGATGGGAGGAAGAGATATTTAGGGAGTCTGGGATGGACATGGACACACTGCTCTATTTAAAATGGATAACCAACAAGGACCTGCTGTACAGCTCAGGGAACTCTGCTCAGTGTTCTGTGGCAGCCTGGATGGGAGGGGAGCTTGGGGGAGGGTGGATACATGAGTGTGTTTGGTTGAGTCCCTTTGCTGTCCACCTGAGACTATCACAGCATTGTCAACTGCCCATACTCCAATATAAAATTACATTTTTTAATATTAAATTAAGAAAGGATATCAAATTTTGGGGGAATAATAAAATAAAAAATAAAGGTCTTTGGGCTCTTTTTGTTTGTTTTTCCTAGATACTTAGAAAATCATAGAAAATCGAGGTGACTGGAGATCGGAGATATGATCTTGCTCTAGAAGGGTGAACACGTTTTGAATGGATACAAGAATCAAGTTCATTTCACTACATATTTACTAGGATTTCTGCCGCTGTTATTGTTATGAAGGCAGGTGTCTTTGACATCTTTTGCAAAGACTGGAAGGCAGGAATGCATTGACAAAGGGTGGGGAAGAGGATACACAGAGTGAGACGAGGATTCAGGGTTCCCGCGTCCCGAGCTGAAGATTTTGATGATAGATTTCAGTCAGGTTAGGTCAGAGAATTAGATGATAAAGCAGCTGCTTTTAACTCTTTCTTCCCAAAGCTCTCTGCCTCCAGGGCACCTGTCCCTATTATTCCCCTCACACCAGCTTGTTCCTCCACTTCCTGACTTACACACTAGAGTGAGAGCTACTAGGTATCTAGTAACAGATCCTCTTTCTCCTTTACTCCCCAGGACCTCACAACTTGCGGGATTTGCAATGGCCACTCCAGACTCTACAGACAAAGTAAGTAAGTGTTAGTTGCTCAGTTGTGCCCAACTCTTTGCAAGCCCATGGACTGCAGCCCACCAGGCTCCTCTGTCCATAAGGTTTTCCAGGCAAGAATACTGGAGTGGGTTGCCATTTCCATCTCCAGGGGATCTTCCCCACCCAGGGATCGACCCCGGGTCTCCCGCATCGCAGGCAGATGCTTTACTGACTGAGCTGCTCGGTTTCGGGGATCAGTCAAATACAGGCTGGGTAAGGAAGGCCATCTGCTTCGGAGACAAACTTAGAAATATCAGTGGTGGCATTTGCAAAAACGCAGTGATCACACAGTAAGTGGGAGTTAGAAGCAATATTCCAATGAGGGCAATTTGTTTTCACTTTAGTGGGTTCCCAGACATGGAATCAGGAGGTCTGTGGGGTGCTGACACGTAACAGCACAGCTGCCTGTGTTAAATGCCCTCGTGTTCTTTTTTTCCTACCAGTAAGAGAAGGCAATGGCACCCCACTCCAGTACTTTTGCCTGGAAAATCCCATGGGTGGAGGACCCTGGTGGGCTGCAGTCCACGGGCTCACTAGGAGTCGGACACTACTGAGCGACTTCACTTTCACTTTTTACTTTCATGCATTGGAGAAGGAAACGGCAACCCACTCCAGTGTTGTTGCCTGGAGAATCCCAGGGACGGGGGAGCCTGGTGGGCTGCCGTCTATGGGGTCGCACAGAGTTGGACACAACTGAAGCGCCTTAGCAGCAACAGCAGCAGCAGCAGGAGCCTCAGCTTATCACAAGGTTATCGCATAAACCACTCATCCTAAATTGAGCCACACTTTCATTGTCACAGTTTTACAAAAGAAAAAATAAGAACTCTGCATCTTTACATAGTCCAGGTATTTCTTAGATGTGTTATTTCTTTCTTTTTGAAGTATAGTTGATTTATAATCTTGTGTTAAATTCAGGTGTACAACAAACTGACTCAGTCACACACATATATAAGAATATAGTTATATAAATATACACCTATATATCTGTATTCTTTTTTCACTTCTTTTCCATTAGTTTATTGCAAGATATTGAATATAGTTCCTATATTGTATGGTCAGACCTTGCTGTTCATCTATTTTAGGTATAGTAGTGTGTATACGTTAATACCATACTCCCAACTTATCCCTTCGCCACCCCTTCCTTTCTGATAAGTATAAGTTCATTTTCTGTGATTGCGAGTTTGGTTCTGTTTTGTAAATAAGTTCAATTTGCACTATTTTTTTAGATTCCACATATAAGAGGTATCATATAATATTTGCTTAGACATGCTATTTGAGAGTCTTACAGCAACTTCGAGGAAGTAACTCTTAATTCTCTTTTACAGATAAGACAACTGAAACTCAGAGAGATTGAAAACCACCCCCGAGTTGTACACACGGTAAACGGTAAAGCTAGAGTTTGAATCTGTGTGTGTGTTTTCTTTTCAGTTTAGCCTTGTGTTTATTTTCCGTGTTATCACGTATACCATTTTAGCAACTGACGGGATTACATTGCAGAAACAGACAACTGCATATTCCCGTACATATGTGTTTAATATTCTCAGCGTATGCCTAGGAAGGATGTGCACATTTTCAACTTTCTAATGATCAGTTTCTACAATCTTTCACCCTCTTTTTAGCTGTGTAATGAGAGTTTCTATTGTTCTATATTTCCCCCCAGTATTTGGCATTGTCAGCCTTTGCTTTTTTTCCAATCTGGCGGTCAGTTTTTTGAATTTGAGAATCCCTCTGTGCCTTTAAATTATGTGTAGACTCTTCTATGCCACTTCCCAAAGAAGAAATGGGACACTGGTTCTTTGCGACCTCACAGACTGTAGCCTACCAGGCTCCTCTGTCCATGGAATTCTCCAGGCAAGAATACTGGAGTGGGTTGTCTTTTCCTTCTCCAGGGGATCTTCCTGACCCTGGGATCAAACTCATGCCTCTCTCCATTGACAGGTGGTTTTTTTTTTTTTTTTTTTTTTTACCACTGAGCCACTGGTGAAGCCCCACCCAGTTACTAAGCCCTAATGCCAACACCAAACACCAGAACGCACCATCTTGGAGTTAACACCGGCAGAATTCCTGCCTCCAGTTAGCAAATGGCACGGGCACTGCAGCCATAACAGACTCTGGACAGAGAACGGGGTGGGTGTGATTACTATGCTTTCTCCCTTCTGTGGGGCAATGCTTCACCCAGACCCCAACTCGATCCCAGGAAATCCGCTAGAAGACGTTTGTATATTGCTATTAACTCACATTTCCCGGTCTGAGTCTATGAGAGTTTTCAGGACCACAAAGACCAGAGTTCCTGTCCACAAAACAGGCGACCGTCTGTCAGTGTGAGAGGGACGATGCCTCTGGTGCCGTCCAGACCCAGGCCTTGTTCATGAACACGGTGCTGGCCTTAGAATGCTGGGGACTGACCACAGGGCACATTTTCACAGCTCCTTCCAGAAATGAAATTTCTGGAAAAAAAAATCAGAAAGTCACCACTTCCCAAACTCAAAAACTGAATGATATTTTTGTTTTTGATTTGGAAGCATTCCCCATTGAGAAATAAGGTCCCAGATTCTAAAGAAAGGAATGAATTCTAATAGAGGGAAACCCCGGAGCCACATAGAGGAGTAAGGTCTCTTCTATGGACAAACAGAAGCGACTGAGATGAATTCCTTAGTTTAACTCTGGATTTTTTCTTTTTTTTTTTTCCTTGAAGTACAGGGACTTGATTGTAAAAGCTCATGAGGAAGCCCAGTATTAAACCTTAATCCTCCTAATGTCGATCTGAAAACAGGTTATCGACTTGTTTATATGCCCATGCTTAAAGGAAGGTGCCATTGATTCAAAAGGCTTGATTGAGCTCATTAGCACTGTTGACTCATTACTCAATGATCTTTCTCTCATGATGGCTCTTTCAATCCTGGAAAGAAATAGTTCACCCTTAAAAAAAGGAGTTAATGACTGCTAATGCCACTGAACTAAAACACTCCAATTAGCTTTCTGTGTTTAACTTGTCTTATTCCTATTTTGATGTTTCATTATACAAGAAATATATTTACCTAACACTTTTAAAATACAGAAATAAACACACAGAAATACTTGACTCTATCCCATTCCACTGGCTTCCACAGAAGTTGTAACTATCTTTGTTTTAGTGTGGTCATTCCAGACTGCTTTCTATATATTTATCTAGAAGTATTGTACTTGGCTTGTATTCTGAATATCTTTACCTATGGGACGTATTATTCTATAATTTACTTTCATATTCTTAACAACATCCCTTAGAAAAACTGAATTATTTTGTGTGATGATCATACAAATGGCTGTGTGATCATCTCCAGTATAGGTATAGTCTAGTTCATTTTTTGATCCCTCCAGTAATTAATAAACATTTATGTGGTGGCTAATATTTGCTACCATACTAACAATGCCACAGGAAATATTCTCAGATGCTTTTTTGTGTCAGAAGTTCCAAGATAATCTGACTATGAAACTTTAACTGTAGACTCTGTCCACAATACCTAAACTGAAGGGCAGGGGAGAGCGGTAACAGGCAAAACCTTATGCTACCTTTTGTTGAGTACTAATTGTTGACCAGGTACTACTTAAGTTCCTTACATGCATTAACTAAATAATCTTTAAAATGACCCTATAAGGTAGCTACTATTATTAGCCTTATTTTATATATGGGAAAACTAGGGCATAGGGGAATTAACTGCATCGCTAAAAGTCATAAAACGAGTAGGTAGAAGAAAGGAGTGGAACCCACGCAGAGACCTGGAATGTATACCAGGTTAGAACCATTACCCTGCACTGCCTCTCAGCACGACTCTATAAGGAATCAGTAAAGTGCTTAGAGAAAGGTCTTGTGTAACTTCAGTGTCAACAACTGTTTTCGGATGGAGGGGGTGGGGCAGTGTGGGGTTCCCTGTGGGCGTCCAAAGTGTCTGAGAAGCACAAGTCAGAAAGGAACAGGAAGGCTTGGTCAGCCTAGATGAATAAGACTTACAGAGAATAGTGAAGGAAATCAGACTCTTCAAGATATTCAGACGGATTCCAGTAACACAGATTCATTCTTTGCACATGTGTCCCTGGAAGGTACTTTAACAATGTGACATTCTAAGGATGAGATTCTGGACTGCATCCAGGAAAAAGAAAAGAACTAATCAAGAGGATGTAAGGTCAATCCTAGGAAGAAAAGCCAAAGAGGGTTGTTCAGTGGCTGCTTGTTATAACTGGGCGTGTGATCCTGTCCTCATACTATGGCGAAAACGAAGATGAACTTCTCTAAACACAGTTCCTCTAAGAATTTGCTTGTTGACTTATGATGGAGATCAGACCTGGGAACCAATCCTTGTGTGTGACACAGGGGTCACACAGACAGAATGACTGAGAGATACGATACGTTTATGAGACACCCACTGTGTGCAGACCCTGTCCAGGGACTCAGACTTCCTGCTCTGAGCTATGAAATCATGCGCTCTGATACATGGCTAGAAACCTTGATCCAGACATATACTCTGCACACTCCAAATCTCAAAGGTTTCTTAGCTCCAGCACCTCGTTTGGAAAAGAGAAGAAAAATGAAAAGCAATTGCTGTTTTCATGTAAGTGAAGAGTTTGGGGGGCCTTCCCTGGTGGCTCAGCGGTAAGAATCCGCCTGCCAACGCAGGACACAAGTTGTTCAATCCCCGGGTCGGGAAGATCCCCTGGAGGAGGAAAGGGCAGCCCACTCCAGTATTCTTACCTGGGAAATCCCATGGACAGAGGAGTCCGGCAGGCTACAGTCCACGGGGTCACAAAGAGTCGGATGCGACCTAGCAGCTAAACAACAACGACAAAGAGATTTTTAGACGTGGTCCATACGATGGAGGGCTAGTTAATCTAGAGAAATTTCAGGTGAACATACTGAGGAAATTTGTGTTAGGGGAAAAGCACTTTAGGGAGAGAATTCTCATTCTCAGAGAGTGTGCATTGTTAAGGCTAACGTTTATATGGCTTTCTCCAGAAAACGTGTATTCCTTGTAAAAATACTGAAATACATCCAGATGGCTTTATACGTAGCTGTTGTCCTGGGTCCCCCGATTACCTTGCCATACCCCAGCTACCCTGGCTGTACCCCTGGCTAACCCCCATTATTCAACAACAAATGGTTATAGCACTTGACCGTTCTGGAATCCTTCTTCAGCGAGATGGCCACGGCCCACTCTGATTGGTTGATGTCCATATTATCAACCAATCGTTATCATTTTGGATATAATTCCTGTTCGTAACCATCTGACCTTAGATATTCAGGCCAAAGGCTGTATCGCAGTCTCCCTTGAGGTCTCCTTCATCCTCTTCATCTCCATAAACATTATCTTCTACCCGGCAGGGATTTGTGCCTGAATTTCTATCAGGTGATGAATTCCAGCCAGAGAAGTTGCTCTTTTAAAAGCCTTAAAAAACGTTTTTTTATTAAAGTATAACTGCTTTACAATATTGTTAGTTTCTGCTGCACAGCAAGGTGAACCAGCTATACATACATGTATATTCCCTCTTTCTAGGATTTCCTTCCCTTTTAGGTCCCCACAGAGCCCTAAGTAGAGTCCCCTGTGCTATGCTGCAGGTTCTCCTTAGGTATCCATTTTATCAGTTCAGCTCAGTTCAGTCGCTCAGTTGTGTCCAACTCTTTGCAACCCCATGGCCTGCAGCACACCAGGCCTCCCTGTCCATCACCAACTCCCGGAGTTCACTCAAACTCATGTCCATTGAGTCGGTGATGCCATCCAACCATCTCATCCTCTGTCATCTCCTTCTCCCAGCTTCAATCTTTCCCAGCATCGGGGTCTTTTCAAATGAGTCAGTTCTTTGCATCAGGTGGCCAAAGTATTGGAGTTTCAGCTTCAACATCAGCCCTTCCAATGAACACCCAGGACTGATCTCCTTTAGGATGGACTGGTTGGATATCAATAGTATCCAACCAGTCCCAATCTGCCAAATTCCTCTCCACCCTCCCCTTCTCCCCTTGGTGTCCAATTTGTTCTCTACAAACAGGGTTTTGCATGACCATTTTGGGCTTCTTTCCATTTCTATCAGCATGCCTAATGAATAGTCAGCATTTGGCTCCTATTCTTAGGAGTCTTAAACTTAGGTTAATAGAGTCATATATCAAAGTGATTGGGCTTCCCTTGTGGCTCAGCTGGTAAAGAATCCGCCTGTAACATGGGAGACCTGGGTTTGATCCATGGTTCGGGAAGATCGCCTGGAGAAGGGAAAGGGTACCTACTCCAGTATTCTGCCCTAGAGAATTCCATGGACTGTATAGTCTATGGGGTTTCAAAGAGTCAGACGCACCCAAGAGACTAATGAAGCCCAGAAGAAGCAGTCACTTAAGTCTTGAACTATTACGATTGCCATGTGAAGTATATGATAAATTGTCAAGCTGATGGATAAAGGCAACAGGAGCTAGCCCAGCAAACATGGATGCGCATCTTAGCACCTACCATAAGTACCAAACGCCACATGATCAGACTCTCAATCTTTATTTCCTGTCATCCAGAATTAAGTAGAAAGGAAAGAGTAGCAATGACATCTGGATTTCTAAACAAATATTCAACTAATGATGGTTTTCCTCATTAAACCACATCCCTTATATAGGGATATGAGGAAGAAAAGAACAGATTAGTCTAACTAGGCGGCCTGACCAGAAGCAGCCAGTGTGATCCCATTGGGGTTAATTTGTTCATCTGTCTTTCCTCTAAGGCCGGGAATCTTTTCTGTAACTCATAAAAGATAAATATTCCCAAAGAGATTGTGGAGGAGAAAGGCACGTTGGCTCAATGGAGCAAATATTTTTTAACCATCTTGCAGCTAGGGCTTCTGGAGACTTCCAGAGCATCCACTGCTGTGCGTTCGTGCATTCCTGCAAACGCACAGCCTAGGGTCAGAGTCCATGTATGTTTGTTGAGGTTAGGAACAAGCAGTGGAAACAAATGCCTATAAACTCAGATTTTTGGCAAGCTTGCTGTTTCTCACACAGGGAAAAACAACGGTTCCGAATTTTAAGTGCATTCCTATGCCCACATCCCTGTTTATTTACAATGATTTTCAGCTATAAATTTCAGCTCTAAATATAATTTATAATGCATGCGTGCTGAGACACTTCAGTCATGTCCAACTCTGTGTGACCCTATGAACTATAGCCCACCCCAGGCTCCTCTGTCCATGGGATTCTCCAGGCCAGTATACTGGAGTGGGTTGCCATGCCCTCCTCCAGGGGATCTTCCTGACCCAGGGACTGAACCCATGTCTCTTCTTTCTCTTGAACTGGCAGGTGGGTTCTCTACCACTACCACCACCTGGGGAGTCCATGGTATTTACAACGGGTCGGGTATTTTGCCTCTCGTGCAACAGTCTCCATCTCGACCCCACCCTCTTTCACAAGAAGAGCGAAATAGAGGAACTAAAGGACTTTATCGAAGTGAAGACAGAAGTACATAAAACAGAGATTTGAACGCCTGTTCAGCTACACAGCAGGGAACTTGGCACTTCAGGGTTTGGTTCTCTGTGTCTCTGCTGCGCCTGGTAGAAACTATCCTTTTTTGCAGCAACTTGTGTCTTCTGCTTTCTGAAGCTGGTGGGTCCTTTCTGTGACATCAGAGCTTACCCATAATCTCCCAGAATCCTCAGCCACGTTCACACAGAGCTCTTTAATTCTGTCACCCTCCAACCTTCTGCAGACAGTACATGGTCAAGAATTGCTTCAGTAGAATATGAGAGTAACAAACTCATGGTTGTTATAGTTCTTGAATTTAACCTTGACTTCAAATTATATACTATTACTCGGGAGACCTTCCCAAATTATAGGACCTATTTCTTCCTCTGGAGCAGTATGATAGAACCATTTTTGATTGAGAGTCGAGGCAGCTCAGAGGGTGCCGGCTGTCTGCATTAGTTTAAAGTTGCATTCGTGCGAGCTAAGTCGCTTCAGTCATGTCTGTCTCTGTACAACCCCATGGACTGTAGCCTGCCAGGCTCCTCTGTCCATGGGGTTCTCCAGGCAAGAATACTGGGGTGGGTTTCCATGCCCTCCTCCAGGGGATCTTCCTGACCCAGGGATTGAAACCGTGTCTCTTATGTCTCCTGCATTGGCAGGTGGGTTCTTTACCACTGAGTTGCCTGGGAAGCCCATGGATAGAATGTGCTGATGCACGCAGATTTTTTTATAGTCTGAGCCACCAGGGAAGCCCCAAGAATACTGAAGTGGGTAGCCAATCTCTTCTCCAGGAGGTCTTCCCAACCCAGGGACCAAACTCGGATCTCCTGCATTACAGGCAGATTCTTTACCACTGAGTCACAAGGGAAGCCCAATGTTAGCTGTATCACTCTCTCTGGTCAATAACATGCAAGTAACAAAAGATATATTAATAAGTCTGTGGTCAGTGATATGTTAACCAGGCAAATCAAGATCCCGTTTTCTGGAGACCCGTGAGCCTAGAGAAAGATGTCAACCCTCCTTCCCCACTTCCACCCACCTATGCTGTCTGCTTAAGGAGGTGAGGAAAGGAACTTCCATAACCCCTGAACTCAGAATACATCTCTTTCCTGGGTCAATGCAAAAAAGGGAAACAGCATGAATCCCTCCTTTTGTTTCATTCCAACAACAGGAGTCTTTCATGCATGTATCAAGGCCCATTCTTGTTTGGTAAAGAACCTGCCTATAATACAGGAGACCTGATTCAATCCCTGGGTCAGGACGATCCCCTGGAGAAGGGAATGGCAACGCACTCCAGTATTCATGCCTGGAGAATAATCCTATGGACAGAGGAGCCTGGCGGGCTACAATCCATGGGATCACAAAGAGTCGGACACTACTAAACCACCACCACACCACATTTGCCAGTTAAATGTTTTTCGAAATGTGGCGATTACAAATGTTGAATAAAAGGAACCTATTGGTCTATGTTTGAAATCTTTTTTTTCCAATTAATTAATTTTAATTGGAGGATAATTATTTTACAATATATACTTTTGACATCTGAAAAAGTAAAATAAAAAAATCCCTGCACCAATTGTGTTTGATCCAATTAGCATATCCACTGAGAGCTGAGCAAACTGCTTCAAGTCACCAGGACATTGGAGATTGTTGTTTCCAAGATTAGTGATCCCCCGGTTAAGCTCTCTCAAGTTCCTTCCAGGTCTATTTAAGAATCTGTAACTCTATCCCAGTATCCTGCTTGTAAGCCAGGACTTTGAGCTCATAGATGAAGGACAAAAATAATCTCTGTAGAGGGTATGCCATCGGTAACACTCAGCTCCGGAAAGACAAAGGTTCTTCCCCTTGGAAGCTGAGCGGCATTGGTAAGGTCTCCATGTACATTCACTGATAAAAATGAGGGTGAGAGGAGTCTAAAATAAGCCTTAGGGATGGCTTCCTGGTTCTGTTTCCCAGTGACAGTCTGGGCTTTTTGAAATCGTTCACTATAGTTCAGATATTGTTTTTGTCTGAGCACAGAATTGGAAATATGAAATAATGGTCTAAAACTTCTTCCATCCTTGTGGCTTATTTTTCTCCAATATTGCTTTTTTATTTTTCTCCTTATCATTAAGAAAATAAAATATTGCTGCCATTTCAGTTCAGTTCAGTCACTCAGTCGTGTCTGACTCTTTGCGACCCCATGGACTGCAGCACGCCAGGCCTCCCTGTGCATCACCAACTGCCAGAGTCCACTCAAACCCATGTCCATTGAGTCGGTGATGCCATCCAACCATCTTATCCTCTGTCGTCCCTTTCCCTTCCTCCCCTCAATCTTTCCCAGCATCAGGGTCTTTTCTAATGAGTCAGCTCTTCACATCAGGTGGCCAAAGTATTGAAGTTTCAGCTTCAACATCAGCCCTTCCAATGAACACCCAGGATTGATCTCCTTTAAGATGGACTGGTGGGATCTCCTTGCAGTCCAAGGGACTCTCAAGAGTCTTCTCCAACACCACAGTTCAAAAGCATCAATTCTTCTGCCCTCAGCTTTCTTTATAGTCCAACTCTCATATCCATACATTATTACTGGAAAAACTATAGCTTTGACTAGACGGACTTTTGTTGACAAAGTAATGTCTCTGCTTTTGAATATGCTGTCTAGGTTGGTCATAACTTTCCTTCCAAGGAGTAAGTGCCTTTTAATTTCATGGCTGCAATCACCATCTGCAGTGATTTTGGAGACCCCCAAAATAAAGTCAGCCACTGTTTTCACTGTTTCCCCATCTATTTGCCATGAAGTGATGGGACCAGATGCCATGATCTTAGTTTTCTGAACATTGAGCTTTAAGCCAACTTTTTCACTCTCCTCTTTTACTTTCACTTCATTGTAATTGCTTCAAGACAAACAGGCTCTCAGACATTGTCATTGGAGTCTGACAGCTATTTTTTAATTAGTCATTAACTTTTTAATTTTTTTATTAAAATTTTGTTGCTTTACAATCTTGTGTTAGTTTCTGCTGTACAAATACTTGAATTTGCTGTGCTCAGTCGCTCAGTCGTGTTAGGCTGTTTCCAACCCCATGGGCTGTAGCCCACCAGGCTCCTCTGTCCATGGGATTTCCCAGGCAAGGATACTGGAGTGGGTTTCCTTCTCTGGGGATCTTCCCAACCCAGGGATTGAACCCAGGTCTTCTGTGTCTCCTACACTGGGAGACAGATTCTTAATTACTGTGCCACGTGGGAAGTCCCCATACTGAATCCACTATATGTGAATACACACACACACACACACACACACACACACACACACATATATCTCCCCTCCCCCTTAAGCCTCTCTCCCCGCACCCCCATCCCACCGCTCTAGGTCATCACAGAGAACCAAGCAGAGCTCCCTGTGCTATACAATAGCCTTCCATTAACTGTCTATTTTATACTAGGTAGTGTGTATATTTGACAGCTATTTTAAATCATTCACTCTTTCCGAGGGGAATTCGAGAACTGAGCTTCTATTGGGTGGGTGGCTAGTGTAGCTAATAAAAGATGATTCCTCAGAAAAGGACGAGGTCCCGCCCTATTCATGCACTCTCAGAAAGCCCTCAAGGATCCCTGGGCCTGTGAAAAGGGGAAGAGAGCTCTGGGGCTGAGCTATCCCAGTAGCGGAAGGGGAGAAGCTGGGTTCTCAGGCTGCAGGGAGCCTCAGCGCCGCTGCTTCGTTCAGAGTCCGCGTGCTCCTCCTCCCCGCACCCTCCCCGTCTCCCTTTCCTTCTGTGAGACAAAGCCTAGAGCTAAAGGAGTGATCCGAGACTCAGAAAGAGACTTGAAAGCATCCACGTCATAAAGGCGATGCCTTCTCCGGAGCTGGCGATCTTTTTCCGAGTGGAACAGGTCTTTTCATGCTTTCAGAACAAGTCTCCCACTTCTAAGAGGCAGCCGCGACCTTCGAGCCTGAGACCGACAGTGCCCGTTCAAGGCTGTGCCCATGCTTGTCTCCTGCCCGGTCTGACTGACTGGGCCCCAGGATGGGACACGCTGGGGGCAGAGCCGGGCTGAGAACCCAGATTCCTGGGCAAGAGAAGCGCAGCTCCTTCTGGGTGACCGGCCGCTACGTGTGCATCGAAGCCCAGCTTAATCCTTAGGGGAACTCTCTGTACCCCTGAGAACAAACCTCATGAAATGGAGATCCATCAGTCCGTCCCCTGCAAAGCAGTCCCGATGTCCTGCATAGAATCTAATGCTGCGCTGTGCTTAGTCGCTCAGTCGTGTCCGAGTCTTTGCAACCCCTTGGACTGTAGCCCGCCAGGCCCCTCTGTCCACGGGATTCTCCAGGCAGGGACACTGGCGTGGGTTGCCGCGTCCTTCTCAGGGGATCTTTCCCACCCAGGGATCAAAACAGTAGAATCTAATGCTCCCCTTCAGTTTCAAGAAGCACGATGTGAAGTACTAAGCCCACCCCTTTATCGACTGTGCTGCCCTGTGAGTATTTGCTAGATTCCAGGACCTCAGCTACTGCTCAGATCCCCCACTTCTGCTTGAGACTCTCAGCACCTCTGATTCCTTCCATGCCAATTGTTTTAATAAATGGGAATTAAATAAACTGAACTTGGAAGATGCTAGGGTCTTTGGAAGTCCCTGTGAGACTTCTGCACAGCCCACCTGGAGATGAATGGTCCTGAGCAGGGGGCAGTTCCAGTCCAGCCCACCTGCTGTTTTTCTGTGTTTCATAAGCAAGGAATGTGTTTACACTTTTCTTTATTTAAAAACTTTTGCAATGTTGTGTTGGTTTCTGCCATACACAATGCAAATCAGCCATAATTGTCCATCTATCCCTTCCCTCTTGAGCCCCCTCCCTCTCCCCACCGCCCACCCCTCTAGGTCATCGCAGGCACCAGACTGGCTCCCAGAGTGCCCAGTAGCTGCTCAACAGCCCTCCATCTCACACTCTCTCTCTTTCCCCCTGCGTCCACAATCCATTCTCAACATCTGCATCTCCATTCCTTCCCTGCAAAGAGGTTCAGCAATAATACTGTTTAAATTATTTTTTAAGATCAAAAGACCGATGTTTCCTCATATGTGCAAATTATATAAAATTCAAATATCAAATGTAAAATTGATTGGAACACAGCCCTGTTCACTTGTTGAGAGATCATCTAGGACTTCTTTGCTGCAAGGACAGAGTTGAGAAGCTGGGATGGGGACCCCCGGGCCTACAAGGCCTAAAACACTTGTTGGCTTGCCCTTTATGGGGGCTTCCCTCGTAGCTCAGTTGGTAAAGAATCCGCCTGCAATGCAGGAGACACGGGTTTGATTCCTGGGTCGGGAAGATCCCCTGGAGAAGGAAATGGCAGTCCACTCCAGTATTCTGGCCTGGAGAATTCCATGGACAGAGGAGCCTGGCGGACTACATTTGCCAGCCACCAGTTTAGAGTTTCACCTTTTTTTAGTCCTCTAAATTTTATATCTCTCAAAAACAAGGGAGTTAAAAATTGGTAGGATTCATGAAATTTAAAGTCATAACTTGAAGACTTTCCTGGCATTCCAGGGGCTAAGACCCCATGCTTCCAAAGCAGGGGCCCTGAGTTCAATCCCTGGTCAGGGAACCAAGATCCCTCACACCACATGGTGAGGCCAGAAAAACAAAACAAAATTAATTAGTTAAATAATATTAGTAATAAAGAAGCCATAACAATTTCCATTCACATTCAAGGGGAGAGGAGAGCCTGAGGGTACAAGTTCAAAGGAAGAGGATAGCTGGGGGTAGTGATCGTAAAAACTACACAACATAAAATTATCAATTTCTTTTTTCTGTTTTTGTGAATTAACCAGGGATGTCCTTGATAAATAAGAGCTATGCAAATGTGTAACTTGTAAGAGAAGGTCTGAAGAGAACTATTCATGTTTATTTCTTCTTTGATCAGTTAAAATCTTTTTATAAAGTTTAATATGTGCTCCGTCCCTCAGTCTTGTCCACCTCTTTGCAACCTTTGGACTGTAGCTCCTCTGTCCATGGGATTCTCCAGGCAAGAAGGCTGGAGTGGGTTGCCATTTCCTTCTCTGGGGGATCTTCCTGACCCAGGGATCAAACCCACTTCTCTGGTGTCTCCTGTATCGCAGGCGGATTCTTTACCTGCTGAGCCATCCGGGAAGCTAAAATCCTGTTTTATAGTGTTAACTTCTCCCTGGCTGACTAGTTTCCCTTCCGTGGTTCTCTCATCACACCATCGTACTTCCTTCTCTCCCAGCTTTTAGACTCATTGGCCACCTCCTGCTGGCATCTCTGGTTGCCTCACTAGAGCCTCAGCTCCTCAAGGTCAGAGACTTCAATTCAATTACTGCAAATCTGCCTGGCACAAAACAGATATTCAATAAATACCTGCTAAGTGTGTAAATGATTGAAAAAATAAATTATTTTCCCCTTTGATCCAACCCTAATAATTGCCTAATAGGACGTAAAGATAATTTATTTATATATTTATGTATTCTTCATGCAAACTCCTATACTCAAATTCTTTCCCCAAATATTGCATCTTTAAATCCTAGAGCTTACAGAGGTTGCTCAGGGTCAGAATTTCAAACCAGTGTTTTTAATTTAAATTCCTTATTATTTTTTTTTTTCTCCTAGCCTAGAGTTTCAAACCGATGTCTGACCTTGTCTTTGAAATGTTGACCAACTGATCTTGATTCCAAGGACCTTGATTCTAAGCCACATGTTCCCCTCTAAAATGCGGTATAAGGAAGTGAGGAGCTTAGGGCATCCAGCCAAAGAGTTCTTTGATGCAGGTGGGAGGTGGGAAGATGGACACACTTGTGTTTTCTTAGAGTAGAATCCAGAATGTTCTGAAATGTACTAAAAATAAATTTATTTTAGGAGCCCCTCTGCTGGGAATGCTGATTTTTTGAAAGAAGTTGAGAGAGAATGTTTTGGTGAACTTGTATACCGTACCATAAATATTTTTGCTAAAATTATAGAATTGTCTGTTTCCTTTCAAATTGCATCAGGACCCCAGCAAGAACGATGAGTTTTTAATGTGGAAATTTCATGTGCACGTTTCAGCTTCTTCCTTTTTCTTCTTCGGCTTTGCCAAGTCTCACTGTATGTTTAGTAAAGATTGATTTATTGGTGCTTTTTTGGCCTATCTGTTGCGTTATGCAATCCCTCACCAAATTCAGAGACATGACCATCCATTTGTAAATTCGTTTAGTTGCAGCCAAAAAGAGGTTTATTAGTATTCAGACTGATTTATTTGCTGTGCAGAATGGTTTTTGCATCGCTAAAGCCCGATCCTTCTCTTTTCCTCCATTTCTTCTTTAAAATTAGAAAAAAAGAAAGATATTAATGAGACACAGTGCAACTTGTCCTTTAGTCTCTCTGATCTGCTTCTGTCTGGAAATTGCAAAATGATAGAAATTGTTCCTTGGAATGGCCTGAGAGAGGGAGGTCTGGAAGCTTGATTTTCCCCCCACAATACAATGGCAGTAACCAGGCAGAAAAGGGAACCCAACAGGATGATCTGTGAGAGCAGATGTGCTCCTCTTGGGTAACTGTAAATAGCAGGGGAAGGTGACGAAAGCACTGATGCTTTGATGCTTTCACGTGGACGGCGCTGTGATCAGGGTCCCTGGGCCTGGCCTCCACGCTGCGGTTCACCCTCTGCAGACAGACTCCAGCTGTGGTTTCCATCTCCCTGCGTGTAATTGACATGAGGGCTTGCTGGGTCAATGTCCCAATCATTTCTCCAGTATCTCTTTCTCTCTGGGCGTTGCCAAGAATGGAATCCAGCTCAGCACATAGTGAGTGAGCTCCAAGTTCTCATCAAACACAATTCCTACTTGTTTGCAAGCTGATACATTTTGAAAGGGGCATCTCCCGTTCACTCTGATTTCCTGAGATGACTGTTCAGTTGCACATGTCTTTGCTTTGCATCAGAACAGCTTGAGCTGTATTCATCACCCTGCATATCAGCTCATGTTCAATAGCACATGTTGAGTGAGTGACTCAGGAACCTCCTGATGTTGATGGAAAAGGAGCTTGAAGTTACTAACCCATGAGAATTAGGTAAGGTGCCATTATTGATGACTGTTATGAGCTGAAATCCTCCCCCAACTCTGCAAACCCTTATATTGAAGTCTTAACCCTCTGAATGTGACTGTCCTTGAACATAGGATCTTTAAAGAAGTAATCTTTGCCAACAAAGATCTGTGTCGTCGGAGTTGTGGTTTTTTTCAGTAGTCATGAATGGGTGTGGGAGTTGGACCATAAAGATCACTGAGTGCCAAAGAATTGATGCCTTTGAACTGTGGTGCTGGAGAAGATTCTTGAGAGTTCCCTGAATTGCAAGAAGATCAAACCAGTCAATCCCAAAGGAAATCAACTCTGAATATTCATTGGAAGGACTGATGCTGAAGCTGAACTCCAATGCTTTGGCCATCTGACACACTGGAAAAGACCCTGATTCTGGGAAAGACTGAGGACAAAAGGAGAATGGGGGTGGCAGAGGATGAGATTGTTGGATAGTATCACAGATTCAATTCAGCAAATTCTGGGAGAGAGTGGAGGACAGGGGAGCCTAGCGTTCTGCAAAAGACTGAGGACAAAAGGAGAATGGGGGTGGCAGAGGATGAGATGGTTGGATAGTATCACAGATTCAATTCAGCAAACTCTGGGAGAGAGTGGAGGACAGGGGAGCCTGGCGTTCTGCAGTCCATTGGGATGGCAGAGTCAGACATGAACTAGTGACTCGATAACAAGAACAACAAAGAAGTAATTGAGGTTCAGTAAGATCACTGGGGTGGACCCTGCTCCAATATGACTGGTGTCATTAGAAGAAGGGACTAGGACACAGAAACCACAAACCAAGCGATCTGCAGGCCACGGAGACAAACCTCCGAGGAGACCAGCCCCGCTGACACCTCGGTCTCAGACCTCTGGCCTCCAGAATTGTGTGACAGCGAATTTCTATCCTTAAACCACCCACTCCATAGTGATTTGTTATAGCATCACTGACAACCTCATGCAGGGAGTCAGCCTTCCAGTGAAGCTGCCCTCTTCAGGCAAAATGACTCTTTCTGGAGCTCAAGTTAGACCCCATGTACACGCGGCTTCACGCTTCCTGCTGTGTGATTTATTTGTACAAGTGACTTGCGTTAGCCCACACACTCTCCCTTGACTTCCTGTTGTTTATCCTGGCAGCAGGACTATATACTGCTCTTCTACGACTGTAAGAAGGCATTCAGAGAAGATCTAGAAGATAATTTTCTTTGAAGAGATTATGTTGACGATAATAAGAATAATTAAGGTGTAAAAGAACCATTGGTCTTCCCAAGTGGCTCAGTGGTAAAGAATCCACCTGCCAATGCAGGAGACTCAGGAGACACAGGTTTGATCCCTGGACCAAGAAGATCCCTTCAAGGGGGAAATACCAATCCACTCCAGTATTCTTTCCTGGAGAATCCCAAGGGCAGAGAAGCACTGTGCTCTATAGTCCGTAAGGTAAAAAGAGTCCTACACGACTGAGCACACATACACACACATGTAAAAGAACCACTGTTTTGGTACCTACATGGATGGAGCTAATCACATGACCTAAGAGTCCTTTAAATATGGCACATTGATACAGTAGAAAAAGCATTCTAGTTTAGAAATTGGACAGTGACATTCCTTAAAGATTTTGAAGGGCTAGACAAACACAGTCTGATCTTCAGGATAACCTTGGAATGTAAGCGGAACCGTAGCATCTTGCCATTTTTCAGCTAAAGAGACAAAGGCTGAAAGATTTTAAGAGATGTGTTAACCAAGTCTTTGAACCTCAAACTCAGATCTTCGGATTTGAAAGTCTCTACATTTTCTGTCCCTCCACACTGACCCTGTAGATTTCTACACTCAATGAGGAAATGAAAAAAAAAAAAAAAAAAGGCCATGTAGCCTATGTCTTTTACACAGAAAATGGTCAGAAACTGCTATTGTTATTGTAGGAAAAACCTCAATAGTAAAAAGCAAGGTATATGTGAAGGATTTTCAGTTTTAGTTCCTTTCTCACTTTATAAGGGATCTTAACTCAAATATGTCTCTTGTTACTGTTAAAAAAATCATCAAAAATTATTCTATTTTATTAAAATATACAACAGACATGTGTAATTTGTATTCAGTTCAGTTGCTCAGTCATGTCCAACTCTTTGTGACCCCTTGGACTGCAGCACACCAGGCTTCCCTGTCCATCACCAACTCCTAGAGTTTACTTAAACTCATGTCCATCAAGTCAATGATGCCATCCACCCATGTCATCCTTTGTCGTCCCCTTCTCCTCCCGCCTTCAATCTTTCCCAGCATCAGCGTCTTTTCCAGTGAGTCAGTTCTTCGCATCAGGTGGCCAAAGTAAAGGAGCTTCAGCTTCAGCATCAGCCCTTCCATCATTGCCAAATTCAGACTTTAATTGAAGAAAGTAGAGAAAAACCACTAGACCATTCAGGTATGACCTAAATCAAATCCCTTACAATTATACAGTGGAAGTAATTTGTATTGAGTTGACCAAAAAGTTTGCTTGGGTTTTTCCATGCAATTGTGTGGGGAAAAAACTGAATGAACTTTTTGGCCAACCCAATATTTTCTTTATCAGTTATAATATGGTTTCATTTTAAAATTTTCAGAGTAGGATAGGCCATTATGGAAAATATGAGATGGTTTGACACTATTGTAACCTGGAATTTTACCTGAAATTAGCCACTTTGATTTAAGATAACCAGCAAATACTCTGCAACCGCTTGGTAGTCAGTGAAATCTGGAAAGATTAAAATTCTTGTTTAATAGGAATGTACTGAGAACTTCAGTTGCTCAGTAGTGTCTGACTCTTTGCAACCCTCTTTGCAAGAGGGCAGGTGGTAGAAACAAACTCACAGAAAATGAATGGATGGCAGCCAGGGGGAAGGATGGGAGGAAGGGACAGTTAGGGAGTTTGGAATGGACATGTGTACATGTTCAGTTCGGTCACTCACTCATGTCCGACTCTTTGCAACCCCATGGACTCCAGCACGCCAGGCCTCCCTGTCCATCACCAAATCCTGGAGCTTGCTTAGACTCATGTTCATCGAGTTGGTGATGCCATCCAACCATCTCGTCATCTGTCGTCCCCTTCTCCTCCTGCCTTCAATTTTTCACAGCATCAGGGTCTTTTCCCATGAGTCAGCTCTTCACACCAGGTGGCCAAAGTACTGGAGTTTCAGCTTCAGCATCAGTCCTTCCAATGAACATTCAGGACTGATTTCCTTTAGGATGGACTGGTTGGATCTCCTTGCAGTCCAAGGGACTCTCAAGAGTCTTCTCCAGCACCAAATTTTCTTTCTTAATAGAGAACTTATTTTGTGCCTGACCCTATAACAGGCAACAGAAACTGTATAACAAAAATAATATTTGAGGAAGTAGTATGTGGAGCAATGAGAAAATACGTATGGGAGGAAGAGATAAGGAGAATTCATTACAAGGCCTTGTGTTGCTCAGGTTTGATTTTAATATGATCATAATAACAATTTATTGAATGAAGTAATTTTTATAGAAAGCACAGAGTTTGGTCATATTTTAAAACTCACTCTGACAATTTCTGTCTTTCAGTTGGTATATTTAGACTTTTATATGTAATGCAATCGCTCATATCCCTAGAATTAGGTCTTAAAATTTTTGTTTATTTTTTGCCCTCTGTTTCCTCGCATCCTATGATTCGCCATTTCTTATTTTCTATTTGATTATTTGAACATATTCTTTTTTTTGTATTCCTTTTTAACTTATCTATTGAGATTCTGATTATGCCTTTTTTGTAGAGTTATTTTAGTGGTGATTCTATGAATTAACATATACGTTTAGTCTTTGTCACTCTACTTATACGCAAAACTTTACCACTTCACACTGAAACTAGAAACTTCGCTGATGTAAAGTTCTTTTTATTCTCTACTTTTTGTGCTGTGTTGTCAGATGTTGGCCCTGCATACTTGAAAATCCTCATTAAGTATTGTTATAATTTGCTTTCAACTATTAAGCCTGTTTTCAAGAATTCCAGATAAAAATAGTTCATTATTTTTACCCAAACATTTACTATTTCTGTTGCTCTTCCTTGGTTCTCTATGTTTCAGATTTCTGTCTGGTATCATTTCTCTTCTGTCTAAAAGATGTAATTTAGCAATTATTTTACTGCAAATCTACTGGCAAAAGAAAAAATCTTTTAGTTATCCTTTATCTGAGAATATCTTTGTTTCAATTTCATTGTTGAATAATTCTTCTACTGAATATAGATTCTGGGTTGGTGATCATTTTCTGTCATCATTTAGAGAAGTGATGCTGTTTCTTTCTGATCATTACAGTGTCTAAGGAGAAATCATTATTCCCTATAAAAGTGAATTTATTTTTGCTCTGAATTCTGTCAAGATTTTGCTCTTGCCAGTAGTTTTCAGCATCTGGATTATGGTGGCCCTGGTTATGAGTTTGAGTTTGTTCTTTTGGAGGGTCACTCAAGTTTCTTGGGACCCTGGGCTTATTCTTTTGCCAAATTTAGAAATTTTCAACTATTAAACCTTCAAATAATGTGTTGATAAGAAAAAAATTAGCATAGGCGCATTAGAAGCAAAATTCTAATTTTGCTTAAAAGAATCCAAGATTTCATTCTAAGTCAACAACATCCTGATTAGAAAGCAGCACTGCGTGGTGCAGAGTCTGAAGACTGTTTAATTGTACGCCCTTGGTCTTGTTTTTCTCTGGGACTTATCTTACTCATTTGTAAATCCGGGGTGTTGGATTCAAATAGAATTCCCTAGTCTTTGGCTAATAGATTTCTAGAGGATTTATGTGTGGATTTCAGTTAGGGAGGGCTTCCCTGGTGGCTCATATGGTAAAGAATCTGCCTGCACTGTGGGAGACCCAGGCTGGATCCCTGGGTTGGGAAGATCCCCTGGAGAAGGGAAAGGCTGCCCACTCCAGTATTCTTGCCTGGAGAACTCCATGGACAGAGGAGCCTGGCAGGCTGCGCCCACGGGGTCATGAAGAGTCAGACACGACTGAGCAACTCACGCTTTCTCTCTTTTTCTATCAGAGAGCTGCTGATATTCCTGGGTATGTGTCTATGACTCCCAATGGTTGATAACCACGGAAATGACTCAGCACTTTCACATCCATTGTTCTGTGAGTTAATCTAAGATGAGAAATCAACTGTTTCACAAAGTCATCCAAAAATAAGAATTAGGGCAGAATATTATTGATGAAACTGCATTTAAGGAATAAGATTGTGGGAGTAATAACAAGCCAAGCAGGATGCAAGGAGGACAAAATCAGGTGATGGTTATAAAATATCTTCTTGTGAACATTTCCTTTGGATATTTATGATGATTTTGCAGAAAGATCCTGTAATACATGGTTAGTGTATAAGTGACTCAGGCACAGACAAGAGACCATTTCCACAGATATCTAATTTTTTTTTGCTGAGTGAATAGTAAGTAAAAGTGTTGAAATGATCACATCTGCTAAAGTATCTAGGTGCAAGCACAGAAAATAAGAGTGGATGTAATTGTGGGGGTCACCAAGCAACCCACAAGGAGAGCACAGCTAGTTCAATGGCCCAGGAAGGGAAGAGAAATATCGAGTAGAAGCAAGGCCGTGTGACCATGATGGGCAGTGTGAAAATTCATATAAAATGGGATCAGAGGCAGATTAATGGATAAAGAAGATGACGTATAAATATATACACGCTGGAATATTACTCAGCCATAAAAAAGAATGAAATAATGCCATTGGCAGTAACATGGATGGATCTAGAGATGATCGTACTACGCGAAGTGAGATAAGAGAAAGACAGATGCTTGGTGTCACTTACACATGGAATCTCAAGTGACAGTGGCCGTTGCTCAGGCGTGTCTGACTCTGCAGTCCCAAAGACTAGAGTCCTCCCAGGCTCCTCTGTCCATGGGATTCTCCAGGCAAGAGTACTCAAGTGGGTTGCCGTTCCCTTCTCAAGGGAATCTTCCCGACTCAGGGATCGAACCCAGGTCTCCTGCCTCGGAGGCGGATTCCTTACCATCTGAGCCACCAGGGAAGCCCATGGAATCTAAAATACGGCACAGATGAACTCATGAACTAGGAACAGACCCCCAGGCGCAGAGAGCAGACGTAGGGTTGCCAAAGGGGAAGAGGGTGGGGGAGGGGGAGAGAGGGAGGTCAGTTAAGAGATGCAGACTGCTATGTACAGATCTGGGCTTCTAAGTGGCGTGGACCCCGTGTTCTCCCCTGGTATTCACAGGTCCCTAGCAGTTTTGCGAATGAGTTTCCTGGGGTTGGTGACCCTTCCTGGTTGAATTCCATGCCTTCTCTCAAATCTCCCTCATGCCTACCCTATGCTTTACGAAGAACGTGGTTTTGCCGTTCCCAGAGGACACCAAACATGTCCTGACCTTAAGCACGTTATTTGTAATGTTCCTAATGCTGGAAATATCTCATCCTCACAAACCATCCATCACCCTGAGACTAGTAATTATCTACCTTTTAGTCTCCTCTGTGAAGTCAATTAAAATTAAGTAACTTTGGTTTAAAGTTAAAATTAACATGCGTTTCAAAACATAAAATGACATGGAGACAATGGTATCAGATAAGTGTGCATACAATAAGCAAAATAATTAAATGGGTTTTAGTGTATCAATACTGAAAAAAAAGGAGGGGGGTAGTCTCTCTAACTGCCTTGTTGTTCCAGAACATGAAAGATAAGTGAGAGACAAAGCATGGATGGATACAGGAATTTCTTTGCTTTGGTTTATAATATCTGCAAATACATGAACCTAAAAAGAACTAATAAAATGTGTTAAAACTTTTTCAAAACTGGATCACTTTATTGGGTTTACTTAAAAGGAAAAAAAAAAAAAAAACTGGTGAATCATTTACTGCCAAATATCATATTAAAGCAAATTTTGAACTGACTCAGTTAAAAACGTAAGTTATTCTTAAAGCTCTTGCAAGGGGTTGTGATAAGTTTTTGTTTGTTTGTTTGTTTTAAATTGTCTGTGTAATTTGCCCGGATAGTAAAAGTTCCATGTCTTATATAATTATCTGTGATTTGTGTTCACTTTGTCACATCTTTGATTATTTAAAAAAAGAAAGCCTTTCTTATTATAAAGTTAAATTTCCTTGCAATCATGTTGCCTTACTATGCTAGTTTATTAAATAAACTATGTTATGTTATGCTATGTATTAAAATAGTCTATGGGTTGAATAGGTAATCAATGTTTATTTCCCAGGTATCACCGAGCCTATTGCAATCAAGTGGCAAAATCACCTGTGTCAACACTTAATTTTTGTCTTCCCTATTGCTGTTGTTCAGACCTTAAAATTAAGGGATAAAACCAGGACGCACTTTCCACCTAAAACTCTTTAGGGTTTCTTAGAGGGCCCCTGGCAACTCACAGTGATTTATTCTTTCATCTTATAAAAAGAAAGATAACTAGAAACACTTCTGATGGTTTCATATGTGCCATGCCTCCTAATTAGCTCAGCTTTATTATAAACTCTGCATGAGAAGAGCTGTCAGATCAGCCTCTTCTAGATTAAGTCAATATAGATAAAAGGATTTATTTTTTTTCAAATATTGTACACTTTATGGGCAAGTCCTAGAGATTTTTCAGTGCTTTCTCTGTTTATAATACATTCTCATCCTCAAAGGAAATAGTGATAGCATATGAAATGGTACGTATCAAATTCCAGTAGCATTCTACTCCCCCCTTATAATTTTGGTGACTGTGATAAATTAACCACAGACCCTCATTCTTAACATCAAGCAAGTCTGTCATCCTGTGACACTTGCCTACAGATCGAGTGAGAGCAAGCTGATTGGTTTCTACTACAGACTACATTCTGGAATTTGTGTCTTTGATGCTGAAGAGTCTCCAATGCTGTGAAAAGATGATTTGAACTTCTGATCCATCCACGAACAGGCTGTGGGGACAGGATTCTGAGCTAACGTTGCTTAGACAATTTCAGACTGCTCAGGAGGACTGAGACTAGGTCCCAGGACTCTTTGGAGTCCAGAAGCAGACATGCTTCGTGAAACCAATCCACTCGCCCTCAGCATCCAGCAGAACATGAACATACTGCATAGAACATAATGAACTAAGAAGAATTTCTTGTGAGTCCTCGTTTACAAAGAATGACGTTGGCACTATTTTTTAATGTTCATGGATACATGAAGTCCTTTCTCCTCCTTCTTCTAAACATCAACTTGGTAGGCTAGGCAAGTGAAAACCGAAATGAAACATTGTGAACTGTTGCTATAGTTCCCTGTCTCTGAAAATGCAGAAACAAATACTTGGATTGATCTGGATAAGACTCTGACCCTCTTTGAACCAGGATGCAATCAGACAAATGAATTCTGCAACCAAGATTGTAGGGGAGTGTCATGTTTGAGAAAGACTCTCATTTAATCAGGTGTGACAGAACTAGTAGTAAAGAACAGGATTGCATTTACATGTGCAGCCAACACCTATAAAATTCCTCCAAAACCGGGGCTCGGCTCACAGGTAGTGATGGAGCCGCCGTGCAGCCAATGCCTATAAAATTCCTCCAAAAATGTGGCTCGGCTCACAGGTAGTGATGGAGCCACTTCCTGGAAGGTCAGGGACTTTAGAAGCGATTGATTTTGATATTTGGCAAAACTAATACAATTATGTAAAGTTTAAAAATAAAATAAAATTAAAAAAAAAAAAAAGAAGAGAGAAATTCAGCCAAATTCATAAAAGCTGTGAATGAAATCTGGTGGAGCATCTCATGCCTTGGACTTAGCTTTCTAGCTTCAGGATAGAAAAGTGAGCAAGGCTTTTTTAAAACGTCCAGTCGGGATTCCTTACAACATTTTCAAACAGAACTCAATTCTTTTGCAATATTGTTTACTCAATGCTGTATGGTTCCAGTTTTTCAGAGAACATTCGAGGATAATTACATGATTATTTTACACTCTTGCCACAGATCAAATATAACCAGACCAATCTATATTGAAAAGAAGAACAAGCCTTGAAAATTGTTTATGATCAAAGGAGCTAGGAGGACAAGGGGAGATACTAGATAAATAATTCAAATAATCCAAGATAATACAAAACTTCAAAATAGGAAAAAGAGATTACTAGGAGTTCTTTGAGCAAGGTGTTGGGCTTAAATTTCTGTCATCCGTCTATCTTACAGCTTCATAAGGTGCAGATTAATTAATAAATACTGAGTTAAGTAAAATCTTTGATATGTGTTTATATCTGGCCCTTGTGTGGTGAATAAAGAACACTTGCATGTCTATGGAAATAGCTTACTTTTTAATGTATGGGCTTGCCTTTTCATTGCCTGTAGAGTGAAAGCTTGGGATTTTCCTGACGGTCCAGTGGTTGAGACTCTGCACTCCCAGTACAAGGGGCACAGGTTCAATCCCTCGTGAGGCAGCTAAGATCCCACCCGCCACATGATGTGGCCAAAAAAAAAAAAAAAATAGAGGGTAAAGATAGTGTAGATTGCTAGTCACGGGAAGCAGGTGAGTGGGGAAGAAATATCTCGAGGCACTAACTAGAACTCAATACAGATTAAATATTTTTGGTTTTTTGTTTTTTTAAGAGAAAGAGTGAATATGTTCATTGCCATTTTGGTTGACTAGTTAGAAAGAGCTAGTGAAGATTTGAAGACAAGAGTGAGAGAAGGAAAATGTCGACATATAGAGACGGGATAGGGTAAAAAGCTTTGGGATAAGCTTTAAATGGAAGACAAAATTGCATGGAAAAAGTATACAGGAAAACTGATATACAAGCAAAAGGAATCATGAAGGGTAGTATAAAATGAAATTGTGGTGATCGATTTGACGGTAGATTTTCGCCTGTAGCCCAAATACCGCTCAAACGGAAAAGCAATAAAATGAAGCATTGTTTCTTTGCATTGATAAGCTGGACATTTTTATAGGAGCTCCTGGGTCCAGAGGTCACACTGAATTTAAAGATCAGATGCACTGAGAATGAGAGAATGCAAAGTTGAAGAGTTGAGAATTGAAATATTAGAGTTTAACATCTTAAGAAGGCAAATCTAGAGAGCATGCAAGGAAGTGAGGAAGTTGCTGAAAGAGTAAAGTTAAAAGTCTAAGTTATAGATGTAAGGAAACACAAGACCGGCATGTTGGATATGACGCCAGCATGGACGTCACTTACTACGTTGGGTGGTGACCACAAGTCACTGTAATATTAAGGGAATGACTTTATTACAAAGAAACTGATGCTCATAAAGAAGGGTGGAGAGAAGTATAAATGAATAATTTGACCTATAAAGGAAAAGAGGGGTTTTTGTTTGTTTGTTTGTTTGTTTCCAAAGATACATAAGAATAGATTGAGAGTTGCAAGATAAGAGAAAACTTACCCTAACTTCGGACCATGTCTGTCATACATAGCATGAACATTTAAAAACCAAACACTGGACAGGACCCAATAAAAAACTGGATTCACAGGAGACATCCAGGACTTAATTAGGTTCAAAAAGAGGACAGAGAAGTTTGTAAAGAAGTAGGTATTATGAAGTAGTTTATTTATAATGAAACAAGGGCTTTAGAGTATAGGAAGTCCTACAAATTACATGGTTGAGAGCCTTTCTCTTCACTTGCCAGCTAGTGAAAATTATTTTATCCATGTTTATCTATTTAAGAAAAAAATGGATGCTAATAACATTCACTTCATATTAAATACTTAGCCAGTGCTTGACATGTAATTAGTGCTTTGTAATTGTTTAGTTCAGTTCAGTCGCTCAGTCGTGTCCGACTATTTGCGACCCCATGAATCACAGCACTCCAGGCCTCCCTGTCCATCACCATCTCCCAGAGTTCACTCAAACTCACGTCCTTTGCCAACAAAGGTCCATCTAGTCAAGGCTATGGTTTTTCCAGTGACCATGTATGGATGTGAGAGTTGGACTGTGAAGAAAGCTGAGTGCCAAAGAATTGATGATTTTAGGTAGTGTTTATACTGTGCAGAGATTAGTAGGGGGTCAACTCGCCAATGAGAAACATAGAAGCAAATTGGGAAAGGAAAATAAAAGGAAATTGGTGGCTAAATTTTTCTACATTGTGGGGCACAGGAAGACTTTAAGGTACAGGTACTGTGGGCCAGCATTGAGCCCGGCCACTGAGGATTGACAGCAGGGGAGGCTGGATGAGGTATTTTGGAGGCAGAAGCAACAGGACCTGGTAAGTTATGTGAGAAAGAAAGGATGAAGGAAGCTATCCAGGCTATGAGCCTCTGTGGTTAGAATGGTGATGCCATTGAAAAAGGGGCTTCCCAGGTGGCCCAGTGGTAAAGAACCCGCTTGCCAAACCCTCTATCCCTGGGTTGGGAAGATCCCCTGGAGAAGGAAATGGCAACCCACTCCAGTATTCTTGCCTGGGGAATCCCACAGACAGAGGAGCCTGGTGGGCTACAGCCCATGGAGTCGCAAAGAGTTGGACACAACTCAGCGACTAAACCACCACCATCATTGACAAAAGTAAGAAATTGAAGAGGAAGTTCAGTCTTGGAAAGGGGCCTGAGATTCAGGGATTGCTTCTGTTTACAACAGAGTGAACTCGTAATGCTAGTCAAACATTCAAGGGAAGATGTCCTTGAATGGTCCTTTGGAAAAGTGAGACCAGAGTGTAAAGGGTTGTGGCAGAGACTGGCTGAAATATTGGGTTAGCCAAAATGTTTGAGTTTTTCCATAACATTTAAAAAAATATTTGTTTATTTATTTGACCGTCCTGGTTCTCAGCTGTGGTGTATAGCATCTTTAGTTTTGGCCATGTGGGATCTAGCTTCCTGACCAGGGATTGAACCCAGGCCCCCTGCATTGGGAGCTCAGCATCTTAGCCACTGTTCCACCAGAGAAGTCCTTTCCGTAAGATCTTATAAAAACCTAACCAAAGCTTTTGGTCAACCCAATATTGGGATGGTTCAGCTGGCCCAGAAAAGAGGGTCATAGTGGCTCAGTGGTTAAAAAAAAAAAATATGCCAGCCGCTGTAGGAGATGTGGGTTTGATACCTGGGTCGGGAAGATCCCCTGGAGAAGGGAATGGCTACCCACTCCAGTGTTCTTGCCTGGAGAATCCCCTGGACTACAGCCTTTGCGACCCCTGGTGGGCCACCGTCCATGGAGTCACAAAAGAGTCCGAAACGGCTTAGTGACTAACTACCAACGTCCTTGAATCACATTCAAAGTCAGAGACACCTTCAGGACTGGACTGTTGGTAAAAGCAAGCAAAGAAACTTGTATTGCTTTAAGCCAGTGATATTTGGGGTTTATTTCTACCTAGCTTATGATGACTAATAAAATAGCAAGACTGAAGATCTACATAACCTTCTAAGCAACTGCGTTTGTTCCCGAATAGAAATACATGAGCTTATATGTGGAATCTAAAAACAAATGATAGAAATGGACATCCCCACTTCAAGGAAAAGACTTTCTCCAAGTCTGTGAATACCTTCGACAACAATCACATGTGATGCCTCTTATTCATCTGATGACATCTACCAACCCTAAAATGGACTGGTGCAACACTTTGCACTTTAACTATGGACATAATGTGACTTGTAATTTTGATTCTGATTGTTTTGTTTTTGCTGTTTGCTCCCTGCATCTATAATTGTATAACTGGATTTGTTTCTAGCTGCATGAAAGCTTTTAAGTTACAAATGGTTGCTCAAACTCCTGCTACTGCTGTAGCTTCCTCCAGCTACTATTTGGGGTCCCTGGATCAGATATCTTCAAAATGAGTGTTAGGTAGGTAGAATAGGGAAAAGGAGTCCAAAATGGCGGTGGCTAAAAGACAAGGAAGGTCCGAGGACCAGAGTGAAGACTTCAGGCAAACAGAACAAACAGCACTCCTGGCTAAGCCCAATTTGCATAGGGCAGGCCCAGGTGGAGGAAAAAACATATAAAAGGAGGAGCCAAAGTGCTTTCTCATGGACTCTCTCCCGCGTGCATGCGCTCTATCTCTCTCTCTCTTTCTCTCTCTCCCTCCCTCCCCACGCACTCCTCCACTCTCTTCTCTTCAAGTCTTGGATTTTCCTGCTATCTTCTAAATAAAATAGAGCTGTAACACTGATTTGCCTAAGAGCTGTAGCACGGTTTGTCCAAGACCTGAGAACTGTGACGCGCCGAGGGCTTTAATGTCCTTCGCTCCAAAACTTTGTTGTGACGAGACAAAGAACCGAGGAACATACACTCTTGTGACATGAGGATTAGGAGAATATGTTGCCTCACCAATTTAGGGACAACGCCTCTTGTCAGCTCGGAAGCAGTTATGGAGCGAGAACAACGCCCCTTTTCCCTAGGCAACATAATTCTCCTAAAAGAAAAGGGGGGAATGAGAGAGTCATTTCCTAGGCAGGTTGATAGGAAATCTAGGGGTCCCCAAGGAGAGAGGGGTCTGGAATTCTCAAGGAGGAAGAAAGGACAAACTTTTTTTTCTTTCTCCACTTTCCTTAGGATTATAGAACAATAACGTATCCTGCCTGAGGATTATAATCCTTAGGATTATAGAACAATAATGTATCCTGCCTGAGGATTATAATCCTTAGGATTATAGAACAATAACGTATCCTGCTTTAGGATTATAATCCTTAGGATTATAGAACAATAACGTATCCTGCCTGAGGATTATAATCCTTAGGATTATAGAACAATAACATATCCTGCCTGAGGACAGTCTTTGGGTTAAAACTCCTGGCTAGGGACTTCCCTGGTGGTCCAGTGGCTAAGACTCTGCGCTCCCAATGCAGGGGGCCTGGGTTCGATCCCTGGACAAGGAGCTAGATCCCACATGCAGCAACTAAGACCCAGTGCAGCCAAATTAAAATAAATAAATGATTTAAAAAAAAACAAAAAGCTTCTGGCTAATTCTGTTATCTTCAAATGTAAATTACGGGACTAGGTGTGGTGAGGTCTTTACAACCTCCAGACACTCTTTGGATTCATTGGAGAGTATATAACTTCATTGTTAACACTAGCAAGCGGGTACTCTTTCTGCCCCCTTCTGATGCCTATGTCAGAAGCTTTCTCTATCTCCTTTATACTTTAATAAAACTTTATTACACACACACAAAAAAGAAATGAATTTATTTACAAAGCAGAAACAGATTCACAGACGTAGAGAACAAACTTATGGTTACCAGCGGGGAAGGGTGCGGGGAGGGGGCGAAGAGGTAGTTGTGGAGCTTGGGATGGAGATGTATACACTGCTACTTTTAAAATGAACAGCCAACAGAGACCTACTGTATAGCTGAGGAAACCCTGCTCCATGTTGAATGGCAGCTGGGATAGGAGGAGGGTTTGGGGGAGAATGGATACATGTGTATGCATGGCTGAGTTCCTTTGCTGTCCCCCTGAAACTATCACACCATTGTCAATCACCAATATAAAACAAAAAGTTTAATTTTTTTTAGAAAATGTATGAGTTTAGCTGCATCTGAATTACCCGGTGGGAGTGCTTTTTTAAAAGTGAGTATTCCTGGTCTTGAACTTGACCTGAACATATCATTCTTTTCCAGTATTTTTTCCCCCACCGCTTCTTTTTTTTTTTTTCACTTATTAAATTAACTGTTAGAGTTGTTTCATGTGAACACTGGTATAGATTTAGCCACATGTTTATCAACTTCTTTTCTCACCATGCCTTCTTGATAATTAATTCTTTGCATGTGGGCGCAGAAATTCTTCTTCCTGAGTAGTCTTGCTACTCAAAATGTAATTGGATCAACGGCATGGGTGTCACTTGGGAGTTTCGTAGAAATGTAGAACCTCAAGACCTAGCTGTACTGTATCGGAATCTCTACATTAACAAGATCCCTAGGTAATCTATAGATTGGTTGAAGCTTGAGAAGTTCTAATGGGGACCCAGGATGGTACATTTCTGGCACCTTCCAGAAATGATCGTTTCTAATGTACTCCCTCATTAAATGTGTAATCCTTCAGAAATCCTGACTCTGTTTGAGGGCATCAGGTCCAACTTCCACCTTGTATGAATCAAAGACTTTGTCTTCTCTTCTAGTTTATTCGAATAAACCGTTTATTCCTGATGACAGCCAAACAGGAAGAGGCCGCGTCCTCTATGGTTCCAGCCTTCTCTTCATTCTGTGACCTCTTGGCGTGTTTCTTACATTTTATCTAGTATTTCTAGCTGTTTCATATTGGAGTACATTTCAAGTTACCTTGTAACTTGAATATAGTGTTGTTGAATATAGTAACTGTAATATAGTGTTATTGGGATGTAAATCTGTTAAACATTTGGAAGGATTCCTAAACAGGATGGTTAGAGGTAATTTTTTATGCCTAATATTAACAGTTTAAAGCCTAAGAATCTGAAAGGTTTCAATTTTAAAAGACTTCCAATTAGATGGAATTTTACTTTATTTAGAATTTTGAAAAAAAAAAAAAAAAGAAGAATTTTGTCAGCTAAACTCCAATTATTACTCTGAATTTTTCCCTTTTTAACCATTTGTGTTGGCGTAGTATAGACACAGCCTGAATCATCATGAGGATGGAAATGGGGTTTGAAGCTATAAAAAGCTTAAAAAAATAAGATGTGATGCCATGGAGACTGATGAGTTTTTTTTCCCTCTCCTGGGGAAAGATTCAGAACCAAAGTGATGAGCAAATGCAATTTCAGAAGAGTAAGCCCAAGCCCAGGTATGTCGCCTGGGGGCACTTGCAAATGCGCCTGGCTCTGATAACGAAGACGCATCCGAAGAGATTATTCTACCAGTACTGTATTTCAGCGTTCTGACAATGAACTGGCTAAGAAAACAGTAATGTAGGCACGTCATATCTCGATTCTTTCATTCTTTTGGTGCTTCTATAAAAAATAAAATAAAACACGGGGACTTCTCTGGTGGTTTGCGACGTCATGGCTGCATGGCCAAATGATCTATAATTTCCAATCCTTGAGTTTTAATGTCGTTGTTCTTACCAATGAACTCTCTGTCCTGGGGGATATCATCTACCTTCCCCGTCTTTTAATGTATTCATAACCAAAGTGGGAATATCACTCTCTCTTCCTTTCTCAAAGAATTCAGTTCAGTTCAGTCACTCAGTCATGTCCGACTCTTTGCGACCACATGGACTGCAGCACACCAGGCTTCCCTGTCCATCACCAACTCCCAGGGCTTGCTCACACTCATGTCCATCGGTGATGCCTTCCAACCATCTCATCCTCTGTCGTCCCCTTCTCCTCCTGCCTTCAATCTTTCCCAGAATCAGGGTCTTTTCCAGTGAGTCAGTTCTGGTGGCCAAAGTATTAGAGTTTCAGCTTCAACATCAGTCCTTCCAATGAATTTTCAGGACTGATTTCCTTTAGGATGGACAGGTTGGATCTCCTTGCAGTCCAAGGGACTCTCAAGAGTCTCCTCCAACACCACAGATCAAAAGCATCAATTCTTCAGCACTCAGCTTTCTTTGTGTCCATCCCTCACATCCATACATGACCACTGGGAAAACCACAGCTTTGACTAGACGGACCTTGTTGGCAAAGTACTGTCTCTGCTTTTTAATATGCTCTCTAGGTTGGTCATAGCTTTTCTTCTAAGGAGCAAGCGTCTTTTAATTTCATGGCTGAAATCACCATCTGCAGTGAATTTGGAATCCAAAAAAAATAAAGTCTCTCACTATTTCCACTATTTCCCCATCTATTTGCCGTGAAGTGATGGGACCAGATGCCATGATCTTAGTTTTCTGAATGTTGAGTTTTAAGTAATTCTCAAAGAATTACTGTCAGATAACCTGAAATCACTTGTATCAACCATGCCTATTTACTTCTTTAGTCTATCCTACCACAAAGAAGGAACACACCTTTAATTCGCTTGTATTCTTTCTATATTTTAAAACTCGCATATTCAGCTTAGCTTCTCCAAGGATAAACACAAGTCAGAAACACACAAAGAGAATAAGTAGACAAGATGCAAGGAAGATGAAAACCAAAAAGTCTGAAGCGTAGATATGTGCTTAGTCGCTCTGTTGTGTCTGACTGTTTGTGACCCCATGGACTGTAGCCCATCAGGCTCCTCTGTCCTTGGGATTCTCCAGGGGAGAATATTGGAGTGGGTTTCCATGCCCTCCTCCAGGGAACCTTCCCAACCCAGGGACTGAACCCAGTCTCCCGAATTTCAGGTGAATTCTTTACCATCTGAGCCACCAGGGGAGCCCAGAGGTACAGGTAGGCTGCACCTGTGGGAGAAGATAAAGTGAAAACAGAAGGAGCTTTAGACTTTTATTTTTGTTTCACTGAATGGAGTAGACAGAAAATCAAAACCATTTCCTCAGTGTTCGCTTTCTGATCTCCTCTGTCACCTTCCACCAAAACATTAGGACAGACAGGCGCTCTGTGTTCCTCATCTTCTTCTGTCATCTTTTGCTTTGGAGAAACATATGCTTTCATGATCAAGCTCTGAAATGATCGCCGAAAGAAGCTGAGTAAATATTTTCAAGATAAGCCTGGAGATCTGCCTCTAAATCAGCAATGGACAAAAAGAGAGAGAGAGAGAGACAGGGAGAGGCAGTTTCCTATTCAAACATGTTGCTTAAGAGCTAATGGGAGTATTATTATGATTGATAGCCCAGAATCTTTGTCTTCAGGAACACTTAATGGGGTAGGAACTGACCAATGTTTACATTGGAGGTGAAGCCACATTTTACTTCATCTGGGGTCAAATATTACCGAATGTGAAATGCATTCTTCACATGGACACTGCCTTCCCTTTCAGCCCAACCTGGGTGTCTGAAAATCCTGCAAAATCCCACAACCAAACTCCATTTATAATACTCTCAAGCTTCAAAGTTCAGCAGTTTAGGAGGACGACAAAGCTGCTTCACTTCTAGGGTGGGTGAATAACAAACTACAGGCGAGAAAATCACGTAATACAAGCTCTTAAAAACTATATATTTTGTACATGGCCGTGAATGCACAAAGCCCACTGAAGTAAGTGGTTTTCACATGGATCAAAACAGTGGGCTGAGATGAAGACTCACAGGAATAATAGCAAAATAATAGCAATAAAGGGGTATCAGTTCAGTCCAGTCGCTCAGTCATGTCTGATTCTTTGCAACCCCATGAATCGCAGCACGTCAGGCCTCCCTGTCCATCACCAACTCCCAGAGTTCACTGAGACTTACGTCCATCGAGTCAGTGATGCCATCCAGCCATCTCATCCTCTGTCGTCCCCTTCTCCTCTTGCCCCCAATCCCTCCCAGCATCAGAGTCTTTTCCAATGAGTCAACTCTTCGCATGAGGTGGCCAAAGTACTGGAGTTTCAGCTTTAGCATCATTCCTTCCAAAGAAATCCCAGGGCTGATCTCCTTCAGAATGGACTGGTTGGATCTCCTTGCAGTCCAAGGGACTCTCAAGAGTCTTCTCCAACACCACAGTTCAAAAGCATCAATTCCTCGGTGCTCAGCCTTCTTCACAGTCCAACTCTCACATCCATACATGACCACTGGACAGTGTGGCACAGAGAGTAGAATCTCAAACTAAGAAAGTCCCGGGTTGAAGTTTTAAAAACAAAACTTTTGACTGTACCCTGCAGCATATGGGATGTTAGCTCCCTGTCCAGGGATTGAACCCACACCCCCTGAATTGGTTGGAACTGGAGTGGAGTCCTAAGTGCTAGACCGCTAGGGAAGTTCCTTCTGTTGACCTTCTGCTCTTCTACCGAAAATCTTTCCTCCCTCGATGAACGACAGCTCTCCCTGATTTTATTCTTCAGTGTCAACCAGCTCTGCAGCACATCCAGTGGTTTTTCACGCCAATGCATTTTGCACTTCTAACATTTCTGTAAGTTTCTTTACATGATTTCCATTATGCTGTTGAAACTCTATTTTTTCCCTTATTGTTTTCACATTCACATTCCTTTAGCATATTCATAATCATTCATTTAAAGCCTTTGTTTTCTAATTCCATAGTCTAGTTTCTGAGTATGCTTATGTTTATTGATTTTTCACTCGGTCAGGGTCGCATTTACCTCCTTCTTTGATGGTCTCTTTATTTTTTATGATGATGTCTCTCTTGCTGTGGATTTCTTACTGTTTATTCTGCCTGATGTTTATTGAGGTTTTTGGATGTGTTGATATTTTTCAGCGAGTTGGGAAAAAGTTTCCCATGAATGTATACAGACGTACGGATGCCAAAGTCTTCTGTTTCCTCATTCTTGAGTTTTGTCCTAGAAGGAGTTAATTAACTTTCACAGTGCTTTGATAATTTTTAAAATTTATTTTTAATTGGGGGAAATTTGCTTTCCCATGCTGTGTTGATTTCTGCCATACAACAATGCAGATCAACCAAAATCAAACATCTATCCCCTCCCTCTGGAGCCTCCCTCCCCTCCCCAATCCCACCCTCTAGGTCATCACAGAGCTCCAGCCTGGGCTCCCTGAGTTACAGAGCAACTTCTCACCAGCTCTCTGTTTTACACACGGTAAGATGTGTATGTCGATGCTACTTTATCCATCTGTCAGGCTCTCTCCTCCCCAACTGTGTCCACAAGTCCAGGCTCTATATCGGAGTCTCCATTAGTGACTGAACAGCGACCTTAATTTTAAGGTGTGTCTTTGGGCTTCGTTGCAGGTGTGTCTGGCTATGCCCTGCTCCTAACATGTGGACTCAAATCTACTGAGTGTCCACAAGGTTCAACTGGATCTCTTCAGTCTTCCCCTGTTGCTCAGTTGCTAAGTTGGGTCCCATTCTTTGCAACCCCAGGGACTGCAGCACACCAGGCTCCTCTGACCTCCACATTCTCCCAGAGTCTGCTCAAATTCATGTCCATTGAGTTGGCGAGTCAGTGATGCCATCCAACCATCTTATCCTCTGTCACCCCCTTCTCCCACCCTCAATCTTTCTGAGCATCAGGGTCTTTTCCAGTGAGTCAGCTCTTCACATCAGGTGGCCAAAGGATTGCTTCTTCAACTTCAGCAACAGTCCTTCTGATAAATATTCAGGATTGATTCCTTTTAGGATTGACTGGGTTGAGCTCCTCGCAGTCCACTCTTGTCTCTAGTTGGTAGGAAATTAAAGGCTGCACAGCCCTGCTCAAGCTCTGACCGCTGCTTAGCTCATGGTTCCAGGGAAACTTTTCTCTGTCCGTTGGTTGCTCTTTGTCCAGGTTCCTAGAATACCAGCTCACATGTACCACTTAGCATCCACCAAACACTCAGGAGCTCCTTCCTGACACACTGCTTTTCCGCCACTGTTCTGCCCCGCAAATTCCAGGTGTGCATCAGAGGCCCTGCTCTCTACTCAGCCAGACCCCCATTCTCTGATGGAGCATCTCCCCCTGACTCTGGGGTGTGGAAGAATGGCTCTAGACGGAAAGCTGGAGCAACCAAGGCTCTCCCCTCCTCTGCTGCCTTGTCTCAGGCATCGCAGCCCGGCACTGCCTGCTCCAGCCTCTAGAAACAGTCACGTCGTGTCTTTTGCCAGGTTTTCTGGTTGTGTCTGGTGGGAGGATTAACACATGGCAGTCACTCCCTCATGGCCAAAAGCTGGAATCTTTCCTTTGTTTTTTCATTCCCAGTTTCTGTTGTCAGCTTGATCCTTCCACCCTCTTCTTAAATGTTCCCCATGTGTTATCTTTGGCCTTCTCACTTGATCCGTTCTCTGGGATGACTTCATCTGGTCTGCAGCTCCAGTTATGAGTACGCTAAGGATGCAGGTGACTCTGAGTATGATCTTCCGTCGCCTACTGGACCCCACCAATCAGAAGCGCAAAGACGAATCGGTATCCAAAACTGGATCCTCATCTCTCTCCACAATGGCCTTTTTCCTTGTTTTCCTGTTTGCGATGAATGGAGACACTTCATCCATCAGACACACACTGGAAACCTGGGCTTCATCCCAGCCTCCTACTTCTTTCTGATCCCTTATATCTATTCTTACCAGCCTCACGCATCCTACCTCTTAAACATTTCTCAAAACCACATCCTCCTCTCTGTCCTTGCCACACTATCTTAGCCCAGATATTCCTAATTTCTCCTCTATATCACCACAGAATTCTCCTAAGACTCTTCTCAGAGAGCACGCACTGTACACCAGGCACTGTCCTAAATACTTTTGTCTACATTAACTCCTCGAATCCTTGTAACGGCAGTATGCTGGAGTTCTCAATCCCTCAGTCATACCCAACACTTTTGCGACCCCATGGACTGTAACCCGCCAGTCTCCTCTGTCCATGGGATTCTCCAGGCAACAATACTGGAGTGGGTTGCCATGCCCTTCTCCAGGGGATCTTCCTGGCCCAGGGATCGAACCTGCATCTCCTGCATTGCAGGTGGATTCTTTACCATCTGATCCTTCAGGGAAGCTGACACATTCTAAGTGTCCATTAAACACTTGAATAAAAGACTGAATAGAAAGTTGCATAGCCCCAGCTGCATTCATCCTGACTCAAACTTCTATGAGGATATGACATTCCCACTGACTGAAGTGCTAGAAACAGTCAATGGAGTTTCCTTCCCATGAAAACGATGGCGTGGGCTTCCCTGGTGGCTCAGTGGTAAAGAAGCCACCAGCCAGTGCAGGAGACACAGGTTCGATCCCTGGTCGGGGAAGATCCCACATGCCTCGGAACACCTGAGCCCACGTGTTGTGACTATGGCCCCTGTGCTCTGGAGCCCGGGAACCACACCTACGGAGCCCACGTGTAGCAACGACTGAAGCCCGTGTGCCCTAGAGGCCGTGCTCCCCGACAAGAGAAGCCACCGCAGTGAGAAGCCTGAGCACATCACAGCCAGAGAGCAGCCCCTGCTCACCGCGACAGAGAAAAGCCAGCGCGGCGACGGCGGCCCAGCGCGGCCAAAAATAAAACATACAATTATTCTTTTAAAAAGATGAATCATCCTCTTTTGAATTGCTTTTAGACTTCAAAATGCCAGCCTCTTGGCCTTCTGCGTACTTGAATGGTGTTATTAATTCTTCACAGAAGAAGATTTATAGAGACAGAATACCTAAGAGTAAACAATTAGGTTTTCTAGTAGCAAACCATCCTTAAAAATGGAGGAAGAAGAGAGGACAGGCAATCCCAGGGCGGTCTTCCCGTTGGCAGAAAGATTTGGGAAGCAACCACTGAAGTCTTGCTAGTAACAAGTACATTATCCATCTGCATCTGTCTAAAACATGTGAAAACCGTGGTGTACAATAATAAGGCATGGTCTAAAATCCAGCCTGAGATAAAATTTAAATCAGTAGGGTCTAGTTATATAACTTCCCTGTTCCACGTGACACCCCATCCGTATTTTTTCCTGCCACTTCCACCCTGGAAGCACGGCGTCTCCTTTCTCTGTCCGTATCTAGGTATCTTGAACAGCTCAGGAATTCATCTGGTGATAGAATTTGTACATTTAAAGTTTTTAATTAAAAAGAGATGCTCCCTGAGGAGATGAAATAGGATTCAAGTCTGTACATTCTAATTAGACATAATGTTCCTGCAAGGGAAACTCAGCCAGTGAGTAACAAAAAAATAAATAAATTTTCCTCCGCTTACCTCTTATGCCTACCCACACTGCTTTTACTGTTGTTGTTGTTAAGGGACACAAGAGAACAAATATATCTGTTAGGAAATTGCCTGGATGAAGTCTTTTCTTTTTCACAGTGATATCCATTCCCAACAATTTCCTACCACGTATAACAGCTGGTTATTAATACTAATTTGGGGATCTCTGTGGCATCAACTGTCTAGGGAAGGTACACGGATTTGGTTTCTGAAACCCTCTAGTTCAGTGTGATGAATTGACAAAGCTGGTTTCTTCTGAAAATCGTGGTGCTTTCTGCTGTGTCCACTCATTAGACCTAAAGAAGTCTTTGCTAACATCTTGTCTCTTGTCTTCTATGCATTGGCTTTGGCCCATTTTTGCCCAAGGGGTGTGGGTATGGTGAAATATAAAATCAGAGAAAACAAACAACAACACTCTTGAGAGGCTTCAAACAATTACTTTTGTTAAAAAAACAAAAAGGTTGGGCAGGTAGCAAGTGAAGGCAAACGGCCCTCAGTTCAATCAGATCCAATACAGCATCAGCATCTTCTCACACTTCCTAGTGAAAGTCAAGCAGGAGATACAAAGTCATGTCACCACGATACCGTCCATAAGCCTGGTTGAATCCAGTCTTCCTGGTATCTTCGTAGCTCCTCTCTGTCTCTGGGACTCCCTCTTTTCCGTGTACACGTGTGCGTGCACACGCTCACACGCACACACACGGCAGTGTCGCCTCTTTCCCCCCATGATGCCAAGAATTTCACTCTTTGCCAGGGTGCTAGCATTTCCCAACTTTTCCTCTTCCTAGCATGTGTGTGATAATAAGATGATAAGAGATATGCAACTTTAAATCATCATCATAGAGCTTGTCCTAGAAAGGTGAACCAAGATCAATGCTTCAGGGACTTCCCTCGTGGTCCAGTGGTTAGGACTCCATGCTTCCAATGCAGGGAGCGTGGGTTCAATTCCCAGGAACTACGATCCTACATGCTGTCTGGCAGGGCCAAAATAAATAATAAAACGGGAAACTCTGTGTGTGTGTGTGTGTGTGTGTGTGTGTTTTAAAGACTGACACTTTACTATCCCTCTGTTTCCTGGTTCTATAAGTGAAAGTTGCTCAGTCTTGTCTGACTCTTTACAAACCAATGGACTACACAGTGCATGGAATTCTCCAGGCCAGAATACTGGAGTGGGTAGCCTTTCCCTTCTCCAGGGGATCTAACCAACCCAGGGATCAAACCCAGGTCTCCCGCATTGCAGGCAGATTCTTTACCAGCTGAGCCACAGAGGAAGCCCGAGAATCCTGGAGTGGGTAGCTTGTCCCTTCTCCAAGGGATCTTCCCGACTCAGGAGTCAAACTGGGGTCTCCTGCATTGCAGGCAGATTCTTTACCAACTGAGCTATCAGGGAAGCCCCCGGTTCCATAAACACAACTTTTATTCTTTTTAAAGACATTATCACTGCCTTTGGAGTAAAAGTGTATCATGGCCTGGTGGGTTGATAGAGAACATAAGGAGTAAAGACAAGTGTGTCAAATCGTGCTGTCTTTTTGGACATGGGCAGGCAGCTATTCCCCAGGACGAGCAGCTTTGTCTCCTGTGATCATGCGCGTATGATGATTATCTGGGAGCATACACCTGCTAGCTTTAATACAAGGGCAGTGCTCATAGCAAAGGAATTCCACCCTTTATTGTCCTTAATGGGATCTTCCTGGCAGCTGTGGGAGCTGGGTTCCTATTTAGAAAATTGCCCAGAACGCACTCTCCTTTTCCAAAGAGAAAGAATTGGCTCTTATCTACTGTTTTTTTTTTTTTTTTAAGTGCATTCACATTTTATTTCCAGGGCTACTGTGAGCATTCAGAGCTACTTTTGGTCAGCAGTGCTAAAGCCAAACAAATGCAAATTCTGTAACCCTTATGTACAATATGATAAATAACAATGTGTGTGTGTGTGTATGTATATGTGTGTGTATATGTGTGTGTGTATGTGTGTGTGTGTATATGTGTGTATGTGTATGTGTGTGTATGTGTGTGTATGTATATGTGTGTGTGTGTCTGTGTGTATGTCTGTGTGTGTGTATGTGTGTGTGTATATGTGTGTGTGTGTGTATGTATGTGTGTGTCTGTATGTGTGTGTGTGTATGTGTGTGTGTATGTGTGTGTATGTGTGCGTGTGTATGTGTGTGTGTATGTGTGTGTGTGTATGTGTGTGTGTGTGTGTGTGTGTGTGTGTGTATCTATCAAATGCAGGGTTTTGCTCGGGATCAGATACGCCCGTGAATACGCACGCGTGGGGTGGAGATTCAGGAGACCCGAGTCCTGCTGGCAGCACTGTTTATTTTTTCGTGGGACTCTGAGAAGATTCCTTGAATTCCAGTTAATGTAATGTCTTTTCTTTAAAGTGAAGGGGTTGGACTCCCACTTCCCTTTCAGTTCCCAAGTTCTTTTTCACACAGCCCTTCATGATTTGTCAAATGTCTGCATGTGATGTGCAGACACATTTATGGCACAGGAAAGGGCCATATCAAACCAGTCCATACTAAAGGAAATCAATCCTGAATATCCACTGACTCATGCTGAAGCTGCAATACTTCGGCCACCTGATTGGAAGAGCCGACTCACTGGAAAAGACCCTGATGCTGGGAAAGACTGGAGACAAAAGGAGAAGGGGACAACAGAGGATGGTGGTCGGATGCCATCACTGACTCAATGCACATGAATTTGAGCAAGCTCTGCGAGATAGTGAAGGACAGGGGAGCCTAGCATGCTGAAGTCCATGGGGTTACACAGAGCTGGACACAACTTAGCGACTGAACAGCAGCAACAAGGCCTGAATCAGTTCAGTTCAGTTCAGTCGCTCAGTTGTGCCCGACTCTTTGTGACCCCATGAATCGCAGCACTGTGAAGAAGGCTGAGCACCAAAGAATTGATGCTTTTGGACTGTGGTGTTGGAGAAGACTCTTGAGAGTCCCTTGGACTGCAAGGAGATCCAACCAGTCCATTCTGAAGGCCTGTATCCTGTAATACAAACATAGAATGTGTCTTCACTCATACCCAGCATGTTGCATTAAATCCTTAAAGCCTAGTTGATCTAAATTCACCTTCCTCCTCCTATTTGAACCCATAATTATAGGATTCTAATGTTGTGGAATCAACTTACCCCCAGCCCTCATTCTGATCACAAGGTATAATGTAATCCTCTCAAACTGTGGAATATGAAAAATCACACGAAGCCTGAAAAATGCCAAAACAAACACTCTTTTCACAGATTCAGGGAAAGCAGAAAGAAAATGGTGTTTTCCCCAGGAAATTGTCTGAGCTATCCAAAGCCAGTCACAGCAGGTTTGTTTTGGGCTGGCCTTTTGACCATCAGATGGAACCGCTTTGCTCGAAGGAGAATCCTGAAGTGGGGAGCAGGGAAGGGGAGGCCGAGCGGCAGGGAGAGGGGGCTCCTCAGGGAGGTGGAGGCTCACATGGTGCCCCCACACTGAAGTTCCACTTATTTTCCCCTTCAGCCTCTTAAGTGATGTTGCTTCGTCCACGGGGCTGATTTACAGTCTGTTGTTTTAACAACCACACTTCTTCTCCCAAGGGTCAAGTGCCTGGTTGGAAGAGAATATCCATGTAATATATTTTACCCACCGGTTCACTCCTGAGCCAAGCTGGTGAAATAGCTAGAAGTGATGTGGGGCCTAAATAGCCATGAGTGTGTACACACGAGGACAGTATTCACCGTGTGGACACACTGTGGCCAGAAGTTCGTTCTCCACGTGTTTGGGGGGCATAGAGCGTGTAACTGTCTCCTAGATATCTGCAGTACAGATTTTTTAGGGGATTTATTGGGAAAATTATTGTGTAAGAAGACACCTTAGAGATGGACATGTACACACTGCCATATTTAAAATGGATAAGTGGCAAGGACCTGCTGTACAGCACAGGGGGCTCTGCCCAATGTGAGGCAGCAGCCTGGATGGGAGGGGAGTTTGGGGGAGAATGGATACGTGCATATGTATGGCTGAGACCCTTTGCTGTCCACCGGAGACTATCACCACACCCCAGTACAAAATAAAAAGTCTTTTTTTTTTTTAAACAGGGAGATTCCCTTGAAAGGAAGCTTAAAATAAAACATGATTATTAAAAGGTCAACAGTGGACCCTCAGCCCCACATGCGCCTTATTTATTCCGTGAGTAATTGAGATCACGTTGATAAATGCTGCTTTGGCTTCTTCCGTTTGCCTGATCCTGGAGGCCACTTCCTCCTCCCCGGCCTTCCCCACCCAGCTGCTCCTATTTTAATATACAGCTGGTGCATGCTGAGTGAATGCAAATTCACGGTAGCATGAACATCAGCTGGAAGGTAAAAGGAGTATCCAAAAATATATGCCCTGCAGGCATAGACAACTTTTGAATTGTCTTCTGTCTGTCATCTTCTCCATCAACGTCCCTCTCCTTTTATGTAAGGAAATAAAAGCCCCTGTCGATAAGTGTGTGTCTGCGTCAATGTGCTCCTTGAGGTGGAATGCACTGTGCCACAGTTCAACGCTGGGGCCTTCCCTGGTGGCTCGGTGGTAAAGAGTCCACCTGCCCATGCAGGAGTCACGGGTTCAGTTCCTGATCTGGGAAGATGCCACGTGCCACGGAGCAACTAAGCCCAGGGGCCACAACTACTGAGCCTGTGCTCTAGAGACCAGGAGCTATGACTCCTGAGCCCGTGCACCCTAGGCTGTGTGCTCTGCAACAAGAGAAGCCACCACAACGACAACTCCACAGCCAGAAAGCAGCCCCGCTCTCCGGAACTCGAGAAAGTCCACTCAGCAAAGAAGACCCAGCACAGACAAAAAGTGATGAGTAAAGAGTTCAGACTGGAAAGGTACACATTTAATACTAAATACTTAAAAGTCTATACTAAGAAAGGACAAGGGAATTCAATCCTCCAAAGGAATGTTTCCTCTCTTCCCAACTGTTCCACATAAAAGGAACCCCAAAGATACTGTTGAATGAATGACTGAATGAGTTCTGTAGCAGCTGATGACTGATCGTGTGGGTGTCACCCTCCAAAGTCTGCCCACCCCATGAGACTTTTGCTGCAGAAACTAGTATCCAGAAGAAAAAGATCCATGAGTCAGAATTCATAGGCAAGTTGATTTTCTTCTTGCCGTTTGGGATACGGAAACTAAGCCAAGGAAACCAGCCTGTTAGGTTTCCCTTTGTTAACTGATGGGAGGAAGTTGATGAATTGCGAAGCTTTCTTTGAACACATGCAAAAATGTGATTGAAGTGGGAAACTGAAGAACCCAGACTTTTACTACATACAACATACTTATTTCCATAGAGTTAAGTCTCACTGCGACTCTAAACCACCAGCACGTTGAGTGTTAGGTTAGGAGACAACGGTGTGCATGCAGACCACACTTAACCTTGAGTTTGTGTTTCTTCTGATTCTTCAACATCACTGTCAAGAAATCACTCAGCCCCGAATCGAGCAACTAAAACCACATGAGAGCCTACAGGATCTAATCTCATAATTCTAGAACACTGATGGTGAAATTCTTAGAAAACTGGCACTATGATTTGGGGACATTATTTTCAGCTCAGCAGCCTGTGGTTCTGTTTCTGTTTTTTTCTGCCTACTCCTCTGCACATCAGGTATATGAATCAACACACGTTGTACTTGCCAGATGGGAAGTTATCAGGGAAGAAGCTGGACTTCCCATTTGTTGAAGAATGCCCCATTCAGGACCCGCTCCCCTAAGCTGGCTGGGCAGGCTGTCTCCTGACTGCCTGACATAATTACCAGCTTCCCTCGCCCACCTGGATTCCTTCAGTACTTCCACTCCCAGGAAGGAAATGCCCACACTCTTTGCAAAAGATTAAGATGATCATTTTACTATGCAAAATGTGTTTCATGTCACAATCATTGTCGAAACAGAAGTGTGTAATGAGAAGAACTGGGTTTTCTTCACTTCCAAAGATCCTTCGATGTTCTTTGATAAGGAGGGGATGGCTTTGCAGAAGAGAAAACTGCTTCACTTCCAAAGATCTTCACTTCCAAAGATCCTTCACTTCCAAAGATCTTCGCTTCCAAAGATCCTTCGATGTTCTTTGATAAGGAGGGGATGGCTTTGCAGAAGAGAAAACTGCTTTATATGTGTGTGTTCTCAGTCACTTCAGTTGTGTCCAACTCTTCGCAGCACTCATGAACTGCAACCTGCCGGGCTCCTCTGTCCGTGGAATTCTACAGGCAAGAATGCTGGAGTGGGTGGCCACATCCTACTCCAGCGGATCTTCCCGACCCAGGCACTGAACCTGCGTCTCCTGAATTGCAGGTGGATTTTTTACTGCTAAGCCACTGGGGAAGCCCCGTGTATATATCTACTCAATCTACATTACTCAGCCATAAAGAAAGAATGAAATAACGCCATTTGCAGCGACATGGATGGACCTAGAGATGATCGCACCAAGTGAAGGAAGTCGGATAAAGACAAACATCATATGATATCATTTATACGTGAAATCTAAAATGATACCAATGACCTCCTATACAAAATAGAAATAGAACCACAGACATAGAAACCAAACTAATGGTTACCAAAAGGGAAAAGGAGGGAGGGATAAATTAGGAGTGTGGGATTGATAGATATACATTGCTATGTTTAAAACAGAAAATCAACAAGGGCCTGCTGCAAAGCACGGGGAACGACACTTAATACTGTGTAATAACCATAATGGAAAAGGATTTGAAAAAAGAAAATGATGTATTGTTATATATATATACAGTTTTATATAGAGAGAACTGATTCCCCTTTTTTGCATAGAATGATGGATAAACCAAGCCCTACTGTGGACCACAGGGAACTTCATTCAGTATCCTGTGCTAAACCGTAATGGAAGGGAGAGGAGGAAGAATGTGTATGTGTTCCAAGGTCTCAGTTTACCCCTCCCTTATACACACCGCTATCTATAAAGTAGAGAGTTAATAATATCCTACAGCACAGCGTGGGAACTCTACTCAATACTCCGTCATGACCCATATGGGGAAAAAAATCTTAAAAAGAGTGAATATATGTATATGTGTGACTGATTCACTTTGCTGTACTCCAGAAACTAACACAACATTGTCAATCAACCATGCTCCAATTAAAAACAATACAAAGGATACACATAATAATATTAAAACAGAAGGAGAAGACTGCTTTCAGTAGAGGTTGCAGTGTGTGGGGAGGAAAGCATCTTTGTTTTACTTCAATTCTGTTTCTCTCATCTTCTTTCTTTCCAATTCTGGTAAGGAAATAAGCAATTGTTGTCAAAAACTAACTGTCAAGATGTTTTCATTCCACTGGTTTCTGATAAACAACAAGTTGCTGAGGTCGGAGTTTGATGGACAACTCTCCCAGAATCAGTTCCATAAAAGCCCAGAACTGGTTGAGTAGAGTCCCAGCTTTGAAGTGGATTGGATCTTTTTTTTTTTTTTTTTTTGTCTGAGAATAAACTGCCTTCTTAGTTCTTAAAAAAAAAAAAAAAAAAAAAAACTGATTGAAAGAGACCGATGTCACATCATCACTCCTCAAGTGCTTAAAATAAATGATTAAAAATCTGGGAGCATGTTTCAGGTTTGCCTCTGCTGACGTCTTATAAAAGGAGAAGCTGGGTCTCGCTTGTACATTTGTATGAAAATGAGATCAAGGCTTCTCCAGAATCGAACCAAATTGAATTGCCCGCAGCCCTGTTTGGATAACCGAGTAATAGATGATTTCCGTTATTACTCATGTTGCATACTTAATATTCCTAATATATAGAGGGTGTTCTGGAAGCTCCTTTTGGATCGGGGGGAAGGAGAGCTCTGTATTCCATTTTGCATGCTCAGATTCTTCAACTTCAGCGAGAAAAGGAATGGCACATCTGCGTGGTGTATACAAGGTATCTGATAGTATGGAAGGTGAACTCCAAAAATCGGCCACAGGAAACGCCTCTAGTCTGCACAGCCATGTGTGTGCCGGTGATCATACAGCAGCCCTCCTCAAGTCCTGCCTGTGTGTGTGCTCAGATGCTCAGGCATGTTTGACCCTTTGCGGCCCCATGCCTGCCAGGCTCCTCTATCCGTGGAACGTTCCAGGGAAGAATACTGGAGCAAGTTGCCATTTCCTCCTTCAGGGGATCATCCCAACCCAGAGGTCAAACCCAGGTCTCCTGCCTTGGCAGGCAGATGTTTTACCAGAATTGCCACCTGGGGAGCCCTACGTAGTGCCATGGTCAAATGCTGATTTTGTAAATAGACTTAGTGCCATCAATTTCATGGAGAAAGAGTCACAAGAAATGATCTAACTTCTGATTAAAGATTAACTTTAGGTGACAAAATTCTTATCATAGAGCCTGGTCTCAACTTTACCCAATGGGACTATTTTGGAGGAATGTATCATGAGCGATTAAACTTTTAAGCAGCTTGGAACTTTATAAGAAAACAAAGAGGGACCAAGTGGGCTTCCCCGGTGGCTCAAAAGTAAAGAATTCACCTACATTGCAGGAGACGCGTTGGGAAGATCCACTGGAGGAGGGCACGGCAACCCACTCCAATATTCTCACCACAAAAATCCCATGGATAAAGGATCCTGACAGGCCATGGTCCCTGGAGTGGCAAGGAGTTGGACATGACTGAAGCGACTGAGCACACACAGCCAAAGAGGGACCAAGGGACAGCATGTTAATGGCTTAAAGTAAATTTTCTTCACATTAAAAAAAATAGCACTATCTATCAACCTATCTTAAGTGGCAGGGTTTTATATGAGGAGTGAATAATATAATGATATTATTCCAGACCTTACAGATTTATTCCCCAGCTGAGACATGTACGCATAAAAATCATTCATTATAATAAGCATATTAAATAAATGTAGTTCCATGATCAGAGAGTCTAAAGAACACACTGTTTCCTTTTCTTTCTGGAAAGCTATGTGCCTTTATCCTTAGTGATTTTAAGAAATTGGAAAAAGAATGTCCAGTTCCATGTGAGACAGGTAGAAGCCCTCATCCAGAACAATCATCGGTGGGTGAGTTATCATTGGCTGCTACTTGTTGAAAAAGGCCAACCCTCAAAACCGCTAGCAACAGTACATCTCATGTAATCTAATTTAGATTTAGGGAAAAGCAGGAAACCAGTGGGTTTTAGAAATGTAGGAGTTTAACAATTTTACCAAGGCTGAGGTTAAATTATATAAGATTGTCATCAGAGTCAATGCGAAGAGAAACTCAAAAACCACTGATTTACTTCCATGAAACTTTTCTATGGCTGATTAAATGAGACCTAATCAGCGAGTGATGCTGTGTCATATTTACACACAGACCTTGACTTGGCTTTATGCATTGTACTAAATACCTGAGTCATCACTACATTGTCAGGTGCAATGAGCTTAGAAACTTCCAGAAGAGAGAGTCAGACAGAGGACAGAGAGAGGAAGAAAGTGACACGTTGCCGTCTATGGGGTCACACAGAGTCGGACACGACTGAGGCGACTTAGCAGCAGCAGCAGCAGCAACAGTCCTGCACACCGAGAATACACAGAGGGCGTAGAGTAACCAGTGCTGGTTTAGAAAAGTGTCGATAAATGCGTTCCCCCTTTGGGGACCCACGGAAGAGAGCCAGTAGTAACACCCTGTGATATAAACTGCACTGGCTGCAACAGAGAAGTCGAGACAATTCAGACAAAGCGGCCTCCAGTGTGGGGTCTTATTGAATAACTATGACTGGCGCCAAAGGATCTCCCGAGACTGCTACATGGTGTCCCACTGGGTGCTAGGGAACAAAGAACACCATCTTCACTCTAAGCGCACAGATTCAGGTCCACCAGGTGAGCGCTCAGGAGTAACTACAGCAAGATTCAGGTCCTCCAGAAAAGTGCTCAGGAGTAACTACAGCAAGATTCAGGTCCACCAGGAAGGTGCTCAGGAGTAACTAAAGCAAGATTCAGGTCCACCAGCAAAACGCTCAGGAGTAACTAAAGCAAGATTCAGGTCCACCAGGAAAATGCTCAGGAGTAACTAAAGCAAGATTCAGGTCCACCAGGAAAGTGCCCATGGAGTAACTAAAGCAAGCTTCAGGTCCACCAGGAAAGAGCTCATGGAGTAACTAAAGCAAGATTCAGGTCCACCAGGAAAGCGATCAGGAGTAACAAAGCAAGATTCAGGTCCACCAGGAAAGTACCCATGGAGTAACTAAAGCAAGATTCATGTCCACAAGGAAAGAGCTCATGGAGTAACTAAAGCAAGATTCAGGTCCACCAGGAAAGCGATCAGGAGTAACAAAGCAAGATTCAGGTCCACCAGGAGAGCGCTCATGGAGTAACTAAAGCAAGATTCATGTCCACCAGGAATGTGCTCAGGGAGTAACTAAAGCAAGATTCAGGTCCACCAGGAAAGCGCTCATGGAGTAACTAAAGCAAGATTCAGGTCCACCAGGAAAGTGCTCAGGAGTAACTACAGCAAGATTCAGGTCCACCTGGAAAGTGCTCAGGAGTAACTACAGCAAGATTCAGGTCCACCTGAAAGTGCTCATGGAGTAACTACAGCAAGATTCAGGTCCACCAGGAAAGTGCTCAGGAGTCACTAAAGCAAGATTCAGGTCCACCAGGAAAATGCTCATGGAGTAACTAAAGCAAGATTCAGGTCCACCAGGAAAGCATGCATGGAGTAACTAAAGCAAGATTCAGGTCCACCAGGATAGTGCCCATGGAGTAACAAAGCAAGCTTCAGGTCCACCAGGAAAGCCCTCATGGAGTAACTACAGCATGATTCAGGTCTACCAGGAAAGAGCTCATGGAATAACAAAGCAAGATTCAGGTCTACCAGGAAAGTGCCCATGGAGTAACTAAAGCAAGATTCATATCCACCAGGAAAGTGTTCAGGGAGTAACTAAAGTGAGATTCAGGTCCACCACGAAAGAGCTCATGGAGTAACTAAAGCAAGATTCAGGTCCACCAGGAAAGAGCTCAAGGAGTAACTAAAGCAAGATTCATGTCCTCCAGGAAAGTGCTCAGGGAGTAACTAAAGCAAGATTCAGATCTACCAGGAAAGTGCCCATGGAGTAACTAAAGCAAGATTCAGGTCCACCAGGAAAGTGCTCAGGGAGTAACTAAAGCAAGATTCAAGTCCACCAGGAAGGAGCTCATGGAGTAACTAAAGCAAGATTCAGGTCCACCAGGAAAGCGCTCAGGAGTAACTAAACCAAGATTCAGGTCCACCAGAAAGGTGCTCAGGAGTAACTACAGCAAGATTCAGGTCCACCAGGAAAGCGCTAATGGAGCAACTACAGCAAGATTCAGATCCACCAGAAAAGTGCTCAGGGAGTAAATACAGCATGATTCAGGTCCACCAGGAAAGCGCTCAGGAGTAACAAAGCAAGATTCAGGTCCACCAGGAAAGTACCCATGGAGTAACTAAAGCAAGATTCATGTCCACCTGGAAAGTGCTCAGGAGTAACAAAGCAAGCTTCAGGTCCACCAGGAAAGCCCTCATGAAGTAACTACAGCATGATTCAGGTCCACCAGGAAAGAGCTCATGGAGTAACAAAGCAAGATTCAGGTCTACCAGGAAAGTGCCCATGGAGTAACTAAAGCAAGATTCATGTCCACCAGGAAAGTGCTCAGGGAGTAACTACAGCAAGATTCAGGTCCACCAGGAAAGCGCTCAGGAGTAACAAAGCAAGATTCAGGTCCACCAGAAAGGTGCTCAGGAGTAACTAAAGCAAGATTCAGTTCCACCAGGAAAGCGATCAGGAGTAACAAAGCAAGATTCAGGTCCACCAGGAAAGCGCTCATGAAGTAACTAAAGCAAGATTCAAGTCCACCAGGAAAGAGCTCATGGAGTAACTAAAGCAAGATTCAGGTCCACCAGGAAAGAGCTCATGGAGTAACTAAAGCAAGATTCAGGTCCACCAGAAAGGTGCTCAGGAGTAACTAAAGCAAGATTCAGGTCCTCCAGGAAAGTGCTCAGGAGTAACTACAGCAAGATTCAGGTCCACCAGGAAAGTGCTCAGGGAGTAACTAAAGCAAGATTCATGTCCACCAGGAAAGCGCTAATGGAGCAACTACAGCAAGATTCAGATCCACCAGAAAAGTGCTCAGGGAGTAAATACAGCATGATTCAGGTCCACCAGGAAAGCGCTAATGGAGTAACTAAAGCAAGATTCAGGTCCACCAGGAAAGAGCTCATGGAGTAAATAAAGCAACATTCATGTCCACCAGGAATGTGCTCAGGGAGTAACTAAAGCAAGATTCAGGTCCACCTGGAAAGTGCTCAGGAGTAACTACAGCAAGATTCAGGTCCACCAGGAAAATGCTCATGGAGTAACTACAGCAAGATTCAGGTCCACCAGGATAGTGCCCATGGAGTAACAAAGCAAGCTTCAGGTCCACCAGGAAAGCCCTCATGGAGTAACAAAGCAAGATTCAGGTCTACCAGGAAAGTGCCCATGGAGTAACTAAAGCAAGATTCATATCCACCAGGAAAGTGTTCAGGGAGTAACTAAAGCGAGATTCAGGTCCACCACGAAAGAGCTCATGGAGTAACTAAAGCAAGATTCAGGTCCACCAGGAAAGAGCTCAAGGAGTAACTAAAGCAAGATTCATGTCCTCCAGGAAAGTGCTCAGGGAGTAACTAAAGCAAGATTCAGGTCCACCAGGAAACAGCTCATGGAGTAACAAAGCAAGATTCAGGTCTACCAGGAAAGTGCCCATGGAGTAACTAAAGCAAGATTCAAGTCCACCAGGAAGGAGCTCATGGAGTAACTAAAGCAAGATTCATGTCCACCAGGAAAGTGCTCAGGGAGTAACTAAAGCAAGATTCAGGTCCACCAGGAAAGCGCTCAGGATAACTAAACCAAGATTCAGGTCCACCAGGAAAGCGCTCAGGAGTAACTAAACCAAGATTCAGGTCCACCAGAAAGGTGCTCAGGAGTAACTACAGCAAGATTCAGGTCCACCAGGAAAGAGCTCATGGAGTAACAAAGCAAGATTCAGGTCTACCAGGAAAGCGCTCATGGAGTAACTAAAGCAAGATTCAAGTCCACCAGGAAAGAGCTCATGGAGTAACTAAAGCAAGATTCAGGTCCACCAGGAAAGAGCTCAGGGAGTAACTACAGCAAGATTCAGGTCCACCAGGAAAGCGCTCAGGAGTAACAAAGCAAGATTCAGGTCCACCAGGAAAGCGCTCATGAAGTAACTAAAGCAAGATTCAAGTCCACCAGGAAAGAGCTCATGGAGTAACTAAAGCAAGATTCAGGTCCACCAGGAAAGTGCTCAGGGAGTAACTAAAGCAAGATTCATGTCCACCAGGAAAGTGCTCAGGGAGTAACTAAAGCAAGATTCAGGTCCACCAGGAGAGCGCTCAGGAGTAACTAAAGCAAGATTCAGGTCCACCAGAAAGGTGCTCAGGAGTAACTACAGCAAGATTCAGGTCCACCAGGAAAGCGCTCAGGAGTAACAAAGCAAGATTCAGGTCTACCAGGAAAGCGCTCATGAAGTAACTAAAGCAAGATTCAAGTCCACCAGGAAAGCGCTCAGGAGTAACTAAAGCAAGATTCAGGTCCACCAGGAGAGCGCTCATGGAGTAACTAAAGCAAGATTCATGTCCACCAGGAATGTGCTCAGGGAGTAACTAAAGCAAGATTCAGGTCCACCAGGAAAGCGCTCATGGAGTAACTAAAGCAAGATTCAGGTCCACCAGGAAAGTGCTCAGGAGTAACTACAGCAAGATTCAGGTCCACCTGGAAAGTGCTCAGGAGTAACTACAGCAAGATTCAGGTCCACCTGAAAGTGCTCATGGAGTAACTACAGCAAGATTCAGGTCCACCAGGAAAGCATGCATGGAGTAACTAAAGCAAGATTCAGGTCCACCAGGATAGTGCCCATGGAGTAACAAAGCAAGCTTCAGGTCCACCAGGAAAGCCCTCATGGAGTAACTACAGCATGATTCAGGTCTACCAGGAAAGAGCTCATGGAATAACAAAGCAAGATTCAGGTCTACCAGGAAAGTGCCCATGGAGTAACTAAAGCAAGATTCATATCCACCAGGAAAGTGTTCAGGGAGTAACTAAAGTGAGATTCAGGTCCACCACGAAAGAGCTCATGGAGTAACTAAAGCAAGATTCAGGTCCACCAGGAAAGAGCTCAAGGAGTAACTAAAGCAAGATTCATGTCCTCCAGGAAAGTGCTCAGGGAGTAACTAAAGCAAGATTCAGATCTACCAGGAAAGTGCCCATGGAGTAACTAAAGCAAGATTCAGGTCCACCAGGAAAGTGCTCAGGGAGTAACTAAAGCAAGATTCAAGTCCACCAGGAAGGAGCTCATGGAGTAACTAAAGCAAGATTCAGGTCCACCAGGAAAGCGCTCAGGAGTAACTAAACCAAGATTCAGGTCCACCAGAAAGGTGCTCAGGAGTAACTACAGCAAGATTCAGGTCCACCAGGAAAGCGCTAATGGAGCAACTACAGCAAGATTCAGATCCACCAGAAAAGTGCTCAGGGAGTAAATACAGCATGATTCAGGTCCACCAGGAAAGCGCTCAGGAGTAACAAAGCAAGATTCAGGTCCACCAGGAAAGTACCCATGGAGTAACTAAAGCAAGATTCATGTCCACCTGGAAAGTGCTCAGGAGTAACAAAGCAAGCTTCAGGTCCACCAGGAAAGCCCTCATGAAGTAACTACAGCATGATTCATGTCCACCAGGAAAGAGCTCATGGAGTAACAAAGCAAGATTCAGGTCTACCAGGAAAGTGCCCATGGAGTAACTAAAGCAAGATTCATGTCCACCAGGAATGTGCTCTGGGAGTAACTAAAGCAAGATTCAGGTCCACCTGGAAAGTGCTCAGGAGTAACTACAGCAAGATTCAGGTCCACCAGGAAAGTGCTCAGGAGTCACTAAAGCAAGATTCAGGTCCACCAGGAAAATGCTCATGGAGTAACTAAAGCAAGATTCAGGTCCACCAGGATAGTACCCATGGAGTAACAAAGCAAGCTTCAGGTCCACCAGGAAAGCCCTCATGGAGTAACAAAGCAAGATTCAGGTCTACCAGGAAAGTGCCCATGGAGTAACTAAAGCAAGATTCATATCCATCAGGAAAGTGTTCAGGGAGTAACTAAAGCGAGATTCAGGTCCACCACGAAAGAGCTCATGGAGTAACTAAAGCAAGATTCATGTCCTCCAGGAAAGTGCTCAGGGAGTAACTAAAGCAAGATTCAGGTCCACCAGGAAACAGCTCATGGAGTAACAAAGCAAGATTCAGGTCTACCAGGAAAGTGCCCATGGAGTAACTAAAGCAAGATTCAAGTCCACCAGGAAGGAGCTCATGGAGTAACTAAAGCAAGATTCAGGTCCACCAGGAAAGTGCTCAGGGAGTAACTAAAGCAAGATTCAGGTCCACCAGGAAAGCGCTCAGGAGTAACTAAACCAAGATTCAGGTCCACCAGAAAGGTTCTCAGGAGTAACTACAGCAAGATTCAGGTCCACCAGGAAAGAGCTCATGGAGTAACAAAGCAAGATTCAGGTCCACCAGGAAAGCGCTCATGGAGTAAATAAAGCAAGATTCAGGTCCACCAGGAAAGTGCCCATGAAGTAACTAAAGCAAGATTCATGTCCACCAGGAAAGTGCTCAGGAGTAACTACAGCAAGATTCAGGTCCACCAGGAAAGCGATCAGGTGTAACAAAGCAAGATTCAGGTCCACCAGGAAAGCGCTCATGAAGTAACTAAAGCAAGATTCAAGTCCTCCAGGAAAGCGCTCAGGAGTAACTAAAGCAAGATTCAGGTCCACCAGGAAAGCGCTCAGGAGTAACTAAAGCAAGATTCATGTCCACCAGGAAAGTGGTCAGGGAGTAACTAAAGCAAGATTCAGGTCCACCAGGAGAGTGCTCAGGAGTAACTAAAGCAAGATTCAGGTCCACCAGGAGAGCGCTCATGGAGTAACTACAGCAAGATTCAGGTCCACCAGGAAAGTGCCCATGGAGTAACTAAAGCAAGATTCATGTCCAATAGGAAAGAGCTCATGGAGTAACTACAGCAAGATTCAGGTCCACCAGGAAAGCGCTAATGGAGCAACTACAGCAAGATTCAGATCCACCAGAAAAGTGCTCAGGGAGTAAATACAGCAAGATTCAGGTCCACCAGGAAGTGCTTATGGAGTAACTAAAGCATGACTTTTAGAGTCATCCAGATTGAGGCTCCAACAACATGTCCATAAATGTGAAGTCGAGTGGTTTTAGCCAAGTCGCCAAAACTTTCTGATGTTCCTTTTCTGTATGTGGGCTTTGAAGGCAGACACGGTAACTGGCTTGGGGAGTTGCTGTGACACAAAAGCACTCACAGACTTAGAAAGCAAGCGAATGGTTACCAAAGGGGAAACCGGAGGCAGGGATAGCTAGGAGCTAGGCATTCACAGGTACAGGCTGCTATGTGTAAAACAGCTCAACAACAAGGACCTACTGCATAAGACGGGGAAATACTCAATATCTTAGCCATCTATAATGGAAACGGATCTGAAAAGAACATATATATATATATATATATATATATATGGCAGAACCATTTTGTGAAACTGAAGCTAACACAGCACTGTAAATCAACCATACTTCAATTAAAAAAAAAAAAAAAGAGTTACCATGGATTGAATGAGATATCATATAAAGCCCTGAGCACTCTGCACTCAATAATGTGCAGTTTTTATGATTCTTGCTCCCAAGATTCTTGGGATGGAATGTGGCTTCCTTTAAAAAAAAAAAATGGGAAAGGTCTAGTCCTGGGGAATGGAAAAAAAATGAAATTTTCGTTGCTCATGACTCACTGACCACCAGGGAGCCATTTACAACTTATCTGTATGTTAGCAATGAGAACTATGTCTGTCCTCTTATGCCAACAAATTGCCATCAGGATAAGCTGATGCAAAAGGAAAAAAAAAAAAAAAAAAACTTTGTCCCTCTGGGTAGCGAGTAAGTCTTTATTTAAGATGTCTGAGTAAGCAGATCTATGTAACAGTCTACTTTACCATTTAAATGCCAACTGTAAAAATAAATGTACCACCCCAGAGAAAAGTGTTTCCTGAGTGGGCATCCCCTCGCCACATTTAATCATTCATAGAATGCGTTCGGGGTTACCACTGTGTCAGTTACTTGTGAACCCAGGGAAAATCTGACGGACTTAGCTTGAGTTTCTTTGGTGTCCTTATCCATTCTTTATTTACTTTTTGACTCTGCTTGCTTAAAAACGTGAGTGCATACGACTAGGAAAAGCCTATGAGTTTATGGGAATCAGTATATCCTTGGAATTACTTGCAAAGTGAGTGCTGAAGTGGCCACCTGATTTCAAAAGGAGGCTCTGAGCCCCCTCCAGGCCCCTATTTGCATCAAGAGTGGAGCTTTCTTCTCCGCTGTCAGCGCCTCTGTAGACAGGCACTGCTGAGTTACTTTTCCCCTCACGGGCTTTCTCACCCCTGACTCACTGCATGATCAAATGATGTATGCCTTGTTCACATGGTCATGTCTTCTTTTTTTCTTAAATTGGAGTATCATTGCTGTATGATGTGGTGTTTTTTCCCCTGTATAACAGTGTGAATCAGCCAGGGTAGACACGAGTCCCCTCCCTCGTGGGCCTCCCTCTCCCCTCCCCTCCCTCCCCACTCCCTAGGGCATCACAAAGCACCGAGCTGAGCTCCCGTGTACAGCAGCTGCCCGCTAGCTCTCTGTTCACACATGGTGGTGTGTATATGTGTCAGCCTTAATCTCTTAATCTGTCCCAGCCTAGTCCTGCCCTGCAAATAGCTCCATCTCAACCACTTTTCTAGATGCCACATATATGTGTTAATATGCAATATTTGTTTTTCTCCTTCTGATTTACTTCATTCTGCATGACAGGCTCTGGGTCCATCCATGTCTCTACCCACAACTCCTGAGATGCCTGTGCTAAAGAAAATTGCCTCAGGCAGAAGTCTTTATGGGAAGTACAAAGGTTGAGATCAATATGCAATTTTCTGTGAAACTTGAATATTCTTTGTGAATTGACATTTTTTCTTTTGCAGGCCTATAAGATTTCTGTGTCATCCATGTGACTTCATTAGGATAAAGAAGAGCTGGAGATGACTTTCTCAGAAAATGTCAAGAGGATCACAGAGAGGCACAGCCATAGGAGAGGTTCACCTGAAATAAACAGCCTGACATAGGGAACGTCAGTGTGAACATAGAGAGTCCCTGCTAAGTCGCTTCAGTCGTGTCTGACTCTTTGCAACCCATGTGGCGAGCCAGGCTCCTCTGTCCATGGGATTCTCCAGGCAAGAACACTGGAGTGGGTTGCCATGCCCTCCTCCAGGGGATCTTCCCTACCTAGGGATTGAACCTGCATCTCATAACCTCACCATCATTGGCAGGCAGGTTCTTTACCTCTAGAGACACTTGGAAGCCTTGGTGGCTCAGACAGTAAAGAATCTGCCTGCAGTACAGGAGACCTAGGTTGGATTCCTGGGTCACGAAGATTCCCTGAAGTAGGAAATGGCAGCCCACTCCAGTACTCTTGCCTGGAGAATCCCAGGGACAGAGGAGCCTGGTGGGCTACAGTCCATGGGGTGGCAAAGAGTCAGACACGACCGAGCGACTAACAGTTTCACTTTCATAAAGCATTTAAACCTGAACATATTCACATGAAGATACGGTGCATGCTATGCACATGGCAACTCTGCAGGTATCGTGAATCCCTCTCTTATCTGGGGTGAAGATGTATCCATGCTGGTTTGGTGGTGGCCTCTATGCAGGAATCAGTGCCAAATTCAATAAATCCTTCACAAAATAATTACAGAAGGCTCAGGCAATTTGATTTGTTCTTATCAATTTGGAACTTTGATCTCTGCTGTTATGAAATGCTGTTCAATAACATATGACTACAATCATCCTTTCTACTCTAGCTGAGAGTGAAATATGTTCTAGATGATATTTTAAAGGCAAGGAGAAAAATCCATGATGGGAAATTGCAAAGGGAGACATTTCTGTCACAGAAACACGTGAGTGGAGAGATCAGCCAGCCCCCGTGCAAGGTCATACTTCACTTATTTTTGTTAATTGTATTTATTTACTTATTTACCTTTTTGAAAATCGGAGTATAACTGATTTTCAATGCTTCAGGTGCACATATATTTATTATGGACATACACATGTTCATTCTTTTTCAGATTATTTTCCATTATAGGTTATTTTAGGCTCATTCAGTAAAGCAGGAGACACAGTTTCAATCCCTAGCTGGGAAGATCTCCTGGAGAAGGGCAGGGCAACCCACTCCAGTATTCTTACCTGGAGAATCCCATGGACAGAGGAGCTTGGTGGGCTACGGTCCATGCAAAGAGTCAGACATGACTGAGCGGCTAATACTTTCACACTTTTCACAAGATATTGAACAGAGTTCCCTGTGATACGCAGCCATTCTTTATGGCCTATCTATTTTATGTACATCTGTTAATCCCAAATTCCTAACTGAAGGGCCCTGCTCTAGAAGACGAGGTTCCTGGCTTGGATGCCCCTCTCTCCGTGGGGCAAGGACTAAGAGGTTAGCCTCTCAGTGACCGTGCTTCCTTTCTCGACTATGTTCCGAGGCTGTGGACCATGGAATCTCCAGCCCCAAACAGCCCAGGCTTCCTTCCAGGCCAGCCCTCCTGAGCTTCCCCCCAGGTGTGAGTGCTGGGCCCCAGCAGCAGACAAAGGTAGCTCTTTGGCGGAGCGGAAGGTGTGGGGAGTGTAGAAGGCTTACACCGCAGGGTGGGGACCTACATCCCGCTGGGAAGTGCCTCCGTGGTTCAGGTCAGAATCGGGAGCAAACTGGGGTGGGGGTAACGGGCTTCAGACTGGGTGCAGGGACTGGGGCTTTCTCACCCTCGGATGCCACTGCGGGGCCTTCCCTGGTGGTCCGGGGTGAAGAACCGCGTGCCAGGGCCGGGAACACAGGTTCCAGCTGTGGTCCCGGAAGGTTCCGCGTGCCACCCGGAAATGAAACCCGGGAACTACCGCTACTGAGCCTGCTCGCCAGAGCCTTGGAGCTGCAGCAAGAGCAGGCATGGCGGTGAGGAGCCCACGCCTGCGATTGGAGAGTAGTCCCACTCCTGCAATTAGAGAAAGCCCACAGGCAGCAACAACCAAATAATAGGCAGGTGAATGTTTCAAAGCACTAGTGAGAAACTCCAAAGGCTGAAAATTCTAAATCCAAAGTTGACTCTTTAAGTCATAAAACAGCTGTATTTGTTAAGACAGTTCAGTTCAGTTCAGTTCAGTTGCTCAGTCGTGTCCGACTCTTTGCGACCCCATGAATCACAGCACGCCAGGCCTGCCTGTCCATCACCAACTCCTGGAGTGCACTCAAACTCATGTCCATCGAGTCGGTGATGCCATCCAGCCATCTCATCCTCTGTCGTCCCCTTCTCCTGCCCTCAATCTTTCCCAGCATCAGGATCTTTTCAAATGAGTCAGCTCTTTGCATGAGGTGGCCAAAATATTGGAGTTTCAGCTTCAGCATCAGTCCTTCCAGTGAACACCCAGGACTGATCTCCTTTAGGATGGACTGGTTGGATCTCCTTGCAGTCCGAGGGACTCTCAAGAGTCTTCTCCAACACCACACAGTTCAAAAGCATCAGTTCTTAAGACAGTAGAATACAAAACATTGTATTGAATTGTTCTTAGCATGGTATATGATTTAAATGGTTAAGCATATGGTATGTGGCTCTTGATTTTAACTCTTACCCTGGATTCCACAAATGTTAGGAAAGCACCTTCTGCTTGTTTGTATTTGTCTTTGTCCAGGAAGAGTTTTTGGTGCATTTGGAGGGATGATGGACCAACCTGAAGGCTTAGAGGGGCTGGAATCGATCAGTCAAACGCCGAGATTTCATGAAGATTCACAGTCCTCATCTGTGTCTCTTAAATCTAATACAAGAGAGAGGATTGTTTGGCCTTTGAGAATCCTTCTCAGTTAGAGGGCAGCAATATTGTTTAGTCCTGTGTCTCCAAAGCAGTGTCGTTAGATAATAACTATTGACGGTAGGAATTCAATCTAATTTACAATGTTGTTTTTTTGTTTGTTTGTTTTTTTTTTTCATTTCGTCCCTGAAAACCAGAGAAGTATTTCGTGTTAGTACAGCCTTCTCTAATCTAGTGCCAAAATTCACAAGAGCTAAGGTAGATCCCAGGTGGTTGGAAATGTCTTAGACATTTCGGGGGATGTTTTCCCTGATTTTAAACAGTATTCATAAACGTTTCAAAGTTCTCTTTGAGGTTAGACTTTAACATACTTTCCTTTTGCTGTTGCTGTTGTTTAGTTGCTAAGTCTCGTCCGACTCTTTGCGACCCCATGGACTGTAGCCCACCAGGCTCTTCTGTCCATGGGATTTCCCAGGTAAGAATGCTGGAGTCAGTTACCATATCCTTCTCCAGGAGATCTTCCTGACGCAGGGGTCAAACCCGTGTCTCCTGCCTTGCAGGTGGATTCTTTACTGCTGAGCCATGGGGGAAGCCCACCTTTCTTCTGTAAGAGTCTTGAAATCTGCAGGTGTGACGATAATTATTCTTTCTCTGCTTGACTGCACTGGATCTTACTTACGGCACATGGGCTTCGTTGCCCTGAGGCATGTGGGATCTTAGTTCCCAGACCAGGGGTCGAACCTGTACCCCCTGAACTGCAAAGCACTGGATCTCCAGGGTGATCATGAGTTTGAGCAAGCTCCGGGGGTCGGTGATAGACAGGGAAGCCTGTTGTGCTGCCGTCCATGGGGTCGCAAAGAGTCGGACACGACCGAGCAACTGAACTGTGATCGCCAGGGAAGTCCCCGATGTTTATTCTTAATGTCACCTTCTGATACTAAGTGATGGATTCCAGAGACGTGTTACAGCAATACTGACTGATGCTTTTTCCCCTGAGCACTACATCTTGTCTTCATGTTTGTTCTGGCAGAGAATGATTTAACTGGCCAGCTCCAGAGAGATTTTAATTTGCAAGGGAAAGGAGTAGTCTGCGAACTTGCCTGCACATCTATTAATATTTCAAAACACAGGCCCTTCATCCTTGCTCTGTATCAGATTGTCAATGCACAGACTGTCCGGACTGATGCTGTGGGTGAGACCTATAGCGGGCCCTGCTTTTGTGCAGGCCCTTAGGACAGCGAGCGTTCATTTTGCAGCAGAAAGAGCAGAGTCAATACCAGCACTGGAAACAGTCCCATGGCTTTGCTTGCATTGGGTGGAACAGATAATGTGGTTGTTTATGAAATCACAAGCCATGCACATCCTGCCTCATCTAGTTCTGAAATTCAGAGTGATGCAAGGGATTCTCCAGCAACTGAAATAAAAGCATTAATGCAACACCTCGGATTCATTTGTTGCCTCATGAAATGAAATGCTACTTGCCTGTCTGTTGAGGTGTCCAAAATGGGATGACTTGTCAGAAATGGGACAACGCTGTTCTCCGTTGCCAAAATGAAAAGAAGCTCTTATCTTGAGTCCTCTGTTTACCCCCAACCCCAAAAGACAGCCAAGTTTGGATAAAGAGGGTCTGCCAACATTCGGTCCCATCCATGAGATGAATTGGGAAATTTTTCGAAGTCTTACTAAGGAGCATCATTGAAATTCTTCAGGGTTTTAAAAAAACATAAGAGCGTAGATGAATGTATTCAATTCTTTCTTTCTGTCTCAACAAAACTAAATTTCAGCTCTGGAAGGAAAGTATTTGATTGTCTTCTGTGTCTGAAACTTTTAAATATTTGAATATATTGTTTCATTGTCAGCTGAGTCAGTCGAGGCTGATCATCTATACCAAGTGTCAGCAAGCATTTTTCTTTAAGGGCCAGGTAGTCAGTATCTTAAGTTTTCGGGGCCTCACTGGGTCTCTGTCACAGCAATTCAACTCTGTAATAGTATCTCAAAGGCAGTCATAGACGATAAGAAAAAAATAAGTAAGGCTATGTGTTCCATAAAAGGTTATTTACAAAAACAGGCTTTTTGGCTGGAAGACCATGGTTTACAGACCCTTGATCTATACATACATAAAACTGTTAGAATAATTACTTTGGGGTTCTTGACAACCTCACTCTCACAAATGTGATCAAAAGATTTTTAGAATAGTACCCTGAGATATGTAACATCCTCAGCAATGGCCACTGAAGAAAAATTCTTTTAAGGAAGTAAGCATGTTTTCTGATGGAAATCATGTATTCTAAAATATATACTCCATAAGGACAACTATCTCCCCCTCTCAAAAACAACAATTTTTTTTCCTAGAAAACGTTCATTGTAATGACTGTTTACCCAGTTCGAGGTTCTGTGAATTTTCCAGGCTTTGTGTTAAAGCCAAATAGAGTGAATTTATCAGTGAGTGCTACACCATGACAGCAGGGATGAATGCCCCGTTCAAACCTATGATGGTTTGACTCTTCTACTGTCTCTTTCCAAAAGAGCTCCATCTGAAAAGGCGAGAAGAAGGTGCCTTGCTTTACTGCATCTCTGTGTCTATCTATCCCAAGAACAGTCACCTGCCAGGCCCCTCTGTCCATGGGATTCTCCAGGCAAGAATACTGAAGTGAGTATCCATTCTCTTCTCCAGGGGATTTTCCCAACCTAGGGATTGAACCTGGGTCCCCTGCATTGCAGGCAGATTCTCTACCGTCTGAGCCATCAGGGAAGTCCATCTATTTCATAACATAATGCAAAGGAGAAGTTAAAGAAAAGACAAAGTGAAATTTCCAGTCTGGATATTTATTGTCACACAAAGAATCTTTTACTCAACTATTCATCAGAAAGACGGGAAGGAAAGAAGATGAAAAAACTATCAGCAAAATCTGTCTTTTTATAAATGTATTTCTTTTTCCTGGGTAGGGTTTTGGAAGATAAAGAGCATTTTGGGGGATGTGAGTTTGGGAGATAAAAGGGGTTTAGATTAGTGGCTCTTTTTACTTAAACCATTTTTTTAAAGTTACATTACAAAGGAAAAAGTGAGGGAGGTGCGCTGTGCTGAGGTAGACCACAATTACTTGCATCCAGATGTGGCTGTGGAGCAGTTTTTTCACATATGATATTAATATAATCAGTGTCTTGTGATTCGTGGTAATGGACTATTACATAGAATAACAAAGGAATGATGCCAGTGTGAAGAAGCTACTTTATTAAAAAACAAAACGAAACATATACTGTGCTGTTCTGAAGTAAGGACGCACTGTTCAAAAACACTGAAAAAGTAAGTGAGCACACGTTATTCAAGGATTAGCACAGAAGAACACCACTAATTGCCAAAAGGTGACCTTAACAGAATCGGTAGAGCAGATACAAAAATGTCCCTGTGACTCAAATGCTTGTTTAGAACAATCATCATTTGAAACGGCTCACGATTCCCCAGGATCCGGGAGATCAGTGTCAGTCTGTCGTTCGAGGCTACATCGAAATACAAAGGGCTTTTCATACAGAAATTTCTTTCGTCCCTTTTTGAACTTGAAAGGGAGAACATGAAGAGGAAATGCCATTTCCTGTCTTAGACATTTATGATTGAGTGGGCTTCTTTAGCAATAGATAAAGTTGCTTTGCCAAAGAAATCCTCCTTTGAGAACAACTGGAGGTCATGATGCCATTGCTGTTGCTCAGTCGCTCAGTGGTGTCCGACTCTCTGCGACCCCAGGGTCTGCAGCACGCCAGGCTTCCCTGTCCTTCAGACTCTGGAGTTTGCTCAAACTCAGTTCCGTTGAGTCGATGATGCCATCCAACCACCCTCCTTCTGTCATCCCCTTCTCTTCTTGCCCTCAATCTTTCCCAGCATCGGGGGCTTTTCCAGTGAGTCTGCTCTTTGCATCAGGTGACCAAAGTATTGGAGCTCAATATACAGGATTGGAGGTCAATGCTGCATGCTTAACAAATGGAGAAGTTGTGCAATTTCAATGGAAGTTTGCAATAAAAAGGTTGGAGAGGTAACCAGTTGGCAATGGCATTGACTTTAAAGCAAAATCATGGATCTGAGTGAATTATGCAGTCTTCTTTTCTGGATCAAAACTTTAGTCTCTGTAATTCAGGACAAAGGTACTTATCGCAATGTATGTTCTTTTCAGGTTATTTCTTGTGTCTCTCAGGTTATATACCTATAAGTACATATCTTCCAAGTAAATATCCTCCAAAAAAATAAGAGAGAGAGCCATCTTTACCCAAGGGAGTATTTTTATCTAACTCACCATGTCAAACCTCAATATTTCTCATCAACCTGAGAAATGGACCTCAGTTTAAGATGAAAAAAAAAAAAAAGCAGCCCCTTATATGTTTTGGGAACCCAGCTATCATTCTTCATTGATTTATAGATTTTAATATAGCCTCTCTGTATAGGTTTTAATCTATCTATAAATCTATAGACTTAGAATCTATATAGGGATTTTCTCTAAAGCAAATCTGAACGTCACACAGGTAAATATTTACAGATATGTCATTAGTCACCATAATTTGTGAATTAATTTATGTTTTGTCAAATCAATGGAAAATTTTCGGGAGCTGACTAAGCTATTTCACTCTTCTGCAGTTCTTGAAATAATGTTGTATTTTAAGTGTCTTCTTTAGCCTGGAAGTGCCTCCCCAATGGCCCGATGGGTAAAGCATCTGCCTGCAATGCAAGAGACACGGGAAATGCAGCTTCCATCCCGGGGTAGTGAAGAGCCCCTGGAGGAGGAAATGGCAGCCCACTCCAGGGTCCTTGCCTGAAAAGTCCCATGGACAGAGGAGCCTGGCGGGCTACAGTCCGTGGGGTCGCAAAGATTCAAACCAAGCGACAGAGCATTGGAGTCAGCTTGGAAAGCGAGGTGTGCAGAGATGGGGAGCGAATGCAGTGGCCGGGCCAAAGCTCTTTACGTTTCCCTCAACCGGACTCTGAGATACCCACGAAGTTCCCTGTTCCTTTTCTCGTCTGAACGTTAAAGGCTGACCTCTCAGGAGAACCTCAGACACTGTCAGGAGTCAAGGAAGAAAGTGGACGGTGTCTGGGTGATGCACACTTAAAAGGAACATCTCACAATGGGAGGAAATGAAGGCGCTTTCTTACAGGCATTCTATTTTAAAATAATGCCTCACTGCCCCATCTGATGAAAGCTCTTCAGAGCGCAGAATGTTAGTCACGATGGTAATTGAATGGCATGGAAAATGGCCCCAGGGGCTGCTAGGGACGTGCCAGGGTAATCACATGTTATCAGAACCACCTCACTGTCAACTTATCTAAAACCCAGGACTCAGAGCTGGCTTTAATGCCAGTGAACTCCATTGGGAAACAAATCTTACTGAAATAAAAACGTGCCGCCCATAAAAATAATCAAATGCACTGTCCTTTCAAAGGGGTTTCTTGTGGTTCTTTTAACAGTTGGCTCCTCGGGAAAGGCAGGGGAGAGTGGAAAAGAATCCATATAAAATGAACACACACAGGTTTATTTTGTAGAAGAGATGCTGATGTAAAATATTTCTGGCAGAGTTGATGGAGTTTTCAGAATTTTAATTTAGCAGTTGTCTGAGATTCAGTAGTTTAAATGTTTAAAAAAAACTTTTCATGAGTATTTCTAAGTATTCTTATCATATTTCTGCAGGTTTTGAAAGCCTGTTCAGGTAGAACTTTGTTTTATTTATGTGATGAGTCCCACTCAGAAATTTTAGGCTCCAGTTTAAGAAAGGGAAATATAGGAAATATATCTTTTAACAGCAATCCCCAACATTTTTGGCATCAGGGACCAGTTTGATGCAAGACAGTTTTTCCAAGGATCAGGGTGGGGATGAGAGGGATGGTTTGGGGATGATTCAAGCTCATTGCATTTTTTGTTCACTTTACTTATATTATTATTACATCAGCACCACCTCAGATCATCAGGCATTGGATTCAGTAGGCTGGGGACCCCTGATTTAATACACAAACACACACACACACAGAGAGTCAAATCCATACACATTCTAGAACACAGAAAATACAGAGTACTCCAATGTATGTTTTTGAAGAGAAGTATATTATACACACTGAGAAGTTACTACACGCTTGGAAAACCTGACGTTATGTAACATATTATATCCATTATTTCAGTAATGAAATGTTGCCACTTAATGACTCATGTTGCTCACACACTCTTCTGAGAGCCCCACACGCTGGGTCCTGAGGATGTTTAAAGCAGAGACTGGGTCCCCACTGGCTGCCCGGCTCTGATCCTCGGAAGACCTTCTTTCAGGTGAACAAATGGAGAAGCATCAAAGAGGCACAGCTGCTCTTCGTCATCACTGTGACGAGAAAGACTTTTAAAAAGGCAGCTCTGAAGACGAGCAGAGGTTTCCTGCATCAGATCTGCCTCGAGGAGGGCATCTTCCAAAGTCTGCTGATTATCACGACCTCCCTGGTGGTCAAGCGGCTAAAACTTCGAGCTTCCAATGGGGGTGGGGGTGGGGACGGGGCACCGGTTCCAATGGGGGTGGGGGTGGGGACGGGGGCACCGGTTCAATCCCTGGTCGGGGAACTAAGATTCCTACATGCCTCACGGTGTGACCAAAATAATTAATAAACAAAACAGATGTTGTATTTCTAAAGCAAACAAAAAGAGTCTATTGATTATTAAGCTGTGCTCCATGCACCAGGAGTGGGAAGCAGGTATGAAATGATGTGTGTATATGTGTGTGTAAGGAGGAGCCATCCTAATTACGAAAATGTTTGAAGAAGGTTTCTAAAGTTGCCAACTCAGAAACCGTGACCTTTGTGTCTGATTGGTCGTAAAATATGAAACCAATGAGATCTAATCCAAAGAGTCATCAGCTGTTTGAATCCCACTGCATTCTTATTATCACAATGGCTTTGAGTATTTGCTGGAGAGATTACTAAATATTTATACAGATGATTCAATGGCCAATTCAGTAACAGATGATTCACTACCGTTCACTAAGCAAAGTGCTTACGAGTTTAGTCTCTGAGGTGTGCCTCTGTGATGTAGCTCAGCTCTGCATCCAGGCTGATCTCGAGACGCATGCAAGAAGCTTTAATGTCATGATTTTCCGATCAGTAGAGTGGGGATAACAGAAATAGTTCATGAGGCTCTTGCCAAGATTCACTGTGATGATGCAGGAAATGCACTTAATGATGATCAGTACAGCTTAATTATTATTTTTTATGTTGTTCATAACACCAACATCATCATCCTTACCACCATCCAATGCAAACGACTGATTTCATTCATGTCTGACCACAAGTAATTCTCCTTATATTGTGATCTGGTTCCTTGAGTTGTCTTCTCACTAATTCTAATGTAGCCCTCATGACAGACAGAAAAAGAGAAGAAAAGAAAGGGAGGAAGGAGGAAGGAGAGAGTGAAAGCTCTTTTTTAACCAACCTGCAAACGTTCGTACAGAGGGAGGAAGAGGGCAGAAGGAGGGGAGGGAGACAGAGACCTGCTCTATTTTCTGTTGCCCTGGCTATAAGCCCGTATTCTTCAAATACTTTTTAACTGGTGTGATCTCTTCCCCATGCTGATCACTATCTCCTGACGGTGCTACATTTTGTTCGAAATCTCTTTACGGGAAAGTTACCCTGTATGGAAATTTCCAGATGTTCTAAAGTGTTTAAAAAATAATTAGGGAAGATGGCAAAGATCTGATAAAAGAGGAATTCACTGTAAACCCTGGTCATTGTTATTCTATTCTTAGAAATGTTTTTTTCCCCATCTATTTGTGTGTGTGTGTTTAATTTAAATTATTAAACTTATTTGCCTTGAAAGTTTAATAGGAACTTCTGCGAAGGTTTTGTTTTCTGGTTTTCGATTTGAGGAGAGGTCATGTGTATTTTGTGCATGTGTTTAAATTAAATGGAGAAGGCGATGGCACCCCACTCCAGTATTCTTGCCTGGGAAATCCCATGGATGGAGGAGCCTGGTGGGCTACAGTCCACGGGGTCGCAAAGAGTCGGACACGACTGAGCGACTTCACTTTCACTTTTAAATTAAAGGTGAATAGAAAGTTCTTGTGTAACTTGCTGGTTCAATTTGGTGATCTAGTAACATTGCAAAATTAAGGTGGAGGAAGTTTAGAGAAACCTTATTTTTTTTTTCCTTAAGGTGACAATTTTTTTCCATGTCAAAGGTTGTTTTTTTTTATTACAATATGGAACATTTTGGAGGTATGAAATTGGCAATATTTAACTATCGGATTCCCTTATGCAAGAGAAATTATGAGATGGAGTACTTACTGAGTGCTTTTGCACTCAGTAATTATTGCTTAGTTAAAAAGCACAGTTTAAAACAGTATATACAATATAATCTCATTTAAAATTATTACCAATAATAATATGATATATATGTGCAGGCTCAGTTTCCCAGTCTTGTTCGACTCTTTGCAACCCTAGGGACTGTAGCCCATCGGGCTCCTCTGTCCATGGGATTCTCCAGGCAAGAGTACTGGAGTGGGTTGCTCTTTCTTTCTCCAGGGGATCTTCCCCACCCAGGGATCCAATTGGCATCTCCTGCATTGGCAGGATTCTTTACTGCCCAGGAAGCAATATGCTAAACATATGTGTATAAATTTATTGCATGCATTAAAATGAGAGGAGTATATCAAACTGTTGTTCCAGTTGTCTTTGAGAAGCTATTTATAGAGGCCTTTATTATCCGCTTGGTTTTCTGTAATGTTTGAATAGTAAGTACATAGTGACTGTATCGGAGAAGGCGATGGCACCCCACTCCAGTATTCTTGCCTGGGAAATCCCATGGACGGAGGAGCCTGGTGGGCTACAGTCCATGGGGCCGCACAGAGTCGGACACAACTGACGTGACTTAGCAGCAGCAGTGAATGTCTACCACTTTTGAAATAATTACATTTCTAATCAGAAGGGAAACACAGAACTAAAACATGAAGTGCAGGATTAGTCTGTAATGATTCCTCAACTCATTTAGCAAAGCATTCATCAAAGGAATAGTAGCCTAAAGACTCAAATGCATTATTAGCTATGGTCCAAACCTATTCATCTTTAGTCAATATATACTCACCAAAGGTAACTGACCATGAAGAACTGCCATCAGGGAAAAAAACATACCCCAAAAGATGCAGGTTTACATACAGCCTGCACTTTCTGGATCATGTTAAACCATCTCAAAGCCCATTTTCCCAGGAAGGAAAAAGTCATGCCCAAGCCGTGGACTTTCAACTACCGAGCTCCATCCCTAGGAGATGCCCTGGGCAACCATACGGTATAGAAACACCTGGTCGCCAAGCAACTGGAGTTCCATTTAGCCTGTGGCTTCATAAATCATGAGACCCGGCCAACTCCTCCACTCGGGGAGGCACCAGGTTCCCTTGAGAACACAGTGTTCTGGCCGCTGCTTTACCTGAGTAAAGAGATCCTGTGCGACTCTGAGCCAGCACTGCAGATCAAAGGGAACCTAGTGGCTATGTTCTATGGCTGCATGGGCTCATGAACAACAAGGAGACTAATCCCTTACTAGTGGCTTTGAAACGATTCCATGCGCCTGAAATTCTGCTGTCATACATGCCCTGAAGACTGGCCTTCATCAGAAGGACATGATGTAGCGCTGGAGTTGACAAGGTCATCGACTGGGGAATTGGACCACCGAGGTTCAAATCCTGGTCCATGTGTGACCTTGAGCATCTCAAACTCTGTGCCTCTATGTGTTCTCATCCAGTGAGTGGGAATAGTAACAGTACCTATCTCATCAGTTGCTAGGTGGGGTCAATGAGTTAATATTTGTAAACACAATAAGCCTGGACCATAATAAGAATGATAAAGTGCTTGTTACATTGAAAATTACCCTTCATGACTATTTCAGTGATTTCTCTGGGCCCTTAGAATTGGGTTCATTCCTCTGTTTTGAAAGAATGCTAGGTAAAAAATTCAGATACGTTTCTGTAGGGGCACAAATAAGGGAACAATTGGTTCTGCTGGAGGAAAAAAAGAAAATCTTGTCAGCAGAGATAGCACTGGGGTCCCAGCATGAGTAAGAGACTATTTGGTCAAAAAAAGAAAAGGTGAGGCATTTTAGTGAAAACACCAAACACAGTAACACACATTGTTGTTCAGTGGCTCAGTCGTGTCTGACTCTTCGCGACCCCCATGGACTGCAACACACCAGGTTCCCCTGTCCTTCATCATCTCCCTGAGTTTGCTCAAACTCATGTCCATTGAGTCAGTGATGCCATCCAATCATCTCATTCTCTGTCTCCCCCTGTTCCTCCTGCCCTCGATTTGTCCCAGCATCAGGGTCTTTTCCACTGAGTCGGCTCTTTGCATCAGGTGGCCAAAGTATTTCCTGGGTTGTATGTAATATGTAGGGGGTCTATATTTTCACTCATGACAATAGAGCTGACGCTAAGAAAGGGGACATCCCAGCTCAGACGGGTCGCAAAAAGGGGCGGCGTCTAGGCTGTGTGCAGGTGAACCCACCGCTCCCAGAATCAATTCTGAGTGACAGCCCATGAAATTCCTGTTCTTCATTACATAGCCCTGCACTAGAGTCCCAGGTCTATGCTTACTAACAGCCAAGGGGTAGCAACCTTGCTTGGAGCTACAGGGAAACCTATAGCCAGAGAGGACCGCAGCATTCTGACTCTTGCCCGGTATGGTGGCGGGGGACCACTGCTTCTGCCTGACGGCTTTGTCACACCGTCTTCAGGAAGAGACAGCCATTGTCGTTACGAGCTGGAAACACTTTACACTCAGATGATGGTCAAGAGAAGCTTTCCAACAGATATGCCCTTACGTATCCCTCAAAATCAGGGTTCTTTTTCCATCTCACAAAGATGCTTTGTAAGCAAGAGAAAGAAATAAGCAACCTGCCTTTTCAAGTTGAATAAGCAAAAGTCTGAATTACAGAACTGGTAAAACAAAATTACAGATGATGCAGGACATGCGTTATGACAAAATTCCCACTCACAAACCCTGGCATGTCAATCACTGCAAACCCTCTACAGATTATAGGCTACTCGTGTCAATGCCAGCATTTGGAAAAAGTCTACTAAGACTTATTTTGAAGAATTCAAAGATGGAAAAAGAACAAACATTAAAGATCAAAGGTAAAACAGAAGAAGGCTGCATCCATAAATGAAATTGGTATGTAATTAACACTGGCAGAGGCTGGCTAAATTCATCTCAACAAACCGTCTCAATCCTATTCTACAGACTCTCAGATTTTCTATTAAAATAGCAATGTGCCTTCAACATCATATTCATACTTTCAGGTACCCCTCTTTAAAAAAAAAAAAAAAAAACCTGTTCCTAAACAGTCGTTCCAGATGGATGGAAACTAAAATTTTTGTGGTGAGCACACTGCGTTTAGAAGTAGAAATATCAGTGTTGTACACAGGAAGCTGAGATAATATTAGAAGCCAATGTTATCTTGATAAAAAAATAAATTAAAAATAAAAATGGATTGTAGATTAACTAACATCACTTTCACCAGACAAAAACACATTTTGCTCAGTGGCTGCAGCTCTTATCAAGATCTGTCCCATGTTTATATTAATAACTTTCCCTGGCTTTGCCCGGCTACCCTGCGCTTTGTCTGCCTTCCTTGTTACAAATCCTATGTTACTATACACTTCTTTTGGTTGAATAGCAGTCTACACCTCGGACAAATAATTTGGCATTCTGATTGAGGCAGGAAGCAGATGCCCCCAGCATCCCCACCCCACCCTCCCGCCCCAGAGTAAAGCAATTGGAGATTCATTCCCTATTGCCTGAAACTCCAAGACAAGAATAGCAGGACAATTAAGGGAGGAGGCTGGACCCTACTCAGACCGCGTATCTGTCTTTCCCAAAGTCAGGAGCCTTCTCAACCACACATGCACAGAAAATGCTCCTTGCAGGATATTCTACCCAGATGCCTTTGTGGTAGGATCCATCTTGGCTATGGCATGTGCACATATGGGAGGATCCTGATATGCACCAAATATGGATTGTGAACCAGTCGAATCAGAATGATTGGCCAAAGGAAACCAGGAAGAAGTGCCCCACAAAAGTAATTCCAACTACCATGAGGATGCAACGCAGTGGCTGGCTCTCTCCCTGAGCCCACCCGTGTGTCTATTCACCTGTGCTGTACTCTTTTTTCCTCTTAATAAATATTTTACGTGTTTCACCCTTTTTGTCTTTGTAGGAATTCTTTCCTGCAAAGCCAAAGGGCCAAGGCCCTTGTCACCAGCCAATAAACCAGTGGCTAGTATCTGGTCACCTGATGTGAAATGCTGACTCATTGGAAAAGGCCCTGATGCTGGGAAAGATTGAGGGCGGGAGGAGAAGAGGGCAACAGAGGATGAGATGGTTCGATGGCATCACCCACTCAATGGACATGAGTTTGAGCAAGCTCCAAGAGACACTGAAGGACAGGGAAGCCTAGCATGCTGCAGTTCATAGGGTCCCAAAGAGTCAGACACCACTTTGCGACTTAACGGCAACAGAAAGAGACTGTAAGAGGGCTGGATTAGATCCTGAGCTGTAGCTCTGCCCCGTAACTCTTCTCGGAAGCCAGGCCTTATTGCTTTCAATGGTCAAAGAGGTCAAACGACTAAACTGCTGATACTGCTGCTATCTAACCAAGAACAATGACTTGAAAGATGAGGTAGTAGATAAAAGTGCTGTATCTACACAACCAGGATGTACAAAGTGACAAATGCCTTGTTTATCGTCTTAGCTGCTCAAGACACAGCCTTTCTACTGTATGGGATCCACTGTGGTTATTGTTTAGTCACTAAGTCCTGTACGGCTGTTTTGCAACCCCATGGACCATAGCCCGCCAGGCTCCTCTGTCCATGGAATTTCCCAGGCTTGCCATTTCCTTCTCCAGGGAATCTTCCTGACCCAAGGATCAAACCTGCATCTCCTGCATTGGCAGGCAGGTTCTTTTACCACTGAGCCACTTTGTAAATCAGCCAAACCAGTTTTGAATGTAGATGCACTGTCTTATTTTATTAGTAATAGAAGAACTTAAAACACAGTCAGGATTTTAGTCCTTAGAATTTGAGATGTCCAGAGGATTTAAAACCTAAAAGTCAAGCCACAAACGCTACAGTAATTAGCAGGCAGATATCACCTGCCTCAGTAGGACAGCGTCTTTTGGAAGTCAAAAAGAAAGTAACAGATTTCCAGGATGAAGAATACTGATATACTGGTCACACCAGTTCTTAGGATCTGTCTCTGGACTGGGTTGAGTAAGAAGACTGAATGTGATGATTCTGTTTTAGATTGAAAATCTTCGACTCCTAAAAAATATCACTTTCTCTTTTATGTAGCATCTTTACAGGCACAATAAGATGTTAAGAGGTTAATTTTTTATTTCAGTCAATAGACTCAAGAGTTCAGAGAGTGTGTGTTTGCTACCAAATTAGATAGCATAATCATCACGATGACTTCTGTAGGTTATCGGACAGAGTATTTATGATAGAGTACATGTGGCTCAGGAAAAGAGTTACTACTTTCAAGTCTCTTTGTTTACATAAATAGATAGCATCCTTACGTGGCCTTCCCTGGTGGCTCAGACAATAAAGAATCTGCCTGCAATGCAGGAGACCCGGGTTTGATCCCTGGGTCGGGAAGATCCCCTGGAGAAGGAAACAGCAACCCACTCCACTATTCTTGCCTGAAGAGTCCCATGGACAGAGAAGCCTGGCGGGCTACAATCCATGGGGTTGCAAGGAGCCAGATACAAATGAGCAACTAATACTCTCACTTTCATCCTTACGTAACATCTCAGAAGTAAGTCATGAGAGTCACATTGGGATGCTGAGAACACCACCAGCATCCTAGGAGGTGTGACTCAGATGAAGGATGACCCAGCAAGACCGAGGGATCCTCTGTTTAACCTTCGGTGGGTATTCCAACCTCTTCTGACCCTTCTTAGCATCTCTTTATTAAGGTGAATAGAAGCATGCACAGGGTTTCCCCTATAGGAGAGCACGCTTTGGAAAAGTCTGAGTTAGAAACCGCTGCTTTTGTGCAACTGGATTAGAAATTTCACGTGTTTTATGTTTTCATAGGCCTTTTCGTTTCTGGCAAGGGGGAGCTGGATTTCCATGCTATATTTCCTGTCTGAGAGAGAATCAGGAAGTAGAACTGAATATGAAAGCAAGGGTGAAGTAGAAAGAGTGGGACAAGCGGAACAGAACTTCTGAGCACTGATACAGCATCTTCCAGGGAAGGAGGCAGATGAGAAATGCTGATTTTATGTGATCCCAGGAACTCAAGAGCTTCCCTGGAGGCTCCTGCAACGCAGGACACACAGGTTTGATCCCTGGGTCAGGAAGATCCCCTGGAAAAGGGAATGGCAACCCATTCCAGTATTTTTGCCTGAAAATCCAGTGGACAGAGAGCCTGGTGGGTTAAAATCCATGAGGTCTCAAAGAGTTGGTTACAACTGAGCACACAAGGGAATGTGATATCTGTCTTAAAACACAACACCAAGCCTCAGGTTCTTTGTGTCCCGTCACAGAAAGACTTTAGTGAGATAAAATGATAGGTAAGGGGTGGATTTATTTAGAATTTAATGCACTCCACACAAAAGATGTGGACAATATCAGAAGGTGAGAGGCCCCAAAATACGGTGTGGTTAATCGTAAAGATTAACCTGGGTAATTTCATAGGCTAATGAGTGGCAGGATTATTCCAACTGTTCTGGGAAATGGGTAGACATTCCCAGGAGTTGGGCTACTGTCCACTTTTTGATTTTTATGGTTGGCCTCAGAACTGCCGCGATGCCTGTGGGTGTGTCATTTAACCGATGTGTTACAATGAGCATACACTGAGGCTCAAGGCCCAGTGGAATTCACCCACCGTCTTGGACCTATTTGGTTCTAATAGGTCTGTGTCTTGTCCTCAGGCTCTGTTATTTTTTCAAAGGCTGTGTCCTGCCCCCTTCCCTCCTATTTCAGGTTGTAACAATCGTGCCACCCTGATGGGAGACCTTAATAATGGGGGAGGCGCTGCATGTCTGGGAAATTTCTGTACCTTCCTAGTTAGCTCTTATAGTTTGTGTGTGCTCACTCATGTCCAAGTCTTTGCAGCTCCATGAACTGTAGCCCACAGGCTCTTCCGTCCATGGGGTTTCCCAGGCAAGTATACTGGAGTGGGTTGCCATTTCCTCCTCCAAGGGATCTTCCTGAAGCAAGGATTGAACCCACAGATCTTGCATTGCAGGTGGATTCCTCATCACTGTGCTGCCTGGGAACCTACCTCTCAATTTTGCTGTAAACTTAAAACTGCTAGAAAAAAAAAATACAAGGATGCTTTTAATGGAGTATTGGACTCTGATGATGAAATGTTCATACTAGATAGAAAGAAAGATAGAAAGAAAATTCATAGGAAATAAAGTACTTGATCCTGTAGTGCGTGCTCAGTTGCTTCAGTCCTGTCCGACTCTTTGCGACCCCATGGACCACAGCCTGCCAGGCTCCTCTGTCCATAGGGTTTTCCAGGCAAAGATACTGGAGTGGGTTGTCATTTCCTTCTCCTACAGCTAGAAAAACACACAAGGCTTTTTACTTTCACCTTTCACAAATAAAATAATGCGAGGAAGACGTGTATTAGCTGAAGTATACACACTCTAAGGACAGATTTTTGGCTTTTGGAGCTTGCCCTCAAATTGGGCAACACATAAGCTCTTCAGTTGCTACAACAGCTATTCTGACAGCAAGCAAGAGTTTGCATCACAGTAGAATTTCTCTCTTCCCACAGCCCAGTATATAACTTAAGCTCCCAGGAAAACATTTCTCATAAAACTCTGCTTTCTTCTTTGATGTTGTAACTTTTGGCTGGGAAGAATCAGGAAATGTTCCTAACCCTGCTGGGGAGAATACACCCATAAGAGCCAAACCTTCCTTGCTCAGAGACCCAGATAAGCCATTGAAAAGGGAGCCTGAAAGTGCTCCACCTGAAGAGGACAACTCTCAAGAAAGATATTCTTCAAATGGAGTTTTCACCAGTCTTTTGCGTCTTCCATTTCCTTAGGATATAATTTCCTCCAGGTCTGCATGAAGTTAGGAAGGACAAGTTGCCACCCAAAAATGAGAGCCTGTGTTTCTATAGCATCTGTTTTTGACGGTGTATATAAATAAGCAGCGTCTCCACCCCAGTATAGGGCAAAGGAAGATACATATCTTTTTATGAGTTGGCTTTCTGAAAATGCAACTGCAAGAAAGAATGTGGGGGTGGAGCCCAATATAAGCACAACGTCAGAATGAAAAAGAACCACCTACAAAAATCTTTCTTGAAAAAGCATCCGTTCCTGAAGAAGATGCCTCTTGTGTGGGTTCGCACACACAGATTTACTCGCTACCCAGACTGACTTTTTCTCCCAAGGGCTTCTTTAAGAGAGAAACTTTAAGCCTGGAGGTTAAAAAAAAAAAAAAGCAAATTATGATTCTTAGAGATCTGTTGCCATTCTAAATATTTAACAGAAGCTGAGTGTGGCAGAGACACGCAGTTCCATCCCCAAGAGCTGCTTCTTGGATCCAATGGTTTGGAGAGCGGTTTGAGTCCAACATTGAGAGGCAGAGGAAACCGATCTCTAAGCAGCTCACTCAGCTGTTAAGAAATGCATCAGCCAGACATTCTATGCCTTAACTTAGGTCAGCGTTGAGGCAGGCTGAGACCCAGGACCCTTCGCTGTGGCACTCCCAGCTGGACAAACGCCTTGAACAACAAAATACGAAGGAACTATGCGGAACTACAGACAGCTGTGCGCATGCGGTCAGGGCAGACGCTGAGCGTGCTCAATCGCTCAGGCGCGTCCGACTCTGCGGCCCCGCGGACTGCAGCCCGCCAGGCTCCTCTGTCCATGGAAATTTCCAGGCGAGAATACTGGAGTGGGCTGCCATTCCCTATGCAGATTCTGAATAAGGAGATACCAAAAGGCCCAAAAGACCAACTGCCTCTTCTCTAGAGCTGGGAACAAGAGCAGGGTGCTGTACATGACCCACCAACGGCGTGGACAAACCACGTAAGCTGCCCCTCTAGCCAGACTCCTGGACATTCGCTTCCCCTCACCTTATACAAGGAACAGGCTCACCTGCACCCTCCTCAGGGAGCAAGCAGGGGAAGCTGTCATTTACCTTCCATCCCTCCTGCTGCAGCAGGGGCCCCAGTGAAGCTTTCCCTGGGTTTCTTGTCCAGCCTCTGATCAATTTCTATTGATTGGTGTAGGCCAAGAACCCTGATCAGTATCAACATCTTGAGACGGAATCCATGTTTTTCTTCATACACATGTATAGTTTATTTATTATATAGACACATACATGTGCCCATGATTATGCATGACTGGCAACAGTTTTAAGGCGTGAGACTGCAAACTGGATGGGTGCTTTTTCATCTGCAGACTCCCTGGCACACTGCAGGACTGGAGAGTCCCTGGGTCCCTGGCATTAAATATTAGAATTATCCTCCAGCCACAGTGGTTGGATGGCATCACCAACTCAATGGACATGAGTTTGAGCAAGTGCCAGGAGATGGTGAAGGACAGGGAAGCCTGAAGTGCTGCAGTCCGTGGAGTCTCAAAGAGTCAGACACAACTGAGCGACTAGACAACAACCAGTTGTAGTGAAATCCCCAAAACACCCCCATATATTCCCAAAAACACCCTAGAGAGAGCCACTGCCCTGGTTGGGAATTAACTTCATGAACAGGCTGATAGGCAAGGCAAGAATTCTTCCTCGCTCTTGAGGTCTGGGTAACTTGAGACCAGCGTCCTGGGATTCAGCTGGCTCCTCTGCCAAGGGCGTTTTGCAGGGAGCTCCTCCCACCATCCGAGCTGAGCTTGGCAAGGAGACTTCTCCCAACTTCCCCACTTGGAATGTCTGCTTTTGGCAGTACTGTCCTCTCTGATATGCTGACATTGGTAAGTGAATGGAAGTAAATACAGGAAGTCAGAGGAGGGAAAATCAACTTTGGACTTTGTTCACACTGTAAAGAACTATGCCTTCAATCTCCACAGACGACCCTTCACGCTCAGGTCCTTTTACGTTTAACACATTATTTCGAACATTTTAGAAATGTTAGGTCTTACTTTCTCTGCTTGATAGTGTTCGAATACCTTAATGGGTTAAAAAAAAAAAAAAAAAAAGTGGTTCCAAAGTACTTTGGGAAAGAAAGACGCAGAAGATACTACTATTACACTAGGGTCTTGTCTAAAAACGGAGAAATCAGACCCTTACAATGTACCAGGCACCATGGTAGGTGCTTTATAAATTGTTTTCATTTATATCCTCTCACTAAGCATGACAGATACTATTACTACCATTTCATACATGAGAAAGGGCTTCCCTGGTGGCTCACTAATAAAGAATCTGCCTGCGAAGCAGGATACTTGGGTTTGGTCCCAAGTTCTGGAAGATCCCCTGGAGAAGGAAATGGCAACCCACTCCAGTATTCTTGTCTGACAATTCCCATGGACCTGGCGGCCCAGTCCATGGAGTCACCAAAGAGTCAGACATGACTTAGTGACTACCCAAAAACAATAAATACATGAGAAAAGGGAGCAAAGAAAGTTTAAGAAACTCTCATAAGTACTAATAAGACATATGTCACTTTTAAAATGCATGGGTTTAAAACTTAACTTGTTTCTAACTTTGACACCAATACAAATATTATTTTAACACCAAAGAAAGTGTAAATACACATTCTTCAATCTCATCTTCATGGAATCCAAAGATAGCCCCTTGGTTGAAATTAAATGTATTTCTGTTATTTTTAATGATTGGCTCAAAGAAGTGTGAAAGAGAATTTACATCTGCTCATTATCCAAGGACTTCTCAGGAGAACTAGACTATTCCTGCATGTCCCAAGAGTTTAAGATCAAACACATTTTACCCTTCCGGCCCAGATGTAGATACGCCCAGAATGCCACATGGGCTCTAGACATTCGGTAGGGAACCAGAAAAGAAACAAAGGCTTCATCTGTATGTGGCACGGGTGGAACCCTGGGCACAAGACGTTAAGCACCTGCCACTCACCTGCTGTCTCCCCCCCAGCCTCCTTCCCTTTGTCCTTTCCTTCTTTCCATCTGCTCAGTCGTGTCTGACTCTTCATGACCCCAGGACTGTAGCCCGCCAGGCTCCTCTGTCCGTGGGATTTCCCAGGCAAGAATCCTGGAGTGGGCTGCCTTCTCCAGGGGATCTTCCCGACCCAGGGATCTCTTCCATCTCCTGTACCGGCAAGCAGATTCTTTACCACTGCACCAGCTGGGAAGCCCTTCTTTCCATCAACCAAGGAATATTTGCTAAACGCCTAGTAAATGCCAGGTTTTCTGCTAGGGTAAGCTTGCCCCATCTCTCAGTGGCTTCCTCCTTACAAGATTTTGTCACCTAATTTGTCCACCCTCTGCTTTGGGAATATGTCCTTAGTTTTTCTGATCTTCTTGTTCTGGTCTAACTATCACAGATCCTTGCCTCTCCCTAGACGTTTCTCTCGTTGGGGGATTAAATCTTGGAAAATGCTGGTGACTTCTTCAATCGTCTTCTGTCTCCCCATTGCTCTGTGGCAGGAACTAGGACTCTATTGAACTGGGTGTTGGTGTGACTTTCCCACCGCCACCCCCCCCCAGGTAAGTTCTCTGTGCCTACATTTTCGTTTTCCAAGAAAAAATGGTCTTTGGTTGGATCTTTGTTTTGTCACTTTAAGAAAAACAAAACAAAACAAAACACTAGCCATACGGCTTATAACCTGAAGATACAGTTTCTCTTGGTGGCCTGCTTCAGAACAATCCAGGTCTCACTGTGCTTTTCAGACGTTCATCAGTGTCTGAGCTGTGGGCCTCATTACCCTGGAGAAGAGATTTCGTTTCTCTCTTTTCCTCTTTTTTAATTTTGATGTTTTGGGTGTCTTTTGTGGAGGACTGCCAAATGCAGTGCTTTTACTCAGTCATCTTGTCTAGAAGTCCTGACTTAGGCAGATTAAATGGAATTTGTCAAGGCACTTAAATGTCACACGAGGTAACCATTGCTCAGCCTCACTTACACACAGGGAAATAAATTCCAATTTTTTCCCAGTCATTTCTAGATTAGTATAGGTAGCTTATGAATCAGAGAAGGCAATGGCACCCCCACTCCAGTACTCTTGCTTGGAAAATCCCATGGACGGAGGACCCTGGTGGGCTACAGTCCATGGGGTCACGAAGAGTCAGACACAACTGAGCGACTTCACTTTCACTTTTCACTTTCATGCATTGGAGAAGGCAATGGCAACCCACTCCAGTGTTCTTGCCTGGAGACTCTCAGGGATGGGGGAGCCTGGTGGGCTGCCGTCTATGGGGTCACACACAGTCAGGCACGACTGAAGCGACTTAGCAGCAGCTTATGAATTATTTTAAAGATCAGGGTAAATTGATAACCAATTGCTCAGTCACTCAGTGGCATCTGACTCTTTGCAACCCCATGACCTCTGTCCATGGAATTTTCCCAGTGAGAATACTTGAGTGGGTTGCCATTTCCTATTCCAGGGTATTTTCCCAACCCAGGGATAGAACCCATGTCTCTTGCATCTCCTGGCAGGAGAATTCTTTACAATAGTGTCACCTGGGAAGCCCTGATAACTAATTATGGATCCTTAATAATACTAAACAAAGGTTTAGCAGAAACCTAAGGTTTTTTTTTTAGCTTTTTGCTAAAGCTGAAACTCCAGTACTTTGGCTACCTCATGTGAAGAGTTGACTCATCGGAAAAGACTCTGATGCTGGGAGGGATTGGGGGCAGGAGAAGAAGGGGGCGACAGAGGATGAGACGGCTGGATGGCATCATCAACTCGATGGACAGGAGTTGGTGATGGACAGGGAGGCCTGACGTGCTGCGATTCATGGGGTCAGAAAGAGTCGGACATGACTGAGCGACTGAACTGAACTGAACTGAACTAAGGTCACTTCATTTAATCTGTAGACTTGAATCTTTCTGACCCAGGGGTTGAACCTACATCTCCTGTTTCTCCTGCTTTGCAGGCAGATCCTTTACCACCAAGGTACCAGGGAAGGTCAGGGAGGAGTTTACCTGCCTCTTTCCCTGGTGGCTCAGAAGGAAAAGAATCCACCTGCCATGCAGGGGACTCAGCACAGGGGGGTTCGAGCCCTGGGTCAGGAAGATCCCCGGAGAAAGAAATGGCAACCTGCTCCAGGATTCTTGCCTGGGAAATCCCATGGACAGAGGAGGAGCCTGGTGGCCACAGTCCATCAAGTAACAGAGAGTTGGACACAACTCAGTGACTAACACTTTCACTTTGACTGTGAACCTCCGGGAATGTGAATGATGCAGTTTGGGAAGGATGGCCTGGCAGCTAGGCAAAAATATCCAGGCGATAGGTTCTCCATTGATGAGGAAGTGTTGCAGACTCGTAAAATGTAAGTTTCTCGGGGTCCTGAGTCAGTGAAGGATTGAGGTGTCCACTGGAGAATCATCCATACCAAGCATAGCAGATCAATGGCGCTGACCAGTTTGTCTGTCTGGAAATTGTTTCTTTGGTGGCATGTGGAAGCTGGTAGACAAGACAGAGACAGCTTCCCCCATCCTTTCACTTCCTAAGAAGGACTTGCCACCGTGTTAATCTTTCAGCAGCTCTTACAACAGATCACCCTGGTGTATCTTCATCTTCCTGGGTGAGTCTGACTTTTGCACATGGAGACCAGTACCTTGGAGACCCTACGGTACCAAATCCAGCCCAGTCAACAAAATTCATGGAACAGGTGTGCTTCCACGACTAGGAGAGCACTTTGACCAATCAGCTAGCAGAAAGCTCATGAGATACAGGTAGAAGTTTCACAACTAACCAGGCTTCCATTTCCTTAGCAGATTGCACTTCCTCTTTGCAGCACAAACTCAAATTACGTGGCCAAAATATGGTTGGAATAGACAACCTACCTGGATTCCAGACTTGCCTGATTCTGTGGAACTGGAAGTAGGGGCAGATCCTGAGATGGAAGAAAATGTGCCTTGCAGAAGTCAGAGGAATGAAGCTGTCCACGCTGAGTCTGTGAATGAATCTATCAGGATGCCTGTCTCTTCTGGGGCACTGTGGAAAGTGATTAATTCCCGGCCTCCCCTGACTCCACTCTGCCATCAGGGGTGGAGAGACAGCAGCATTGCCCACTGTAAAGTAAGACTGTATAACAAGGCGAACAGAGCACCCTGGGTCAAGTTGCAGCAGGAGCCATGGCAATACACGGGAATGAGTCAACGCAGGATTAGAACAAAGAATGTAATTCATGGAACCCTCTCAAATGTACATGTTGGGATGTGCTGAACCGTCAGCCTGAGTGGGTATGTAGCAGCATGCGAAGGTGATTTACATACATGTGAACTCATGCCCAGAGAGCCAATGTGACTTGCAGATTTACAACCCCAGAATCATGGGAGATGCACACAGAGGCAGACACAACCTGTAGTAAACAAAACCCAGGAATGCCCTTGACAACTGTTGAACATTTAGTGAAATAAGACAGAGTTCGGGTGAAACTGGTTCCTTGAACTGCCAAGGACCAGGCCTGAGTTCCCTTCCTAAGAGGATGAAAAGATTGCACTATTGCAGATGAGGGTGGTAATTTGGACTCAGCTCAACTGAAAGAGTTTAGGAATGTGGACAGAAGTGTTACTTTGAATCTATCTGCCTTCCAGGAGCCTACTTCACTGGGCTTCCCCCTATAAACACCCTGCCCACTCCTCAAAATCCACTGTGTCTTCCTTCCCCTTCCTTCCAGCCCTCCCTTATGTCTCCTGTGTCTTCTTCTTTGACATTTTTTTTTAATTTAAACTTTATTTTCTATTAGGATATAGCTGATTAACAACATCGTGAACACTGAATGGACCAGCCGTGTACACATACATGTATCCGATCTCCCCTACACTCCCCTCCCATCCAGGCTGCCACACGACATTGAGCAGAGTTCCCTGTGCTGTACAGGAGGCCTCTGTTGGTTATCCATTTAAAATATTGCAGTGTGAACATGTCCATCCCAAACTCTCACATCCATTCATGACTACTGGGAAAACCATAGATTTGACTAGACGGACCTTTGTCAGCCACGTCTCTGCTTTTGAACACACTGTCTAGGTTTGTCCAGGAACAAATGGACTCGGGGGCTGGCATGCTGCAGCCCATGGGGTCCAAAGAGTCAGATACCACTGAGCAACTGAACTGAGCTGAAGGTTTGTCATGCCTTTTCTTCCAAGGAGCAAGCACCTTCTAATTTCGTGGCTGCAGTCACCATCCGCAGTGATCTCTAGACATTGTCAAACATTCCGGCAGAGCAAACTTCCTGGTGCAGGCAAGATGGGTGCCTTGCTGTTATCAAGCTACACCGTAGGTCTCCAGTATCTAGACATTTGCTTGCAGTGGGTACTCTGCGTGCAAAGTCCTGGCTACCACCTCTATCCATTCAAATCTTACTATCATTTCAGCTTTATCTTCAAAGCTCCCGTGACACCCAAATCCTCTCTGTTCTAACCAGTTTCCCTGAATACAAGTATTTCCCTTCACCTTTGCATCACCATAGCACTTGATATATTTCATAAACCATTTCCCTTACTTTGACCTTTGTCCTTAAATCTGACTACTAAAGAAATACACAGAAGCAACTTTTGAACCCATTATATAAACATATAAATATTAATGGCATAACTTACATAAGCTACTCTCTATTCTGTTTGAATTTTACTTCCTTTATTTTCTTTTTGCCTCCAGCAAATCTGTTGTATCTTTGTGTATAAAATTTTTACTGGTGTGTAAACACTAAAAGAAAGAAATCTTTATATAATTATCTCAAACTCACTGATGAATACACTGTTATGCTCTCTTTTATCAAATGTGATAAAAACAAACCATAGCCTCTTTGCAGAGGAGAAAAAGACAGACTAGAGTTAGCTGGACCTCAGAACCAGCTGATCCTTCCTCTTCCTTTTTTACTTGAAGAAACTGGAATCTGGGAGGAGGAAGTGGCTTTCCCAAAATGGTAGGTCTGGCTTGTGCTTGTCAAGATAAGTTCCCAGGGCTCCTGTTCAGAGCTCTGTGCTAGACCAGTTGTTCCTCGGGTGGGGTCTATGTGTCCGCTTCTGGTGCAATTGGGAACTTGTTAGAAATGCAACTTTTGGGGTCCCGTTCCCAAGCCGACTACTTAAAAAGACTGGGGTGAGGTACCACTTTTCTATGTTGTCTCGTGTAGGAGATCTCAAACTCCGGTGCATCAGAGTGACTCAGGGAGGTCCTTCCCACGTGCGGCAGTGGGTGCGTGGTAAGCTGGTGTGGGTTCACACCAGACTGTGAAGGCTGCCGTGTTCAACATCAAATTAACAACCTGACCGAGTTCCTGCCATTGACAGCCTAATCCAGATTCCGCTGTTGACATGGTAAATTTTGTCTTCCACTTGAATCACTGGAGTGTCTGTTTCATCTTAATTTATGGAGCATAATGAATTTACATCACATTTAAAATAAAAACCACTAAAATTCATTCAGCTCTGACTTTTATCATGTTCTGTAGGGCTGCAGAAATGCTGAACACAGGCACATTTGTCTTGGTGGGAAAAAATAGGCAAAAATGCAAACAAGTTCTAGGCATTTTCAGAATGATCTGTTTAAACACAATTGTTAAATATATAAGGACAACTTCTAAAATTAAAGAACAAGAACATACATGCAAAAGCCAATAGAAGAGAAAACAAAGACAAACACATTAATATACTAATGGACAGAGAAGAAAGAAAGGAGAAGTAAGGAAAACAGAGACTATGTGAATATTCATAATAGTCATAGATATTCTCCTCAAATTTGAGGTGAAAACCAGGCATGTAAAAATAATCAGACATAAAAAGATAGAGAATAAAAGGGAGGGGGAAAAATATATTGGGTAAATACAAAAACAACAACAACAACAACAACAACAAACTCAAGCTGTAAAACACCATTACCACATTAATGTCTGACAAAAAATAATACAAGACAAAAAGATAATTATTTTACTTTATAAAGTTACAATTTCCTATGATTTAACAATTAATATGATAATATTCATGATGATTTAACATATATCAATATATCATGTATCAATATGCCATAATAATATACCATAACTTAATAATATATCATTGAGATACACAGGAAGCAAGAACCATTAATACAAGTAAAAATGAACTATTCTACCATTATGGTAGAGACCTAAACACACTTAGTAGTTAAGAGATTAAGCAAATAAAAAATATTTAAGGGTATTGAATATTTTAATTATATAATGATATAATTAACAGTTCTATAAATATATAGACATTGATCCTAACAAAGTATAAATATATATTTTTTGAGTCATGGTACCTTCATAAAAACTGGCCATTATGTTTTAAAGAAAATAATATGTTTTCTGACCACTACTGCTACTGCTGCTGCTAAGTCACTTCAGTCGTGTCCGACTCTGTGTGACCCTATAGACGGCAGCCCACCAGGCTTCCCCGTCCCTGGGATTCTCCAGGCAAGAACGCTGGAGTGGGTTGCCATTTCCTTCTCCAATGCATGAAAGTGAAAAGTGAAAGTGAAGTCGCTCAGTCGTGTCCGACTCTTAGCGACCCCATGGATTGCAGCCTACCAGGCCCCTCCGTCCATGGAATTTTCCAGGCAAGAGTACTGGAGTGGGGTGCCATCGCCTTCCCCATTTCTGACCACAGTTAAATAAAATTAGATATTAAAAGCACAAAGAATGAGCCTCCTTATACACACACACATAGCCACACAAAAAATTAACAAGTAAGTCCAACTGGACGTTTTAAAAGACTTCTGTTTGATAAACTTTGGGTTATTACAAAGTACTTAGAAACTTAAAAAAAATGAGAATGTTATAGATTCAAAAACTTATGGATTTTGGCAAAAACAGTACTCAGATGATATTTTATAGACTATTCATTGTCATAAAACAAAGAAAACAAGAAGAGGAAAAATGAGCTATAAGTTCATCTCTACAATCTTAATTAGACCTAAAAAAGGTATATTTTTACTGTACAAAATGAAAATTATAAATAGATTATAAAGAAATAATCACCCACAAACCCATTATAATTATTACTTCCTTGCCTGTAACCATAGCACATATAGTAAGCAAAAATACTTCAGGTCAAATGACTCAAATTATACGATGTTTGTACAGTTTCTGGGCTGAATTTCCCCTTCGAATCTGACCAATGTCACAAGCGAGACTCCTTAAAAATGAGCGCCCTGAGGGGACTCCCTGATGGTCCGTGGCTGAGCCTCTGTGCTCCCAACGCAGGGGGCCCAGGCTCCATCCTCGGCCAGCGAACCAGATCCCGCGTGCTGTGACTAAAGGTCCCCCGTGCCCAAACTAAGACCCGGTGCAGCCAAATTAATAAACTAAATCTGTTTAAAAAGAGAAAAAAAAAAGAAAATGAAGGCCCTGAGCATCATCACGAGGGCATTTAGTTTGGTGTGTGTGTGAGTTATGGTGGAGGGTTGGACAAAAGGAACCTCCTCGTAATTTTTCGTCAGAAATTCTGCTTTCTTTTAAAATAAATTCTTTCTTTCTAGTTCAAAAAGAAAATAGATGGTTCATTTTAGCAGTTTTCCAGAAATCTTTCGGTGACATGAAAATTTGGTGATGATTTGGCCTGCAAAATGAAGTGATGAAGGTGGTGAAGGAAAAAAAAAAAAATATATATATATATATATATATATGTGTGTGTGTATATATATATCTCCACAAGGAAATGATAGGGAAAGAATCCCTCAGAGTCCAATGAGGGGAAATCAGTTTGGGCTCTGAGGTTAATAGAGGAGGTCTCCTTACATAATGAACTCTGATAGAAATACCACCCCACTGCTGCCAAAGGGCAAGGCTGCTTTCGTTTGGCTGGAAGGTCCAAGACCCAACCTTTTGCATGTGGGAGGCAGTTGTGTTTGGGGTCGATAAAACCATTTTGTTCGGCAGTAGGAATTTGGGGCACTGAATGCATTTCTTGTTCAGGCATTGACCCTATTAGGAGGTATGCCAGGAGATTGCACTCTTCTCTCATAAAGAACCAGAATAAAAAATGACCAGCATGTCCAAACAAGCTGTGAAATCCTATCCCTTTTGCCCCCTGAACAGAGTCCAGTGCCCCGAGATAAAGGAAATCCATTCTGTAATCTGATAGGTTTGTTACTGAGCATTTTGCCAAGAACAATGACTTCCCTTCACATAGTGCCAGGGTCCAGGTGCATGAACTTCACCTGATAAACTCTAGTACAAAAACCAAACAAACAAAAAAACCCACCTTGGCATTTAAGGCATATACTATAACAGGACAGGTAATGTGATGGATTTTCTCAGCAAGAGCGAGAATACTGTGCTTGCATTTCTGGCACAGACTCTGTGTTGGAGGTCTTTTAGTTTGATAGCCAAGGTCAGAGCACAGATATAGAAATCTAAAATTAGATTACTGTAATTGTTCTCATTTCTCTTCAGGCCACTGAAAGCTCTTTGAAAAGAGGACCTTTGACTCTCCAATACTCATGGTGGTTCTAGGCGCTTGCTGCCTTGTCAATATTTCCCAAATGAATTCTCTTTTCTTTCTTGGTGGACTGAAATGTTGTGAGTTTGGGCTTCCAGGTGGCTCAGTGGTAATGAATCTGCCTGCAGTGCAGGAGATGTAAGAGATTCGGGTTCAGTCCCTGGGTTGGGAAGAGCCCCTGGAGAAGGGAATGGCAACCCACTCCAGTGTTCTTGCCTGGAGAATCCCGTGGACAGAGGAGCCTGGTGGGCTGCAAAGAGTCAAACATGACTGAAGCGACTTAGCACGCACACACAACTGATTTTCATAACCATTTTAACACCAGAGTCAGTCTAGTTTTTCAAACAGAGCTAGGTGGACCAGTCACTTTTTTTCAACCTGCAGGCTGCCAGCTCTTCCAAAAAGGAAAATCCTTTTATATCGTATTCATATAAAAGATTTACCTCAAAGGAAACCTTCATCTCGGGCCCTCCCTCCTTGTAAAATGATGAAAGGTTAGTCCTTCAAAAGCACAGACAGTGCAGATGCACAGACGACAAATAAGGGCGTATCCTTGCTTACCAGACACACCTTGGACCTTTGCATTTTCCTTTTTCAGTAAGTCCTATACTGCACAGAGCTTCATGCAAATCACTGGCAGGAAATAGCAACCTAAAGTCCTTTTTAAATCATGCCAATATGCAGGTTCAGGATTGCCTTGTGGATGGATGGTAGGAAGAATCAGTAACTTGAGCCATCCATCCATTAGAAGGTAGAAAGAACAGGGTCAGGCTCTGAAAGCTTTCTCCCAGGTGAGTATTGCAACAGGAGCATTGAGGTATTCGCATTTTGATGCCCCATCTCTTCACTCTGAAAGGAGCTTGTTTATTGCAAGTAGCAACAGGATTTAAAAAAAAAAAAGAATTTTGTTGGCCTTCTCCACTAATTGCTGTTTTGGCATTCTCCTGTCCACTTCTTTTTTATTACCCTAGAAAATGATGATAAATCTATAGAACATTTAAGACTGGTGCACACCTGAAGGCAGAGCAATTTCGGTCGGTTCCAGTGAGCTTGAGATGGCCCTATACGAGCAGACACTGAAAGTGGGCTTGGTTTTAAGAAACTTTACAATGAGATGTCAGGTAGGAGCCAGGGCAAGGCAGAATTTCCTGAGCGAGCTTCACTGCCTTATCTTAGTAAATCTGTGCTTCGCTTCAATTAAACCTTACACAGAGACTCCTGCTGAAAAAGTTCAAATGTTTCGAAATAGATAGAAGCAAGCTATAGACTGAGGCAAAAATACATACCGTATTTATCATCCAACACAGCTTTTTATATAATTACATCCTTGTGCACGTTTTATTTTTGGTTCCTGAAGAAAGTCGCTCAGATGAAATTAACGAGTATGCGGGAGAAGGTGCTCCGGTGCTTCTTTTGGTTTCTATGGCAACCCTGGGGCATCTTCTTCAGCTGTCTCATTGACTGAGTATGCCCAAGTGAGGTGGGCTGGGACTTTCAGCTGAGCCTGGAAAGGCAGGGAGGAGAGCTCAGGCCACAAAAAGAGCTCACTGCTGGACCGAAGAAAACCCCTGGCGTGTAGGATGCGCTTTCCCTGGTTTTCGTATGAATGGTTGCCATCTGAGTGTGCTTTTGCCAAATGTTGGGAGGGTTGGGTCTGCACGTGCCTTTGAAATATCTCTATTGGTAAATGATCTATTTTTATGGGTCTAAGTACCTAATGCCTAATATTTATATATTTTAAAGGCAACTCTTAAAGATTGAGGGCAGGAGGAGAAGGGAGCGACAGAGGATGAGATGGCTGCATGGCAGCACCGACCCAACGGACTTGAGTTTGAACAAACTCCGGGAGGTGGTGAAGGACAGGGAAACATGCTGTGCTGCAGTCCATGGAGTCACGAAGAATCCTACAGGACTGAGCAACTGAGCAAGATGCATTTTACTGAAATACACTCTGTCTGCAGGATCAAATAAAAAGTTGCTTACCTGGGACTTTAGAAGTAGAAGTAAGTTAGCAAAAAGTTGAAAAACAAAAGCCAAATAAAGCTACACAGTGTGAGATTCCATTCATTTGTTGGTTATATGGGAGTGAACCCAATACCAGCTCAAAGGCAAAGATCATTTCACAGACCGAATCTAAGCAGAGTCTGGGGTCAGAGTGGCGCTAGTGGTAAAGAATCAGCCTGCCAATACAGGAGACACAGGGGATGCAGGTTGGATCCCCGGTTGGGAAGATCCCCTGGAGTAGGAAATGGTAACCCACCCCAGTATTCTTGCCTGGAGAATTCCATGGACAGAGGAGCCTGGAAGGCTGCACTCCATGGGGTCACAAAGAACTGGACACGACTGAGTGACTAACACAGACACAGATTATTAGACAGAAAGTTTTTATATATAAAACTCAATTTTAAGAGAAAGTGTACAACAGTTCCACCCATTTTCCAAACTATGACCTCTTAAAGTCCATACCGAAAACTTCAAGTAACCAGAACCATAACATAATTCCTCAGTACATTTTTGGTCAAATTGAATTGAATTTTCTAGAAGTCAAACCACGTAACAGAGTCGACCCTTCAGAATGCAATCTCACACCGGAAACAAGGGACTTCTGAAAATTAGTACCATCACCACAAAAACCCAAAGCTGGAACCTCATCTTTGTGTGGTTCTCAGTCATATGACCTGTAGGATGGATTATCTGATTTCCTCAAAGCAGCAGGGAGAAGCAAGACCCTGAATGACGCTAGGCCAAAGCAGCAGCTGTCTGTTCAATGGACAGACTTCAACACACCCCACCCCCACCCCCAGGAAGAGGTGCCCCTCACAGCCTGAATCACAAAAGGAAACATTAAATAATACACACTGCTCTTTGAATGAGGCAGAGAATTGTATAATATTTTAGCAAACCATCCCTTCAAAACAATGAATGCCCTCGAGGCCACAAATTTCAGTTACTCGAGGAGAACCACTTACGTGTAATTATTCATCATTATTATTCTTACTGTTTAGTAACGCTCGTGCAGAATCTGGCTCATCTTCCTAAACTCCTCCCTTCCACAGGCTCCTTAACTGTCCCTCTTTTCACTTCCCAACTGTTTCTCCTCTGGCTTCCAAAGCAGATGACTGACTTTTCAGTTCTAGGACTGCCTATATTGCATGCTTGGGAAATCCTTCGTCCCAGGCAAACCAGGGTAGCTGGTCACCCTAGTCCAGAGCCAGACAATACGGTAGTTCTGTTGCACCCATGACAGCTAGGTATCGCCTTATAATAACGTAACAAGTTTTGAGCCACTATAACAAGACTCATATAGTAGCTCAAATCATCAGATCCTTAAGGTCCTTGATCCAAACTATTTTGGAAAAAAAAAAAACAAAACTGGCTTCTTGAAATATGCTAATCATGGGCTTACTTCTTCATTTAAAATGCATAAAACTAGGCTTCTTTTCCTGTATTTTTTCCTTCCTCCTTTCTTTTTCTTCTTCCCATCCTTCCTTCTTCCCTTTCTTTCTTCTTTCAATTTAGGAAACCAAATCTGATTGATGCAGTCAGTGTTTCGAGCTTTAAAATGGACATTGCTAGAGAGAAAGATGCTTTCTCCTTTGGGAGGATTACCTGGGGGGCTGTTCCTTTAAAAGGCTGCAGTTGGGAGGTCTTATTCGGCTGTCACTAAGAAGAAGCCCTAAGGAGAAAAACTCTGAAATTCCACCCTTGATTTTTCCTTTTGTATATATATATATATGCGTGTGTGTATATACATTTTTTTATAGTGGTGAGACATATATATATATATATATATATATTTCTTTTTTTTTTTTTAAGTACTGGTGAGACCCATAAAGCATTGAACTTGTTGCCTGGAGTCACCATTATGCATCTTGTTGAATGGGACCAGCCACCAGGAGGCTCTCCCTAAACTTGGCGGCTCCCAGCTGGAGGAAAACAGAAGCCTGTGATGTGGTGAGGTGCCTGCCGCTTGGTTAGTAACAGGGCTTTGTGGTTTCACCTCGGGACAGGCCTCAGCAATTGCTAGTTAATTGAAATTAATCTGAAGTTTGAAATGTACCCACATCCCACAACTGAAGCTGAAATTTGTCATTAGTCTACCTTTGTGAGCTGTGCCCTCTCCCCAGAAACCGAGGGAGCAATTGTGGAGCAGGTTCTGAAGGAGGTGGGGGGTCCTGTGTTCACGGACTCTATGCAGACAAAAGGCATGTGTTTTCCCCACCGAAGAGAATAACAACGGAGAAGCAGAAAGGCCTGAGACAAAATGCTGAAACTCGCCAAGAAGCCCTCCACATGGAAAGCAGAGAGTAGTGATGAGAAAGCCCAGATAAACGGCCCCAGTTGTTCTTCAATTGAAGTACAGTTGATTTACACATATGTGTACAACTGAATCGCTTTGCTATGTAGCAGAAATTAGCACAACACTATAAATCAACCAAACTTCATATACATATATATTCTTTTTCATCTTCTTTTCCATTACGGTTTATCTTGGGGTACTGAATACAGCTCCCTGTGTTATAGAGTAGGACCTTGTTGCTGATCTAGCCTTTAGGTAACAGTTTGCACCAGCTGACCCCAGACTCCCAGGCCACCCAGCCCCCAGCCCCGCCCCCTGGCAGCCACAAGTCTGCTCTCCCAGTCTGAGAGTCTGTTCCTGGTTCATGGCTAAGTTCGTTTGCGTCAGACTCCATACGTAAGTGACATCACATGGTGTTCGTCTTTCTCTTCCTGACTTACTTCACTTGTATGATCATCTCTAGGTTCATCCATGTTGCTGCAAGTTAAATGTCTTCTGTTTAAATCTCAGCTCTAATTCCTAATAGCTGTGTGTATTCACAAAAGACACTCAACCTCCCTGAGTCTCAGTAGCCTCATTTATTAAATAAGGATAATAATAGTGCAGACGCCACTAAGATTAAATTATTTAATACTCATAAAGAGCTTAGAACCACTTTGAATCACACTAAGGACTTTATTGAAGGAAAAATATTTGTTAAAAGGAAAAATATTGAGTATTTATTAAAGGAAAAATTTTAAGGAGCAATCCATATTTCAGAATGGAGATTTTCTGCAGTGTTTCCACTGGTGAAAAACAGTTAAGCTATTCAAAATCTGCCAGAGGAATTGATGTTTTCTCTGAGACCCACATATCCTTGGTAACTATGTTCTCTAAAACACCCATAGAGCTTAGTGGATTAAATGAAATTTAGAGGCAGATAAAACCTGCATTTGAGTATCAGCTCAATGATTCATTAGCTTTAAAATCCAGCCTTGGTTTCTTCATCTATAACAGAGGTCAATAAATTATAGGCCATGGGCCAAGTCTGGCCCACCACCTGTTATAAGTAAAGTTCTATTGTAATACAGCTGCACCTTTTTTTCATATTATCTGTGGCTGCTTTTGTAGTATGAGGGCAGAGCTGCATGGTGGAGACAAAGAACTGTTTCACAAAGCCAAAAATGTTTACTATCTGGCCTTTGATGGGACATATTTGCCAACTCTGATTTATTATACGGGAATATAACAACCTGATTTGGTTTTGGGGAAATGAGCTAATATAAAGCTGAACCCTACACAGAGTTAAGCTCAACAAAGTAACTTTTATCATTACACAGAGGCTTAAAATCTAAGCCTTCTATTCAATAGTTTTTTGTTATTTTTGTTTGCTTGTTTTTTGGTTGTTTCTCTCTCCTCTCCACCCAGGGCATTCTGTCCACAAACAAAATCCGGGCCCGACTTCCTCCTACTGGGATTAAGGTAATTTGCCACTGCACCACGCCTGTTCTGGAGATTTCTATGGTCCCATTCATCCCACCTATCCGGGTTTATGTCCTCTCATTTGGGAACCTTTGGTTTCTATCTGAGATGCTACAGGAATCACACAGAGAGCCCAAAAATTTCTTGCACTGATTTGTTTTCAATTTTTAACTTTTTATTTAGAAATAATAAAATAAGACATAATATATAAAAATATGTACAATCCATGGTTTGTGCAGTACATTAGGAAGACTTCAGATACAAAAAGATAGGAAATGGGAAGATGATAATTCAGGATTGTCAAAGACTGGGGTTGTTCAGTTCACTGCAGCCCAGAGCTTGAAACCCAACATAACTAGAAAAGGGATTTGTTGGGAGTAAGTGACTATGCAACACTTGTTTTTTTTAAACAATCTTAACTTTATTAGATACAGAGTGAAAAAAAATCCACTCTGCTTCTCAGAACAGGCTTTTTGCTTTTACTGTGTGGCTTATCATCAAATATGAACCAACATTTGTTTTCTTGCCAGGGTAACAATATTCAGGGGACAAAATGCACTGAATAAACACCGAGGTTTGAGATGGGAGCTGACAGGGAAGAAAGGACAGGAAGGGACGAATAATGCACTGATAGAATTAAAAAAAAAAAAAATATGTAAAACAAACTGAACAAATTGTCATCAGGAATTTGGAAATGACTTCAGAGTTACGGTGACATCCTTAAAATGTCTGATTCAAGTATAATCCTAGAGGGATAGAAAACTATTAATATTCCTTTCTCAATAATCAAAATAGAATTCACTTTGTCTACCTTTTATTTAAAAATAGGATACCCAGGAATCTAAACCTCCTCCCAAAAATATAATGCCCATCCAGTTACGGGCACAGATTCTTCACAAGGGGATAACTCCTAAATAAATTCAGTGGGGGTTTGCTTGCAACAGAGAAGCAACAAGAATCTGGCAACAGACCCCAGATACTCAGTGTGAGTGTCTTCAGTCTGCTCTCCCACGACATGTGTGCACTAAGTAAGGAGACCCAGTCAATAAAGACCAAGGTTCTGAAGGTAAAATGCAGCAAAAAAAAAAAAACAAAAAACATTGTGCATTACTGTGTCTTGGCTCTTGACAAAAAACAAAAAAACACAAAAATTGCCATTTAAAGCTTGTAACTGTTAAAATACTAATACCTAGAAAAAGTTTTCAAATGAACAGTCCATGCTGAAATAAATAACAGGAGAACATAGCAAGACAAACCTTATAAGGCTGGTAAATATTTGCTAAAACCATGCTAACCGGTAGCATATAGGTACTAGCTCTCAGAAATTGCTGCACTGAAATTATACTTTCTATGGCAATTTTCTTCCCTTTACAGACTTCTATTTACATTTGGCTTTAAATATGAAAATATCTGATAAACTTTATAAAATGTACACTTTAAAAACATAGCTTCTGCAAAATTTTCTTGAAAAAAAAAAAAAACAAACCTGTGCACCAGAAATTTTAATTTTTTTTTTTCTCTTTTTAGAAAGAAGTTGCAAGAGTTCCCTCCCTCATTCTTGCCCCCCTCCATCCGCCCCACTGCAAATATGTCAAGTGTTTAAGTGGCAGTACTGTGCGACAAGAAGGTGCCTTTGTCACCCCCATCCTCCACTGTATCTTCATGTAACTTACAGATCATGGAATACTCTTTGGTTTGATTATTTTCCTTTGCAAAAGTATCGGAATAGCAGCAGCTGAAACCCTCAACACCCTCTCCCTATCAATGGCAGGACGGTCGCCATGTACAGAAGGCTGGACATTCTGTGTCCACTCCATCCCAATTCCTCTAAGTCTCTAAACAACTTCCCCCATCGGCCTGTAAGTCTGGACTTCACATAACATCCCCTCGCTTGATGGCTCTAATCTGGTTTCCATGCAAATAACCGCACAGGGTTCAAACCCACCGACTCGAAAGGCAGACAAGAGCAGAGACTGTCCTCTGACTGCAGGCACCCCATGCAGATACGGCTGGTCAGGAACCAGAGGCCATCCCAGACACGGGCTGATGAAATACAGGATTCTAGAACAAGCTGTTTTTTAATGGCATACAGGGGTGTAATACCGTAAAGAGAGTTGATTTTGAGACTCCCATTGAAAAAGAAAAAAATCAGTGACCCCAGAATTCACAAATAAGGAACTTTAAACCAAAACAGAGTTCCGTTATATCAAGCTAGAGCGGAAAACCAAACCAAACAAAATGTTCCTAGCGAGTCAGGCAGCCAGGCAGGAGAAGCTTCTGGGAAATGATGTGCCCCAAGTAACAGGCTCCAGGTCTCCACAGGCAAAAGGGATCCACTTGGATTCAAAGACAAGTGTGGATCCACCGGAGGGAAAGGACACTTTTAGACCATTATCTCCTTTACTTGTGACGCTGTTAGGATTGTTGTGGCTCTTGTTGACCCTAAAATACTGAGACATTTTCATTCCTGCTATCATTAAAAAAAAAAAAAAGGCAATGTTCCCCTTCTTCCTAAATACTTAAGTTGATGAGCTACATCAAAACGGCTCTTCCACATCTTGCTAACTTCTCACTGGGGCATTCACAACCCTCTCAGATATTGGAGGACTCGGTCCAAACAGTCTGATGGGAAGAACCAGCCCACGGGCCAGGCGTGGCATCTTTTAGAAAATAAACTCAAGCCAGAGATGCACCCACCACCAGGGCAAGGAATTCAGCCTGAAGGTTTAAACCTACTGATCTTTCGAGTTGGATGGCTCAGCACGGAGGGTGCCAACTCATGTCAACCTAGGTCTTATCTTCTGGGATAAATTTTGGAATGTGCAAAACATGGAAAAATCCAGAAAAAAAAAATCTAAGGGGTCATCATCATCGCTCAAAGTTGTATTCACCTGTCCAGCACCACCTCAAAGGAAAGGAAAGTTGCTTATATCTTTCATGTGTGTGTATGTGTGAATTTTACTTTCCCCTGTCTTCTTCCTATGACATGAAAGTTACATGAAAGAGCAAAAAATTAAAAGCACCACACTTAACTTTGTGTGTGATGTTCTATTTTCTCAATAAGGTGCAAAAGGAGAGGGTAGTTCAAGGTCTTGCTGAGGTTCAAAGTTCTTGTCTCTTGATTTCAAGGCAGCCGTGGGGCTTTCTTTCCCTTTTAGTGTAAGCTCCACTGTGCAAAAATGTGCATTATCTTTGGTATTTATTTTAGGTAGTCTAACTAAAAATTTGAGATAACCCATTAACATCTTGGAGGGGAAAAAAAAAAAAACAAAAACATTAACAACAGCCCGGAGGCTACCATTTGGCTAGTGTTACATAATGCCCTTATGTAACCAGAGAGACAGACAGCACGAGAGGGAGAGAGAGAATCAATTCTAGCAAACAAATTACTGGCCTCAAAAAATCAGGCTCTCGTTTGGCAGCTAATAGCCAAATACTTGCCACTTTGAAGCGCATATCATGAGCTTTCAACAAAGTTCAACACTGACTTTTTAAATTACACACAAGGAAAAAAAAAAAAACTACACTGCAACAATACGACACGTGTTGGTGTAGTTAGCAGCTTTTCAAAAGTTAAGGCAGAGTCTTGCCTTTAAAACATTGAAAAATGTGATGCCATTTAAAAACATTCTTGTTCCCCAAAGAGAAGCTTTCTGGAGAAGTCAAACACCCCACCAACCAAGGCTTGCCTGCAAGTTCAAGTTTGGTTCAAAACACAAAACACAAACACAAACACCCCATAACTTATTCTACAACGTGTTATGCGCCTTCGGGCCACGGGGAGGCCTGTTTAGTGCTTTAGGTTCGTCTTCGCGCTTACAGTCTTTCTCTAAAACCACCGCGCTAGCCCCAGTCCCTTGTGGTCACTTGCCTCGAACCACCTGCCCCTGGTACCGTCGTGTGCGTAACTGTTTTGGGCCTTTGACCAACAGACCGTGTTTCAGAGGAAGCACTCCCCAGGAGGACTCAGTCATATCTCCGACTCCCGTCGTAACGGCCTGGGCTCTAGAGGTACACTGGCCTGGTTGTGCAGGTCTATGTCCGGGGGCGTGTCCGTGCTTGTGCTCTCGGGGACCCCGTTCTCACTGTCGTCTTCCTCTTTGCTCGTGAGGGCGACCTCATTTTCGTAGCAAAACGAGTTAGCGTTCGACAGGATGTATTTCTTCTCCGCTAAGTCCCTAGCGCTGCACAGGGGCGTGTTGGGGACTTCGTACGTCTTGTGGAACCTGGAGTAGTCTACTTTGTAGTAGTGTTTCTCCTCGAAAAGCACCGGCTCGTAGCGGTGACCCCAGAGGATCTCGTTGGCCAGGTACGAGCTCCGGCACTGCGTGGTCATGGCCGTGGCCTCCACCATACCCTCGAGGATGACCACGATCTCAAAGTCTGCGTTGTCCATGTCCTGCTTGCTCAGATCGTACAGAGGACTGTCCTCATCGATCTCGTGGACGATGGTGATGGGAGACACCAGAAATATGCGGTCGATGCCGCTGTCGAAGCCCACGTTGATGTCTATCTGATCCAGGGGGATGTACTCCCCCTCGGAGGTGATTCTGGACTTGAGGAGCTGCGCGCGCACGTGCGCCTCCACCAAGTGGCTCTTCCGGAGGTTGCCCACCCGCCACATGAGGCAGAGCTTGCCGTCCCTCATGGCGATCACGGCGTTGTGGCTGAAGACCAGCGTCTCGTTTCTCTTTTTGGGCTTTGCCATCTTGGCCATTACCGCACCGATGATGAAGGCGTCGATGATGCAGCCCACGATGGACTGGAAGACCACCATGAAGACGGCCACAGGGCACTCGTCCGTGACGCAGCGGAAGCCGTAGCCGATGGTGGTCTGCGTCTCGATGGAGAAAAGGAAGGCAGCCGTGAAGCTGTTGACCTCGGACACGCAGGCTTTGCTCTCCTTGGACGCATCCAGGTCCCCGTGGAGCAGCGCGATCAACCAAAACACACAGCCGAAGAAGAGCCAGGAGAGCACGAAAGCCAGGCAGAAGATGACCAGCATCCACCGCCAGCGGATGTCCACGCACGTGGTGAAGATGTCCGCCAGGTACCGCTGGCCCTTCTCGCCCACGTTGATGAACTGCACGTTGCAGTGTCCGTCCTTCTTCACGAAGCGGCTCCTGCACTGCTGGCGGGTGTGGACTTTGCTCTTGCCATTCCCGAATCCGTTGGCCACCGCCAGGGTGGCCAGCTTCATGCCGTCCTCCTCTGAAGAGACGATGCTGTAGCGGTTGGTGCGCACGCTGCCCATCGCTTCTGCTGTGGACGCCAGCGCTTCTGCTTTGGGAAACAGTCTCAGTTTTTGCAAAACCCTTTGGAGAAACAGGTTTGAATGTTCAGTGAGGACCCACACGCACAAAAAAAGAAGGAGGGATGGGGTCTCCAGGGGCCTTGAGGTTCTGGCTACCAAGGTCTGTCTCTTGACATGCAGAGTCACCTTAGTAACTCAGCTGACATCCAGAGAACAGGTCCTGCAAAAAAGAGAGAGATCTTTTATTACAAAAGAAGTTCATTAGGAAAGGGTTCTACTCTCTAATGCAACAGTTCCTAGCCAGAAACAGAGACAGATACACGTCAATGTCCTTTATGCTGAATTGCTGGGGTTTTTATTTCTTTTTGTAGCCCTAAAGAAATAGAAAGAAAATATTTTCCTATATTACTTAAAAACATGATGTGGCTAAACACAGAAGAGGTAGTTGTTCATGAAAATGTTTTTTTCTAACTTTTAAATTTTATATTGGAGTATAGCTGATTGACAATGTTGTGATACTTTCAGGTGGACAGCGAAGGGCCTCAGCCATACTTATACATGTATCCGTTCTCCTCCCAACTCCCCTGCCATCCGGGCTGCCACAGAACATTGAGCGGAGTCCCCTGTGCTGTACAGCAGACTTTTCTTGGTTGTCCATTTTAAATAAAGCAGTGCGCACATATCCATCCCTAATTATCCCTTCCCTTCATCCAAAGTCTCAGATTCCTGTTCCCTATTTTTGGCCAGAAATCTAGAATATTCTACTGTCTCCTTTTATGCTCTTCTTTTGCCTTCTCTACTTGCTAGGGTCCCTGGTGATTAAGCGGAAGAAAGACTTTTCTAACTCTCAGGTTTGCCATGAAGCTTTAAGAACTCGGACATGTCAGAGAGCATTTCACATGAATGCAGAATGTTCATATTCATCGGGCAGCAGGTGCATTGTGGAAGAACATGACAGCCCTCAATGACGAGGCTGAAATTCAAAAGCATTGACTAGTTCATTTAACAGACAAAACTGAGCAGACAGCCCTTCCAATCATCTGAAAGGGACGCAGGTTTCTGGAGACATTTTGGGCTTATTCCATCACATCACACGCTGACAGCAGCCACCAAAAGCGGCAGAAACTCCTGATAACATCTCTGTTCCTGCAAGTGATTCTGACTTGAAGATGCAGGCTCACTCTGGGGGATACAGAGTGATCCTGTTGCTTAGCAATGAGAGACTTGAAATTCTCTGGAGATGGGACTGCCGTGTGTAATGACAGGCAAGGAAGTAAGCACCTTTGTGCTCAAGGATCAGGTCTTCAGTGGATTGAGATAAGGCTGGGACTCATTTCACGGGAGTTCAACTCTGTGTGTTTTCAAACCCAGACACCTCTGTAGCAGTAAGTCACAGGCCCCCCTCAGCTCACTCACACTTTGCAGCGTTGCTTTCTGACCTCTGTTCCTGTAGAGAAGATGCTCACCTTTACCTAATGTGAACAAATAAACAGCAGTTTCCAGTTTTCCTCTCTCTGCTCATCTCCCGCCCCCTGCACCCCCGCCCCTGTAGTTAAAAATCATCTACCGACTTTTGACTTTTCATGTTTGGTCCAAAGGATATAATTTTTCCTGGATTTGCAAAAGGCTGGGAGAAAGTCTAGGGTGTTTTGACAACCAAATATAAATTTTAAAATGAACACAGCAGAGAAATGAAAAATAGGAGGAATGCTTGACTTTCAAACCACCAAAGCTGTCTCCTGGATTAAAGGGGGACAGTGAACAGCAGATAGACAGGATCAGAGATTCATCGACACCCTGATGACGAAGACACCACTTTTTCTTTCTCCCCCTAAACCGCACTCAGATGAAGCAGTTAACAGAACCACGTGCAACCAGACCAGCTGCAAAGACAGCAAATCACTGATCCGTTTTCACGCACCCCCGGAGTAAAAAGGCAAGGTGCACTGTCTTTGAAAATGACTTGTTACAGTCGTTTCACTTCTGCCTCTTTATCCAAGTTATTATGCAAGAATGTGCCCCAACACATTTTTCCTGAGATTAGTCATCTGTGAAAATTGCAATGTGTGTTACATTTTGGCAGCTTTTGACACCTGAATGATGCCCGATTTGAAACTGCCTTTGAATTACTTTATAAAAAGAAAGTACTGTGTCTTCTTACCCTTCCACCTGCTTCAATGTTTTGTCTGCTTCCCATGAAGTTTGCTCTTGGACAAAAGAAACAAGACTCTGATTCCTCAGGGTTCTAGACCCTGGACACAGAAAGAATTTTTTTAAACAAAGATTTCAGCTCATTTGGCTCATATGAAACTGCCAAGCCCTTCGACACACACACAAATATAGACAATAATATGACACCAAGTGCAGGTGCATTTTCCAAGAAAGGGGCAGCAGGGAGGCCTCATTTAAATAGGCTTGTATCTGTGAGTTCTGACTGACTTCAGGATCTTATAAGCTGACACCAAGAAATTCCCTTTTCATGATTCAAAACAATCGTTCCATCTGAGTTACCATTACGGACCAAGAGTAGACAGTCTCAAATTTCATCTGACTGATTTCTGCTCTTTCCAGATTAAAGCATAACAGTCATATGAAATCTAAAGACTGAATTATGACTTTCTAAAAATCCTGACCCCAGGACATTCGTCTGAATTCCACAAAACACACACGACCAGCTTCCTACGAATGAATAGCTTTCCGCATTTAGATTCTTGAAGAGAGCCTGTATTGAGTGACTATTATTGTCTTATTTCCCTTGCTAATGACAGAATTTGTTCCATATGCGGAGCATCATTTAGAAATTTACCATTTCTGCCTGGAAAGCGGGGGGGGGAGAAAGATTTTTCTGGCAAAATGGAAACTTTTGTCACCTCCAGCAGATACGTTCCAAAACAGATTCGTGTGTGTATATGTGCACACGCATGATGTGTATTCAGACTTTGGTGGAGCTGATGATACAGCAAAAGCTGAGACGCTGCCAAAGTCTGATAGGGTAACTGTCTTAATATTCCACTCTGAAGACTGTCTTTCCTATTAACCTGCCCACATGCCTGAGTGGCTGTGGGCAAGCAGAAAACGTCCTTGCCTGCACTTCTCACACTGAAAATCACCAATTCATGAGCATCTGGGAAAACACTTTAATTAGGAATAGGGCTTTCGTGCAACTTCATTTTAGGGCCACATTCTAAGTAAGTTCTTGAGAATCATCTGATTAAGAACCGATGAAAACCCCCAGTGATTGCCCTCCTTGAGGGGCACAGCGTGGGAGAATTCACGTGTGATCTGATGAACAATGTGCAAATGCCCCCATTTTCAGCCAGAATATGTAAGGGCCTGAAATAAACTTAATAGACACAAACAATCATTTTTACCCAGGGCATAACCAGTGAGGAAGAAAGTATTTCTGGGAAATGGAGAGGCTACATGTGCTGCTCTTCATGTTAAGACTATTTATAGGCTGAGCCCAAATTAAGCATAAGCAGTGGAAAAAAATACTTCAGGGCTTCCATCTCAAGGTAGATGTTAAAGGAGAGAGAGCTGGAGACAGAGATGAGGCCAAAGAGATAATATGGTGTAATGAATGTATCCAGATCATTTTTACCATCACCGAGATATTCCCAGGATGGATAATCCAAGAACAGAGACATGCTAACCAGGAAGACTAAATGAGAATAAGTGGGCCCCCTCTTATGGTCGTGGTGTGGAGCGGATAAGAAAGTTTCTGAGTAAAGAGAGGAGACAGGGATGGTAAAAGGACTGAACGAGAGGTCTGCTAATGAGTGTTTAGAGCAGCTATTCCCCAGCTGACGCCATATAGACCAGCCTGAGTGTGCTCTGGGCACACGGTTGCTACGAGAGCTCAAGGCTGGCAAAGCAACCTCTCAGAAGCTCAGTAAACAAAAGGGAGGGGGAGGGGCTCTTGGAGAGGAGGGGCACCCACTCATCTATGGGAACCCCACATCTTTCATACTCAACAATGCATATAGCATCACTTGGTATGCGCACATGCTGAACTATATATCTCTATAGCAAACAATAATAAAGACTAAAAAAAAAAAAAAAGTTTGAAACTGTCCTTCTGTCCAGGTAAAGACATGGTCGGTCTTTTATGCTACTCAAAAAGTCATGCAAGGACTCGACAAGGATTGGGCAGCCGGAAAGTCTGAAGGAAGTAGAAGGAAGCAGAAATACCCCGCGTGCTATTTTTTTTAAGGTCAGTTTACAAGAGCTCAGAACAAATATTCCTATGGAGAGCAATAACACAAAAAGAAAGTGCCAGCAGGGGGGAGGGGCAGGGAGTGCAAGCAAAGTGACATGACCTTGACCCCGACTCTGACCCCTCCCACCATCCTTAGAGTCAGTCTCTTAATTCCTCAAACTGGGGATTTTTCTGGATCATGACAAATAAAAATAAAACACTTGGAGCAGGCGTGAAAGTGAGAGGGAAAAAGCTAGCAAGCATACAGGTAACACAGAGCAGGCATACAGCAGTCCTTAGTGGGAGAAAATGACAGCCTACGGATTACTAACGGAATGAAAGCAAGTGGCACAAAGCAATAGGCACTCTTTGAATACCCAAAACACGCTTTCAAATCAGGCCTGATTTCCTAAAAGGTAAATTCTTGGTTAATAGAAATCCCAGGATTCACAGCCGCATCTTAGTTACCATCCTGCTGACAGGATCACCCAGACACAGACAATAAACTGCCCACTTCCTATCTCGATTTTTTTTCCAACTGTCATGATGACTCTATGTTATGATGCAATCCTTTGCAGAATCAAGTCGTTTCGACCACCGTGCTTCCCTGAAACCTGACCGTCTTCAAATTTCGGTATTAACGTGATTATTCCAAAGAAGAGCAAGCTGCTTAGGGGAGGTGTGCAAGTTTCGCGATCTTAGGGCTCAGATCCAGCGCGAGCTCCCGTTCTCTTCCCCAGCAAAGCAACTTTGAGAGAAGCTCGCTGGGTTTGGAACTCAAGCTACACTTGAAGCAATGACAGAGGGGGTGGGGAGGAAAGACGCCAAGGATCGAGACCGGCGCTGAGTCCCAAGGTTTGCCAAGGTTTGAGACCGGTTTTCTAGACGCATCCACTGCCTTTTTTTTTTTTTTTTTCCTCCTGAGAGACAGAATCGAACAGAGGCTCCCTCGCCCGGGTCTCCCAACTGAGTATCTCGCTACAGCTGGTGCACTGGAAGTTATGAGCACAAACAGATGCTGCAGAGAAATGTTTCTATTGCTCAACTGTTCCAAGCATGTCTCAGTATTTTTAGCTCTGAGGATGTTCTGGTGCGCACACAAACTCTATAGGCAGGCTCTGGGACTCCGGCGCGTGGGGGAGAACTAAAGGCCGCCTGACAGCTGGGCACCTCTGGGGCGGCCGGGCCGGGCCGGGTCGGGGACGGAAGCCCGAGTCCTCTCCCCGGGACCCACAGGCAAGGAGAGCAAAGGAGGGAAGAAAACACGCAGCAGCCCTTACCTGTTGCTGGCGCAGGAGCATGGGGACATGGAGTGGAAGTGGGGGTTACAGAGGCATGTGAGATCCAGGAGTTTGTACAAGCGAGGGAGCCAAAGCGAACCAGCAATTCCCAAGACCCAGCGGGCCGGCGCCGGGGCGGACTGAGCGCGGGCTGGGTCTCCAGTGCGCTCTGCGCTTTCCTGGGCTCTTTTGAGGCGTCCGCGAGGCACCGGGCCGCCCGGCCCCGCCCCCGGCCGCGCCGGCCAATCGCCGCGCTCCCGGCCCCGCGGGGACCGCGCCGGGGGGAGGATGCTGCGCCCGCGGGGCCCGCGGGGCCGGCGCGAGAACCTGCCGCGGCTCCCGCCCCGCGCGCCCCCAACGCCCGGCCGCCGGGAAGAAGGAGGCGGCCGCGCCCGGCCGGGCCCGCAGCAGGTGGGACGCCGGCGGCCCGGCTCCGGCGGCGGCCTAATTGCAGCCCCGCCTGTGGGCCGAGCTTCCCACCCCGGGGCCAGCCCCACGCTGGCCCCTTCCTGTCCTCGGCGGCGGCGGGGCCGGGCGCGCGCCCCCAGGGGCTAGCGGAGGGCCAGTATCCCGGCCGCCCGGTGGCCGCCTGGGAAGCTTGCCTGTCAGCTGGGGGCGCGTCTTCCTTTCCCCTTCCCTCCCACCCGGGGCAACCTCCCACCCCTGCCCCGCGATCCTTCCCGCCCCCCGAATCCTGGGCTGAACCAGCGGGGCGAGGAGGAGCCGCCGATGCAACGCGGAAAGGGACCGCGAGCGGCGCGCAGAGCCCGACCGCGGGCCGACGCGCGCCGGGCCGCCCGGCCCTTCCCTCTCCCGACTGGGGGCGAGTTACTTACAGAGCGCCGGGGCTGCTCGGGAGGGTGAACGGCCCGTTCCCTGCCGCGGGGTCCGCCCTCAATCCCGGTATCCACCAGCGCGCCCGGCACGCTCTGCTGATCTAAACCCAGAGCAGTTAGACTCCTGAATTCTCTGCAGGAGCAACTCCTACGGGCGCTCAGCGCTGCCACGCGCCGGCGCCTCCCAGCCCTCCCGCCCAGCAACCGGGCGAGGGCACGGAGACCCTTTCACAAGCGCTGTCAACCGCAGTGTGAACCGGGCGTGGACCCTGGAGCACTGTGTGTGTGTGTGTGTGTGTGTGTGTGTGTGTGTGTACACTGCGGAGCCGCGCACGCCTGAGCATTTTGGTGTCATCACGAAGCTTTGCTCTTAAAGAATACTTAAGAATCCTCCTCATACCAAGTTTGCCGTCCCTGTGTGTGTGTGTGTGTGTGTGGTGAATGTTTATTTCCTCAAGCGATCAAATGTGTCCTCCGCGTAGTTTAAACCTCTCCAGGGCCTCCTGGAGACGCCAAACAACTTCCACACGCTAGCTCGTCTTTCTGGGCGGTACCGCCGGAGTGGCTGTGCGCGAGCGCGAGAATGAAACCGACCGGGAACCGGGGTTCGCGCCGGGACCCACCTCCGAGCCTCCTTCGCGCGCTCGGCCCCTAGGAGGTGCTGGTGAAGTGCGCTTGGGCTTCACGGGTCCCTCTGAATCCTGCCTCAGCCAGCGTGCCGCTCTTCCTAGTCACTTTCCTAAGACACAGACATTAAAAGGGCCTGAAACAGGTTCTGCAGGCGGTGTGACTCTGACAGCCAAGCGCCTGGCTGTTTCATTCCATTGGTGGCCATGGTACAGTGGTTCGAGCCCTGCCACCAACTTTCTTACCTTTTAAAGCCCTCTCCGTGGGAATCATGGGTCACACCATGGAGGTCTCATTTAACCTGTGGGAAGCCAAGTGCTATTTATGGGTCGTTTGGATTAACTGTGCCGAAGGGGTGGATGTATAGGAAGCTAGGCCGTAGCCTAAAGCTGAAAGAGCCTGGAGACAGACAAGCTAAGTCTGCGTGACCAGTGGACAAAGGATGCGGTGCGGCTCACTGCGCTGCAATGAGCTGCCTCTCAGACGGGTTTCCTCGTGGATTTCTCAATTGGACCGGAGAGGCCTGATGAATCCTTCAAAGCATATTAAACCTAAATGGAAAGAGGAAATTCATCGTTTATAGATGATCTCTTCTGTTATTGTGATTCAATCTATGCATCTGTAGATGGCTGAGGATTTTCCAAGCCACAAAAATCCAACACTCTTATTTCCAGGTAATGAGCTCTTTTTGAAAACCAGTCACCCAGAAAGGGATACCATTTCTCTGAAATTACGATTGAAATGGTTTTATTTTAATATGCTACTCTAAGTAAACTGAATACACCACAGGTCAGGATGGTTGCATAGGATAGGAAAAATCTTTTTTAAAAAAATGAATGCAAAGTTCTCAGATGATGGTTGTTTGTATAAATTTACTGATGAGAAATAAATTGCAAATAAATACGTGTATCCTAGTCCTTCTTACCAACCTCACTTTCACCTCCCATGGAATGATATGCATCAAGCCTTATTTATTGAAACCAAAAATTAGAGACAGGTTGACTTTTAACAGGAAGCTTCCCAATCTGAATAGACTGTTTCCCTTAGTTATTTAGCTAAATAAGGAAACATGAAGAATTACATTTTGTTTATAACTGAAACTTTATAAATGCAGGAGAGCATTGATTAACTCTATTGCTTCATCTTATAAGAAAAATATAAATGTGCATTTTAATGAATGAGACCTTTCACTATGTCCCTATTAGGAAAATTCTAGTGTTCCAAACCATTCAGTGCTTGGATAAGTGTACTTTTTTGGAGCGAGTATGTGATATAGATTTCTCTGAGAGTATATCTTTTTGGCTGAATCAGTCCTTATTTAGCAAAAAACAAAAAAAATCTCCAATGCAGTTGGACACCAGTACAGTTGGGTGTTGGGATCCATCTGTAGATTACATTTTTCCAAGGAAGTGACAAGTATGTCCCTACTGATTCCCTCCAGAGTAACCACTTATAATATTAGAGCCAAATATTAGTCACAGTCTAGATCTGCAGTCAGATTATGAATGGTCGTGTGACGCAGAAGGACATTGTTCTGCCAGGAACACAAATCTCTCTTTTGTGCTTAAGTAAAGACCACCAGCAATTAGTTTTATTTTCAAGGGTCCATTAACCGTCACTGCAGTCCAATTTATAATGAGAAGAGAAGAGCAGCTCCTGTTATTTGCATCTTCCTGGTAGCAAGAATCACTCATTAGTCTTTGCAGTAATAATTAATAGTCATAATAAATAGATCAGTAAGTGTGTGTGTGTGTATGCTCTGTCACTCAGTCATGTCTGATCCCGTGCAACCCCGTGGACTGTAGCCCACCAGGCTCCTCTGTTCATGGGATTCTCCAGGCAAGAGTACTGGAGTGGGTTGCCATTTCCTCCTCCAGGGGATTGTCCCCACCCAGGAATCGAACCAGCGTCTCTTGCATCACCTGCATTGGCAGGCGAATTCTTTACCACTGTGTCATATTGACTTGAAATATAGACAGGCTGGGTATGCCATCTGCTACTATGAGAACAAGTCACCTGCTAGGGTATTTTAAGACATTGAATGTAATCGTACCTGGGGGAAAATTGCTTTGGCAGTTTCACTTACCATATTGGTAAGATTTCATCTTCATAATAAAATCCATAAAGGTACTTGTTGAGAAGCTACTTTGTACTTCAGCCATGTGCTCAGTGATGTGGGAGACAGAAGAGGTCTGAAACAGGAACAGTTGCTCCCCTTCAAGGATCCACGATCTCTGAGCAGACAGACAATGGCTACATGGAATGACTCAATGACACGATAAGGCACCTATGATTAAGTGCTAAAATGGGTTGGTGAGGAAAGAAGCATCTGGAGGGCTTCTGGGGAGTGGAATGAAATGGACGGGAACGTGTGGGGAAGTCTTTAGAATGGAAGACTTCACACGCTTGACATAATACTCACACAGTTGTGGCAAGGATGTTGAGCGCACACCAGGAGATGGGGTTGCCCCTCACTTGGATTGCATCCTAAATGCCCATTATGCACTCAGCTCTGTCTGTATACATGTAATTGTGTGTATAAATTATAAGCTGCCTCTAAGAATGGCATGTCCTTCCTGCATGCTGCTGCCTGCGTAACTTCCTCTAAAGCACTGGGATTTAGTTCACGAGCCTTATTTGTCATTTGTCATCACTGTAACACACAGTGATGTCACCTTATTTATCTGGCAGCCTGGGAATGCAGCATTTTACAGAATGGCTTTTCTAAATAATTGAAGTTTGTTTGATTGGGAATGATTTTTCCCTTATCGTATGCATCCTCAAACTCTTAACTGGTGGCTCCTGTAGCATTCTGTATATATTTCCAGTATCGTATATTCTGTTCCTCTCAGGCTATTACAGATATATTTTCCCCTATATCTGTTTCCACCTACCAATCGGGACTGTTTTGAAGTTCACGGCCAATTTTTTATCTTTATATCCTTGTTGCCTTGCACATGGCTGAGCAAATAAATCAGGCTCAATAAATGTCAGCTGAATGATGAAAAGAATGAAAGTAACAATATTTCTGAGTATAAGATGACTTTTGAATAATGACTCAGTAATGATTCATTATAATAAACATAAGCCATTTCATTTTTACCTGCAATAGACAGCCTATCAAAATACAATAAGAACAGTGTCTTCTACATTAAATGACCCCAGACTGAGCTTATTTAAGCTGTTTGGCTTGTTTTTCCTTCTTCTCCATCAATGAGCCTTCACTTCTCATTTTTGCTTCTGCCAACATGCTTGGAATTTACTAGGCTGTCACTTTGTTCTATCTAATTTGTTGATTCTAATATGCACTAGGCTGAGAAATTATGTAACCAAGGTTGTTTAAAAATATAGGCAAAGTAAAAGTAAATATGATTTAAAGGGCTTAAAGTGGATGTATATTTTTGAAATAGTATGAGCATATGCTAAATTTGGAGTTACCTTGTTTTGGTTGGTTTCCTTTTTGGATAAAAAAGCTTTGGGATATGGATTTATGGCATCTATTTTAGCTTCTCAGAGCACTTAAATGCTTCAGACCTTGCATTTGCTGTGTTATGAATAGTTGAGAAAGAACTCTGGAAAAACAAGATTACCTGTCTGCCTGCAACTGTGCATATGTTTGTATGTTTCTGAACAAGAAAATCATATGCTCGTTTATTGAGAACTCATTCGCATGCTCACTTTGTCCATTTATAGGATCTTTGTTTTTCATCAAATGTGTTAAAACCAACAACAGTAAGTGGGATGGTTCTTTAAGAAGTTCACACTTCTAGAGCTGCTGAGTGATTACTTAGTAAATTTTCTGTCAGGCTCTGGAAACCTTTATTTATCTCATGCGGGTGAGACAATTACACTCTGAAATTACGATATGCATCTGAGGGCCAGACCTCACCATTATGGTGGCTCTTAACACAATGATTGCGATGATCATTTTGCGTGTGTGTGTGTTATCTGTGGCATATTAGCTCTCTTAAAGGTGAAAAGCCTGCAACTTTGGTGCATTCTCTTATGGATGGTGGTGCCTTCAGCAGGTAGCCCTGCCATGAGATGCATGCAACTTGGCTTTTTCCAAAACTAACAACAAAACCAACAATTTCAGACAATCAAAGCTCATCACTATTGTAGACATTTAAGGAATGTGCCACAAGCTACAAAGAAATTGCACAACACATTTTGTGTAAAGTAAACAACCAGTCATCTCCAAATCTTTGCGACCCCATGGACTCTAGAGTCCATGGAATTCTCCAGGCCAGAATACTAGAGTGGGTAGCCTTTCCCTTCTCCAGGGGATCTTCCCAACCCAGGGATCAAACCCAGGTCTCCCACATTGCAGGTGGATTCTTTACCAGCTGAGCCACAAGGGAAGCCCAATGTCAACAATACTTTAATGATATTTTTGAAAGAAAGGGCACATACATACCTGAATATCGAGGTTTGGGGTTATGGGTTTTAACAGTGTGTGTGTGGGGGGTTTTAAGTGTAATGTGTATTTAGGTGTTTTTGTTTTAATTATCAGAGTAATATATGCCCATTGTGAGAAACGTATGATATAAGCATTACAAATACAGAAGAGTGTAAGAACATAAAATAAGTCCACATGCCCACCATTATAAATACTTTGGTTATTTCTTACACTTTGTCTTACAGTTCTTTTTCTAATTTTTTATCTTTATTTATTTTTCATAATTTTAAATCAATTGTGCCATACTTTTTGAAAAATGAGTACCATACTTTTTATATGTAAGCATTTGTCATATCCCAGAGCTTCCCAGGTAGCACAGTGGTGAAGAATCCATCTGCCAGGGCAAGAGGTGCAGAAGACACGGGTTCAGTCCCTGGGTTGGGAAGATGCCCTGGGGAAGGAAATGGCAACCCACTCCAGTATTCCTTCCTGAAGAATCCCATGGACAGAGAGAGGAGCCTGGCGGGCTATAATCCACAGAGCTGCCAAGAGTCAGACACAGCCAAGCGTGCACACACTTGTCATACAATCAAAAACCATTTGAGAGAATATATTTTAATGTTTGCATATATTTTATTTCCATAATGTGTATGAACTATACTTTGATGAATCACCCACTCTTATACTTCTGTATTCATTTTTGTTTTATGCTCACAAGGATGCATTAACTGTCTTTGTAGACTAATATTTATCTTCATCTCTTGCTGTTTTCTTAGAATATGTGTCCAAATGTGGAATTACTAGGTTAAAGTTTATCATCTTTTACAACTTTTTTTCATTGCAATTATTTCAAATCAAATTCCATTGCATTGAATTTCGAGGATATTCTAAGTTATGACCTTGCCAGTAGTGATAGCATTGCCCAGTGGGGAGAGTTTCTGGGCTTTCAGTCAGCCTGGTATGATCTGCGACATTGATCCAGCTAGCTGTGAGTGACTGTTATAGGGATTAGAAATAATATACTTGAAATGCCTGACCTGTAGCAATCACTTAGATCGTGGTAGTTTATACTACCACTGCTGCTACAAGATGAGAAAATAACTTAGTTTGAGGAAAAAGATATTTAAAAGAGATATTTGGGAAGCCCCACTTTTACATAAGAAGCCTTTAAATAACATAGTAGTCAATGGCAGTGCCTGATTATGTGCTAAAATCATAAGGAGGTAAGTGTCTGATGCATTCAGGAGAATATTACAGCTATATCTGGAAATAGAAATTGACATTCGATAAGTGAGTAACATGAATTTTTCCAGTTGGTGGTCAGCATTTGTATAAATTCGTGAATAAAGGGATATGAGAATTGAACATGAAGTCTGAGCCAGACTTTAGACCCTTAAGGCAAGCAGGACGAGTGGACACTTTATTCTGTAGACAGATGAGTGAGTGAAAAGATAAGAGGCGTGAGCAGGCCTGTTGGAACCTTCATCTGTCATTTCTTCCTCCACTGCTTCTGGCTACAGTCCTACCATGGGATCTTTTGTTCTTTTTTTTTTTTTTTAATATGATTTACCAAGTTCCAATTTTAATTCATTAAAAAGAGAGTTATAGAAATCCCATTTCAAGAGAGCTCGTTGTGTGAGTGGAACCTGCCAGGATGGCTTCTGACCTGTTGATTTCAAATCCAGGACCTCCTCCTCCACTTTCTGCAGAATATAACTTTTTATAGCATCTCTCCTCAGAAAAATTGGGAGATCCTAGAATAGGACCTGTGTTTTTCACAGGCGCTTACTAATTCCCTCCAAATTTCTACCCTGACTGTAGTATATAAAGTTTAGCCTTTTTATCCTTATACAGAACCTAATTCCAAATGTTTGGACCACTTTTCCTGCTGTGGCAGGATTTTTTTTTTTCCATTTTAAAAATAAATTTGATCAGTGTCTGAGGATTCAATTCAATCCTTCTTCATTGACCAGTTTCCGTACTGAAGGCCTACAACCTCAGATGATATTTGGCTCCAGGCTTTTGATAAAGTTTTGTTTTAACAGCCACAGCCCCTGCGTATCAGTTGTAAATAAATAAAACCTGTATCACGACTATGCAAAAATAAAATGCTTGTATCCTACTATTGCCAATAACATGAATGCCAAGTGGTAAGAGAAAAATAACATTAATAGCATTATATGATTAAAGAAAAAATTATATTATTATTATATTATAGTATATGATTAAAGAAAACCCAAGTTATGGCATTACTCATTGGATAGGTGTTTGCTTAGATGTTTTAATGTACTAATTAGGACCAAACCTAGATATTGCTTTTCCTGCATGTGAATTTTCAAATGTTAAAGAAATTCAAATGAATTATCACTGTGAACAAGAATTTTAGAAAACAGCTTCCATGGTTAGCAGAAGAAGGCCTCTGAATTTACAACAGGCTTACATTCTGTCCCTGGGTTTCAGCTTCTGATCTTCTTTTCAGCAAAGAAGATCTCGTTTCAAAACTTGTACTTATACCCAAATCTATTCTTTTACAGGGCTTGTATAACTGAGTCACCACGTTTCAGCCAGGCAAGAACTTGTCAGTTATACATTATAAATAAAGCTCTTTTGTAACCTGACTGTCATTTCCCTGCATGGAAACTGAAATATGTGAGCACTCACAGTGTACCTGTTAAGTCAACTTGGGGAAAAAAAAATCAGTTAGGAGATCTAGCTGTCCTGTTTACTTACATGAAACCTCTCATCTGTGCTAACACATGCAGTCATGCTTCTGAAAGGAAAATCCTTGAAAAACAATAATATATTTCCCACATGGAGGAAAGGGCAAACCCCAAGGCTATTGCTCTTAATGTCTATTATTTTATATAAAAATACAGCGCCTCCTCAGTGCAGAATTAGGTAAAGGAAGGAATATACTTAAAAATGAATTGGCAGAAAGCAAAATGAGAGTATCTATAAAATGCAGACACTTGCACACACACGTACACACAGGGTTGCATCTGTTGACCGAATGATGACACAGCCAAGAAACCCCTTAGAGGTTGGAGATGCTCAATTTTGACTTGTAGTTGCTTCATTCTGACGGAAGAGCTGTAGTCAGCATCGAGGCTCTGTTTCTCGGAGACTTGCTGTCATGATTCTCGTCTCACGGTGTTCAGAGTTCAGTTATATTTTACAGTTTGCAATTTTAAGAAAGCATCTACTCACCATTGCACCCATATTGCTTAGGCATTAAAATATGAAAGCTTCAAAGCACAAAGTAGCAACTCTCTCAGTATTTTCCAGCAGCGATCTATGCAGCTCTGAGGCTAAGCAGCTTCAGTATTTCCATAGGACACTAGCTGAGCATACATATCTTAGGCAGTCTTCTGAGAGGAGAAGACAATTATGAAAAGGCGATTTGCATTTTCTTGCAGAAGTGATCTGAACATTTGCCCAGTCAAAGCATCATTTAGCACAAAAGACTTAGTCAGCGATGCCATGTCCGCAGTTTCAAGATCCGAGCAGTATAATTGAAATTTATGCAAGCCTCTTTAATCCTGGGCTCAGAATGAATCAGTGTTCTTCCCTAAGTGAATTAAGCACAGAAATTAGTTTACCCCTTTCTATGCTCTGTCTTCTTTGCTCCTGCATATCTTGTCTTGGTTCATTTTCCTTTTCTCCATGGTCCATACCTTATTTCAAATCCTACCAAAAAAGGGAGCTGGGAGGCAGGGACCCAAACATAGTCAGTAATCAAGGCACAGCGCTCAGCACGGTCTGACTGTCCTAATGAAGTATTGGTTCATCTCTGCACAGTTCCAGATCCACATGCTGCTTCGCACAGCATAATCTACAAGGTAGCATGCTGCCGAAGCACCAACACGCTCGAGCACCTAAAACGTCAACCGTCTTCTGCAGGTGAGACAGTCCAGTCCACGAAAAAAAATCATTTCTGAAATTATTCCTCCTTTAGGGAAAGCCTTCTCTGTGAGTTGACTTACAGGCCATGACGTCAAATCACAAACAGAAAGAAAACAAGAAAGAACCCTAGGCCCTGATGGATGCTCTGTCCTTTCTTGGGTCTCTTGAGCCCGCTTCCCCATTTCCATCTGGAGCTACCTGACCTGCAGCCCATGTGAAGCCACATAAGAACTGGAGGTCTCTCCGACCCAAGAATTCACCCCTAACTCCTCTGAAGACCCTCTAAGACCAAGAAAAAATTTTTCTCACAGACTTGATTTTGAGAGAGACTCTGAGTTAAGTGAATGGCATAATTTCCTTTCTGTGCAAATACCAAGGTATTTATTTCTCTTACGTAATTTCCAGGGAGTCAGTTACATGACCTGACTTCTATTCTGTTGGACAACGGAGGGATCTTACCGTCAACCAGTCACCCTGGGTGAGAACATACCCAAGGACTGGTCTATGACTGCTAAGAAGCCTAACAATTCCTGGAAGGAAAAGGGTTAAGTGCCAGTAAAAACAGCATAAATTTACACATGACCTGCTGTGATTACACTTTTATTCTCTTCCTTGCAAGGAACAACAATGGACACCCTCATAACTAAAGCTTCTGGTCGAAAAACCTTCTCCCTAGAGGACCTGTTTGAACTCACTTTAGATGATCTCAACAACCTTCTGGTTAGAAAGGATCTCTAGACAGAGAGATGTACCTGCTGGTGAGTTTTCTTTCTGAAGCATCTAAAAGGTTCACTGTATGATGGGAAAATCTACTATTGGGCTGTAGGGAGCAGCCTTCTGTGATTGGTTTGTGATGGTTTGATTCTGCCTGAAAGTACTAGAAAAATGACTGCTTTGTCCCAAACTTAAATTGCTAGGCAAGAAGATGGTTTGAATAGCCAGGGAACTTGGCTTCAGAAAGAATTATGGGCAGATAAAAGTCTTAGCAGTGACTTAAAAAAAAAAAAAACAAAAAACTACTTCTGATAATACCACCTTTCATCAATCACACTCTGCCCTCTTTCTACAAAATATAAGAAGAGGATTTTCCAACAAGGGGAAAGTATTTTGGGAAAAATTTGTTGCTGTTTCTGTTGTTTAGCCTCTAAGTGTGTTTGACTCTTTGCAACCCCATATAATATAGCCCGCCAGTCTCCTCTGTCCATGAGATTTCCAAGGCAAGAATACTGGAGTGGGTTGTCATTTCCTTCTCCAGGGGATCTTCCTGACAAGGGATCCAGCTCACATCTCCTGCATTGGCAGCTGGGTTCCTTACCACTGGGCCACCAGGGAAGCCTCTGGGGAGAAGGATGCCATGTTTATTTCCTTTATGATGAGAGCAAGTGCTTCAAAGAGTTGAAAGTGTGACAGGTGCCTACACTTCCTCTGCCCCAGCCCTGTGGTGGAGGCTTCTTTACATAAGCAAGTGTACTCTTGCAAACCGAGCTTTCAGTGAGGGATTTACTGGGACCAGTAGAGAGTGGGCAGGGCTGGGGGGTCAGCCTCTCCCTCTCTCAGCTCAGGTCTCGTAACCAGTCCCCCCCTCCTTTCCTTTCTTCTCTTCTCTTTCTCCTCCAGGAATTTTCCATCAGCTGGAGAGCAAGGACATCAGTCGTCACGCTGATGGGTGAAGCCACACTTTTGCCCTTGGCTGTGGGTACATCTGGCGGCCTGTGTTCGTGCAGCAAGAGCTCAAGGGCTACCCTGCCAGGGCCACCCTCTCCTCCTCCCCCCCCATCCCGCCTCCTCCTTCCCTGCTGTCTGCACACCGACTTCTCCAGGAAAATCTCCACGGTGTTTCCTGGCTCAGGTACTGAGATATGCAGAGATTGCAAAGAGCTGGTCTTGGGAACTTTTGAATATGGTTAATTCAAAAGAGAATTCAGTCTTAGAAGTTCTCCATGAACTGAATTAAAATGGGAAAAAGTAGCAACCCAGGAGAACATACACAGAGATAACATCACTGGAAGGTTTCTCTTTAAAAACCAATTCTTCTGACAACAACAGCCAAGTCAACAGACTCCCCGGGGGCCAAAGGCGAAGAGGTCAGGACCACGTGAGCGTGGACCTTGTGGTCAGATGCCCAGGGTTGAGACAGAGCCCAGAGGGTGGGCACCACTGATCCCCCAGCCGTGGGCACTGCAGGAAGAGTCCTAGGGTTCCTGAGAGTCACAGGTCCACTGTCTAAGTGACTGCTCTTCTTCTGCTTTCTGTGACAATAGTCTTAAAGAAACGGGAGTCTGTTTCATAAATGATGGAGCTCCATAAATATAATGCTGTTTGAAAAAACAAAACAATTCTTCCAAAATTCTTTTATGGAGAGACTTCCCTGGCACCAAATACGGCCAACTCTGAAATGAGTTTTCTCCCAAGCATATCCTCCTTCTTTTGTTCATGAGAAACAATATAAGTTTGAACATTTTTCATGGGAAATTATCTGCAGCAAGAAAATGGCCCAGAGCAGCGATTCACACTTGTTACAAGAATACCCTTATATTAGAAGACCAATAGGAAATAAAGGTTTTCTCTGAAACCTGGGTCTGTCTAATATTTTAAATCAGGAGGGTCATCCCTTCCGTAGTCATAGAACAGGGATCTGCAAACCAGAGCCCCCAGACCAGATGTGGCTCGTGGTCTATACAGCCTGTGAGCTAAGAATATTTTTATGCCCTTAAATAGTAGGGGAAAAAAGACGAGTTTGTGACGCTTGATGTGTGTGTGTGTGTTGGGTCTTTGTTGCTGCACACAGGCTTTCTCTAGATGCAGCGAGCAGGGGGCTACTATTTAGAATAACATGCAGATTTCTCTTTGCAGTGGCTTCTTTTGTCACAGAGCGCAGGTTCTAGGCTGGGGGGCTCCAGGAGTTGTGGCTCCCGGGCTCCAGAGCATGGGCTCAGTGGTTGTGGCACACGGGCTTAATTGCTCAGTTAAGTGGACCTTCCTGGGCCAGGGATTGAACCCATGTCCCCCGCATTGGCAGGCAGATTCCCATCCACTCTACCACTTGGGAAGCCTGACACTTGCATATCTCATAAAATTCCAATTTCTGGATTTATAATGTTTTATTGAAACAGAGCCATGCTTATTTGCTTACATACTGTCTCTGATTGTTTTCGTGCTCTAACCAGAGCTGAGTGGATGAGACAGAGATCATATGGGGCCCACAAAACCGAAACTCTTCACTATTTGGCCCTCGAGTGGGGGAAGTCTGCTGACCACTGGCCTGGGCTAAACGTACGGAGCATAAGACCAAGCTGAGTCGGAAAGACAGATACGCTATTCCCACCCCTCTGATTCTAGGCTGAATAAATGTAACTGAAGGATTTGTTTGACCGTTGAGGCCTTCTTGTTAAAGTGAAGATGAAATATTCGTAGATTTATTTTCACATTAAGCATGTAATGATGGTGAAATATGTATTCAGCCATCACATATTTTCTGTTCAAACTAATTATCATTGATATATCTTGGTCAAATTAACTTACATATTACAATTAAGTGGCTTCCAAGTGGATTTGTAAAATAGAATTAAGGTTAATATCAAGCCTTAAAAGCAATGAATGTCAAAACTGATTCCACAGAGGGACTTCCCTGGCGGTCCAATGGTTAAGACTTCAAGGCCTCTCAGTGCAGCAGGTGAGGATTCTGTCCCTGGTCAGGAAGCTAAGATCCCACATGGTTCATGGCCAAAGAAAACCACAGACAAACCATAAAGCAGAAACCATAGAGTGAGAAATCCAGTAAAGACTGTAAAAAAAAAAAAAAATGGTCCACATTAAAAAAAAAAAACTGATTCAACAGAGATTGAATATATTTTGACCTATTTTTCAACATTGCTAATTTTCTTGATTTTTGCAAATCTATCGCTAGGCTTTTACAAGTACACTGTTCTATAAAGCAGTGGTCCCCAGCATTTTTTGCAAGGGGTACTGGTTTCATTAAAGACATTTTTTTCAAGGATGGGGGGTGGGCGGGGGTGCGGGGATGGTTTCTGGATGGTTCATTTATTGTGCACTTGATTTCTGATCTAATGCCACTTCTGATTTGACAGGTGGTACCAGTCCGTGGCCTGGAGGTTGGGGACCCCTGCTATAAACGGATCTGAGAGTCTGTGAAACCACCAGGTAATTATTTACCTTTGGGTTGCTTCAATCCAACCAATTCTTAATTCGATCTCATTAGCAATCATTAAATGTTGCAATTAACAGTGTGTAGTGATTGAAAAACATCCAAAACTACAAATAATTGTATGAATTGGATTATTTTGCAAGTTCTGGTACATTTCCTCTAGGAACTGAAGTGCAAATTTACCTAAAAACTAATTTCTCCTCAATATTTCTAGGGATTACTTGAGGTTTGGTCTCTTCTCCCTGAGACCACTGAATGGGCCTACAAGACTAATTTAACCTGTTGGGTAAGAGTTAAATTTCCTTTAACATCAAAAGCTCAATATCGAAGACATAAGGGTTTTGGACTTCTGCTCATTTTAACGTTTTCTTTAAGAGGAAGAGAAGCTGCTGCCCATTTCATCATGAATCCCCTACCCCTTTTCTTTCCTTTTTTTTTTTTTCGTTATTGACAACATGAAATGCTAAACCCATAGGCAGACTCTGTAAATCAGATTCTAACACGTGAAAATCTTCCTGAAAATACTGATTTCCAGTGAGCTTGTTTCTGATAGGCAGACAATATATTTTTTCATAACACAATTACATAGTAAGATTAATGGCTATACTTCCATATAGAACAATTTGCTGTTCAGATTGTGTGGTATAGGTGGGTAGATTTTTAATAACTGCCGCTAGGAGTCAATTGCAGAGAAACATAACAGAGGGAAAAAAATCAAAGAGGAAGATGATGAGATTTTAAATATAATAAATGGCTGCATGTCATGAGGAATTCTAGGAAGAAAATTCATCAAATATTAAAAAGAAATAAGCCAACTCATTCCATCTTAATGAAATTTTGAGTTCCAGAATCTACTCTAATGAAATGAAAATGATGATATGAATTACCTTAATATAGGATTCCCCTGAATCCATTATATTTAACATCAAAATATTTTATTTGAAAGAGGGATCTGAGTGATCATTGGGGTTAAATATTCACTCAAAAATTCATGGCAAATTAATTCTCTTTTTAACCCTGAAGAAGGAGTTGAACAAAGTTCTGTCTAGAGTTATTGTTCTATGATCTCTTTGGTGAAACTAAAATGGCATAAATTTTACTTTATTGGATCTCTTACCAATTTGATCTACCAGAAATAAAATTGTTATAGTCAGTTTTCAAAACCCCCACATGGATTTAAGTCCCCCGGAAGTCATATCCTTTAAATGATTATGATATAAAATATGAGTCATTACCTTAGTTCTCCATGAACTGGGCAGTCTCAGTTCTGACACTCGAAATGGCTTAACTATACTATTTCTTCTCTTTGGTTTTGCAGTTACTTGAAGCTGGTGATCTCTGAAGGTTGATCTAGAGGTGTTACTATAATTAATATTCTTATCATCATGGTTTTCAATATAGAAAATACTAACTTAGGGACCACTACCTTGTTTCTGCATATTGCATACAGAGTTTAAAAACACTGATCTTGTGTCTCTTCAACACAATGGTCTTACAGGAATGTGAATTTCCTTCATACGCACTCTTGAAAAGACTAAATAGTCTGGCAACCATCATTGCAAGTAATCAGCACAAGAAGGATGTTTTCAAGAGTGTTTCCTTTGTAAACAAGCACACCAGCAAATTTTTGGAAAACTTTGTTGTCTGTAGAGTGTGATAATCAACAAAAATCAATGATTTATTTTAGTGACCCAGTAAATAGCAATTCGTGTGTGTGTGTATGCTCAGAGGCTCAGTCGTGTCTGACTCGGTGACCCTATGGACTGTAGCCCGCCAGGCTCTTCTGTCCATGAGATTCTCCAGGCAAGAATACTGGAGTGGGCTACCATTTCCTTCTCCAGGGGATCTTCCCGACCCAGGGATTGACCCGTGTCTCTTGTGTCTCCTGCATTGGCAGGCGGATTCTTTACCACTGGGCCACCTGAGAAGTCCCTTTACTGTAAGCTAAAGCTAAATGCTCCCCTCATTCAAACATCAAAATTAAATTTACAATAACCACAAAATATACATTAAAATAGAATTTCATTTACAATGTTTTTCAATATTTTTAAGATTACGCATGCCCCAGTAATCAATATGGTCACCTATACACTAATATACACTAGAGCATGGCTTTACAACTGTTTCATTTATTCACATAAAAGCCTATTATCAGACCTGACTCCATCACTCTCTCCTTAGAACACTTTCAAGGAACTTATTTAGCTTTTATGTTCTAATAAATTGGTTGCAAATATCCCCATTTGATTTTAACCTTCATTAACTGTGTGCTCTGTAAGAGGAAATTTTAAAAGTGTGAAAAATAAACTTAGAAGTTGCATTTAAAAAAAAACTTTATTTTAAAAGGATATTCCTACTGTAGAGCACAGGGAACTCTGCTCAGTGTCATGTGGCAGCCTGGATGGAGGGGGCTTCAGGGAAGGAAGGACATGAGTGTGTGCAGCTAACTCCCTTGGTTGGCCGCGTGAAGCTATCACAATGTTGTTAATCGGCTATATTACAATACAAAGTAAAAAGTTTAGTTGAAAAATTAGGGCTTCCCTGGTGGCTCAGATGGTAAAGAATCCACCTGCAATGCAGGAGACCTGGGTTTGATCCCCACATCAGGAAGAACCCCTGGAGAAGGGCATGGCAACCCACTCCAGTATTCTTGCCTGGAGAATCCCATGGACAGAGGAGCCTGGTGGGCTACATCCATGGGGTCTTGAAGAGTTGGACACAACCGAGAGACTGATGCACACACACAAAAAAAAAAAAGAGAGAGAGAGAGAGAGAGAAGAAAGAAACAAAAGTATATCAAAGAATATGTCCCAAATGAAGGCAGCAACAAATCCATGATGATTTCTCCCCTCCCCTCCCCTCACAAACTGGCTATGGAAAGGAAGGATGGATGGATGGGAAGGAAGTCTACAGCAGTGGTATGCAGAGGGGTACAGGACTTCACAGGCGGTGCTAGAGGTAAAGAATCAGCCTCTCAAGGCAGGAGACACAAGAAACGTGGGTTCCATCCCCAGGTGGGGAAAATCCCCTGGCAGAGGGAATGGCAACCCACTCCAGTGTTCTTGCCTGGGAAATCCCATGGACAGATGGGTGTGGTCAGATGTTCTTCTTGAGCCAAAATGGTGATCTAGTGCTAATTTCTAAATGCTGGAGTCCATGTGTCAATAGCTGATCAGCTCGGTTTTCTCTGTTATTGAAACATGTTTAAGTGCATATGCATGTGGTCAGTCACTCAGTTGTGTCCGACTCTCTGCTATGCCATGGACTATATAGCCCACTAGGTTCCTCTGTCCATAGGATTCTCCAGGCAAGGATATTGGAGTGGGCTGCCATTCCTTCTCCACCGAATCTTCCTGACCCAGGGATCAAACTCTCATCTCTTGCATCTCCTGCAATGGCAGGCATATTCTTTACCACTGCATCACTCTCACGCACCCCTCACAAAAAGAAAGCATACTAATTTGCAAAGTTGGACTTTTATATGGATAAATTCTTGGGAACTCAGCTGGATGATAAATGTTCTAGATGAAGAAAAATACAATCATGCTGGCTGGTGTTACTTTGAATATGATTACTAACCTCAGAAGAACTGTACAAAAAAGATCTTCACGACCCAGATAATCACGATGGTGTGATCACTGACCTAGAGCCAGACATCCTGGAATGTGAAGTCAAGTGGGCCTTAGAAAGCATCACTACGAACAAAGCTAGTGGAGGTGATGGAATTCCAGTTGAGCTCTTTCAAATCCTGAAAGATGATGCTGTGAAAGTGCTGCACTCAATATGCCAGCAAATTTGGAAAAGTCGGCAGTGGCCACAGGACTGGAAAAGGTCAGTTTTCATTCCAATCCCAAAGCAAGGCAATGGCAAAGAATTCTCAAACTACCTCACAATTGCACTCATCTCACATGCTAGTAAAGTAATGCTCAAAATTCTCCAGGCCAGGCTTCAGCAATACGTGAACCGTGAACTTCCAGATGTTCAAGCTCGTTTTAGAAAAGGCAGAGGAATCAGAGATCAAATTGCCAACATCCACTGGATCATGGAAAATAAAGGGAAACAGAGAAGAGAATGTCTTCAGCTGTCAGCCCCTCCCTCTAGCCAAGAGTGAAGCCCACCTCTCCCCCCCGACCTAGACGCGTGGTCTCCCATCCTGTCCCTACGGTTCCCATGCTGCCCGCCCTCCACCTGTAGTCCAGTTGCCACTCCCCCTCATCTAGTCAAGGACTCCAATTCTTTAATTATCTCCTCTCTCTCCTACATCATCTATTTTTTCCTCTCTACAGGATCCTTCCCATCTGCTCATAAACATGCTCAACGACCTCCCGAAAACAAAAGAAAGACACAGCGGAAAGCTTGCTTTGACCCTGCCTTTCCCTCCAGCGCTGAGTCTCCCACTGACCTTCTACCCTTTCCGTCAAGATTTTTCCAGAGTGGTCCTTTATCTCTCACCCCTTGTTCTCCGCTGAAGCTCCTGGAGTCAGGCGTTGACTCCAGGCAGATGCTCAAGTCCAGGGGCAGCTCCGCCCTCTCACCCCTGGGATCTGAGCCGCATCCACAATCAACCTCTTGTCGCTTCCTTTTCTCTGCTTTGCTCTTCGGTAACCACGCTTCTCTGTCTTTTCTGAGACCTCTTGGCTGGCTCTTTCTCATCCCCCTTGAATGAGTGTCCACTGTGTCTCTGACTCACAATATTTCAGTGTTCCCAGCTCTGGTACCCTGTTCCCCATCCTCTATCCAGCCTTTGGGAGAACACTTGCAAGCCTGTACCCCTCCCTACAGATCTATGCAGAGGCATCTGGGCGCACACCCTCAGCTCTGACCTTCTGCTACAAATCCAAACTCATGGATACACAACCTCCTACCGACTGTTACCCAGTGAGTGTCAAAGAGCCATCTGGAACGCAAAACTGAGCTCTTCATTTTTGCTGTTATCCCCAGGTTCTCAACCTTGCTTCTGCTCTAGCGTATTTGCACTGGTTTGGAATTCTATTTCTCCAGGGATCCACTGGGATTGTTTTCTCTATTCTAGGCTTCTGAGAAAACATTGCTTCAACTGAGAGGCCTTCCCCAATGGCCCTACCTAAAATGACATCCCCCCGTCTTTGCAGGAATACACACCTTTATTTTACCTTTTTTTTTTTTTTTTTTGGCCCTTAACTGTGCCTGGCCTTAGACTGTTTCTTTCCTTCCTGTCTCTCCCACTAGGTAGTTCTTCCAAAAGGGCAAGATTATTTTTCTGGTTAGTTGCCTTCAGAGTGTCTGTGAATGATCAGACACAAGATAAACCTCAGTGTGGGAAGCCACGAAGTAATGAATTCCAGAAAAATCAGGTACTGTGACTGAAAACTCTTATCTCACTGGCTGCAATAGTTCTAGACCTGGAAAGCAGACAGATAGGTAGATGGATCGATCACTAGATAGATCTGATGGATGAATGGACAGATAGCTACATGGATGATTGATAGATGATAGAGAGAGAGATGGGACAGAGAGATGGATGGACAGACAGTTTTAAACTTCCATGAGGTGTATCTCTAATTCGTGGTGTCATTACACTCCTAAAAGAGGCAGCATTGCAGTGTCTTTCAATGGCAGGGATTTGAATACGGAAAAGAGATGTGTCATTCAGACTATAAACATAGAGACGGTCTCCAAGCTCTGACCATTTTCCCTGTGTGCTACTGTCTCGAGTGCCTTTGCATGCAAACCACCGCTTAATCATCCCTACAACTCGATGAGGTGAGAACTCTTATGCCTGTTCCACAGATGAGGAAACTGTGTCTGAGTCTGAGTGCCGTCTGCCTTTGTGTGTGCCGCTCCCACACCCACAGGTTCAGCCAGTCCTCAGGGTATGTGAGGGGACACGGAGTCCACGGAGACAGAGGGCGGACTGTGCTCTGCTCTGTGACGTGAGGAGCTTGAGCATCAGTGGGGTTTGGCACCCGGGGGGTCCTGGGAGCAGGTCCCCTTGGAGGCTGAGGGGTGACTGAAGTTGGCCAGTGGGCGCCCTGCTAGTGACCCAATGAGCCGGGGTTCAATGCTAGATCCGCCCCGCTTCTAGATCTCAGGTGTGTGAATTAGAGAGTGTGACAAGGAGATACCCAGAAAGACCGGGAGGTAAGATACAGATGACGAGAGAGATGGAGACAGAGAAGTTCACAGATGCAGAGAGAAGGAAACAGGCCAAGGGAGAGACGAAGAGGCTGGAAGCCCTCGTGAGCAGGGCAGCGCATCTACTCCACTCCATTCCACACCTGTAGATTCTATGAGAGCCTGTTCCGCTCTCTCACTCTCCACACACGCTGTTTATGGTGAGAGGATTGCTGGAGCTTCACTTCGCTCTGCTCCCTTCATCCCTGATAAGACACTATATGCTTGAAACAAGCGCTAACTACGAGAAACCGTGGCCAGTCCACGTCTGAACTGAAGACAAGATACATTACTCAGTCGCTGTGTGAGAAGGTGACCAGTGCTCAATTGTTCTATTTCTCACATCTGGATGCGGCCACACATGGAATTCAGAAAACGGAAAAATCCTTTAAATCAATATCACAACTCTTTGAAATGCATAAAAAGTACGAGATGAGATCTCTATTTACACAGAAATCTCTGATAATATATATATTTATAAAAGCAAATCTGTACTCGTGTTATTAGAACCGAGTTTCTTAAAATGTTTCCAGGTATGCTAATACAGTATTGGTCATTGATCCCTAAATGGCTGGCTACTGTCTCATGCTATAAATAGATTGCTAAAGTATTTGTTAGATTCTCAATGGAGATGACCCAGACTTCCATGTCTATATTCGTAAATTGAGAATGACATCTAAATGAACCTGATTTCATCTACTGTTTGTAAAATCCATGTCCAGATAGCAGAGGGGAAACCTGGCCCGTGGAACTCATCCTTAGACCATTGTTAAATTTGTTCCTTTTACGCCTGTGCGATGTTTGACTTGAATGATGCCCATGAGATTTTGTTTCTAGGCTTCATTGGCAACGTACTTCCCACGCTATGCTTCCAAATATCATCTCTTGGCTGTGGGGGGGGATAAAAGCGCAATGGATTTCCTTCATGGAAAAAAGCAAGTGTTCTCTTGTCACCACAAGGTGGCGCAGTGGGGACCAAAAACCCTCAGCCTCCTGGTAGGCGGCAATTACTGGAGGCTCTGACATAATTGCTGTTATTAACCCTGCAGTTATCATTATCATTATGATGCGCCTCAAGACCAACACATAGCCCTAGCCTCCGGGGAACGAGACGGAGCTTTTGTCTCTGTTTTTACCCTTCTTCCCTCTGCCTGCCACAATCTTTGATATTTTGCTTTCTTCCAGTCCCCAACCCTAGGCGTCCCCAGTTTGCACAAGTGGGCGTGCAGATCCTTTGTTGATTGAGACAGCTGGGTTTCCCTGGCAGCTCAGCGGTCAAGACTCCGCCTGCCAATTCAGGGGACCCGAATTCGGTCCCTGATCTGGGAAGATCGCACATGCCACGGACCAACCGAGCTTGTGCGCCATAAGTACTGAGCCTGTGCTCGTGAGCCCGGGAGCCCAAGTACTGAGCCCACGTGCCACAAGTACTGAAGCCTGAGCGCCCCCAGAGCCCGCGCTCCGCAACAAGAGGGGCCCCCGCAGCAAGAAGCCCACCACCGCAACTCTCATCACAGCTAGAGAAAAGCCCGTGGAGCAACTAAGACCCAGCACGGCCAAACATAAACGAATAAATAAAAGTAAAAACAAAAAAGAAGTAACAACAACAACAACAAAAGCTTAGATAATAGCAAGTTACATTTCTGGAGATGGATAAACCATGCTTTGTACTGTTTGATGAATCTGAGGCAGCTGTCAAGGTTTTAGTCTTCCATGACTACTCTGATATTTATTTATAAGAATGAAAAAGCCATTTTGGAAACTTTGGTTTACAGTTGGGTCCAGGTTTGCTCTTCACAAACTGCTCTCTCTCTGGGTTCCACGCCAGATGGAATACTGGAAAGAAACTCCAAAACACTGCAATATGCTGTCCGTTGATTTTATGATTGGTGCTGAGATTAGACCATCTCTCCTCAGAGCTCAGGGACCAGAAGACGACTGGGGTCTGGGAATCGAGGCAGGGCAATCGTAGGCAGTTACGTACTCATTGGGAGCATATTATTCCCACAGGGAAATGAAACTCAGGCTGGCCAGGTGCAGCTGCTCAAGTCATTCACTGCACAAGTCACCGATCTGCAGATGCACCTCTTAATAATAAACAAAGGGCCAATAGCCTCCTTGGGGAACATTGTCCCCAGCTTCCGTCAATCTAGCATTTAGCGTCTCGAAACTTAGTAGCATTTTTGATGCCCTTTGTTAGTTATAAATTCAGGTTGCCCTCATCAGAATCATAGTGCTCTGTTTTAGTGACTACGTTTTTTATGCCACTACTCACTTCCGGCCTTTGTAATTGCAAAAGCAATATTTCATTTTTTTAATGGAATCAGACGTGTCATTTTAAATGCCTGAACTTTTATCATTTCAAGTAAGTCCAGTTTTAAAAAGTACAGTAATGTGGGATCTGGAAACTAAGTTCAATAGATATTACTATTGTTAATGAATTATTGATTGATTATCATGAAAAATATTCAATTACATCCTAGTTAGCTATTCATTAAGGAAAGATTTGAAAAGCAGAAAATAACATGAATCAGGAATTTTTCTCAATTTTTAAACTGAGATAGTTCAGCAATTATAAAATAGAAATAATTATAGTCAAATACACACATCAATGAAAAAAGCATAAAAAAAACAAGAAACAAACAAACAAACAAAAATCAAGGGTAAAAGTATAGAGTGAGGGGGCAATCATCATATTTTGTGGTTTCAGAGAATGAAGAAAAAATACAAAGCAAACTGCAAACCAGAAACGTTTGGAAACAGTGAACCAGGGAGGCTGAGTAACTCCCTAAACTGCACAGCTTTGTTTAGTGACAGTGACGGGACTAAAATCAATTACTCTGGGGAGCGGGAAGATAACACGTTTAGGAAGTTGACCTCAGCCATCAACCTACACGTCACGATGAAAACATGTATATTTAGGAAAAAAATATATTATTTTGTGATCCTTACTAAAACAGCATAATCTTACAGCCAACAATGCTTTCACTTCCAAGTGCATTTGAAACATGCTCCTGTGATGGATCCATGTGGAGAAAAACAGAGAGTAGCCATTGACTGAGCAACTCCTATAAGCCACAGAGTTGTGTGCATGTGTGTATCTTTGAACACAAGCACACACACACGTATACATGTGAAGACTTTAGCAGGGTATGCGTGTGTGAGGATCCTGATAAATTCCAAGGTAGTAGCATCACCTCTAGTTATACTCACGGAGAAAGGGAGGCTCAGCGACAAAGAGGGAGTTGCCCAAGTTCACACCTGGACTCTGAGCCCACGTCCATCTGATTGAAAGTCCATGATCCCCCACACAGGATGTCACAGCTTAGAGAACACCTGCCTGGCACCCGAAGTGTGGTTGCCAGTCCCCTGGGGGCTCTGCACATTCCCGGGCCCACCAGCCCATCACAGACCGAGTTTCTCCAAGTTCAATTCACAGAGGCTTATCTGGGTTATAATAGTTCACTTTCAGACACTGGGGGCTTCCCTGGTGGCTCAGATGGTGAAGAATCCGCCTGCAATGCAGGAGCCCTGCATTGTCGGATCCCTGGGTTGGGAAGATCCCCTGGAGGAAGAAATGGCAATCCACTCCAGTCTTCTTGCCTGGAGAATCCCATGGATGCAGGAACCTGGTGGGCTACAGTGTGTGGGGTCAGAAAGAGTTGGATATGACTTAACAGCAACATCAATATTTAACAGAGATATCAAAGGGATTGCTTTTCCGGTTGAATGATTATACAAAGGAAATGTCTCAACCTCCAGCAGCATCAGGACCAACCATCGCCTCTGAGGATTATGGAGAGCGCTGGTCCTCGGTATTTGTGGGGTTTTTTTCTGCTGCACTTCCATGGTTTCGTCTCTATAAGAGAACTTAACTTTTCCTCCTACAAAAGATGGATTCTGACCCGATGAGCTGAGGTCCCTCTAGTATTTTAGAAGCCCTTGAATCTGGAATCGGCAGCGGCTGGCAGACGCTCCCCTCTTGCCTTAACCCTGCCCCGTGGCCAGCCTGCCTTCCCAGGCTAGCTGGTATCAGATGCAATCAACCGGCAGCACAGTGCATAGTAAATAATTGATCTCCAACATGTGCTTCTAATTCAAATAAAGAGCCTTGAACCACAGTGTGCAGCGCATGTGACTCAAGTATTTTATGTGGAAATTGGAAGCTTTCTGATCAGTCTCTGTAAAGACGTTTTCGCAGGGTCTGAACCTCTGGGGACTGTTTGTGTTTCAAGTTCAAGTTACTTAGCTCATGATTAAGAAGCTTTTATAGGCCCCAGCGGTAAATGAGAGAACAGAGGGAAAAGCATTCTTTGGCTGCGTAATTTAGCAAGACTTAATCTATCTGTTTGGGTTTTCATCCACCGGGCTTGCTGAAAACTTTAAATGATTAACCTGTCTCTCTGCGGCCAGCAGACTCTCCAGGGCTTCCATCAAGAGCCTGACAGCAGAGATCACCCAGCTCGGGTTACCTTAATTATTGAGAAGCCTCTCAATCTCAGTCCAGCGGCTTTTTCTTGGGATAACAGACAGACTCTAAATCCACTGTTCTTTTACTTTGCAGTATTTAGCAAATAAAATAAATCAATGAGACCAAACAGCAAGCATTTATTTAACTTTAAATGTTCCCTGGTAGGTGCTCAGCAACTCAGAGTCTACTGAACTTTGAAATATTCAGCCATGTTGACTTAAGTCTCCCGACTTGGCACAAAAGATCCCAGACCGCAAGCCTGGATATCCCCGGAGGAAAGGAACCCGGGGCGACCTGATGGAGCAAGATGTTGTTTGCCCCCGGCCAGATCTCATGACCCAACCACACTGCCCTCAGAGGACTGCGTGCAGTTGCTTTAGTAAACTAATAGCCGTGAAAAAGGAGCCTGTGAATTCTCTCCTACGTGGGGTTTCTCTTACTGCAGAAAAGCTTCCGAAGCGATGCAGGCGAACGATGGTGTTCCAGCTGCAGGAAGATGTCGTCTCTTTGGGAGAGCGTCCCCGGAGGCTGCCTTGCTTGCGCTCTGCCCACACTTGGATCTGAACTGCGTCCCAGTTACTAACTTTTATTTTTAAAGCTCTGCCCTCCCAGGAGGCCTTCACAGAGAATTTGCCAAGCACCTCCCTGCTGCCTTGGCTGTTGGGCTGTGTGATTCCTCCCTGCGTCTGTGTGGAGTACCCAAGTGTTTGCATCCCGTTCCCTTAAAAGTGAAAGTAAGAGGAAAGAGAGAGGTGGGTCGCAGCAAGTGTAGGGCTGTGATTTAGCCGGGTTTTGTGATTTAGCCGGCTTCCCTGGTGGCTCAGATGGTAAAGAACCCGCCTGCAATTCAGGACACCTGGGTTCAATCCCTGGGTCTGGACGATCCCCTGGAAGAGGAGATGGCAACCCACTCCAGTATTTGTGCCTGGAGAATCCCATGGACAGAGGAGCCTGGCGGGCTACAGTCCATGGGGTTGTAAAGATTGCCCCAGGTGTAGGGGTGGGGATTCCAAAAGTCCACAGGTGAAGCTTCCTTTTAAAAAAGTTCCGGGGACTCCTGGGCATACATCCGGAGAAAAACATGATCTAAAAAGGTACACGCACCCCAGTGTTCAATGCAGCACTGTACAATAGCCAAGACATGGAAGAAACCTAAACATCCAATGAGAGAGGAATGGATAAATAAGACGTCATACATACAGACAATTACTCAACCATTGAAAAGAATGAAATAATGCCATTTGCAGCCACATGGATGGACCTAGAGATTGTCATACTGCGTGAATTCAGATAGAGAAGAAGTGTCATATGACATCCCTTACGTGTGGAATCCAAAAAGAAATGATACAAACGAACTTACTTACAAAACAGAAGGAGACTCAGAGACTTAGAGAAGGAACTTATGGTTGCTGGGGATAAAGGATAGTTAGGGAGTCTGGGACGGACATGGACACACTGCTCTGTTTAAAATGGATAACCAACAAGGACCTGCTGTACAGCACAGGGAATTCTGCTCAGTGTTCTGTGGCAGCCTGGGTGGGAGGGGAGCTTGGGGGAGAATGGATACATGTGTATGCATGGCTGAGCCCCTTCGCCGTCCACCTGAAACATTGTTAATTGGCTATACCCTAATCAAAATTAAAAGTTCAAAGAAAAAAAAAGCTCAGGTGTTTATACACATGCCTTGCACAACATTTGAAACAGAAGAATCAGTGCTTATAATAGACGGAACTAGTAGAATATTTTAAACTGAGTAGAATGAGTGCCTAATCATTTAAATAAGAGTGGTCCAGAGAAGCCGCTTGGCATGTATCCTGGCCAACTCTGAAGAAATGAAATAAAATATTTAAAACCAGGGTCTGGGTTTCTTGGTATATATACTTAGAGTTCATGTAGATGAATTCATGCCGTCTGACCTTGCCAGGAGCTCTTCTTTTTTAAATTAAATTTTGATTGGCGTATCATTGCTTCACAAAGCCGTGTTAGTTTCTACTGCACAGCAAAATGAATCAACTACACCTACATCTATATACGCACATGTATCTATATCCACATATCCCGTCCCTTCTGGACTGCTTTCCCGTTCAGGTCACTGCAGAGCAGTAAAGGGAGCTTCCTGTGCTACATGGAGGCTCTCATTCATTTTTGCCGAGGATTCTTAAACACAGCCTCGGGGGAGTTTTGCTTTTCTGCCCAAGCTGCACAGCACTTGCCAACCTGGGTCTCTGTAGGTTTCACCAGACCTAGTGAGGGCCCCATTCAAACACAGAACCTAATCTGCAGGAGGGGCAGAAGGAGAGGAAGGGCAGCCCACCGGAGCCAGGCCCACTCTCCCATCGAGGTCACTTAGTCCTCGGTGTCTCCGGGGCATTCCCAGGCCCAGAACAATCCTTTTGTATTTGTTTTACAATCATAGTGGCATTTCCTCAACCCTTCCAGAAAATCTGTGGTTTCCACAGAGACCCACTCCATCAAAGGCCATCTCCAAGTTCAAGTTGGATGTAACTTGTACATCCGTTTTATTTTTCCTTCCAAGTCTTTGCTTTCTGGATAATTCCTTCTAGTATTAGTTGCTCAGTCATGTCCAACTCTTTGTGACCCCATAAACTGTAACCCGCCAGGCTCCTGTGTCTATGGAATTCTCCAGGAAAGAACACTAGAGTGGGTTGCCATTTCCTTCTCCAGGAGATCTTCCTGACCCGGGATGGAACCCAGGTATCCTGCATTGCAGACAAATTCTTTACCATCTGAGTCACCAGGGAAGCCAATTCCTCTAGATCTATGGCTTACTCTGAGTCGCATAGTTGTTCAGTCACTAAGTTGTACCTGACTTTCTGCGACCCCATGGACTGCAGCACACCAGGCTTCCCTATCCTTCACTATCTCCCGGAGCTTGCTCAAACTCATGTCCATCGAGTCAGTGAAGCCATCTAACCATCTCGTCCTCTGTCACCCCCTTCTCCTCCTGCCTTCAATCTTTCCCAACACTAGGGTCTTTTCGAATGAGTCGACTCTTTAAATCATGTGACCAAAGTGCTGGAGCTTCAGCTTCAGCGTCTGTCCTTCCAGTGAATATTAAGGGTTGATTTCCTTTAAGATTACTCTCAGAAATTGTATTTATTGTCATCTCTACACAAGTCCGGAGGTGTGCTACCTAGGCTCACATGCTTTCCTACTTGTCCAGTTTCCCTTGTAAGGAATATCCCTGATCCTCACACTCAGGAGATGGCTGCAGGAGCTCCAGCTACCATGACTGAGGTCCAGGTGAGGAGAAGGGTGAATGCATGAGGGTAACAGGGCATTTGACAGCTAACACAGACCCAGCCAAAAAGCTATCTGTATTGTTTAAAGATTTGCTTTTGATGTGGACCATTTTTAAGTTTTTATTGAATTTGTGACAATATTGCATCTTTTTTAAGTTCTTTTTTTTGGCCTTGAGTCTCCCTGACCAGGGATTGAACCTGCAGCCCCTGTGCTGGAAGGCAAAGTCCTGACCACTGGATGGCCAGGGAAGTCCCAATGAGCTTTCTTAAAGGTCACATTCAGAGAGTTCTGCTAACATCTCAGGAACCAGAACTACATCACAGAAGCACAGCCTCCACCCTACCCCACCCTGCAAGAGAGACTGGGAAATGCAGTTGGAATTTTCTGTTTTAACCTAGGCACTTGGTTATCCCAGCTGGGAATTTGTCAGTCAAGAAGTAGTCAAGAATGAGATATTTGATGATGTAGATATTAAAAATATCCACCCCACTGTTTTTGTGTGGGGATTAAGTGCATCTGTGGAAAGCACCTAGTCGGTGGTACAGGAAAGAGCTTTTCTTTCTCTCCTCCTGTGTTCCCTCCTCCCAGGCTGAAATACACATGACAGCAGAGCCTCGATGCCATGATCTATTTTCTGTCTAATTAGGTCTACTGAATAATGTCATTTTTTTTAGGGGAAGAGGCATGCCAGAAAAAAGAAAATTCTCATCATTGACAGAGTCTTTCAAACTAGAAATGCTATTTTGAAGACTGATTTCTTTCAATGCTTACAGGAGCACTTAACCGTTCATTTGAATAGAACTGTTCTGCAAGCTGTTAGAAACCCATAAAAATGGTTTCTAATTCTGCACACATCCTAATTCGAAGGAACAGGAATCTCGTGTTTGGTGCCCTGTCCCAGCGCTGACCACATCCACAGAGTTCCCACCAGCCTAGGCACACACTTTTTGCACAATTTTAAGATCTTTATCATAAAGTAACTCATTGGGGCATCAGAGTGTGTTATCAATCTAAACAGAAAATGAGAGATACGTATTACACAGGATGCTGGTCATATTAATACATCTCATCTGGGTAAGAGGGTTTGCTGGACAGAATGTATTTATTGGACATCCATGCAAGACCAGGACAGACAGTATCCAGGAAGTAAAGTGAATGGAACTAGACTGGTGTGAAGCAAGCTATAAAGGGGGAGAGGAACAAGTCTGCTCGTTGTTCTGGAGGTGGTTTTCTACTTGGTAGATGGCAGTACTCTAATATAGCTGAGTAATTGCCACTCTGAAATCCAACTTGATAGGGCATGTGCAATTTAAAAAATGGATTTTGCATTTCTGAAGCAAGATGAGAAAAATAAATTGCATGATTTTTCTCTCTGACATTAAGCTCCAGGACAATGTTGCAAACTGTGATCTTCAGAGATCTCTTATCCATACAACAGCAGAAATAAAAGATTTGCACGTGTGCATTTATAAAATGACTTTATTGCTCATAGGCAAAAGAAAGAAGGAGGAAAAAGAGAGAAGGAAGGGAGGGAGGAAAAGCAAATAAAAGAAAAATAGCTTATGTACCCATATATTTTACTTCTATTGGTAATCTGGTACTCTGATTCAGTAAAATTTACTTGTGAGCTTTAATTTAAACGGTGAGAGGGGACAATTTTCCAGAAAAAAGCAAAAACTATGTGTAATCATATTTATATTTATATAAAATAAACAAAAAGAGGACTGTGGCATATACTTAATGTCAGCTCAGCAACAATGGAAAAAAATCAGACAGATAATTCTGAAGGTAGCTGATAATTCTTCAGTTGATAAAGCTTAGAGTGACTCTTCATTCCTAGGTGATCAGGTTTGTGTTTAAAGTAATCATGATTAACATCTCTTAACATGGAAATAGAGTGTACACATTTATCTCCTGCCCTACAATTTAAGCAATTCCGAAGCACTCAGCTGATCTGCTTCAAAATGTGCATTCAAAATTAAGGTGATTCACCTTAATTATATTTCACAAAATCCTTCATTTAAATGATGGTTCCAAGTTCCAAGGAAGGGTTTCTTAAAATCCAGAGTTTAAGTTGTTTCTGTTTTCTAAAGTGACCGAGATAGAAAATATACATAATTGCTCATAGGCGAAAATAACAGTCTCCCCACCTCCTAACGCCCCACCCAACTGCCCGAAAAATAAAAATGAAAAAGGTCCCATCCCTTGTGTAACCAGAGCTCCAGTCTTTCAAGATACAGGGACATGCTTTCTCTCAGAGTCTGAGACTGTTTACGGCTCTCCAGGATCCCAACCCTTCCTCCTGTCCTCAGAGAAGCTGGGGGCAGGTGGCTGGAAGAAGCCCCCTCGTCACCGGCCTCACAAAACTGTTTGCCTTGCTTCTGCTCTTCCACACACAGCCACTCCTTGGAGTCAGTCTCCCAGGGCGTTTGAGAGAGAAATTTCTCTCTGAAAAGTGATGCCAACGTTTTTTCTGCCTTACAGACGAGAGAAAAAGCAACTTCTAGCCCATTTTGCTCCAGTACTCTTGCCTGGAAAATCCCATGGATGGAGGAGCCTGGTGGGCTGCAGTCCATGGGGTCGCTAAGGGTCAGACACAACTGAGCGACTTCCCTTTCACTTTTCACTTTCATGCATTGGAGAAGGAAATGTCAACCCACTCCAGTGTTCTTGCCTGGAGAATCCCAGGGATGGGGGAGCCTGGTGGGCTGCCGTCTATGGGGTCACCCAGAGTCGGACACGACTGAAGCGACTTAGCAGCAGCAGCAGCAGCCCTTTTTGATCATTCCCTGGCAAGTGGCATGTAGGCTCTGTCAGAATTTGGTGATACCTCACTTCTTACAGACACATTCTCTGCCAGCTGATACCAAGCCCCTGGGAGGGGTAAACACGGTGACTCAAACGGGTCGGGTGAGTGCACAGTGAAACAGCTCAACATCACAAGTTACTGAATGCACTCCTTGCACATCTTGATTGTAAGACATAAGGTCTTTATAGGTAGCTCATTACACTATCAATTTGGATATGTTTAACATTTTATCATCCATTCTATTTTCCTTTCTACTCTCTATTATTGTTTCCTCGTATCCTATCTTTGTTCCTTATTACTGAAATATTAACTTCCAACTGATAACACAAGTGTATGGAATAATTAAAAGAGATGAAATTTAATCAATTAGGCTTCTTGATAGCCTCCCTAATACAACAGTTGCTAGCCAAAAAAAAAAAAAAAAAATTAAACAATTGTATATAATGTAATGTTTAGATATCTTTTATCATGCTTAATCTGCTCTATTTATCTTTCATCACCATCAAAGATAGGTGTCACATTCTTCAAAAGCTCTGTTTATATATAACTACTTGCCTTATGGTGATTGGCTAGAGAGTAAGAACCGCTGGGTGGTAGGTAGCCCTCACAGTTAAGATTCAGGACTACATCTGGGATTCTACGGAAATCCTATTTAAAGTCAGCAGGGCCTTCTGGTACGGGGCTTCCTTACATTCTTCGGGGGCAGAGGGGGTGGTCTCCTCCGGGTTTTCCGAGCTGCTGACAATGGCCACAGCGCTGAACGACCTTCTTCTGACCTTGGCGTCGGGCAGGGCAGATGCTCGCACAGGCGGGGCCTTTTCCACGCTGTGGAGCTGCTGGTCTTTCCAGTCGAGCTGCTTGGCGCTGCAGAAGGGGGCATAGACCTCCACGCTGCCCTCGAACTGCAGGCAGTTCACTTTGTAGTACTTCCTCTTCACTTCCAAGACGTCGTGAAACCTGTGGCCCCAGAGGATTTCCCGGGGGATGTAGGAGCTCCGGGACTGGTGGGACGTCCCGGTGGAGTCCCCGGTGTAGATGAACGTCACCAGGATCTCAAAGTTATCCCTGGCCACGGCCTTCCGGTCGAGCGCGTAGAGGGGGCTGTCGCGGTCGATCTCGTGCACGACGGTCACTGGGGTGACGAGGATGATCTGGTCGTTGAGCAGCCTCAAGTCCTTGAAGGCCATGGTCATGCGCCCCTCGCCGTCCTCCGCGTAGCGCAGCAGCTGCGCGCGCACCGTGCCCTCCACCACGTGGTTGGGGCGGAAGTCCCCGATGCGCCACATGAGGCAGAGCTTGCCGTCCCTCATGCCCACCAGCGCGAAGTAGCTGAACCGGATGGTCTGCGCCCTCTTCCTGGCCGTGGCCATCTTGGCCAGGGCCGCCCCGATGATGAAGGTGTTGATGACGCAGCTCAGGATGGACTGCAGGATGACCGTGAGCACGGCCACCGGGCACTCCTCGGTGACGCAGCGGTAGCCGTAGCCGATGGTGGTCTGGGTCTCCAGGGAGAAGAGGAACGCCCCCGTGAAGGAGTGGACGTTGTCCACGCAAGGCGTGGCGTCCGGGCCATCGTTCTGCAGGTCGCCGTGGTGGAAGGCTATGAGCCAGAAGACCGAGCCGAAAGTCAGCCAGGAGAGGATGTAGGACAGCGAGAAGATTACAAACATGTGGCGCCACTTGGTGTCCACGAGGGTGGTGAAGATGTCCACCACGTAGCTGCCCCACTCCCCGAAAATGTGCTTGAAGTACACGTTGCAGCTGCCGTCCTTGTGCAGCAGACGCCTCCTCGCTCTGCGCTTCTCGGCCAGAAGGTGCTCCGGTGCGTACCCCGGGCACTTGGGGTCCACGCTCACGATGGGGTAGCTGCTGCAGTAGTGGCTCATGCTCTCCAGCGCCCTTGGGGGTATATCCGGGTGACTGCTGGGGAAGCAAGGGTCTTAGGAGTGCGGCTATTTGCGAGTTTGGGTTTTTTCACTTCAAACCTGAAAAACAGAAAATTCCACACGCTTCTTTAGCTTTCAATTCCCGTCTTTAGAGCAATTGGCCCAATTCGAAGCAATTTGATGCCGTCTGAAACAGCTCAGATTTTATCTGAACGGCAGAAACATTAAGTATTGATCACTCATTTCAGTTTAGAATCCAGCTCAGTCATTACGGGAACAAAATATGCAATTAGAGAAAATAACATTTTTATATATGCATAAGGCTTCAGTAAACACTGTGATTATCCCAAATGAGGCCTCACAGCCTCTTCTGACCCAGCGTTAAAAAAAGAAAAAAAAAAGTCTTCATTTTGTAGACTCTTCTGGACTGAGGACATTTAGAAAACAAAACAATCTATAATGTAAAAAGGCAAAATAGAATTCAGGTATTTGTCTAGCCCTCTTAGAGGCTTTCTGTTTAAGTCAGATGGTTTTCCTTAGAAAAGGGAGGCAATTAAGAATTTCTATGTTCCAAAGGGTGGTGAGCAGGGAGGAACTGGGAGACTGGGATTGACACATATATGCAATTGATATGGTGTATAAAATATTATAAAATAGATAACTAATGATCACATATCGTATAGCACAGGGAACTCTACCTAATGCACGGTGGTGACCTGAGGGGGAAGGAAGCCGAGAGGGATAGGATACATGTACACCTGTGACTGATTCATCCTGCTGCACGGTGGGAACTAACAACATCATAAAGCAACTGTGCTCCAGTAAAAATTAACTTAAGAAAAGGGGGGTTTCTACATTACTGTTACAATGCAACTTACATACGGGTTGTAGCGTACACAGCCCCTTGCCTTCTGTATCTGCAGCCTCTTCTCTCTTCCACGGAGGTATTTCTTCCTTGTCTACTTCCCAGGCCAGAACAGAACTGACAAGGATGCTATTTCAGACTCAACTCCTTTACCCTAGCTCCTCCTTTAGTTTTGAGAGGAAAAAAAAAAAACTTTCTTAACCCTGGAGGAGTTAAAACCACTCCCAGGTAAGCTTTCCATAAAGTATAAAATTGGTCCTGCCTTTGTTTCAAAACATCCATCCTTTTTTTTCTCTTCTTCTGTCTTTCTTTCCTTTTTTTCTCTGACACTGGAAGCTCTTCTCTTTCTGAATAGAAGCCGAAGATTTGCCAAGGCCGCTCCTCTTGCTTCCCTCTTAAAGGGAGCATGCTGCGGTTGGGCCCTCTCCCCCAGCTCTTCACCGTGTTGCTAAGGTTTTCACGGCCCTGCCTGGGTAAAGGCATTTTCCTCCCTCCAAATCCATTCGGTCTTTAAAAGATCAAGTTATATTGATACCTACAGTTATTATTGCTTTCAGCATCTTCAATATAGGTCAATGATTTTCCCGCTCAAGTCTGAAAGTAAGTTTGAATAATCCAATATTGAATGGTCTTTAGTTACTTATCTGCCAAAAACGCCAAGTCCCTGGGACCCAGTGCTAATGGTTCACTAGTTACTAGAACCTGTTTTCTGCATCATCTACCTGTGCCAGGTAGGGGAGAGTGGAGGAAGGGGGAGACGTTGGACTAGAGGATCTTGTTGCTGGACTGCATAAAAAATTTCACAGGAATAAATATTATTGTAGACAATTGAGACACCTCCACCTTGAAACCAACCAAAGAAATTAATCACCAAGTATTTATCCAGTGCCTTCCCACTATGAAAGGGAGGAATGAGTTAATCCACCCCCACCCCCAAGTCGACAGGCATCATTTTTCTTCTTCTCCAGGGACCAGGCCCACTTTACAATAAGCACTTTGTCTGGTGGCCCATTGTGAGGACGGACACTCTGCCTACAGCCAAGATGTCCTGGGAGGCATGTCCAAGTTCTCCCCGTCTATCCGTCTGCTTCTGGCCGCTTCATCCATCAGCCTTCAGATCTGCCTTGATTAGCCACATGTCTTTGGTCAGCATTTCTGTCTTTGGTCAGCTCTTCAACTGTATTTTGGGGAGACAGCCACATACTTTCAGGATATGGCCCATGGCTGAGCAAACACATCCTGAAATGTTGAAGGTAAAATACCCCATGGCTTATGACAACCTAGAGGGTGAGATGGGGCTGGAGGTGGGAGGCGGGCTCCGGAAGGAGGGTCATGTGCGCACCTACGGCCGATTCACGCTGATATATGGCTGAAACCAACACAATACTGCAAAGCAATTATCCTCCAATTAAAAATACATTTAAATTTAAAAAAAACAGCTATTTCCACAAATGTTGCCCACAGGATACGGGGTTCTTTGTAGGTTTGTCTGATGTGTCTCGGATGGACATCTTACAAACAGGAAGCTATTCAAGGTTGTCAGTTTCTACTCCCTCATCTGATCCTTGGAGGCATGAGAATGCAACAGTCTCATCAGAGGCCCACAGGACTGCAAATTAAGAAGCCGATTCAGAGATAGGGCTATTCTCTTCATCCATGCTTCCTTCTAACCCAGTTCCTTCAAGGGAACTGCACCCGTTGTGGGAGTCATAAATCAAGAGCTGCTGTGAGACACTCTGCTCTTTCCTGCTGCCAAAAGGAAAAAGAGAGGTTTTTCTTTGAAATGGCATTTACTTGGCATCGCTCGGAGTTTCGGTAGTGCCAACGACTGTTATAAACAAGCCCTTTTAAAAAATACCTTCCACAGTATACTAATTGGTGAATGAAGTTTCAATTAATACAAGCTACAAGTGAGCAAATGTGAATCTGTGGAAAAATTATTTCTGCATAATGTAACAATGTCAGGGATACAAGTTAAAAGCTGTGAGAATTCTATTCCAGAAACCATCAGGTCTTCTACTGTGGTTTATTATCCTGATCATTCATTTCAACTTGTCCAGAGAAAAGTGTTCAGATTCTGTTTAAATGTGTACAGTTTATTCATCTATCCTTCAATTTCCCCACCACGTAAATGATGCATTTCCTAAAAGGCAGTTTCTTTTAAGCTAAATGTTAGATCATAGCCAAACTGATTAATTTAGTGTTTACCATTTCTCAGCCTACCCATGTGCTAAGATGTTTACAAAGGTCCTGTTGTCAAAATGGCTAGAAACAACATAGGTGTTTTTTATGTTTAGACCCCTGTTTTATATGTTGTGTTAACTTGAGCAGTTTTCTAATAGTCTATGGATAAAGAACAGAGGATAAGGTTTGCTGATTGGACATGTCTATAGTTAACATTTGTTTTCCTCAGAATTAAAACTGGGCTTTAAAATTACCTGAATGCTTTCAAAACCATCTTGTCACCATCATCATGAGAAAGTATTTTCAGGGCTTCCCAGGTGCGCTAGTGGTAAAGGATCCACCTGCCAATGCAGGAGACACAAGAGACTCGGGTTCGATCCCTGGGCCAGGAAAGGACCGTGGAGTGGGCAATGGCGGCCCGCTCCAGTACCCTTGCCTGGAAAATCCCCCGAACACAGAAGCCCGGGGGACCACAACCTATGGGGTCCCAATAAGTTGGACACGACTGAGCAACAAACCACGCGTGCAAACTATCCTCAGTGTTCCTGCCTGTGTATTTCTTTTTGCATGCTTTATTCCTTGGTCTCCTAAAACTAACGGTGGCTATTTCATTGCCTGCAAAACTCCGTTTTTTTTTGTTTAATAAAAATGGAAATTTGAGCACTGCAATTACAAAATGGTGGGCTATAAAGTTCAAAAACAAATGCTAGACCTAAGGTTTCAAACTATCTTGCCTGGCGATGAATGAGAGAGATAAGAAAGGATCTTCAGTGTTACATGGACTTTGTCCTGATGTGGAGTTCTTTTATAGATGTGGCTTGAGTAGGAGGCAACACACAGTGAGGAGGGTGGATCTCCCTGAAAACGGCATCCAAGTTCATCACAATTTTCAAAGAAACTTAGGAGGAACTCCTGACACACAGGTGAGAGAAAGAAAGTTAGAAGGGTGAGGCGATCCAACCCTGATAACAACTTTTCTCCAACCTTGCTCATTGTGCTAAGTCAAGACATTAAAAAGCGTTCCTTGGTCTGCTCTGACTAGTGACATCTGCTGTTAGGCCCCAGGTTTTTCAGATCTTGATGTGAATTCAGGGAGAAACCTTTGCCAATAAAGTGCATGGGCTACAGAAGGTGGCACAGTGGTAAGGAATCCACCTGCCAAGGCACAGGAGATGGGGTTCCATCTCTGGGTCGAGAAGATCCCCTGGAGGAGGAAATGGCAACCCACTCCAGGATTCTTGCTTGGCAAATCCTATGGAGAGAGGAGCCTGGCGGGCTGCAGTCCGTGGGGTCACAAAGAGTTGGACGCGACTGAGCTTCGGAGCATGCACGTAGAAACGACAGGGAATATTTTCAGCAAAAGGAAGGAGCAGCCTGCGTATCTGTCCCCTATTCTCAACGCACAAAAGCGCCTCAGTCAGGCTTACCAGTTTCGAAGCACTTCTGCCACTTTGCTATATGCTCTCAAACTCAGTTGTTTACCAAGCAGAATACTCAGTAAATAGTTCTTCAGACCTAAGCTTCTCTTTAGCACATTGAGGGTATAACACAGTGGCTAAGACGTTACAATCCTCTGTCACTTTCGGAATAAAATCTGATCTGGTCACTAGCATCTACTTAATATAAATATATGAATAGCAACAGTAATCATCTCTGTATAAATGGAGAGGCAGAACCAATAAAAGTCTAAAATATCTTGGATAAAATTCACTTATTCACATCCATGGCCTTTGAGATGAACAAGCACTTTCTTTCCCATGTACATGACTTTCATGAAGTCATCCAGAATCAAGTTACTTTCCTGGCAAAACTATTAGATGGGGTAAATTTTAGTGGAAACGTGAGAGTTGACAGGGTAGAGATTAGAAAGGGTGGCCTGAATTGTCCATGCAGGTCATGGTCTTTGAGGATCTGCTCGTAGGAGTCAGGGCGGGAGGGAGGGGAGAGGGACTACAGGAGAGGTGTGATCCAGGGGCACGTGGGTGGGCTCTGGTTGGTGAAGAGGCAAGAAAGAGGGATGTTAATAAGTTAGGAGAGAACCCAAATAAGCTATTTTGCACAAAATCTACCCCACAACTTCTTGTCTTGGAATTAAGCCTGAGCCTGACCTTGCCTGGAATCGTCAATAAGACACTCAGATGCTCTTAGGAGGGCCTGACCCTCAGTCACTGAATGTCTGCTTCACCCACTCCCTGCAAGATGCTGCTCGTCCTCCTCCACGTACCCCCTGTCTGCCTGATTTCAGTGTCTCCCTTGCTGACAAACCCATTTCATGTTTCCTTCTCAGCTGCTCTCACACCCCCCGGAGTAGCCATGGCTACACATCGAGCTTCCATTCCACCTCTGTTCCCTCTCCCCTCCTACCCCTACCCCTCCAACCCGGGTCCAGCTTCTCAGTAACCATGGGTTTTACCTCTTCCCAGATAGAATCTTACAGCTTCTCTTTCTGAATCAATTTACAAAGTTTTACACTGAATAGAGGGGTTTCATACTCAGTGTCTCCTTAAGTTCACTGATAACATGTATGTTACTAAATATATAAATACATATATATTATAACATATGTTATAATATGTTATCAGCAAACTTAAGGAGAAGCTGAGAAGGGAGATGCTAGAAACATGCAAAAATCCAACCCTGATGATATTGCTATTAGCTTTATCTGGAGATCCTTTTTTCAGCCCACTTTTCCTTTGGGCTTCCCTCATGGCTCAGATGGTAGAGAATCTGCCTGCAATGCAGGAGACTTGGGTTCCATCCCTGAGTTGGAAAGATCCCCTGGAGAAGGAAATGGCAACCCACTCCAGTATTCTTGCCTGGAGAACCCCATGGACAGAGGAGCGTGGTGGGCTACGGTCCACGGGGTCGCAAAGACTGGACTGAGTGAGGAAACCACAAGGGCAGACAGTGCGTGGTCCCCGAGAGACGCGGATGTCATCACTGCTCCTGCTGTTAAGCCGCCTGGGCCATTTCTCTTTTCTTCCACCACTTCCCCAAAACCCTAGGGGCTGAGTCATTTTCTTTCATCTTTCACAACTGTTCAGTTCAGTTCAGTCACTCAGTTGTGTCTGACTTGTTGCAACCCCGTGAACTTAGCCTGCCAGGTTCCTCTGTCCATCACCAACTCCCACAGCTTGCTCAAACTCATACCCATTGAGTCGGTGATGCCATCCAACCATCTCATCCTCTGTTGTCCCCTTCTCCTCCTGCCCTCAATCTTTCCCAGCATCAGGGTCTTTTCAAATGAGTCAGCTCTTCACATGAGGTGGCCAAAGTATTGGAGTTTCAGCTTCAACATCAGTCCTTCCAATGAACACCCAGGACTGATCTCCTTTAGGATGGACTGGTTGAATCTCCTAACAGTCCAAGGGACTCTCAGGCGTCTTCTCCAATACCACCATTCAAAAGCATCAGTTCACAACTATTACCAAATAGAAAATCCCCTAGACCTTGTTCTCAACACACACACACACACACACACACACACACACACACCCCTATGTACATGATACATATACTTCCAGCTTAGTTTAAGAATTTTATTGCTATTTACTCTGAGGAACCAACCTAAAGGAAACAAGACTGACAATCTCAGCAATGTTAACAAGTTAATTCTCAAACAGCTTATCACACTGTCTTCTGTTAAATGCTATATACCTGCATTGCTGAGCCCGCTCTGAAGGTATTTATTGTTCTTATCTTGAAAATAAACCTGCCATCCCATCTTAGTTGTTAGCATGAGATCTTAATGTCTCTTTGAGAGACCACAGTTCAGTTTCCCCTTGTTGTGTAAGGAAAGCCCTTCCCCAGTGGTCTCTAAAACTCTCCAGCGGAAAATTTTTGATTTTTTTTCTTATTTTGCATTTTTTGAATTAATTTTTTTTTAATTGAACTTCTGCTGTGTGCTTGTCCTACCTGCCTTCAAGAATGAGCCAGCCACCTTTGTGGTGCTTCCCGGGTGGCACAGGTAGTACAGAGCCTGCCGTGCAAGAGACACGAGAGTCTGGGGTTCAGTCCCAGGGTCAGGAAGATCCCCTGCAGGAGGGCATGGCAACCCACTCCACTGTTCTCGCCTGGAGAATCCCACGGACAGAAGAACCTTGTGGGCTACGGTCCACGGGGTCACAAAGAGACACATGTGACTGAAGCAGCTTAGCGTGTGTGCACACACCCACCTTTGCATTTGCGAGCTGGGCATTGATAAATAATAAAAGGAAAAGATCACAGAGAGTGTGGAGTAAATACCACAGAGAAAGCCAGATGAGTGAGGGATCTGGGGAGTGGCTGGAGCCTCAGGGGCGGTGCCATTTCCCAAGGGGAGCAGAGCAGGTTGGGTCCAGGAGCTGGCACCGGGGCTGAGAGAGGCCCCTCAGTCCTCCTGGCCCCTTTATAGGGGAGGGAAGAATCCATCCACCAATCCCGAGGAGCGGAGCAGGTTGGGTCCAGGAGCTGGCACCGGGGCTGAGAGAGGCCCCTCAGTCCTCCTGGCTCCTTTATGGGGGAGGGAAGAGTCTATCCACCAATCCCAGGGAGCGGAACAGGTCGGGTCCAGGAGCTGGCACCGGGGCTGAGAGAGGCCCCTCAGCCCTCCTGGCTCCTGCCATGGGTAACGATGCTCTCAGCACAGGCCCCTTGCCCTGTTCTGCCAGTTTGCGTCATTCTCCTTGTTGAGGCTCTCAGTATTGCTAGCTGTAGGCTGGCTGCAGTGTCCCTTGTTCTTGGACGGTTTTAAGACCTGGTTCTCACAAGAGCCTACTGCCACAGGAACTCATCTGTGTGTTTTGTCGCTGAATTCACGCTTTCCTGATCAGGTAAGAACCTGGGCTTTCCTTGTTTCCACAGTGGCCTTCATCTCTTGTCACTTTCATCCAGTGTGATTATCCTGAAATGTAAACAACCCTTCTCCTGTTACCATGGGGAACGGTCCAAGCTCCACAGTACAGCCCTCCAGCAGTGAAGTCAAAGGGTGAGGATATGGAGATCCAAAAAAAAAAAAAATGTCTGGCACTAAAACGTGCTTAATAGAACTTGTTAAAAAGATGATTGAATGATTAGAAATGTGGTTCTCCTAATGCAAATGCGTGCTATTATATTTATATTTCAAAGATAAAATATAGGGCTTTCCCAGGTGGTGCAGTGGTAAAGAATCCACCTACAGGTGGATATATATATATATATAATTTGAACTGTTTCTGGAAGTGAGTTGGCTACATGTGACAACAGTGTGTGAATTTGGTACAGTTTCAGGACACACAGGACACACATGGGATGTGAGTTCAACCCCTGGGCTGGGAAGATCTCCTGGAGAAGGAAATGGCAACGCACTCCAGTATTCTTGCTGAAGAATCCCATGGACAGAGGAGCCTGGTGGGCTATAGTTCATGGGATGGCAAAAGAGTTAGACATGACTTAACAAATAAACCACAGCATATACATATATATATATATATATATATATATATATACATACACACACAAACACACACACACACGCATGTGCATGTGTGTGTGCTCAGTCACTTCAGTCGTGCCCAACTCTTTGTGACCCCATGGACTATAGTCCACCAGGCTCCTCTGTCCATGGGATTCTCCAGCAAGAATACTGGAGTGGGTTGCCGTGCCCTCCTGCAGGGGATCTTCCCGACCCAGGGATGGAACCCGCGTCTCCTGCATTGGCAGGGGCATTATTTACTACTAGCACCACCTGGAAAGCCCATATATGTGTGTGTGTGTGTGTGTGTGTATATATATGTATATAATTTGAACTGTTTCTGGAAGTGAGTTGGCTACATGTGACAACAGTGTGTGAATTTGGTACAGTTTCAGATCTAGCAATTTCACTTGTAACAATTTATCCTGAAGAAACCATCATGAATGAACAGAGAGACCTGGCTAATTTGTAGGGCTGTTTGTAGAAGCAGATTTTGGATATGGCTTACTATCTAATAAATGTGGGCTTGTTTCATAGGTAATGGTACAATTGTATCATTACTCATTACTTTTAATGTAGCCATTAAATGTGATAGAGTAGAAGCATGACAGAAAAAATAGAAAACATATTGTTTGGTGGAAAAAAATGAAAGAGGACTATAAAACATCTTGTATAATATAATTTTTTTAAGTTTAAATACATTTAAACATGGAGAAAATACAGAATGATATAAACAAAATATGGATTGTGACCCTCTCTGGTATGATATACTTTTTCTCCCCTTTTCTCCTTCTAATTTGTCTATCTACGCTTTCTAAAATTTTACAATGAACATGCATTCCTTCTGCAAAAAATAATATAGAATAAATAGGTATTTTCAGCTGGTACTTTGAAGCATCCCGATTCTGAGGCTTCTTAAAGGGAAAGGAAACCAATCGCTCTCTAAAAGCATTTATTAGAACTTTTAAAAGGCAACTAAAAATAGCCCAGAGAGGCTGACAGTCTTGCAGACGTTCAAAGTCAGACACTGATGCTGTAAGTTCTGCTGGAACAATTCACAGAAACAAATACAGTGACATTTAATTCATCTAAGTAAAACCAGATCTCATTTAAAACAAGGAAGTGGGGGAAGAGAGAGTTGGGTCAGATTTGGCTGCTGGAGAAACCATGCAAGCAGCTGGCCACAGATCAGGACTACATACAGCGGAGTTCAAGTTCAACAGGCATTTGAAGCGATTCCTCTCCCTCAGGGCCGCCTTCCCTCCCCGACCCACTCCCAAACCTACTAAGCTGCTGATGCCTGCACTGCTCAGCTGGTGTTTGCAAGTCTGTTTTAAGGATCCTTCTTTCATCCTAATATTTGCAATCGTTTTGGAAAGAAAATGTTAAACATTGTGCCATTTTCCAACCTGACTACTTTAAGGTCTATGTCAATGGATCTTTAAGACACAAGGAAATGATCTTTGAGACAGGTGAATTTGAAGAAGGCAATTAGATATTTATGATGCTGTGGTTCAGTTGCTGAGCCCTGTCTGACTCTTTGCAAGCCCATGAGCTACAGCAAGCCAAGCCCCTCTGTCCTGCACTATCTCTCGGAGTTTGCTCAAATTTATGTCCATATCCAACCATCTCACCCTCTGCCACCCTCTTGTCCTCTGCCTTCAGTCTTTCTCGGCATCAGGGTCTTTTCCAACAAGTTGGCTCTTCGCATCAGGTGGCCAAAGTATTGAAGCTTCAGCTTTAGCATCAGTCCTTCCAGGATTGATTTCCTTTAGGACTGATTGACTGGTTTGATCTCCTTGTTGATTGGCCTAAAGAGCTGGCCCTAGCCAGTTCTTCATAACTCATCCTCAGGAACCTAAAATCTCCTTCAAATACCCCTACAAGCAGGAGGGTATGAGGGCTGTTTCTTGTTCACTTTTGTGTTTCAGTGTTTACTGGAGTGTAGTTGATTACAATGTCGTCTCAGTTCCTACTGTACAGCAACATGAATCAGCTATATGTTTACATATATCCCCCCTTTTTAGGGTTTTCTTTCATTTTAGGTCACTACAGAGCACTGAGTAGGGTTTCCTGAACTATATGGTAGGTTCTCAAGTTACCTATTATATATGTAGTACTGTACATACATCAATCCCATTAGAGAAAAACAAACATCATATATCAATGCATATATGTGGACTCCATTAATAGAAAAATGGTACAGATGAACCCATTTGCAAAGCAGAGATGGAGATATGTGTTCTTTAAAGTGTAGTCTATTAACCACCTCCTTCTGAGATTCTAGGGAAGCCTATTACACCTGCAGATCTCCGGGTGCCACCCCCATCATTCTGCTTCCATCCCCGACTCAGGTCCCTCATATAGTCCTCACATAGAACTGCCATATAGTTTCACGACTGAGCTCTACTGTCTTGAAACTTCAAGAACTGAGACGCTGGGTTCTAACGGACATGACATTGAGCTCAGAGGCTTGATCACTAGCAAGACTGTGCACTTCTGCCTGATAGTCCCTGAGCCTCTGCCTGCCCTCGCGAAAAGCGGCAGCTCACAGGTTGCTAGGAGGAGTGAATGAGCTTTGTCCCCAAACCTGCTTTCACAGTCCCTGGCATTTAATGAGGAGTTAACTGCAGTGCGCGTAGCTATGGCTACAGTCCATTCAAGTATGGATCCAAATGAGGAGAGAGAAAGAGTGGAGCATGGACCTGGAGATGATAGTAACTAAGTGAAGTAAGTCAGACAGAGAAAGACAGATATCACATGGTGTCGCTTATATGTGGAATCTAATTAAAAGGGATCTAAATGAAATTATTTACAAAATAGAAACAGACTTACAGATTTCAGAAACAAACATATGGTTACCAAAGGGAAAACATGGGGTGGGCGTAGGGATAAATTAGCAGTTTGTGATTAACATACATACACCACTATAGATAAAATAGATAACCAGTGCAGACCTACAGTATAGCACGGGGAACACTAGTCTACAGACTGTAATAACCTGCATAGGAAAGAATCTGAAAAAGGAAGGATGCATGTATATGTATAACTGAACCACTCGCTGTCCACCCAGAAACACAACTTGTAAATCAGCTATACTCCAATAAAATTAATAAAAAAGACTGAGAGATTGAGAGTTATCTGCCATTTTACTTTTTCTAAGAATGGTTAGAGTGTCAATTTCCATGTTTGTTTAAAAGTTCCCTCCTAGCACATAATTGCCTTGGTAAAACTTTGAAGGCTTCCCAGGTAGCTCAATGGTAAAGAACTGGCCTGCCAACATAGGAGATGAAAGGGACGTGAGTTCAATCCCTGAATTGGGAAGATCCCCTGGAGTAGCAAATGGCAACCCACTCCAGTATTCTTGCCTAGGGGATCCCATGGACAGAAGAGCCTGGCAAACTACAGTCCCTATGGCCGCAAAGAGTCAGACACGAATGAAGTGACTTAGCATGCCCACAACCTTCCAGGACCCGTGCCAGAGTAGCCCAGAAGAATCACAAGTATCACTCAGAATAGAACCCATTTCCCACTAACCACTCACGTTGCCTTTTAAACACCAGGTCATCTCTGACAGACCTAGGATGGCTCCCATGTAGTCTGGTTTGGGAGCTGCGTTGGGAGAACCTAACTGCCCGTTCCAAAGAAAACAGACGTTATGGCAAGTGTGTGTGCTGTCAGACTTGACCTTCTCCAAGCTTGGTATGCATGGGATTCCAACCAGAAACCAAGTCCTATCTCTCTGTGGTTATATTCCCATTTTGTGAGAATCACCTGCAAATTATCTTCTTTTTTTGACACAGAGAGTCTGTTTATTAATCTGTTCAATCTTCTGGGTATCATTGAACTCAAAAATGTCATTTGCTCATGGACCAGGAACTCCTTGGATAGTATCTACTGCATCTTTGACCTTTAAATGATTGAGTGTCTGTTCTAAGCTGTCAAAATGAAAACTCAGGACATCTTTACTGGGAAGGAAAACAAAGCAACTGTGATTGGCTCTTATTTCAGTTCCTGTTTTCCTTCGTGGATACAGTCAGATGGAGACGGTCTTCAAATAAAAGACAAATGATTTCTCTAGGAAGATTTGAATAGACAGGCCATGGAGACAATACCATAAGCTGTGTGTTGCCTGTCACATGAGATTAGTTTTCTATTAGCCTGAGCCTTTTCAAAGGCACTTGGCAAAAAAGCATTGCCACTCACTACAGAAAACAGAAGACTTAGGTAGCTGTCAGAAGTTAGTGCATTTGATAGACTCTTGAGTTTCCATGTATTTCATTTCCTCTACTTCTCCTCTGATTGTGCTTCAGTTTCCACTAGAGTGCTACAGAAGAAGAAGAAATTACCCTACCTAAGTTGGAAGGTTAGATTTCATTACCTGTGAATGCCTATACAAACAGGGCTGACCCAGGTTAGCAATGTTATGTTAATTGCTCAGTTGTGTCCAACTCTGCAACCCCGTGGACTGTAGTCCATCAGGCACCTCTGTCCATGAAATTCTCCAGGCAAGAATACTGGGGTGGGTAGCCTTGTCCTTCTCTGAAGGGTGTCTTTAGAGACACCCTTGGGAAGGGGGAATCTTCCCAACCCAGGGGTCAAAGCCAGGTCTCCTGCATTACAGGCAGATTCTTTACCATCCGAGCCACCAGAGATTAGTAATACTTAGCTTAAAAACAGAAGTGATTCCTCCAGCTCCGTTTTTGTTTTTCTTTCTCAAGATTGCTTTGGCTATTTGGGATCTGTTGCATTTCCATACAAATTGTACATGTTATTGTTCTAATTCTATGAAAAATGCCATTGGTAATTTGATAGGAATTACATTGAATCTGTAGATTGCTTTGGATAGTACAGTCATTTTCACTATATTGATTCTTCCAAGCCAAGAACATGGTGTCATCTCTCCATCTGTTTGTGTTGTCTTTGATTCGGTAACCTAGGTGGGTGGGATGGGGGTAGGTGGGAGGGAGACCCATAAGGGAGCGGATCTAAGTATACATATGGCTGTTTGCTTCACTGTACAGCAGAAACTAACACAATATTGTAAAGCAACTATTTATGTTAAGTTGCTTCAGTTGTGTCTGACTCTGCAACCCTATGGCTTGTAACCCACCAGCCTCCTCTGTCCATGGGATTCTCAGGCAGGAATGCTGAAGTGGGCTGCCATTTCCTACTCCAAGGGATCTTCCCCACCCAGGCACTAAACTCGGGTCTCCTATGTCTCCTGCATTGGCAGGCGGATTCTTTACCACTAGTGCCACCTGGGAAGCCCCAAGACAACTATACCCCAATAAAAAAAAAGAAGTGATATGTTCCCAGCATTTCTTGGGTGGGAACAGTCACCGGGTTGAACACTGAGGAGCTGAGTCTAAAGCAGATGGGTGCACTTTCCCCTTAAATCTCCAGGTAAGATGTCAAGTCAGTCTTCCACCTGCAGTGTAAAAGGCTCTATCCTACCAATGCCTGTAAGGAGCTGGAAAGGTCATGGAAACAGCCTCTGTGTATTCTTCGAGGCAATCAACCTTTAACTAGGTTGGCACGGGGGGGAATATCCCCAAGGATTACAAGGATGATTACTGCCCTTGAGCTGGTATCAATCTTGCCAAGGACACCCCACAAGCTCTTTGCAAAGCAGGGGACGTGGGTTTGATTCCTGTTCAGGGAACTAAGATTCCACATGCCGAAGAGCAACTGGCCCCACAGGCCACAACTAGAGTTCAGAATATGAAGGTGGCATCATGGTGTAGATCCAAAAGAAAGGTGTTTAGGTTTGAGACCTCTCCCAGCATTTAAGGCCCAACAGGCGCCTCCCCAGGGTTCAACTTTTGTACTTAATACTTGATTTTCTAGGCAAATGAAGAAAGACGGTGGCATAGATAAACCATAGGAGGAAAGAAGTGAGAAATCGATTTGCATTTGGCTTGGAATAAATCACAGGCTCCGAAAAGCGTGCCCCATTTCTGTACACTGCTGGCTTGTAAAATGACTTTCTGTTCCCTGAATTCAAGCTATCAGAGAGGCAGGATGTAATCAAGGGGAATATTCTGGGTAGTGGAGCAAAAAGTGGTTTATAAATTTTTATTTTTAATTCCTTGGGCTAATTCATCCAGCAAATAATCTGCCTATGGAAATTCAAGAGGTACTGGAGAAGGCAATGGCACCCCACTCCAGTACTCTTGCCTGGAAAATCCCATGGACGCAGCAGCCTGGTAGGCTGCAGTCCATGGGGTCGCTAAGAGTCGGAAACGACTGAGTGACTTCACTTTCACTTTTCACTTTCATGCATTGGAGAAGGCAATGGCAACCCACTCCAGTGTTCTTGCCTGGAGAATCCCAAGGACGGGGAAGCCTGTTGGGCTGCCGTCTGTGGGGTCGCACAGAGTCGGACACGACTGAATCGACTTAGCAGCAGCAGGCTTGAACAAATACATAGATCCCCCTCATCCAAATCAAAATTCATTTCTAGCCAAGAATGTACACAGCACAGCGACGTGGAGAGAGATTTCCAATATGTTTTGAAAATTCCACAATTTTTAGCTACTGATTTTATTAAAAATCATTCATAACTATTGTAACTGTAGCTGCCTTTCATTTGAGGCTGACTGGAGGAGGTGACAAAGAGGCATCTTTTCTCTGGTAACAAAATAACTTTTGGCTTCGACTTAATCAAAATGCCAGCTTGCACCCATGTAAGGGAGATAACATTTCTGAAAAATTCATTCCATTGATGAGCCTTGGCGGTACTGCAGAAGTTTAAAATCTTAACAGAAAGAATATGCTATGAACTAAAATAACTGTTTCCCCTTCATAGAATCTAGGACCAGAGGAAGAACTATTGGTTTTTAAACTGAGAAATGTAAATATCATTGACAATTTAAACTCCCAAACCTCATGCAAATTTCCTATAGAAAAATAGACTGAATGCCATTGAAAAAAATCAGAAGCCTGCCCTCAAAGACATGAGTATATTCAACAGCTTGTGAATATACTCATGCCAGATTCCACACCCAGAGACATTCAAGACAGGAGATGTAATAGGTTGAGGGGATATTTGCTCTCTTAATCATTTGGATTTGGCTATCTGGCACCAAAATCTTGTGAATTCCACTCCCCAGCACCACCAACCAAGAGCTGCCATTTGCTTCTTGGGTTGTGGGTCCCAGGGCTGAGACACAACATCTATGTCTGTGCCATCAGGCCAAGCTGGAGTCCCCTGCAGGGCCATGCATGACCTCTATCCTTGTCATCTGAATCTAAGAACACTCTTCGTCATGAAGCAACACATCAGGATGTGTAGGCATATCCCCCCGATCCATCTCCACAAGGAAACTTTACTGTCAGCTCAATAGAACAGCATTAATCAAAATCTCAGCCCTCTAATAGGTGATGGCCAGGCGGTTGAGTGATGCATCCCAGGAAGTCCCACCCACAGGCCACGTGCAATGCTCATCAAGTCCTCCAAGGCGCTCCCAGCCTCCACTGCCAGCAACACAGGCTCCTTGGTCCTTCTGGGTTTCTTCTCGAGGGTCCTCAGTTCTGGGGCACTCTTTCCTAGTCCTAAGAGCAAGCCCCCAATTCCCGTTTTATTATACCTTCTTTTGGTTTGCAAATTAACAAACTAAACCTTAGGGAAATGGAGTTGTTCACTGCCTATCATAGAGGTGGAAAGTGAAAGAAAGGACTGCAGCCCAGGTCTCCAAAGCTGGGTTCTAGATGGTGCATGAGAGTGAACGTCATCATCTTCGGTGTACATATCCTTTGTATAAAGGCTTGAAGCAGGTTTCCTAGAATTAAGTGTGCTATTCCTATTTAAAAAGCCAAGACACCAAAGGTGCCGACAATGGTCTGCATAGTCAAAGCTCTGGTTTTTCCAGTAGTCATGTATGCATGTGAGAGTTGATCATAAAGAAGGCTGAGTGCTGAAGAACTAATGCTTTCAAATTGTGGTGCTGGAGAAGACTTCTGAGAGTCCCTTGGACAACAAGGAGATCAAACCAGTCAATCCTAAAGGAAATCAACCCCGAATATTCATTGGAAGAATTGATGCTGAAGGTGAAAGCCCAATACTTTGGCCACCTGATACTCATTGGAGAAGACCCTGATGCTGGGAAAGATTGAAGGCCGGAGGAGAAGCAGGTGACAGAGGATGAGACGGTTGGATGGCATCACCGAAAGGACATGAGGTTGAGCAAGATCCGGGAGATAGCCAAGCCTGGTGTGCTGCAGTCTCTGGGATCGCAGAGTCAGACACGGCGGAGCCACTGAACAACAATGACAATGCTATTCCTGTAACTCGCAGGTTGTGGGAAAATATCTGAGCATCTGAGGTTGGTTTTTGTGCTTTCCTGAGCTATGTCTAGCCACTCCACTGATAAGATCAGCCCTGGATGTGCACTCAAGCCTCAGGGACCGCCAGCCAGCAAAGCCACCTGACGGAGGCACTCAGAATGGAAAGAGGCCTGCAAGGGAGGAGGGCGGAGGAAGCCCAGCGCCGCGGTGCGGGTGGGGTAAGGCCGCCATGGGAGCAGACTGGGCGATGCCTTTCCACGGAGAACGTCCCCGGGTGTGAGATGACAGAGCCCGCGGGTGGGTTGGAGGGAAGGCCTGTTGCCTCTGGACGCCCTTTGGAATTGAGCCAAAGTGGGTGAACGCAAAGGGAAAACAATCCCGTGTGGGTGACGCCACAGAGCGCCCTGACGAGAGGGGCGAGGGTAAAGCTCCGTACTGCTCCGGTCCAAAGAACACAGGCTGGTTTGGACCTCAGTTCCTTCTGCAACCAGAAGCGTGACTCTTTTTTTTTTTTTTTTTTTTTCCTTTTAAGTGCTGGGTCTTTGCTGCTGCACAGGGCAGGCTTCTCTCTAGCTGTGGCAGGTGAAGGCTCCTCCTTGGGGCGGTGGGTGCGCTTCTCATTGCGGTGGCTTCTCTTGTGGCAAAGTCCAGGCTCTAGGGCACATGGGCTTCAGGAGCTCAGGCTCCCAGGCTCCAGAGCACAGGCTCAATAGTTGTGGCACATGGGCTTAATTGCTCTGCACCACGTGGGATCTTCCTAGATCAGGGATGGAACCCATGTCTCCTGCATTGGCAGGTGGACTGTTTACCACTGAGCCACCAGGGAAGCTCAGAAGTTTGGCTGTTAGGTCCATCTGATGAGCCCATGTGTGTGCTCAGTTGATTCAGTCATGTCTGACTCTGTGCAACCCCATGGAGTGTAGCCCGCCAGGCTCTTCTGTCCCTGGGGATTCTCCAGGCAAGAATACTAGAGAGGGTTGCCATGCCCTTTTCCAGGGGATCTTTCTGACCCAGGGATTGAACCCCAGTCCCCTGCATCGCAGGCAGATTCTTTACCATCTGAGCCACCAGGGAGGGATAGACAATTCTTAAAAGAGACAGAAAGGAACTCAGTGGGGAGCACAACTCTCATACACAAATTACCGCACCCAGGACCATGTCTCCTCCAGGTGGCTACAACCCCCGAAGGTAATATTCCTCTGCCTTCTCATCCCAGGGCCAGGTATGAAGCAACTTGGAAGCACCCTTAATCACCCAGAGTTCTCCTAAGTCATTTGAACTCGCAGCTACAAAGCCCTCTGGCCTTTCCCACGCAAACCCCGACAGAAGCCGGTTGTGACCTGCCCTTGACCTTGCTGCTCTCTGCTGCCTCCCCGCTCCCTCCTGTCCTCCCCACGTGGTCTGCGCTGCACGCACCACAGGCCTCAAGGACCTTCAAGTCCATAACGCACTTGATTTTTCCCTGAGACTCATGGCCACACCTGACTGCCCATCTCATAAAACAATACAAAGCAATCTAAGGGTGGGATGAGAGAAATCACATTTCTACCTTCACTGCAAAAGAAGTGCCCCCGGGGAAAGAATGCACTATGTTCCAGTCCAGATTTTTTTAGAGGGGAAGGAGTGCCTTCTTCCACTGCGGAGGTTCACCTTACAGCCCTGCGCATGGAGGACGGCCATGTTCTGAGCCTTGCAGCCTCAGAGGTCATCATTAAGCCTGATGCAGGAGCTGGTGGTGGAATATGGCTGGCTATGCTCACGGCTGCAGCCTGTGGGCCTGGGGAGCTCGAAGGGTCAGCCCCATGGCTGGGAGCACATATTTAGAGAGAAGACGGCCATGCCTTTCTCAGAACCAAATCTAATGTGTGGGCTGAGAGGCAATGGGATGGCCAGAGCCCAGAGGTCAGTAGTCATGGATTTGGGATTGTCCACCAGAGTGGGACACCAGCTGTGCTTGGAGGGAGGCCCCCCAGCGACCATGGACAGCCAGGGATTCAGTGGGGCTGAGGGAGGGTAGTGCAGGGGGAAGGACTCGGAGGGCTTTCATGTTCGTGTCTTAGCCACATAGTGCGAGGCCGACAAGGGTAGGGAAATACAGAGCTGGGCAGTTCAGGAGAGGCTGGACTTCCTGGTGGTCCAATGGACAAGAGTCCGCCTGCCATCTCAGCAGTCACGGTTCGATCCCTGGTCCGGGAGGATCCCACGTTCTGCATCACAGCTAAGCCCACATGCCGCATCTACTGCAACCGCGCACTCTGGAGACTGAGCTCCGGAATGAGAGGACCCACGGCACTGAGAGGCCAGCACTGCAACTAGGGAGCAGGCCCGCTCACTGGAGACTGAGCTCCGGAACGAGAGGACCCACGGCACTGAGAGGCCCGCACTGCACCTAGGGAGCAGGCCCGCTCACTGGAGACTGAGCTCCGGAATGAGAGGACCCATGGCACTGAGAGGCCAGCACTGCAACTAGGGAGCAGGCCCGCTCACTGCAGTTGAGAAGAGTCCATGTGGCAGCAAAGACCCAACACAGCCAAAAACAGATGAATACAAACAATACATGCTTTAAAAAGAGAGGTGAGTGTGGGCAGCAGGTAGACGCCAAGGAAGGTGATCGCTCCCATCAAACACGTATGGGTAAAAGCAGCTGAGCCTGTGTGTGGAGCTGGGCTTCAGGATGGGGCACCAGACCCCGGGCGGACAAGGGTTGTGTATGTACTATCCCCAGCGTGAACAGAAACGCTTCTTAACTGCCTGCACTTTACCTCCATGAATTTGTTTAATTTCCTTCCAAAGCCTGTGAACCAGGTATTAATACCATCCCCACTTTGAGGATGAAGAATTTTTTTAACATTTATTTTATTGGAGTACAGTTGATTTATAATGTGTTAATTTCTGCTGCACAGCAAAGTGATTCCATTACACACACACACACATATATATCACACAAAGTGATATATACACACACACACACACACACACACATTGTTTTTTAACAAAAACTTATTGGAGTGCAGTTGATTTACAATGTTGTGTTAGTTTCTGCTATACAGCAAAGTGAACCAGTTATACATACACATGTATCCACTCTTTTCTGGATTCTTTTCCCACATAGGTCATTACAGAGTATTGAGTAGATCCCTGTGCTGTACAGTAGGTCTTTATAGCTATATTTTACATACAGTAGTGTGTATAGGGGAGGAATAAATTGGGAGAGCGGGGTATATATTTTGTCACATTCTTTCCTATTGTATTTTGTCATATATATTGAATGTAGTTACCTGGGCTTCCTTCATAGCTCACTTGGTAAAGAATTTGCCTGCAATGCAGGAGGCAATTCCTGGGTCGGGAGGATCCCCTGGAGAAGGCAATGGCAATCCACTCCAGTATTCTTGCCTGGATAATCCCATGGACAGAGGAGCCTGGCAGGCTACAGTCCATGGGTCTCAAGAGTCAGACACGATTTAGTGACTAAACCACCACCAGCACCTGTGCTATAGACTAGGACCTTGTTTATCCATTCTATATATAATAGTTTGCAAGGGATAAAGAAGGGCTTCCCTGGTGGCTCAGCGGTAAAGAATCTGCCTGCAATGCAGGAGACTCGGGTTTGATTCCTGGGTCAGGAAGATCCCCTGGAGAAGGGCATGGCAACCCACTGTAGTATTCTTGCCTGGAGAGTCCCATGGCAGGATCTTGGCAGGCTTACAGCCCATAGGTTCGCAGAGTTGCATGCATGCAAGTGATAAAAAATGAAAGCTTAACTAGTTTGGTAGATTTATCTGGAGTCAAAAGAAAGCCAACGCTGAGGGGAAAAGGACTATAAGAAAGTCAGCTCCTTCCAGAGCTAAAGTTCTAAGCTTTAACAAGGAAAGGAGCTGTTGGCAGAAGAAGCAGGGTGAAGGTGGTTCTTTGGATTTGATCTCATCAAAAAAAAAAAAAAAAAAAAAGAGGAGGCTCAGTCACTAGGACTGGGGAGCTTGTTCAGAGCAGCACTTGGTACTTGGCTGAGTTCTTTGCGACATGTTTTTGAGCCACTCAAGAGCAGTCAGGATTGACCCATCTCAGAACAAGCAGCTGATGGGCGTGCGCGTGGGGTCCAGTCCCCTAAGCCCCAGGCACCGGGAAAATTCACAGCAAGGAAATCAGGCAGATGATTCCACTGAAAGCTGATCCATCCCCAAGCTCAGGAGGTCAGCAAAGAGGATCAGAGAGGAAGGGAGGGGTGGCCAACAAGCTGAAAAATCTTTCCCAGAAAATCGAGGCCAAGAGTCAACAAAAATAGATTTTCATCCACACAGAGCTCTGCGTGAAAGTAATAAAAGTTTGTTGAACTGGAGAGATTCCATCACTGAAGTCTAATGTACAATTCTGGATGTTCTGCTTTTCAGGAGAAGTCATGGCAGTAGTAAGGAATTGGTACAGGAGACCGAGGAAAAGAATGGACGAAGCAGGAGATATTCACTCGTGGACTCAAAAACACTTTGCTGTTGTTGCTAAGTCGTGTCCAACTCTTTGTGAACCCATGGACTGCAGCACGCAAGGCTTCCTTGTCCTTCACTGTCTCCCGAAGTTTCTCCGATTCATGTCCATTGAGTTGGTGATGCCATCCAACCATCTCATCCTCTGTCGTCCCCTTCTCCTCCCGCCTTCGATCTTTCCCAGCATCAGGGTCTTTTCCAATGAGTCAGTTGTTCACATCAGGTGGCCAAAGAATTGGAGCTTCAGCTTCAGCATCAGTCCTTCCAATGAATATTCAGGACTGATTTCCTTTAGGATTGACTGGTTTGATCTCCTTGCAGTCCAAGGGACTCTCAGGAGTCTTCTCCAGCACCACAATTTGAAAGCATCAAGTTCTTCGGTACTCAGCCTTCTTTATGGTCCACCTCTTACATCTGTACATGACTACTGGGAAAGCCATAGCTTTGACTATACAGAATTTTGTCAGTAAAGTGCTATCTCTGCTTTTTAATTTGTTGTCAAGGTTTGTCATGGCTTTTTCTTCCAAGGAGCAAGCATCTTGTAATTTCATGGCTGCAGTCACCACCCGTTTTAGAAGCTGTAACAGTCTGGTGAAGAGCGAGGCAACTGATTCAGAAAATGGATGACCACTTGAAGAAAATATATATAGAAGAATTTCCTGAATTTGTTAGCAAGTTGAACTAGGCAACTCTGAAGGCTTCTTTTTATACAAAGATTTATGGTGTTTTTCGCTAACTAGTAAATAGCACTTCATGAAATGAACAACTTTATGAAATGAACAATGGTGAAAGACAGTCCAGGAGGATTAAAAATGAAGTGTAAGAAAGACCTCATCTTCTCATTAAAGTAAAAACAGTTGGGTCTACTTTTTAACTTTTAATAATTATGAGCCATACTTTCATGCCAATAGGAAAGATCAAACTGGCCCATGTTTTGGTACTGCTTATGTCCTTGTTCATTGCATCAGCTTTTTAGCTGATCTGTCTTTACTTTTATTTTGTATTTCTGTGTGCACCGTAAATTAAAAAAAAAAAATCCCAGGCCAAATCATAGATTTTTCTTAAGAGAAAAATTAGGGGAAGCCCAGAATAATGGCTGGCAGGGAAGCTCCAAAGGCAGGAGGTGCTTGTGGGTTTGTTAGTCTTGTGTTCCAGGCTGCTTATTTGTGGTCTCTTCGCTAAGTCGTGTCTGACCCTTTGTGACCCCATGGTCACGTACCCTGCCAGGCTCCTCTGTCCATGGGATTCTCCAGACAAGAATACTGGAGTGGGTTGCCATTTCCTCCTCCAGGAGATCCTCCCCTCCCACGGATGGAACCAGAGTCTCTTGCATTGCCAGGTGGATTCTTACGGCTGAGCCATCAGGGAAGCTGGTTCCAGGCTTCCCCTCAATGCAAATGTGAGGGATCTTGCAGGGAAACCAACTTCGGGTTTTGATGGTTTGGGTCCCAGAAAGTCTTTATCAGGTACTTTTCACAACCTGTTATTCCATTTATATTATTTATGTAATGCAAACAAATGAGTGTCTTTCTCTGAATCATTTAGATTTGATTTTTGGAGTCTGACTGATTTCTATGGGAATCTCATCTGTACCACTTACCTATGTGAATTCTGACCAGTTATCTTATCTCTTTTTCATCCCAGCCCCTTTAAAAGGATACTGATGGGAATGAAATCAGGTCGCGTTATAAAATGATAGGTGTGCCCCAAATGTCAGTGGCTTTCACCTGGACCAAAACAGGAATTTTGCCTTGACTGATTGGAAGCAGTCACAGTGATCATGATGGGGGTAGATGCTTTTGATGTTTTTTTAATTGGAGAATAACTGCCTTACAGCCTTGTGTTAGTTTCTGACGTACAGCACGAATCATCTATATGGATACATGTCTCCTCCCTCTGGGGCCTCCCGTCCCCCCATCCCCCGATGCTGCCACTCTAGGTCATCACAGAGCACTGAGCTGGGCTCCCTGGGCCACTCAGCAGCTTCCCACTAGCTGTTTACACACGGTGGCGTGCACGTCAGTGCCACTCTCCCAGTTCGTGCCCCCCTCCCCTTCCCATCTGTTCTCTACGTCTGTGTCTCTACCCCTGAGGGGCAGCTGTTTTGATTTTTAAAAAGATGAAAATGTGAAATGGCTGATCTGTCTTTATTAAATCGCACACTCACAGAAGAACGTCCCTGGCCTGTACTCTTGACCCTACTGACCCTTGACCTTCCTCTGGACTCTCATCACCCCTCATGCCAGCCCCTCCTGCATACCTTCCTGGACCCCGGCTGCATCACTGAGAAGCTTGGCCTCATCAGAGAGGTGCGGCCCAGCCATGGAATGTGGGCGTCTGGAAGCGGACAGTGGAATACTGCTGCTCGGAACACCACGTGAGTAGTGGGTCAAGGCTGGTCCGAGCTGCCAGGACCAAGGGGTGCAGGTGGAATCAACTGGGAGGTTGGGACTGACACATATACACTGTTGACACTGAAGATCAAGCCAGCAAATCCTAAGGAAAGAAACCCCTAATATTCACTGGGACGACTGATACTGAAGCTGAAGCTCCAATACTTCAGCCACCTGATCTGAAAAGCTGACTTGTTGGAAGAGCTGACTCCTTGGAAAAGACCCTGATGCTGGGAAAGATTGAGGGCAGGAGAAGAAGGGGGCAAAAGAGGATGAGATGGCTGGATGGCACCATCGACTCCATGGACATGAGTTTGAGCAAACTCTGGGATACAGCAGAGGACAGGGAAGCCTGGCATGCTGCAGTCCATGGGGTCACAAAGAGTTGGCCAGGACTGAGCAACTGAATGATACCAACATGAAATAGACAACAAATGGGAATCTACTATATAGCTCAGTGAACTCTACTGTGCTCTGAGGTGACCTAAATGGGAGGAAATCCCAAGAAGAGGGGGTATGCATATATGTGTGGCTGATTCACCTTGCTGTACAGCAGAAACTAACACAACATTGTGAAGCAACTATATGCCAATAAAAATTGATTTTAAAAATTGCCACAACTTTGACATAACAATATTCGACTTTCCTTACTGCAAAATTGCAACTGGCTGGTCATTTTCTCAAACCTGAGAATAAGATGTATGTTCCTCGGAGTGGAGCCTCAGAGTTGAGATACGACTTTAAGCTTAGCTCATAACTAGCACTGTTTGTATCAGAGTTTCCCTCTTCTCTAAAATGAAGCTGATAATAATTGTCTCCATTGAGTCTGTGCTCGCTGTGTGTGCCAGGCATCATGTCAAAGGAGATTAACTGATAGCTAAGAGAGAGAAAGGTTATAAACGGCTTTTGAGAAGGAGGCAGATTGAAGCAGAATCACGTGGGAAGGGCAGGCTGTACCATCAGGGTTATGGGCTTTCAGGACCTCTAGGGATATTCCCCAGGCCCATCTGAATTCTCAGAAGGATTTCTAGGCTCACCAGAAGATAAAGGAGGGGAAAGGGCTTTTGAAAAGGAAAGCTTAGGAATGTCTTTGGCGCTCCAGTGGTTAAGACTTCTTCCAGTGCATGGAGTGAAGGTTCAGCCCCTGGTTGGGAAGTTAAGGTCCCACATGGCTTGAATATAAATATACAGAATATAAACAAGAGAAACAATACTGTAACAAGTTCAATAAAAGACTTAAAACTGGGGCATATCAAAAGAAAATGAAAAGCTTCAAGAGTTTCATAACTAAGATGTATTTATGGTTAAACCTGGGCTTCTCAGGTGGCTCGGCGGTAAAGAATCCGCCTGCAATGCAGGAGATGGAAGACCCCCTGGAGGAGGGCACAGCAGCCCACTCCAGTATTCTTGGCTGGAGAATCCCACCAACAGAGGAACCGGCGGGCTACAGTCCTTGGGGCTGCAAAGAGTCGGACACGACTCAGGGACTAAACAATAAAGACAACATGGCTAAACCCGGAGACCTGCATCTGCCCAACCCTGGAATTTCGAGGTAAACAAATTACATGCATATCAGCCTTTGCTCACTTCACCAGAGAAACAAAATCTGAAGCCATGGGCTGTTAATCGATGTTATCGACTCCATGGCAACCCTCCAGGTTGCAAACCAAAAGACAAGAACAAGCAGAAGAAGAACATGCGAAGTGTAAAAGCCCAGTGCTTTCCTACCCTATCAGACGTCAATGCCCGAAGAGCTTACTATTTATCGACATTACCTTTCGGCAGTTTTTTTTTTTTTTTTTTTTCTAACGAGTCTTTACAGTATTTCTGTCTGTATTAGCAGCTGTAAAGGCATGATAAATGCCAAATCAACGACAGCATATCTTAGCACGCTGCTCTGTTGTCACGTGGGGCAGGGGAAGAGCGACATGGACACACAAAAAGAGGGTTTCGTGAAAGACTGTTCCCACAGGGAGGACACGTTCTTTGCCACATTGACCCACGTCAATAAGCCATGTTAGGCTGGATAAGTCATCATGCTTTTAAGTCTCTCTCTCTGATGGTTACTTCCCTGCTTGCTTTCTAATCTGCTTGATTCAGCTCTCCCCAGAGATTATAGGAAGGAAAGAATGACTACTAGCCCTAGACTGGACAGCAATACACAGAACCAAAGGAAGCATTGCAGAGACGCCCACCCAAAAGAGAATGAGCTTCCGAGAGCACAAGAGCAATTCGTTCAAGCTTGGTTCTCTCTGAAACCGACTACGTGGTCTCACCTTAGTGACCGGTGGTGCAGGTCAGCTCAGACCCCGTGTCCTGCGCGTCTTACAGGAGCGCGGAGGCTGGCGCTTGGGGGTTCTTTCCACTCTGCTCCTCCAAGCTCTCTCTGCAGCCATCGGCGCCCACCGCCATGGAGATGAGAAAGCCCACCAGGGAATCTGGCTCTCCTTTGCCTTTCCGGACGCATTCAGCAGACACAAAGGCCGCTGAGTTCTCCGCTCGCCTCCAGTGAATCAACACTTTCTTTCCCTCGTTCCCATGCCTACCCGTAGTACGCAGTCTTGCCAATGGTGACTTCCAGAAAGCAAGAGTCCAGGAGAAATAGCCTCCCTTCCTGCCCATCGATATCTTTGTCTTTTAAACTTATTTAACAAGGCTTGCCCCCATTCACAAAACAACCCAAAATTGCCCTTAAACATCTCATAGTCCCAGAGGAGGGATTTTTTTTTTCTTCTCACTAACAACTCCAGGACTTGAACAACTTCTTCCAAGTGTGTTCTTAAGTGCGGGTGCCCTAGATTGTCGCTGTAAGGATTTTTCTGTGCAAACACACACCCTGTCTCACTGTGAAATCGTACACACAAGGCAAAGAGAATTTCATTTGGGTTCCAAGGACGTGTGCCCCAGAAGACCACTGACAACCTCAGTAATGGTTTCCAGGACACCATTTAGATTGTTTGTCTGAGAATCCAGTTTTATTTCCTGGCTTGTCTCTTTGTTCTCAGTATGGGATATGAGAGAATAAGTCTTACTCAGTGTCCATTTTTTCACCTATTGGAAGTCTTACAGTTTGGAATGAACTAGTCATGAAAATGTGGCCATTTCCAAGAAATTGAGTGGATGCTAGTACCAATTAGTAAGATGATGGAAGTAGGAGAAGGAATTTTGAAGTGGGGACTCTGCAGCTGAGGTTTTATCGTGGTAATTGGACACACTGGCAACCAAATGAGGTCAGGCAGACAACGCACATGCGTTCTTCTCTAATTTCAGGAGAGGTGTAGGATTGGAAGTTACGGGTACATTTACAGCATTTACAACTAGGAACATGGATGAGACCACACAAGGAGTGAGGGCAGTTAGAAAAGAGAAAGCTTCCAGTGACTGAGGTCTGGGACGAGTCAATTTCAAGTTGGGAAGATGAGGATGAGCCAACAGAAGAGACTGAAAAGGAGAATTTCTTGCAGTAGGAAAAAAACCTGTGAAATGTGGTATGAGGAGAAGACAATAATACAAGAGAAAGGATTGATCCTGTGTGCCGGAGGCTAGTGAGAAGTCAAGACGAGGACTAAGAGCTGACTGTGGGACGTTTCTCTGAGATGTCCGGTAGCTCTGATGAAAGATGTCTCAGTAGAGTTTGGGAAACAAATGCCTAATTAGATCAGGAATGAGAGGAAGTAGAGGTTACATGCATCTGCTTTGCGAGGAGCTCTGCTGTCAAATGGAGTAGAAAACGGGGTGGTGGGCTGGGAAGGAAGGTGGGGCTTAGGAGGGGCTTATTTTTCCGGGAGTTTTCTTGTTCTAACAGGAGAGACGGACAGTTTACTGTATAAGATGCTGTCAGCTTAGTAATTTTTGATTAAGTAAATGCCCTCCAATGACTCTCGTGCATCATTTTTACTAAAAAATAAGCACTTCTTGGGACGTCCCTGGCCATCCAGGGTTAAGGCTTCACCTCCCAGTGCAGGGGGTGTGGGATCGATCCCTGGCTGGGAACTAAGATCCTTCATGCCTCCCAGACAAGAAAACAAAATACAAAACAGAAGCAATGTTGTAACAAATTCAACAACGACTTTTAACAAAAATGATCCACAGCAAAAAAATATTAAAAAAAAAAATATTTCTTTTCAGAGTCTTAAAGATGTCTTAAACACAAGAGAATGAAAAGACCTACAAAGAATAAACCCAAAACAACTAAGAAAATGGTAATAGGATCATACAGAGAGGTAACTACTTTAAATGTAAATATGTAAATGGATTGTGTGTGCTAAGTCGCTTCGGACGTGTCTGATTCTGTGCGACCCCATGGACTGTAGCCTACCAGGCTCCTCTGTCAATGGAATTTTCCAGGCAAGAATACTGGAGTGGGTTGCCACGCCCTCCTCCAGGGGATCTTCCCGACCCAGGGATCGAACCTGCTTCCCTTCCGTCTCCTGCACTGACAGGCAAGTCCTTAAAGGCACCAAACAAAAGACGCAGACTAACTGGGTGGATGAGAATGCGCGTGTGCGCACTTCCACTTGCCGCATCAGTCTGCTTAAGCCCCCAGACTGCCATGCCGCCCAGCCTGTGAGATTGTGCTTTCCCAGCCCGTGACTGCACTCAGCCCCCAGCAGTGGAAGCAGCACGTCCTAACCCCCAGACCACCTAGAAATTCCCCCAAAGTGACCACAGTTACAACTGGTTGTCATTCAGGTGCTTAGTCGGGTCCAACTATTCGCGACCCCATGGACTGTAGCCCGACAGCCTCCTCTGCCCATGGGTTTCTCCAGGCAAGAATGCTGGAGTGGGTTGCCATGCCCTCCTCCAGGGGATCTTCCTGACCTAGGGATCAAACGTGTGTCTCCTGCACTGGCAGATTCTTTACCACCAAGGCATCAGGGAAGTCCTATTTGCTCTCACGGTTTCATTATAGAATCAAGAGGAAAGAATGAAATCCTATTACTGGGCCAATAACGGTCTCTGCTTTAGGCAAGTTTCATCACCGACCACATGTGGGTGAAAAGTGAGTGATCAAGTTTTAAAACATCTTTTTTGTCCTACAGTATGCAAAATACTTTGCTTAATTCCATCTTAAATAAAACATCATTTATATCATTGTATACAACCATATAAACCACAGAAAATATAAAACCTTTTAACACCTTCTCAGTAAAAATTAGTTAAAATAGCTCTAACATTCATCTACAAATTAATCACAGTCTAATCCTGGTGGCTCAGTGGTAAAGAATCCAAGAATCCTCCTGCCAATGCAGGAGACGTGAGTTTAAACCCTCGGTCAGGATGATCCCTTGGAGGAGGAAACGGCAACCCACTCCAGTACTCTTGCCTGGGAAATCCCGTGGACAGAGGAGCCTGGCAGGCTACAGTCCATGGGGTCACAAAAGACTTGGACACAACTTAGCAACTAAACAACAACAACAAAACAAATGTAGACACTAGGTAACGGGCAGAATTATTTAACACCATTTTCCATACCTAAGGGAAAATTCTACATTGTTTGGCATAGTTTCAGTTCCTGCTGAAACCATGGCTTTGGACAGACCCAGACAAACTTCACAGGAGTCACTTTTGCTGGCTGGAGGGCTTCCTGCTGTTCTAACAGTCCTGCGGGTGAAGGAGGAGACAGAGGAAGCGTCTGAACCTCTCACTGCTAAACAGGGCATTCTTCTCCAGCCACTCAGGGAAGTCTCGTCCATTACCTACATCCTTAGCTTATTTACAACTCACGGACTTATTTTCCTTTCCCTGACCAAACCGTACCAAAGTGGAGTAGATGATGGTAATAGATTTCAACATCTGGACTCAGAGATCAATCCGTGGTCAATGGATTAGCAGGGACTTCCTCTCAAATCAGTGATCATTGTCCCATTTAAAAACGTAATGAAATTTTCCTTTGTTTCTATGCATATTTTGATTTCTTGATTTCTTCTGTGGTTTGTTGGAGGGAGAGGGTGGGATGATTTGGGAGAATGGCATTGAAACATGTATAATATCATATATGAAATGAATCGCTAGTCCAAAAAAAAAAAAAAAAAACTTAATGAGGCGCCATACAAAATTCTACTTGGATTTTTTTCCCCCTGAACTGGAATGAATCACTTCTCCTGCTGGTTGTTGTACCATCTACCAAACACACACATTCCCAGGCGAAGACCCTGTAGGAATGGCCGCAGTGGCTGTCAGGTACTGTCAGGAGAGTTGTTATTTTGGTTTAGTTTCTCTGTTGTGTCCAACTCCTTTGCAAACCCATGGACTATACAGCCTACCAGGCTCCTCTGTCCATGGGATTTCCCAGGCGAGAAGACTGGAGTGGGTTGCTGTTTCTTTCTCCAGGGGATCTTCCCTACCTAGGGATTGAACTCACATCACCTGCACTGGCAGGCAGATTCATCACCACTGAGCCACCTGCGAGAGGTCATCTTAAACCCTCAGAAGCCTGTGAGCCCACCTTACAACTGCCCCTTGAGGTGGCCCTCGGTCTCTGTGGGGACATTGCCATTGACAAGGACCAAAGTGCCCGGCTCACGCCCTCTTCCTCTTCTGTGATGACTCACCTCTCTCAATGAGGACATCCTTCCTTCACCTCAGATAAACATGTGTCTCCCATGGCTCTTATAGGAGGTTCCTGTCCCATTCTACTCCAGATAGCCAGTTCTTTTGACAAAAATGGTAAGAATCTCACACTTACTTCTTACCTTCCAAGTCAGATTTCACTTCCTTCAGGGAAAACCCCCCAAAGCCTCCTAGGATCCTGATATGCAGACTGATGATTTAACTTGTCAGGTTTCAAAGTGAAGAGGGTTGGGACCAATGACAAAATGATGAGTCACCAACAGAGCAGGTGTCAACCAAGGCTGCTGGGACGTCCAGCTTGTTCATGAGCAGTTGTGTGCAGGCAAATTTTAATGATAGGTTCTCCACGGGGAAAAGAAGGACTGGTCGTAGAATTCACCAATTTCTTTTTTTTTTTTTTTTAATTTTTTACTGTAACACAATTGATTTACAATGTTGTATTCATTTTAGGTGCATGGCAAAGTGAGTCAGATAGGTGTATCTTTCTTTTTCTCTGTTCTTTTCTCCTATAGATTGCATTGGGAACCTACACTGCATAACGAGTAGATATATATACTGTATAATATGCCATACAGTTGTCTACTTTATGTATAGCACTGTGTATTTGTCAATACCAGTCTCCTCATTCATTTCCCCCACGTCTTTCACCTTTGCAAACCATAAGTTTGTTTTTCACTTTGTTGTTCAGTCACTGAGTTGTGTTCGACTCTTTGTGACCCCGTGGACTGCAGTATGATAGGCTTCCCTGTCCTTCACTATCTCCTAGAGTTTGCTTAAACTCATGTCCATTGAGTTGGTGAGGCCATCCAGCCATCTCATCCTCTGTCGTCCCTGTCTCCTCCTGCCCCCAATCCCTCCCAGCATCAGAGTCTTTTCCAAAGAGTCAACTCTTCGCATGAGGTGGCCAAAGTTTTGGAGTTTCAGCTTCAACATCAGTCCTTCCAAAGAACAAACAGGACTGATCTCCTTTAGAATGGCCTGGTTGGATCTCCTTGCATCCCAAGGGACTCTCAAGAGTCTTCTCCAACACCACAGTTCAAAAGCATCAATTCTTCCTCGCTCAGCTTTCTTTATAGTCCAACTCTTACATCCATACATGACCACAGGAAAAACCATAGCTTTGACTTGATGGACCTTTGTTAGCAAAGTGACATCTCTGCTTTCTAACGTGCTGTCTAGGTTTGTCATAGTTTTTTTTTTCAAGGAGCTTTTTCAGTTCAGTTCAGTCGATCAGACATGTCCGACTCTTTGCAACCCAATGAAGCTTTCTATATATTTCTAAATCGGTGACTCTATTTTAGTTTTGTACAGAGTTTGCCTAGCTCTGTGGTGTAGACTGTGACCCTGACTGACGCCCAGTTGCTGATGGGATGTGTCAGAGAGCGGGGAGGTAAGAGGGTGTACCTCTTACCCAGTGCTCCTGGGCACTGACAAGGGTCTGCTCCATCAGAGCCCTGGGTCACAAGCTGTGTCTTAGGCTTTGTTCAAGGTCCTAGGTGCTCGTCTCTAAGCTTCTCTTTTAAAATGTGATGTATCTTAAATCACAGTTGCTGCTGCTAAATCACTTCAGTCGTGTCCGACTCTGTGCGACCCCATGGACGGCAGCCCACCAGTCTCCTCTGTCCCTGGGATTCTCCAGGCAAGAACACTGGAGTGGGTTGCCATTTCCTTCTCCAATGCATGAAAGTGAAAAGTGAAAGTGAAGTCGCTCAGTCGTGTCCGACCCTCAGCGACCCTATGGACTGCAGCCTTCCAGACTCCTCCATCCATAGGATTTTCCAGGCAAGAGTACTGGAGTTGGGTGCCATCGCCTTCTCCGAAATCACAGTTACTGAGATGTTATTTGTAAAGTCCAGAGTCTGCTCAGATTCCACTCAAAATTCCACTTTGAAGATCCAATTTCATCAAAATTCAACTTCACAACTCCTGGGAATGAGGATAGGGAGGCAGAGAAAGACAAAGTCCCAGAAAAAGCCACGAGCTTCTAATATTTGGGTCAGAATAAAAAAAAGTTAGCCTTCAGTGTCTGTACTGGAAATAGAATTGGGCAAAGCTGATATATATTAAATTATATATGTATCACTAAGCAATGATTAGATACCACTAAGTCTTAATCAAAGTCGTCATTTTCTTTAATGGAATGAAAACCTGGATTTTAAAAGGCTGGCTTGTTAAGAGGGGGAGTACAAAAAGTGATTTAAAGTTTTAACTGCTTTGTTCTGAAGTCAGTCAGAGAAGGAGAAATACCATCTGATGTCCCTTAGATCGAGAATCTAAAAGTAAATGATACAAATAGACTTATTTATAAAAAAGAATCATAGACTTAGAGAAGAAATGTATGATTGCAGGGGGCAAAGAATAAGGGTAGGAGGAAGGGACAGTTAGGGAATTTGGGATGGGCAGGTACACACGACTCTACTTAAAATGGATAACCAACAAGGACCTATTGTACAGCACAGGGAATTCTGCTCCGTGTTCTGTGGCAGCCTGGATGGGAGGGGAGTTTGGGGGAGAAGGGAAAAATGTATCTGTATGGCTGAGTCCCTTCACTGCTCACCTGAAACTGTCACAACATTGTTAATCAGCTATACTCCAATATAAAATAAAAAAAATTTTTTTCAAAAGAAAAGCAGGCAAATTTTCCTTTCCATCAAAAAAAAAAAAGTTTTAAATGTTTCCCTGTAATTCAGTAAACCTTTATGAAGTCCTTATCATGAATTAAGAAAACTCTATAAATATTTAACTTAAAATTCTGCAAATGAATACACTTCTTTTCATGTGGTTCCTTCCTCACTCTCAGGTAGACAGCTGCCTTCTTTAAAGCTGTGGGTGTGCTTGGGACCATTCTTTATGGAATCCACACTGCAGTAGTTACTTATGAGTCACTCCTTCCAAAGGGTGTAATTTACACCCTTCTTCTGTTCATCCTGAAGGCAACTGGTGGAAACAAAGTCTCTTAACACAGAATAGGAGTTAGCAGAGAGAGTCAAAGTGTTTATTTGGCTTGATGGCTGGCTCTAGGATGCAGAGAAGTATGAGACAGAGCTGGAGTGGTGAACTGCATCTGGCAAGTCAGGTCCAAGAATTTCAATTATTCTCAGCCAGGATGCTAGAGCTTTGATCAGGGGAGTAAGACCATTTGATTAGAATTTAAGAGCATGTGTTCTGGCAGCGATGGTGAGACTGGATTGGCCAGACAACAGATAGGGAGGAAAGTGAGGAAGATACTATTTTCTTGGGCTCCAAAATCACTGTGGACAGTGACTGCAGCCATGAAATTAAAAGACGGTTGCTTCTTGGGAAAAAAGCTATGACAAACCTAGGCAGTATATTAAAAAGCAGAGATGCCAGTTTGCAGATCAAGATTCACATAGTCAAAGCTATGGGTTTTCCAGTAGTCACATATGGATTTGAGAGTTGGACCACAAAGAAGACTGAGCAATGAAGAATTGATTTTTCAAATCATGGTGCTGGAGAAGACTCCTGAGAGTCCCTTGGACTGCAAGGAGATCAAACCAGTCCATCCTAAAGGAAATCAACACTGAATATTTATTGGAAGGACTGATGCTGAAGCTGAAGCTCCAGTACTTTGGCCACCTGATATGAAGAGCCAGCTCATTAGAAAAGACCCTGATGCTGGGAAAGATTGAAGGCAGGAGGACAAGAAGGTGACAGAGGATGAGATGGTTGGATGGCATCACCAACTCAATGGACATGAGTTTGAGCAAACTCTGAGAGATAGAAGAGGACAGGCAAGCCTGGCGTGATGCAGTCCATGGGGTCACAAAGAGTCATATACAACTTAGCAACAGAACAACAACCACAGCAAGGGGAAGAAGCAGAGGGAACAGACTCAAGAGGGACTTGGGGATCTGAATCCCCAAGAAGCAGAAGTTTTTCAGGGAGGGAGAGAGAAAAGAAAGAGGAATTGCTCAGAGAAGGGAGGGGTTGGGGGAGAGTCAAGGAAGATCTCAAAGGAAAGGTGGGTATGGTTGCAGTCAGGTCTGCAGGGTGGATGGCAAGAAGCTGGTGACTTTATTTCCTGGTTCCATAAGGGGGTGGACAGTGGGTACAGAAGGCAGGATCTGAGATTTAAAGAGGATGGAAAATATTTGAAACCATCAGCGTAGGGAAGTTAGAAACTATGCTGTTGCGGGGCTGTGTTGAGGGTTCATCCTTGGGAATGTTCCATGGGGTATCTGACATGTTTTCATGTGGTAGCCTTTGTTAGGAAGCTACAGAACCTGCTGTAAAAACACATCATATTTAGAAAAAGTTGCTTCCCTAGTGGTTCAGAAGGTAAAGAATCTGCCTGCAAAGTTGCATCAGTATATCTAATTCACTGTTTTTCTTTTATTGTGAGAAAGCTGAATTGGAAAATTGCATTGATAAAAGAAAAGTAATTTATAACCATCCTGACTGATACAACAAATTAACAAATACAACAAATTAAAAAACAAACCATCTGGTTGAAAATGTGCATTTAGAAACGCTGTTTGACACACTCCTGTTCGGGACCCCCCTCCCCTGTAACGACCTGTGTCTCTAGTTCTCAGTGAAATTCACCAAGAAAAACCAATGCTTTGGGATTAAAGAATTTTAACAAGGTAACTTATTCCATCCTGGGTTTCCAGATTGACCACTAAATGGACTTTATGACAAAAACAGTGAACTTCCCACAAACGCTTGTTCCGAAAACATTTGTTAGGCAGCGCCACCGCACCCCCCCACCCCAGCTGCCCCCGTCCTCAAACAAGCCCCTGACATCAGCGATGGGAATGGGAGCGAACAGGCAATTCGACGCGTCCTGGTGTGGAACTCCGAAATTTAGTCGGGGAACAAACCCCAGTGAGGTCATGTCTCGCTCAGGATTAAATGGCTAACTCCAATTCTGTGATCATATTAAGAAAAATGCACGTTAAAATGCCCAGGAATTTTTCCTTTGTTTGATTCAGAATTAAACTTGCACACACGTCATGTCTGCAAAAGGAGCGTTTCCCCATGTCAGATGCTTTCTCTGACTCTCATAGGATGCGAAAGAAAATAAAGAGCACGCTACCTTCTTCAGCTGGCTGGGTCGTGTACCTTACCACACCTCTGGAGTGGTATAGACAAATGTAGATTTGTGTATACTCCAAAAAGGCAAGTCAGCAAAGCAGAAATAGAGATACAGACGTAGAAAACAAATATATGGATACCAAGAGGAAAAGAGGGGAATTGGGAGACTGACATATATACACTATTGATCACATCTGTGGTTTTTCCAGTCGTCATGGGCAGATATGAGAGTTGGACAATAAAGAAGGCTGAGTGCAGAAGAATCGATGCTTTTACATTGTGCTGGAGAAGACGCTCGGTGGTCGTTTGGACAGCAAGGAGATCAAACCAGTCAATCCTCAAGGAAATCAACCCTGAATACTCATTGGAAGGACTATTGCTGAGACGCCAATACTTTGGCCAGCTGATGTGAAGAGCCGACTCCTTGGGAAAAGATCCTGATGCTGGGGAAGATTGAAGGCAGGAGAAGAAGGAGGCGGCAGAAGATGAGCTGGTTAGACAGCATCACTGACTCAATGGGCATGAATTTGAGCAAACCCCGGGAGACAGTGAAGGACAAGGAAACCTGTATGCTGCAGTCCATGGGGTCACAAAGAGTCAGACACGACTTAGTGACTGAACAACACAAACAACCACATAAAATACATAACTGACGAGAACACACCACACAGCACCAGGGGCTCTACTTAATGCACTGTAGTGACCGCGCTGGGAAGAAGTCCAAAAGGGAGGGGATACACGGATATGGATGGCTGATTCATGTCGCTGGGCAGTAGAAACTAACACAGCATTGTAAATCCACTGTAGTCCAATAAAAATTACTTAAAAAGGCAAGTTTATATCAAAAAACCTTAACCAAGTTGCTCGCTATTAACTGCTCAGTCTGCACAGGTCATTGAAAGCCCTGAGGTTAAACACAGCCCTGCCTCCCCAACCCCAAATTATCCCAGGTCTGAGAGACATATTTTTCAGTAGAGCAAGTAAACATCAACTGATTTATGAAGACAATTGCCTTTATTCTCCATATGACATAATGCTTAATTGTTAGGTATCCATGCTTGTCTGACGGCTAACACAATCTGGAAAACTAGCCAGTTACCCAGTTTATAAATCTTTGCTCCAAATGTTCTGTGCTGTCACATGAGATTATTTCCTTTGGAAATGTGAGCCATTATTTTGATTAATAGGGGCTTCCCTGGTGGCTCAACTGGTAAAGAATCCGCCTGCAATGCAGGAGACCCAGGTTTGATTCCTGGGTCGGGAAGATCCCCTGGAGAAGGGAAAGGCAACCCACTCCAGGATTCTGGCCTGGAGAATTCCTTGAACCAAATAGTCCATGGGGTCGCAAAAGAGTGGGATGTGACTGAGTAACTCTTATGTATTGCATATATGAGTGCTGTGCTGTGCTCGGTCACTTCAGTCATGTCAGCTCTTTGCGACCCCATGGACTGTAGCCTACCAGGCTCCTCTGTTCATGGGATTCTCCAGGCAAGAATACCGGAGTGGGTTGCCACTTCCTACTCCAGGAGTTCTTCCCGACCCAGGGATCAAGCCCACGCTTCTTCTGGCTCCTGCACTGGCAGCTGGATTCTTTACCACTAGCACCACCCGGGAAACCCACGGCAGGTATGCCACATACGTATGAGTACTAAACCTTTGGTAGCAACTTCACAGAAATTGCTTCCATGCTTAAGCAACCCATAAGATAGCAATTTTTAAATAAAACAACCATATCGATAGACTTTCCCAAAGAATAGACGACTCTCACTATGAATCAAAGTTAACAGAAGGATTAGAACTGAAGCCTTCTAAAAATTCAAAGATCATGTACTTCTCAGTTAATAAAGGCAAAATAGACCACCTCAAAGAACTAGTAAACTTAAACTCAAATACTAAACTTAAACTTCATCACAGGTGAAGTCATTTCACAAAGAAATTGCTTCCATGCTTAAGCAACCCATAAGATAGCAATTTTTAAATAAAACAACCATATCGATAGACTTTCCCAAAGAATAGACGACTCTCACTATGAATCAAAGTTAACAGAAGGATTAGAACTGAAGCCTTCTAAAAATTCAAAGATCATGTACTTCTCAGTTAATAAAGGCAAAATAGACCACCTCAAAGAAATAGTAAACTTAAACTTAAATACTAAACTTAAACTTCATCACAGGTGAAGTCATTGCACAAAGAAAATGACCCCCATTCGGATTGTGTGCAGGAAGCACATGGAGCGATAGCTTTGCTGCAACGACCTGGAAAGAGAACTCTGAGAAATGCTGAATTATCACCCATCTGAACCAGGTCAAAGGAGTCTTGACCCAAGTTTGAACCAGTTCCAACAGTCCGTCCGGTTTTTAAAATTACTGGCACTCCACTGAATGTCCAGTGGCCCTAAGTGATTATCTAATCTTGGGCAGGGCTCATCCTGTCATTTAAAGGTTTGGCTTCCCAGTTGACGCAGCGATGTAATCTACCTGCCAATGCAGGAGACACAGGTTCAGTCCCTGGGTGGGGAAGATCCCCTGGAGAAGGAAATGGCAACCCACTCCAGTGTGCTTGCCTGGAGAATGTGGGCTACAGTCCACAGGGTTGCAAAGAATCAGACATGACTTAGCAACCAAACAACATATAGAAATAATAAAATATTGTAGAAATGAGATGAGAACAAGCAGGGGCTGTCATTCAGTTTGCTTTAGCAAGCTAGTCTCTGACCATCACTCATGTTTGGCAGAGACTCAAACGGAGGCAGAAGAATGGGAAAGAATTACAGCTTAAAACAAACAAACAAAAAATGGTTTCAGGTATGGTCTGATCCAGGGCTGTGGGCTTGAGAAGCTGAGATCAGGTTAACTGGAATGAGGTGTTTTCTGCAATGAGCAGTCCTCCGGTTGGTTCTAAGTTAGAAGTACGGGAAAAACTTGGGGATGTTGGAAGTCAATGACCAATTCTTGACCATTGTGGATCCACTGCTACAAAAATGTATTTTTCAGGGGTGTTTGCTACAGAACTCAGTGGTCAGAGGTGTTTTGTTGTATAAGATATTGGCCTTCGTTTGTATACTCAACCTCTCAAAACAATCATTACAACCTGGTTGTGGGAAATGTGGGAAAACCACTTTACAGACATGTGTTTCATGAAACTGCAGCTTCCATAACAACACTTAAAGCTGCTATTGTTGCCCTGAAAAATAAGGACCAAACAACAGGGTTGGCCAAAATATTTGAGCCTGTTTTTCCCGGCAGATACTCTGTGAAGGTTACTTCTATATTCAGTTTGATCCCACCCCAAGAAGCCTTAAGTAAATGCAAATGTTACTATTGTTATTTTATTTTATTTTTTTTAGGCTAGGAAGTCTGGAAAATATAGAGGGAGCTTCAGAATGCAGGGCAGCTGTCTGGGGCCCACGAGAAAAGTTATGGAAGAAAATCTGAGTCATGAATTACTGCGTCAAGACCCGAATCCCAATTTTCTTCATGTTTACAGGATAACTACTTCAGAGAACACTTCATGCCTTCCACCTTTCCTTAATTCACGGTTAAATGTTCCTTTTATTTTCCCCTTTCCATGTTGCCTTTCCTTTCCTCTTTGTGAAATGTATTTTTCCATGTTGTTTATGGACAGTATTAATGTTACCTACTTCAGTTCAGTTCAGTCACTCAGTCATGTCCGACTCTTTGCAACCCCATGAATCGCAGCACACCAGGCCTCCCTGTCCATCACCAACTCCCACAGTTCAAACTCATGTCCATCAAGTCAGTGATGCCATCCAGCCATCTCATCCTCTGTTGTCCCCTTCTCCTCATGCCCCAATCCCTCCCAGCATCAGTGTCTTTTCCAATGAGTCAACTCTTCCCATGAGGTGGCCAAGTACTGGAGTTTCAGCTTTAGTATCATTCCTTCCAATGAACACCCAGGACTGATCTCCTTTAGGATGGACTGGTTGGATCTCCTTGCAGTCCCAGGGACTCTCAAGAGTCTTCTCCAACACCACAGTTCAAAAGCACCAATTCTTAAGTGCTCAGCTCTCTTCACAGTCCAACACTCACATCCATACATGACCACTGGAAAAACCATAGCCTTGACTAGACAGACCTTTGTTGGCAAAGTAATGTCTCTGCTTTTCAATATGCTGTGTAGGTTGGTCATAACTTTCCTTCCAAGGAGTAAGTGTCTTTTAATTTCATGGCTGCAGTCACCATCTGCAGTGATTTTGGAGCCCAGAAAAATAAAGTCTACACTGTTTCCACTGTTTCCCCATCCCTCTTCCATGAAGTGATGGGACCAGATGCCACGATCTTCGTTTTCTGAATGTTGAGCTTTAAGCCAACTTTTTCACTCTCCTCTTTCACTTTCATCAAGAGGCTTTTTAGTTCCTCTTCACTTTCTGCCATAAGGGTGGTGTCATCTGCGTATCTGAGGTTATTGGTATTTCTCCCGGTAATCTTGATTCCAGCTTGTGCTTCTTACAGTCCAGCATTTCTCATGATGTACTAGTGATGATTAATCGAATGCCAATAGTCAGGATGAACCTTCAGAGTGATGAGTCAGAACTTTAAGCAGGAAAACAAATGCTTCCCCCTCATACCAGCTTACCATTCCATGCTGGCCAACATCAACTAAAAGCCTAACAGTAGAAAGAATCTAGAAAAAGAAAGTAAAACCACTCTTCATTTTGTTGTGTTTCTCTTCTCTTTTCTGGGGCTTCCCTGTTGGCTCAGTGGTAAAGAACCTGCCTGCCGATGCAGGAGACGCAGGGTCAATCCCTGGGTCAAGAAGATCCCCTGGAGAAGGAAATGGCAACCCACTCTAGTATTCTTACCCGGGAAATCCCATAGACAGAGGAGCCTGGCGGGCTACAGTCCAGGACATCACAAAGAGTCAGACACGACTGAGCAACTAAACAGCAACTCTTTTCTGAGGCAAGTCTGGAGCCTCTCATTTGTTTCTGTCATTGTCTTTTATGGACTGAAGTGTGACCTCCCAGAAAGATATTCTGAAGTTCTAGCCTCTGGTACCTGTCAATAACCGCACCTGATTTGGAAACAGTCTTCACAGATGTAATCGAGTGAAGATGAGGTCATCAGAGTCGGCCCTCAGCTGGTGTGAAAGTTGTCCTTCAAAGAAGGACCACACACAGAGCGACGAAGCCTGGGAAGCCCGTGAAGATGCAGACAGAGACGTGGCCACAAATCAAGAAACGCCCGGGGCTACCGGAAGCTGGACGCGGGAAGGGAGGGGCTTCCTGTGAGGCTTTGGAAGGAGGGTCGTGTTGACTTCAGACTTCCGGCTTGGGAGCTGTGAGACAATAGGTTTCTGTTTTGTTAAGCCAGCCAGCTAATGGCGTTGCGGGAAGCTGATCAACATCCATACTGGGATCTGAAAGCGTCTCCTGTGTCCTTTAGGACTTTCTCCATCTACCTCTTCCTCTCTGAGGAATCTGCTACTACCTTTCAATCTTGGCAAATTGTTAGATGAGTAAATTCAGTGATTTCAAACCAGCTGCTTGACATAAATCAACGTGGTTTTTTTTGTTGTTTTTTGTTTTTCTCCAGAAATGCCATTCTGGACATTAAACTTACTCTTAGGTTGTAACATATCACATTATCAAGAAGTGACAGAAATCTTTAAAAGTTGCTCTTCAGTTTTACATGGTACCTACAGATCACTAGGTATCTTTTTCCTAGGGGTAAGTCTGCTTTTATAGTTTTATCACATAAATCTGATTATACAGGCTAAAGGGAGCAAGAACATATTTGGAAGATGTGGTTTAAGTTATTTTGTTCCCATATGGAAACTGAGATTCATAAGACAATAAAAAACTAACAAAATATATATGTATATATGTATGTATGTATATATATATATCCCTCTACAGTTTATGCAAATGTGCTCTTAAATAGATATTTTCAAAGTTTTCATTTGTAACGCAGACCACATTTTAGACCTTCTGGTCTAAAAAAACACCTGATTTTCTGGTCCATAAATGAGGTTCTGCTTACACAGGATAAATAACCACCCCTCCCTGCCTCACTCGCTCTAAGTTAAGCTCCCCCGACCCTGCCCAGGTCATCATAATACCTGATTGTATAGTTGATGTAACAGAGAGTCTCAAAATAAATGTATTATAGGAGAGGGTAAAATAAAGGAAAGGTCACTCTTCATGGAGTAGGGGGTCAGAGTGATTCTGAGCCACCAGGGAAGCCCTTTGTTATCAAGGAATAAATCCTGAATATTCATTGGAAGGACTGATTTTGACGCTGAAACTCCAATACTTTGGCCACCTGCTGTGAAGAACTGATTCATTTGAAAAGACCCTGATGCTGGGAAGGATTGAAGGCGGGAGGAGATTGAGCCACTGAACTGAACCGAAATCCTATTATATATAATTCCTAGTTAGTCAGCGTTAAGTCTCTCGGTCATGTATGACTCTTCTCGACCCCATGGACTATAGCCTGCCAGGCTGCCCTGTCCATGGGATTCTTCAGGCAAGAATACTGCACTGGGTAGCCATTTCCTCCTCCAAGGGATCTTCCCAACCTAGGATCGAACCCAAGTCTCCATTATGGCAGACAGATTCTGTATCATCTGAGCCTCCAGGGAAGCCCAATAAGCCTAACTTTTTATTCTTTGCCCCAAAGAAGTAAATGCCGTTCCTTGCCCCCTCCCACCCCATTTATTGGGTTCTAGGTGGTCAGTATGAGACAGGCTGAGACCTGGGACCTGGAAGCCTTTGCTGCAGCGCCTGGGCATGAACACACATCTCCCGGAGCAACAGATAGAAAGAAACTATAAAGGGCTACAAATGATCCAGTGCAGGCAGAGTTGGGGCAAATTATGAACAAGTTACAAAAAAGACTGAATAAAAACCAGCTGCCACTTCTGAGGTGTTGGAAGCAAAGCAGGGTACTACACGTGATTCCTACACACAGCACCAGGAAGGAGGTGGGCTAACCACCAAAGCCACCCTTCCACCTGACCCGCCAGTCTGCCCCCATTAAGGCCCCACAGAGATGGAGCAAGGTCACCTTACCCACCCGATCCTGCTGCAGCATAACCCTTCTGTAAAGCCTCCCTGGAATTCCTCTTCTTAATTCCTACTGATTAAAGAGTTGAATAGGTCAATAACAAGTAGGCTACTTGCAAATTTATGATTTATAAGACATGATGCCAGTCCATAGGAAGTTAGTAAGCAGTTTCGAAGACAAGAGGTAACAAACAGGAAATAATCACTTAAGTTGTATTTTTATTTCAGTTATGTTTCCACAGTCAACTGAGTGGGAAACTGTCATGGAGGATGGTGGGTAAGCAGAAGAGGAGATGGAAACCAGCATGAATTCGAAAGGAGCTCCTTGTTGGTTTATTTCAGTTGGAAAGGTATTCTGTAAAAGGTGGATGTAAGTTGCTTCAATCGTGTCCGACCCTTTTGCGATCGCAAACCAGGCTCCTCTGTCCATGGGATTTCCCAGGCAAGAACCCCGGAGTAGGTTGTCATTTCCTCATCCAGGGGATCTTCCCGACTCAGGGATGGAATCCATGTCTCCTGCATTGGCAGATGGATTCTGTACCACTGAGCAACAAGGGAAAAGAGGACTTGGTTCTAACTTTGAGACATCTGTTCAAATAAGAGGGAGGGGGCTTACATACTCCAGATGGGAGGAAATAGCACCGCATTTTTGTCAAGTGAGAAAGAGAAATGGTGGCAGCGAGGTCCAAGACATGAATTTGGATCCCAAATGGCAAAACTTTTACTTGCCTGGCTAAGGACTTAAAGTCTTTTTTCAGTAGCCATAAACCTGCTAAACAGCATTTCTGAAAGGTTTTGGTTACATTTCTGGCCATCAAGGCAAATGAAATGGAGGACATGTCCATTTTTCAGATTCTCTCTTTGACAAACTCAGCAAAATTGCATGGTACTTTATACATTCCTGGTCACTTAAGTAGAGAAACAGCAGATCATTGAAGAGAGACTAAAGAATTTGATCATTCCCAGTGACAACTATAGGCTTTTAAGTATCTTTAACAGATAAATATGCTAAATGAACCCAATGAATTAAACTCAGCGTGTAAGGAAGACTCTGTGCGTCTAAATGAGGTCCATAATCCAGCCCAGAAAAGAAAAGTACCTGGGAAAATAAATTCCAAAGGTTTCCACTGGCCTCAATTACCCACGTGCTGTGTCAATCTTACCCAGCCAGACTGTAACAAAGATGACCTGTTTTCTACTAGCTGGAGGTTTGTGAGAAAGCACAGAGTGTTTTGCGGTAAACTTTCCCCCTTATCTTAGAGCTTTCAAGCCTGCAGCATTTTCTTTCAAGGGGAAAACAAAAAACCCAGAACAATTACCCCCATTCAATTATAAAATCGCCATCATCAGCCTTTTTGCCACTGACCCTTAGGACAGAAGCAGAATCAGCAGGATCTGCCTGGATCCAGTCGCCCTGTTTTACCAGCACAAATACTTTGGCAGATAAGTGTGTGATTAAATTCAAGGTGGAGCCTAAAAAAATAAATGCTTGAGCACATGACGGAACAGCTTTCCTGCTGTACAAAGAGGCAGCTGAGACTGGACCGAAGTGGCCCCTTCCAGTCCCGGTCAGAGCTCTTAGCTTAAAGCTTCCCCAGGATGTCAGCACCAGACCTTGGATGATGGAGACAGTTACTGCCAAGGTTAGAGAGTGCTAAGAATACACACTCTGCCTTTATCTTGAGTGTGATATAACTAGAGATTCTAAACAGAGTTAGTCAGAGCCGTGTGTTCTCTGTAAATATTGAAGTAACTAGCTTTTAATGTTTTATCTACATACAGATTTGGTAAACAGAGATGTGGGTAACCTTCGGGGAAAATGTTACACTTGGTGGCAAGCCTAGTTTGCAGCTCAATATTTTCCCTTCTTCCTAGTGAAGTTAGTTTATGTATCAGTGGCCCCTCTGGTTACAAACCACCGCATAATGGAAACCCTGTAGGTTTACACCTCAGTAACATAAAGTGTGTGTGGTTTTTTTTTTCCTCAGGGTCTCCTCCCAGTCAAAAATCCCAGCTTTAGGAGCTCTGGGAGCAAACAAACAAAGACCCATGGCTTTAGGTGGTTGTTTCTCTTCCAACTTCGAGCCCATTTTTTTGGGAGGGGGGTGGGGGGGAGGCAAGAATACTGGAGTAGGTTGCCATTCCCTTCTCCAGGAGATCTTCCTGACCCAGGGACTGAAGCCATCTGAGCCACCAGGCAAAGCTAAATCATCTGCCTGCAAGGTGGGAGACCTGGGTTCAATCCCCGGGTTGGGAAGATCCCCTGGAGAAGGAAATGGCAACCCACTCCAGTACTCTTGCCTGGAGAATCCCGTGGACAGAGGAGCCTGGTGCATGGGGTCGACAAAGAGTCAGACAGGACTGAGTGATTTCACGTTCACTTTCTCTTCCAACTTCAGGAATCTGGGCATAGGGAGAGTTCAGTGAAAGCAGGCATAAGGTCTCCTTGCTGGCGGCTAAAATTCATGTACAAATTATGCAAGGTTCATAGTTCCATCTAGACACAAATATTTAGGTGGCCAAATGATATGGCTTAAATACCCAAACCCTGTTACAGAACCCTTCTGAGGTCTTCAACAAGTGTTCTCTACTATTGCGGGTCCATGAAGAGGACAGAGGACTCAGTTGTTCTGCCTGTTCATACCTCTACACTCCATCTCTCTCTCTCTCTCTCTCTCCAGAAGAGCAACTTTCATACTTTTTGGTAGACACAAGGCTATCATTTTTCATCACTGAGTTTTCAAATTGAATTTGTAGTTTATTTTAAGCTGAAGACTTTAGGGATTTTCCTGGTAGTTCGGTGGCTAAGACTCCACACTCCCAGCGCAGGGAGCCTGGGTTTGATCCCTGGTCAGGGAGCTAGATCCCACAGGCAGCAACTAAGAGGTCAAGGGCTGCAGCTAAAAATCCTGCCTGCTGCAACTAAGGCCTAGTGCAGCCAAATAAATAAATGTTTTAAAAAATGGTGTAGGATAGCGATTCAGCGAACATGTATATATGTGTGTTTATGCATATATATACATACATGATTCATAATGATTCATATACGATTCCGCAAATATTAATAGATATGTATATGTATCTAGGTATACATATATGATTCAGCAAACATGCGTGCTTATTCACTCAGGCATATCTGATTCTTTGCGACTCCGTGGACTGTAGCCCAACAGGCTCCTCTGTCCATGGGGATTCTCGAGGCAAGAATGCTGGAGTGGGTTGCCATTTCCTCCTCCAGAAGATTGTCCAGATCAAATCTGGGTCTCCTATGTTGCAGACAGATTCTTTACCATCTGAGCTACCAGGGATTCAGCAAATATATATATATATATATATATGTATATGTATATGTATTCAGCAAATACTTGTTAAAAAAACTGAAGACTTTTACTGAACCATATTAAGATCTATACATTTTAAATAATTCAAGAACATGGACCTAAAATTGGCCATTGGGCAAAGGTACAATGAGAGACCTGGCAGAATCCCATGAACAGACAACCAATAAAATGTTGGTGACAAAGACAGAGATCACGCCTCCTCCCTGAGCTTTTACTAAAGCCCCAAGTAGGAAAAAAAAGAAAAAAAGCACTTGACTTCATTTGATTTCTTTTCATAGCAGCCACTAATAACTTCGAATACCGACACAAAGGACCATCCAGTTTATTCATAAATTAGAAGTGGTCCTGTCTTTCACGTTTAGAAATAATGCAGCATCCAGCAGAGGCTGTCACTTTGCTTCTGTTCTCACAGAGGACCAAATTCACTAGATGAGTCACTCACAGAATTAACCTTTTTAATGAAATCCAGTCCCCTGAGAATGTCAGCATTTCTAAAGTGCCAGTCCGCCACGTGTTTTTTGTTTCATGTTCATTTCCCCCAGACTCATAAGGGCTTCCCTGGTGGCTGAGACGGTAAAGAATCTGCCTGCAATGCAGGAGACCTGGGTTCCATCCCTGGGTCAGGAAGATCCCCTGGAGGAGAGAATGGCAACCCACTCCAGTATTCTTGCCTGGAGAATCCCACGGACAGAGGAGCCTGGTGGTCTGCAGTCCATGAGATCCCAAAGAGTCGGACACGACTGAGTGACTAACACACTCACAGACACACACTCTTAAGAGCTGTGTATCTCAGCCATCACTGACCAATTTAAAGAGAAACACAAGTCTGGTGGTGGTGAAGTGCCTTGGCCCACATATTCTGCTGGTTCCCAAACCTGACTGTGGGTGTGAATCACCTGCAGGCTTTGTTAGATGCACTGGGCTCCCTCCCCAGAGCCGATGGGGACTGGCTGGGACCTCGGATGCTCTGCTGCAGAGCTTGCTCCTGGACACATGTCTCCTCCAGGAACAGAATACAAGAAACTGCTCGGAACTAAAATCAACAGTGTGCGTGGGCAGTGGGGGCAAAGTCTGGACTGCAGGGACACAAAGAGACCAAAACCCCCAACTGGCCCCTCTGAAGATCCAGGCGCAAAACCTTGAGTGTCTCCTGCACACAGCACCACTTCAGAGGCTGGGCCAAACACCTAAACCACCCTGACTTGACCCCTGGACACACTCCTACCCATCACCTCAAATAAGGAACCGGCCCACCTTGGGGAGCGAGCAGACAAGGGCATCTATTGCTTGTTCTCACTCCCTCCTGCCACAGGAGGGACCCCAATAAAACCCCACCTGAGCTTCCTGTCCAGCCTCAACTTCTATTGATTCAGGAGGCCAAGAACCCTGGCTGCTGACAGACTCGGAAGAGCTGAGATGGAGCCTGAGAGTTTGCATCTTTTACAAGTTCTATTTTACTGATGCTTTTGAACTGTGATGCCAAAGAAGACTCTTGAGAGTCCCTTGGACTGCAAGGAGATCCAATCAGTCCATCCTAAAGGAAATCAGTCCTGGATATTCACTGGAAGGACTGAGGCTGAAGCCGAAGCTCCAATAATATGGCCACGTGATGCAAAGAGCTGACTCATTGGAAAAGACCCTGATGCTGGGAAAGATTGAAGGCGGGTGGAGAAGGGGATGACAGAGGATGAGATGGTCGGATGGCATCACTGACTCAATATACATGAGTCTGAGCGAACTCCGGGAGATGTGGAGGACAGGGAAGCCTGGCGTGCTGCAGTCTATGGGTTCACAAAGAGTCAGCTACTGAAAAAGAACAAACAAGAAGTTCTCACCTGATCTGAACTCTGTTAGAGCCAGTCCACACTTTGAGAACCTCAAACGTAAGTCACAAAAGGCATCAGGGGCAGAACCTGGATTAAAACCGAGGTCTGTCTGATTCTATGGTACAAATTGCCCACTGAGAAGGTAGCTGTCATCCTCTGAAGACTTCTCTCTTGCAGAGATCGAGGACAAGGAGGAGGAGACATGTGGTATTCGAGAGAGACGTGGATATGGAAGTGACACCCTGGGATGTGGGTTGCCTTGTCTGCCTTGTATCACTTGACTGACCTGATCCTTAATGTTTCCACCGATATCCTTAAGAATTCTATGAGTAATGTTACTCAGCCATAAAAAGGAAGGCATGTGAGCCAGTTCTAATGACGTAGATGAACCTAGAGTGTATTATACAGAGCGAAGTAAGTCAAAAAGAGAAAAACAAATTTCTTATATCAAAGCATACATATGAAATCTAGGAAGATGGCACCGATGAATCTATCTACAGGGCAGCAATGGAGTTGCAGATACAGAGAAGACACTTGTGGACACAGTGGGGGAAGGAGAGGGTGGACAAGTGAGAGGAGCGTGGAAGCATAGACAGTAATATATGTAAAAGAGACGGCTGGTGGGGGCGTTGCGGTATAGCAGAGGGAGCTCAAATAGGTGTTCTCTGACCACCTAGATGTGTGGGAGGGAGGTTCAAGAGGGAGGGGACATGTGTATCCCTCTGGCTGACTCATGCTGATGTATGGCAGAAGCCAACACAATATTGTAAAGCATTTATCCTCCAATTAAAACTAAAATTTTTTTTAATGTAAAAAAAAAAAAAGAATTCTGCTACTTTATTCTCACTGATCTCACAGAGTTGTTTTGAAGATAAAACGTGATTATTGTTGTAATAGATTTGTCTAAACTTTGACGTGCTACCACAGATCTTTTTGTTATTTTCGTTAGGGATCAAATCAGGAAAAGAGTAAAAACAAACAAAACAAGAAAAACAAAAAGAGGCGACTGAAGGATCTGGTCTTTAGTTTAAAAGCTGAGACTACGTAAAAGGAAATGCCACGCACGACAAAGAGGTTTATTGGAACCTTAGGAGCTCAGGGTCTTTAAGACGAGTGCACTGAAGGTCCTGAGGATTGGGCAGCTGCCAAACGTGTCCAACGGTGGATTTCTTTTCAGCTTAAAATATGAACATCCTATTTCTTCAAGAGACATTCTTGTGATGAGTGCCAGAAAATGATTAATTATTGGAGGCGCTAGTGGTAAAGAACCTGCCTGCCAATGCCAGAGACATAAGAGACCTGGGTCGGGAAGATCCCCTGGAGGAGGGCATGGCAGCCCACTCCAGTGTTCTTGCCTGGAGAGCCCCATGGACAGAGGAGCCTGGCGGGATACCCTTCATGGGGTCACAAAGAGTTGGTTGGACACAACTGCAGTGACTTAGCACAGGACAAGCTATTTTCCAGGAGCATAGCACATTTTCAAGTAATTAGTTTTGAATAGTAAAAATGTAATGCTAACAGCTGTCTTTAAAATATATATGTATTTTTTCATTCAGGGACTACTGAAAATATTTTACTCTTAAAAACACAATTCCATTACACTGATCCTTGTCTCTATCAGCTGCTCTTCTTCAAAATATAAATTTGACTTCATCTGTAATAAATGAAATACAGGATTTGCTATGCAGTGAGTAGTTAACACAGGTGACTTCATATAACTGTTATTCTTAATTATTGCATTTTCTAAAAATTTTGTTTGGGTATTTCTGTAACATACTGTGGAAAAATCCCAAACATTTTGGCCAATGCAATAATTTTAATGCAAGAGTGAAAACTAAAGGCAGCTTCTACTTTTTCCATGAAAACTCCCATTGGAAATATTTGCATACCATGAGCAGTAACTTCTAACTATTGAGGTTAATATTCACTGGCAGAAAAAGAAAGGGGTCTATTTTATACTGAATAATTAGAGACTTCAAGCTGTAAACTAAAAAATCTGTCAAGGCCCACTGGGCTCTACATTTATTTATGCTTTTTTCCCTCAAACAAATGACCTGTTTGGTATTAGTTCACTATTTGGTATTAAAGCCTGCAGATTTCCATTTGTCATTAGGAACATAAAGAACGACTGTATTTTTCCCCATCAATGAAATATTACTTTCCTTAGATTGGATATTATACTTGCTCAGTGGAGTGAAATCCTTGTTGATTTATGGTGCTAAAATTCTTTTTGTGTTTATTAACTTTTGATGAAAATGACAAATCCATGTGCCGGTGAGGCTGGGGTTCTGCCCGTTAAATAGAGTACAGATATCTTCTTTTCTGTTTCTGATTTGCCATTTTTCTATCCTTTGAATGTCTTTGATAGAGAAAGTACAATTTAATGCTTGGTGTGCAAAAGAGAATTCTTCAAAGAAGCCAATAAACGGAGAGCAGAGAACAGGGTCCGGGGGCAGCGTTTGAGTCGGTTGTCTCAGTGCCTGCACATTTCTCAGGCTTTCACTTGGAGTTGCGTGCAAAGGTTTCTCGAATGTTGGGTGAACCATCCAAATTACGTGTTAATGTTATTCAGCGTTCCTAGTAAGCACACAGATATGAATTTATGGGGAAAGGGCTGATGCTAAAGCTGAAACTCCAGTCCTTTGGCCACCTCATGCGAAGAGTTGACTCGTTGGAAAAGACTCTGATGCTGGGAGGGATTGGGGGCAGGAGGAGAAGGGGACGACAGAGGATGAGATGGCTGGATGGCTTCACTGACTCGATGGACGTGAGTCTGAGTGAACTCCAGGAGCTGGTGATGGACAGGGAGGCCTGGCGTGCTGCGATTCATGGGGTCGCAAAGAGTTGGACACGACTGAGCAACTGAACTGAACTGAACTGAATGGGGTTCATTAGAGCACATGGATTAGTGGTTAAACACATCCTATAGAGAAAGAAAGCCTGCCTGGTCCAAAGTCAGCTATTCCATTTACTACTAATAGCTGTGTGACCTTGGGGACATTTCATGGCCTCTCTGAGCCCCTGTTTTCTTCTCTGTAAAAATGAGCTTTCTCATGGGGGTAGAAGAATGAATGCTTGTAAAACCTTTAGAACAATGCACACACGTAGTTAACACCCTGTGTTTTTATTGTTAAATAAAAATCAGTGAGTAAAGTGAATTAACTCTTTTAGCTTAACTGTAGAAGCTATCACAGCATTGTAAAGGAACTATACTCCAAGAAAATTTTTCAGTCATATATATACCAATATTAGTACATATAAAACAGATAATCAACAAGGTTTTACTGTATAGCAAAGGAGGTCTACTCAGCATTCTCTAATAACCTTTAGGAAAAGAACCCAAAGATGAATAGATATATGTGAGTGAACCAAATTCTGTGCACCTACAGCAAACACAACATTGTCATCAAGTTAATAAAAAGTTAAATTAAAAACAAAGAAGAAAAGAAAGCAGGGAGTAAATTGAAAATACTATTTCCGCTGTGAAATGACACATGCTCCTCTGCTGTTGGCAGGCGAAACATTGCGTAAGTTTCCCCTCTTTGGGAAACTCAGCAGAAACATCCGCTTTCCCTAACTTTGGTAACAGAAAGCTTGCGCTGTGGACACAAACCCTTATGAGAACTGACGAAGCCACCTGTTCTCACGATACAGAGAAAACATGAAGTCTTTGTAAAACACCAAATCCATCCTACTAGACAGCATCAAAGAAGAGCCACGGGCCGAAGGTGAAGCTGAAAGAGTATATCAAACATAGTCTAATCAAACAGTAGAGAAAACCCATTTAGGATGGTGACGATAAACAGGTGGTTTTTATGATACAGTTTGGGCATAGCATTTTGATAGCCGTAACTATTTCCTATTCAGTGCTTTTTTTCCCTTTATCATCCATGGTCAAGAAATTGTGCCACCAGCCAAGGCATCTCTTGTATTTATTTCCTCAGCTGGTTACTTTGACTGGGTCTTCGTTGCTGCGTGCGGGCTTTTTCTGGCTGCAGGAAGCCGGGCTACCCTTTGTTGCTGGTGCTGGCTCCTCGCTGCGGAGCTCCTCCTGTGGGCCAGCACAGCCTCCAGGGCTCAGGGGTTTCAGCAGTCGTGGAGCACAGGCTTAGCTGCGCTTCGGCATATGGGACTGTCCCGGACCAGGAATCGAACCCGAGTCCCCTGTGTTGACAGGCGGATCCTTAACACCTGGACCGCCACGGAAGTTCCAGGAATTTCTTAATTTTAATAGCTCTGGGTTTTTTCCCCCCTCAGGTAAAAGAGGAGCAAGTCATACTTGAGCAAGACAAACCTCATTCCTGTGGGAAAATGGTCGGCGTCTGAAACAAGCAAGCATCATGAGGAGAAGGAAGAGGTCTGGGTCAGTGTGGGGACGGGGCTGCTGATCATTTAACACCACTGTTCACCCACATGAAATAAGGTGGAGATGAGAGGATCTCAGGGAACACCATTTGTAATATTATTTATTTTCCAGTTTTCCTTTCTGAAAAATAGAGGTGATCTAACACCAAACAGCCACAGCAAGACTCCGGGAAGCCATCAGACAGGCAGCATGACCAGAGCCTGTTTGTGCCTGTGGGTCTCACCTTGAGCTTGGGCTCTATTACACTGTGCTTCTGCTGAAACACGCATCGGAGGGAACGAGGCCTCTCTGTCACCACACAGTCAGCTGTTTGGAGATTAGAACTATGCTTCAATCACTTCTTGTTTTCTCTCTTTTTTTTTCTTGTTGATTTACTTTAAATTGGAGTGGGCTTCCCTGGTGGCTCAATCAGTAAAGAGTCCACCTGCAAAGCAGGTAGACCTGGGTTCGATTCCTGGGTCAGGAAGATCCCCTGGAGAAGGGAATGGCAACCCGCTCCAGCATTCTTGCCCAAAGAATCCCCTGGACAGAGGAGCCTGGCGGGCTACAGTCTGTGGGGTCACAAAAGAGTTGGACACGACTTAGCGACTAAGCCAACCGTAATTGCTTTTCAATGTTGTATTAGGTTCTGCCATACGACAACTTGAATCGGCCATAAGTACACGTGGGTTCCCCCTGCTCTTGGGCCTCCCCCACCCATCCCACCACTCCGTCACAGGGCTGGTTTGTATTCTAAATGGCAGGTGTCGGGGTGGTAGGTTTGGATTGTATCAGTTTAGCAAAACTGGGGCCACACATTCCAGAACTGAATTTCCTGTATCGTTTCAGGCTATCCTGGGCCACAAGAAACATTCTGCATGAAGTCTGTAAGGCGCAAGGAAGCCAGGAAAGCGTTCCCTTTTTCTTTACACTGAAACACAAGTATTAGAATTGCGTCCACTGTGACACTTCCCTCAATTTCCCAGCAAAGTTGATTTTTCTGCCCTCACGCTCCTTGGAGAGGCTTTGTTCTTGTCTTTCTCAATGGCAAAGAGCTGACAGGCTTACCCTTGTATACCCTAGTGCCCAGTGGAATGAGTACTGCACACTCACTTGGAAGAACAGAGATATGGTTTGTTCAACCTGTGAAGCCAAAGTGTAAAAGATGTTCTGTCTCCGGAGCGGCAGTGGGGTCACTCGCATGCTGATGCCTGCAAAGACCAGACCCATGGCAGAGTTATCATGGTTCCACTCTGTGCATAATTAACACAGTCACTTTTCCCCACATAAAATTCCAGGCACAACTGCAGAAGCAGGGTCCACTCTTTATGCCGACAAAGAACGGGAATGGGGTGACACCGGTATTTAGGAAAAGCCCACACAAAATATCCCGCTACAGCGACAGAAGGCGTGGACCAAACAGTGTTCTGAGCCCCGCTGTGAGCAGAAATCACAGTATGTTTTGCTTCTGTTGAGTTTGGTTTGGGGCGGCTTGTTTATGGTTTCCCTTTGTTCAGATTTGTTTCTCTGAATGTTTCTTTAGCTTTTAAACTTCTGGTGTAAATGCTGTAATCTTATCTCCAACTCAATATTGTTATCTGGTACAGTTAAATAAAAATTTTAGTCATAAGGAAGTGCAACGCCTTCCCTTCCCACAAAGCCTAAATTTAAATATGTGTAACTCATAAGTCTTAGGTCATCTGCTCAAATTAGCCACGCTACTTTCTCCCTGAGTGTTCTCCAACCACCCACAAGCTGACTCAGTCCTGACCTGAACAAAAGGACCAGGCTTCTCGATGTGGCAATCCTGGTGTGTCGCACACAGCCTCTAAGACTCCGGCATCTTCTCAAATTTTAATTGCATGTCCAGGGAAAGATTTTCTTGTTCCGTCTATAAATAGAACTCAGTGGTAGACGATGAGAACGTTAAAGGTCAGTTAATAACCTCATACTTCATCAGGATAGCTGAGTGCATCTTTCAGGTAAGTGCAAGTTGACCAGTCTTATTAGTATTCCCAGGCGGTGCCAGTGGTAAAGAACCAAAGCAGGAGACATGAGAGATGCGGGTTCGATCCCTGGAGGAGGGCATGGTGACCAACTCCAGTATTCTTGCCTGGAGAATCCGGTGGAAGAGGAGCCTGGTGGGGTTGCAGAGTTGGACGTGACTGAAGTGACTGAGCATGCGTACATCAGTCTTAAGGCCTTCTTCAGCAGACTCAAGGCAGTGGCTTCCACACAGGAGAACTTTGAATCAGAGATCTACTGGACATTTTGAGGGGGCGGGGTCTGGCCATTAAGCAGGTGCCTTGTTTCATGAGGCTGAAAGTGTTAGTCCCTCAGTCGTGTCCGACTCTGCAACCCCACGGACTGTAGCCTGCCAGTCTCTGTCCATGGGATTCTCCAGGCAAGAAAACTCCCTGGAGTGCGTAGCCATTCCCTTCTCCAGGGGATCTCCCCAACCCAGGGGTCAAACCCAGGTCTCTTTCATTGCAGACAGATTCTTTACCACTGAGCCACCAGGGAAGCTGGTTACTTTGGATTATTTTCCTAAAAGTAGAGACAGAATGTCCTGAAAACTACTGTTCAGGACAGTCTCACATGAAATAAGTACATAATTGTGAGAAGACTGCCAACTTTGTGGGTGAGGAGCTGTTTTCGTTGGGGGTGAAGGTGGGCAGAGCCCTTTAACCAATCGAGTACCAACCTATCCCAGGTATTTAGCCTCACAAAAATTCCCCTTTTATAGTGCTTCTCAAAATTGTTCATTAAAAAACAAAACCAAAAGAGAAATGAGTATATGACCCTTATCCCGACCTCTAAAATCCTAGGAGATCTGAGAATATAACCCAGAGGACTGGGCCCAAACTCACAGTATTCCAGTCTTAAGGTTTTTCTTTAAAATACATGCTGCATTACAAAGATAATTTTTTAACCAGGCTTATCAGTTAAATGCTTTCCTTCATCTACTCTCCCTGAAAAAGCTGAGTTAAATTAATGCTTCAAAGATACACCCTGCTTATCTTGTGGCTTCTCATTGCTCCTGAGATGCTGCTACTCCTGTGAACACAGTCCTCTGGGGGCAGGACTCATATATATGAAAAATAAATACACATTTTTGTTGTTTGGTTGCTAAGCTATGGTCGATTCTTTGTGACCCCATGGATGTAGCCCGCCAGGTTCCTCTGTCTGCCAGGTTCCTCTGTCCACGGGATTTTTCCAGGCAAGAATACTGGAGCGGGTTGCCATTTCCTTCTTCAGGGATCTTCTCGACCCAAGGATTGAACCAAGTGTCCTGCCTTGGCAGGCGGATTCTTTTCTGCTCAGCCACCAGGGAAGCCCGCAAACTACACATACTTAGCTATAAAAAAGAATGAAATGATACCATTTGCAGCACATAAATGGACCTAGAGATTATCACACTAAGTGAACTAAACCAGAGAGAAAAAGACAAATATCATATGTTATCACTTATATGCACAATCTAATTTTTAAGATGATGCAAATTAACTTATTTATGAAACAGAAAGAGACTTACAGATATTAAAAACAAACTTACAGTTATGGAAGCGGAAACGTGGCGGGGGGAAGCAGTGAATCAGAAGCTTGGGATGAACATGAACACAGTACTGTCTACACCACTATATGTTAGATAACCAGCAAGGACCTACTGCATAGCTCAAGAAACTCTACTCAATATCCTGGGATAACCTATATGGGAAGCGAATCTGAAGAAGAAGGAATACATGTATATGTGTGACTAAATCACTCTGCTGTCCACCAGAAACTAACACAACAGTGTACATCAACTCTACTCCAATAATCTTTTTTTTATAAAAAGAAAAAGTAGACTGCACAAAAATCTAGGAGAGACTATACAACAGCTGAAATACATGGTAGGGAAAATGAAAGAGAGACCATGCCATTGGGAGGCTGGGGTGTCTTTTAAATAAAGTACATTTGTTCTTTGTCTCAATTAAAAGAAAAAGAAATTTTTGTCTTTATCCAGATTGTCTTATTAAAAAGTTGTAGTGCTGAAGGTGCTGTGTCGAATACTGGAGGCTTCTATACACAAATGATGGTATTGTTAGGCATATCCGTTTTGTGGAATTTTAAATATATATAACAAGTAAAATGTAGTTAATCTCTTTTTATAGAAACTAAGGCTGCAAACTTAGAATGTCTGATAGCTACATGGGAAAATACAAGCATGGTGAAGATTCCCTGTGTCCTGGGAGGGACGACTTCGTGCACCAGCTTGGCCAGGCCACGGCACCCAGTTTGGTCAAACACCCTCTGGATGTTGTTGTGAATATGTTTGCTAGATGTGGTTTACCTTTACAGTCTGTAGACTTTGAGCAAACCAGACAGCCTTCCATAGTGAGGGCTGTCCAATCAGGTGAAGATATTAAGAGTCAAGAGTGAGGTTTCCCAAAGAAGCAACAAAAGAAATTCTGCCTCGAGGCTGCAACATAGTCCACCAGTTTCCTGCCTGCTGGTCTACCCTGAAAATTCTGGACTCAGGACTGCAATATTAACTCTTAATTTCCAGAGTGCCAGCCTGCCTCACAGATTTCAGACTTGCCAGCTCTCACAATCATATGACCCAAAACTTGCATTAAATTTCTTCCTATGTCTCCCTCTCTCTCTCTATGTGTGTGTGTGTGTGTGTGTGTGTGTGTGTGTGTATCATATCGGTTCTATTTTTTTTGGATAACCCTTATACAGTTACCAAACTATAGTGGAAAGAAAGCAATAATTCTAAAAGAATTGTCAGACTAAGCTTTGGAAAAAAAAAGTCTTGTAAAAGAGTTCATAGAAAAAACAGTATTCTTACCACGTACAAGTTCTGAATTCCAAAAGCATACCCAGGACAAGAGCAACAGGCCACTCATTTGTCTATCACCGTATTGCTTCCATGAAAAAAAGTTCAATTCGTTAGTGTGCTAATTGTATCTTATGTTATGGTGGTACTAGGTCATTGAATGACCCTTAATTATTTACAGATCTGCCTTTTTTTGCCAGACTGAGGATAGGGACCGGATCTTTGTCATCTTGGTACCAGACCCAATAAATGAGTATTGATTGCATGGGAACATGGTTCTAATTTAAGATAGAATAGGATGAAAAATGAAAGTTCATTGTGATGAAATATGGTTTTGGTCATGTTTGCCGGAACATAGTTTTTTTTCTTAAAAAAAGAGAAAAACTGAATATTTCTTTTTGAGTTAAAAGAATAAATCTTATGGACTATAATCTAAAGCCTTGCCACCATTTGAAGTCTTTAAAATTATACTCACAGAGTTTAAATAAAATCAGAACTTGTGATATTTCTCGACATTGTTAAGAGAAAAATCACCTTCTTTATGTGGAACTTTTGGGTAAACCTGTTCTGGGGGCTGTTTCTTACTCAGATTATTGACTTTTTTTCAGTTTTCCCTGCTTTGTGGACAGTTTCAGGTCTATTTTTGAAAGACAGTGAATGTGGAGCCAGAGAAAGCTTTAAAAGTCAAATCCTCTTTGAATCACTATATGCATGGTGCATCTGAATCCTTGATCTTAGAGTAGAAAGCCCCTGGAGGACAGGAGGAAAAGAATTGATCCCGTCTCCTCCACTGAAGAACAGCTATAAGAAAAGTCAAGTCATCCACTCATCCAGCCCGTATGTGTAAACAGCTCCAAACTCAAGGGTGCACATGCCTAAAAATGATGAAAAAGACTTCTCTGGCGCTGGCTTCCTAGGAAAGCAGGATGCAGATGACCCTGCAGAGGGCTCCTCCAGTGCGACCATTATACGGTCCAGACAAGCCTTTCTTTCCCCCAAAGCGGAGCTCTTTGGCCTAGAAACTTAACTGAAAACAGTCTTGTTGTACAGTTGCTAAATTGTGTCCGACTCTTTGCGACCCCATGGACTGCAGCACGCCAGACTTCCCTGTCCATCACTATCTCCCGGAGTGTACTCAAATTCATGCCCATCGAGTTAGTGCTGCCATCCAGCCATCTCATCCTCTGTCATCCCCTTCTCCTCCTGCCTTCAATCTTCCCCAGCATCCGGGTCTTTTCCAGTGAGTTGGCTCTTCGCATCAGGTGGCCAAAGTATTAGAGCTTCAGAAGCTTCAGCGTCACTCCTTCCAGTGAATATTCAGGGTTGGTTTGCCGCTGCTGCTACTGCTAAGTTGCGTCAGTCGTGTCCAACTCTGCGACCCCAGAGATAGCAGCCCACCAGGCCCCCGTCCCTGGGATTCTCCAGGCAAGGACACTGGAGTGGGTTGCCATTTCCTTCTCCAGTGCATGAAAGTGAAAAGTGAAAGTGAAATGTGAAAGTGAAGTCGCTCAGTCAAGTCCGACTTGTGGTGACCCCATGGACTGCAGCCTACCAGGCTCCTCCATCCATAGGATTTTCCAGGCAAGAGTACAGGAGTGGGGTGCCATTGCCTTCTCCAAGGGTTGGTTTACTCCCCAAGAAATCTACAATTGCCTTGTAGTTTCCCATCTGTTGGCAACAGCTGGCATGAGTTTCTGTGTTGATGAGACCAGGGCATTCCTCAGAAGTCTCAGTTGGTGAGCACAGCGTCATTTTCTGTCTGTCGAGTTGCAGGAAGCAGGGCTTCAGTCACCTTCACTCCCACCCCTGTATTTTGTTCATCACCATCACCTACCTGCCATACACAGTATTCTTGCTCCCTGTCTAACTATTGAAATCTATACCTACCCTGGTCTTTTTTAACATCTCAAAAAAGAAAATCTCAGACATATCTCACTTGCAGAATCCTCTCCATCTTGGAAAACAATCCTGGCACATAGATGATTCCCCCAGGACCCCTCTTCCCTTTGTAACTTTCCTTCAGCCACGCTGGTCTTGTTGCTTCTCAAATAGGCCCAGCACGTCAGAGCTTGCACGGGCTGTTCCATTTACCCAACCTTCTCTGCTCCAAGGTATCTGCCTGCTCAATTCCTCACCACCTTGAGTTCTTTGACCAAACATCACCTCCTCGGTGAAGCTCTCCCGGGCTCTCCTACTTAAACATGTAAACCTGTGGCAAGCAGCTTTGGCACTGGCCCCCTGTGATGCCCCGCCTCCTTCAGGCTTTTGTGAAATCCCTCCCCTTGAGGGCTGGCTGGAAGAAATGACTCATTCAATAGAACGTGGCCAAGCTGAGGGGCTGTCACGTCCAAGATGCGGCTGGAGAAAGACTCTGTCTTCTGTCTTGCTTACTCCCTCGCTTGAGTTAATGGAAAGCAGCTGCCATGCTGGGCGCTGTCTTATGGAGAGGCCCAAGTGGCAAGGAACTGGAGGAGGACTCGAGCCAACAAGCCATAGAGACTGAGCCCCCCGCCAACTGCCCCAGAGGAGCCAAGTTCTGCCAGGGACTGCGTGACTGAGCTTGGAGGAGAATCCTGCTTGGGCAAGGCTGGCGATGCCTGTGGTCCCACTGGACTCTTGACTACAGCGGGGGAGACGCTGGTCCCGAGGGCCCAGACAAACTGGCTTCCTGACCAACACCAGCTCTGAGACAACAAACGCTTGTTGTTCTAAAATACTAACACAATATCCACTCTTCCACCCCCGCACCTGATTTCTTTCTCTTTTATGTTTTCTTCTATAAGACGTCACCATTAATGTTCAATGTATTTCACTTACTGACCGTCTTCCCACACATCTACTAAAATATGAGACTTCTGAAGGCAGAAACTTTTGTCTTTTTCTTTTCATCAGTATATGTTTGAAGTCTAATCACTGCCTGGCTCAGAGTAGTCAACAAATATTTGTTAAATACATGAAGCGTTATATCACTCAATGGCCAATTGTTTTTCCTAAGTTCCTAAGGAAAATGGCTTCATTGCAACAATCTCCCACAGAACCCTCATTCTTTCACATGTTTTAATATTTAGTAAATATTTGTTGAGAGGATCAATCAATGAATAAATTACAGAAAATTGGATTTTTTTGTAAGTGCAGTAACAATCCAGTCAGGGAAATGATCAGATGATCCATTATTTCCATGTCACTGTCTTATAGAGGTCAAGAATTTGAGACTGTGGTGGCAAGAAAAAAAATTAGAATTCTAGAGTTTTCATTTTTCACACAAAATGTATGTCTTTGTCTTCTTTAGGACATTAACTTATTTATTTCCCATTATTCAAAACAATGATACTAGCAGGAAAGACAAACAGCAAGATGCCCTCCATTCTGGAAGAAACGCATTTATCAATGTGACATAAATGCCTGGAAAAGAACAGTGTCAGTCATCACCTTATAAAAAGGGTCGGGTAGATTCTTGAGGGTTAAGGTTTCTGCTATGTAGAGGGATGGAGGCACAATGACAGGTACCTGCCAGTTTGCTGAAACTGATATCCATGGAGAAAACATCACTCACTCATCAGTTTCAGAGAGGGTACCCATGCGTGTCCTCAGCCACTCTACAGACAATGGCCACACGTATGACATCTGTAGAGACAGTTCCTCTCTGCGGTTGTATCAAGCCTAATAACTGTGGGTAACATCATACTAGGAAAAGGTAGGAGGTCATCTGGTAATGAGAAGCACATGTATTTTGGAATTCAGACAAGAGTGAGTTTGAATCTGAGACCTGAAGAAGTTACGGGGCTCTCCCCAGATTACACAGCTAGAGTGGAAAACCTAGATCTCCATCTATAAAATGAAGACAGTAGCTCCCTCCAAACTTGAAGTGAAGAGCCACTTCACCCAGAACATAGTAAGCATATGAATGCCCATTTCCCCACGCTGCCATAAAAATATTTATAGTCCGTGTGATGCCCGAAATAATGACATTTTCCATCTACTGTTCCTAAAGTTAGATTTGAGGCTACTTTTCCTAGAAAAAGAAAGTAACATAAGGTGCTCTAGGATAAATTCATGGGGGATAAAAGCCAAACCATCCGCTAAGTGATGGGTTTTACAAATTCAGAAAAGAAACAATTCAACTAAATCCCTGGGTTGTCCTGGTTATAAATATTTACTCCAAGTACTCGTTCTTTATATATCTATTGTTTTCCCCCAAACTATGCTTTTCGCTAATTTCTTTCAACTAATTTATATCCAAATCTTGATGTGGACTCACCACTCACATGTATAATGGGAAAAGCATACTTTTCAATGTCCTTGAAAACTCTTGTTCTTTTGCAAATAAAAATATACTTATTTGGGAAAACGCATTAAAATAGCAACTTGTGTGCCCCTCCCACTTCAGTCTTTTTGTCCGGTTTCAGATGTTGTCATGGTCTTATTTTGCATGGGACTAATGTCTTGGATTTATCACAGATGCTCAAGTGTTCTAAAAAAACACTTAAGGAATTGCTTCTGTTAGTTACTCTGGTTTTTCCCCTGTCTCTGTCTTTCTGTCTCTCCCTTCTTTTTTTGAATTGAATTGAACTCTGGACCCTGTTCACTTTTATACTTATTTTTGGCTTAATTTCCGGAACTCTACAGTGGTATTCAACAAAAGAGCTGTGGCATAGGGACTTCAGGTCACTTTGTTGGTTAAAATCTGACAGAGAGCGGTTGGTCTACATTTTCCAAAGTAAAGTGGCAAAAGGGCATCAATATGCTTTTTCTTCTTTAAGGTCTGTCTCTTGTAGCTGGAAGGGGTAGATGTTTAGAAGAAACACTCCAGTCCCATTTCCCTAAAGACCTCTCAATTCCTATAACCATATAAGAGTATGATGCAAATGACCAAAATCCATTGGGTTTATAAGACAGTTCTTGTTTTCCACTTATACACTTCCATCCAGCAACAAGGGAGACAATTTGATTTTACATGTTAAAAGATTCATAGTGTCCAAAGAGCAAGAATTGATAAGTCTATAGTTTTCTGAATAAATATTCAAAGACAAAAGGTCTCAGATTTTAATGGACAAGAGAAAAGGCTTTGGAGAAATTAAGGTGAACATACAGGAGAAATAGAAATTAGAATAGAAACTCTCTATTTTGAAGCTATGTTAAAATCAGTCTAGAGAAATGGATGTTTTTATATCATCTCATATACAATCCTCAGAAAATAATCAACCTACTTTCTTGAAGTATTTTCAGGGGATGCTTAAATGTTCATTTCACTGAAGCCATATATTCATAAATGTGTACATATATATGGATGCCATGATTTGCTTTTGATAGCAGTTATGAAATACTCCATCTGCTATTAAATATGGAATCTGAAGAAGTCACTTTTAGATATCTACATATATAATGGAACATTAGGTCTCTTTCATAAGCTCTTTATAGACCAATTTGAGACTATGTTTTACCAAAGTTTCACAAGACGCCTACTTAAAGCCCTCACATAGGGAATGAAATTGTCTTAATTGCATCTGATTCCACACTGATATTGACATTGCTGGATACAGAGTTTTGCTGCTTTCTGATCAGTGGGCAGCATGAACAAACACAGACTGAATGACTTTGAATAAGGACAAAAACAGAGCCAGGCTTACCTGTGTCCTTTCTCCCGAGGATCTAGGAGCTAGGAACTCACAGCTGGGCAAGAGTGAAAATGTTCTTTAGTTAATAACACAGGCAAGAAAAGCTCCAGACCCCAAGAACCTGGGTTAACCATTGACACTGGCTTGTTCCTACAGCTCCACCCTGGGAACACGCATAGGGAGCCCGTGGCATCTTAGGAAGCCGGCGCCAACCGGTCAGCTGAGACCACGGCTGGGGCCCCGCCCCTGCACCCCTGGAGGAGGTCCGGGGAGAAGGTCACCCAGGCGTCCCCTGACTCACTGTTCACTTGCTTGGGAACACAAAGGAGGAAGATTTCCTGGGCCAGAAATATGTTCAGCAGTGCCCGTAAGTGACTCAAATATTTACAGACAGGGCTATTGGAGGCTCAGTTTTCAGACTTTGAGCAATGCAAAGAAGCTCTTTTTGTCAGAGTTCTTTGCATACATCTGAGCAGGTCAGAGTTGAAAGGGGATGCCGATGAAAACGGAGACGAGACAACCTGCAATGGCTAAGCAGCCACTCGTCCCTTTACTCAGCGTGCCTTCGGTGGTCATCTACCCTGTGCAGCGCAATTCCAAGTGTGGCTTCCCGGGTGGCTCAGTGGGAAAGAATCTGCCTGCAAAACAGGAGATGCAGGTTTGATCTCTGGGTCGAGACGGTCTCCTGGAGAAGGCAATGGCAACCCGCTCCAGTATTCTTGCCTGGGAAACCCCACGCACAGAGGAGCCTGGCGGGCTACAGTCCATGGGGTCGCAAAGAGACACACACGTGCACACATGCTCCCAAAGCACAGGCATCCACAGTTGAATAAGCCTCGAGAAACAGAAGAAAGAGACTAAGGCTGAAGGTTTCTCCTGCCCACAACCTCAAGAGTCAGAGTTTAAAGGACTTCCCTGGTGGTCAGTGGTTAAGACTTCACCCTCCAACACAGCAGGCACAGGTTCCATCCCTGGTTGGGGAGCTAAGACCTCACACGCCTCGTGGCCAAAACACCAAAACAGCAAACAGAAGCGTATTGTAACAATTTAATAAAGACTTTAAAAACCATCCACAACAATAACAACAACAAAATCTTTAAAAAAAGAATCAGAGTTTAAGACAGAGATGATAAAGAAAATACAGGCTGTTGTTCACGTCTAGAACGTACAATCTGATGGTCCCTCTGCCCCAGCAATCAGTCCTCAGGGGTGAGATGAAATTTTGAGGCAGTCATGGGGTCAAGCTGACTGACCGAGAGTCAGAAAATTGAATAATACGCGACGAGCTGGTAGAGTCAAGAGAAAGGTCCAGAAGAGGTGAAAGTCAGCCACAAGAAAGGAAAGAAATAACAATCCCAGCTCTTCAGAACCTGGGGGCGGGGAGGGGAGGGCGGGGCTGTATGCAGAGGGTTGCCAAGGGAGGTTTGTGCTGGCCAGAAACCAGCATTTTTCTTTCCTGGGAAGAGCGCTGGTAGGCAGGGGTCTGGAAGTCTTGTCCAGTTTGGTTAACCCTCCAAATTTAAGGGGCAGTGCCTAAGTTCCGACCAGAGTTGCTGTTGGGGTGTTGTTGGGTGTGTGTTTTGCATTTTTTTTAATTTAAAAAAATGGAGTATAGTTGCTTCGCAACGTTGTATCAGTTTCTGCTGTGCAGCAAGGTGAGTCAGCTGTGTGCACAAATTATCTTCTCCCTCTCAAGCCTCCCTCCCCCTCCCCATCCCACCTCTCTAGGTCATCACAGAGCACCGAGCTGACCCCGAGTCAGAGCTCTGAATTCCTCCCACCTGCTCCTCCCCCTGCTGTGTCCGCAAGCCCATTCTCTATCTGTGTCTCCTCCCACCCTGCAAATGGGTTCATCAGTGCTGTCTTGCTAGATTCCATAGCTATGCATTAATGGACAATACTTGTTTCTCTGACTTACTTCTCTCCGTATGACAGACTCTAGGTGTTCGCACTTTTAACAGCATGAATACTTGAGGAGGCAAGATTGGATGTCGGTGTTGAGACTCACTGGCTTTGTGACACCGGGAGCCGCTTGACCGCTCTGTATCCATCTCCTCATCTGTAAAGTGGAAATAATAATAACAACAACTACAACCGCAGCTCCTACTCAGGCTGGTACTTGGTGTTCCAAGCCTGCGAGCTCTCCATCAGGCTTGGACATTCTGATAGGAGCGCGTGATCTGCAACCTGTTACTCAGTAACCCAGAAGAAGAGCTTAAACCCTTCAAGGGACATATCTTTTTAATCACCCATAAATGTCAGGGAGGCAGCGAACCTGGAGGTGAGCCTTTCTGCCAAGAAATCTGAAGACTGGAGAGATGTCTGCATGCCCACACACATGGAGGCCACTTCCGTTGCGGGGCATTCACAGTAAGGCAGGCTGACTGCTTAGTGAGTGTTATCAGTCACTCTGCTCTGTTCCTGGATGGGGAGCTGGGATTTTTTTATTAGTGGTCCGTAGGAAAGGACTGAATGGAACACACATGACTCTCTCTACAAGGACAGTCTCAGGGAAGGTGGCTTTGTCTGGCTGACTGCCGAGGAGACAAGGCAGCCGAAGACGGATGGCATAGGAAAGACCCTGCAGGAGACGAGGAGGCAAGATGGGGACCTGGATGGGCTCCCAAGCCCGAGTCAGACCATCGCCGCCGCCTCGTCCCTTTGTTTGAAGTAAATTCCCAGAACACCAGGCACGCCCATACTCACATGTAAGCAGAAAAACACTTGCCAAAGCCAAGTCAAATTATCATCTGGATCGGCTTCTCTGTCACATTCTGTGCTTCCTAAATCTACCTTAAACTAAAACTAAACGTCTTGAAGTTCAGCTTCGGGGAACTACAGGCCTCCTGGAAACACAGAGAGAAACTGAGGCAAATCGAAAAAAGCCTGTTTAAAGATTTGACAAATGACAAGATGATGAAAGAATTCATTACTCAAGTGGAAGGACTCTGATACCTTTTCCAATAATCTGTACTTTGTTGCTGCCCGATGATTTTAGTCATGGCCTAAAAAGAAGACAGACTCTAAAAAGAAGGTATACCACACAAATTCTATACCCCATCCAGCATTCTAGAGTATAGAATTGAGCTGGTGCTACTCTAGCTCTGTCGTGGACGAACTATTTTTGTTTGTTTGGCCTTACTTCTGCTTTTGTAAGACCTGAGAGCTAAGAATAGTTTTTACATTTCTAGATGGCAGGGAGAAGATTACTAGAGGAGTAATATTTTGTGATGTAAAGTTATATGAAATTCAAACTTCAGGATCCATAAAATTTTTTTTTTTTAAACATAGCCCTACTCTTTAGTTCATTTACATGTCATCGATGGCTGTACTCACCCTATGGCAGCAGAATTCTGTGACCCTCAGAGTCTCAGCAGAGACCAGGTGGTCCTCAAAACTTCCCATATTTAGCATCTGGCCCTTTGCAGAAAAAAATGTTTGCAGAGCTCCGAGCTAGTTAAACTATGCAATTTGCATTCTTCAAAGATGATGTTCCTCTTTCCTGGTTAATGATTAACATATAGTTAACTCCAAGTCAACTGAAATTCTAGAATTTAAAACCTTATTTTTTTTACATCCAACCCAACAATCATGTTCCTTGGTCTTTACTGAGACCAAGAGTTAAAAACCTAAGTCCACACAAAAACCTGTACACAGAGTATTTATAGAAGTTGTATTCATAAGTGCCAAAACTTAGAAGGACTCAAGACATCCTTCAGTAGGTGAATAGACAGTGCTACACCCAGACAATGGAGTATTATGCAGTTCTAAAAAGAAACGAACTACCAAGCCCTGAAAATACACAGGGAAACCTTAAATGCATGTTTCTAGGTGAAAGGAGGCAATCTGAAAAGCCTGCATAAAGTATGATTCCGAGTATATGGCATTCCGAAAAAGCTAAAATTATGGAGGTAATAAAAGATCGGGTTTGGTGAGGAGCAGAGGGAAGGAGAGATAAACAGGCAAAGCCCAGAGGGTTTTTGGAGCTGTGAAAATTCTCTGTATGATTTAACAATGATGGATGTATAGCATCGCATGCATGCGTGCTAAGTAGCCTCAGTTGTGTCTGACTCTTTGTGACCCCACGGACTGTAGCCCCCAGGCTCCTCTGTCCATGGGATTCTCCAGGCAAGAATACCGGAATGGGTTGCCATTTCCTTCTCCAGGGGATCTTCCTGACCTAGAGATCGAACTCAAGTCTCTTGCACCGGCAGGCAGGTTCTTCACCACTGAGCTGCCTGGGAAGCCCCATATCCTTTCGTGTCTTCCCTCAATGTTACTGTAAATCTGAAACTGCTCTATAAAATAATCTTTTTTTGAAAGAATATTTTTTCCTTCAAGGTTCCTTTGACTCAATCTATCCTTGTCTACTGCATTGATTCATAATGTATTTTTAAATGATTTTGAAAAATAAACTTTTTAAAGGCATTCTCCCTTTGATCTCTATGTTGTGGTCCTTTGTTGCACGTGTCATGTCCTTCACCACGTTTTATACACTCGTGGGTCAGGATTGACTGAAATTTATCCCCTGGTGAATCCAACAGAGTGTCTAGCAGAAAACTGCAACACAACAGATCCTAAGGGATGAACGCTTGTTTAAAAAAGGAAGCAAGTATACCATATTTGGAGACCAAAGCCTTTGGAGCAGTTGATTGCAGTGTTCTTGGCCCTTTCCTTCAGCTGTCTTCCTGAGCTGGCCTATCTTTGTCCATCTCCAAATGGACAAATCAGCCTCTCTGAAATTCCGAGACTCTCTTGCTGCCTGTTTGAACCCAACCAGCATCATAATTTCTGGATTCTGCCTGGGTCTTTTCCCTCTTTTTATCATCCCAACTCTCAAAATCTTCCTTCACTGTGTCTCACTTCCACCTGAAGGACTCTCTGTTTTACCATGCTCCAAGCCCTCCATGATAAGAGGCAAAGGAAAAAAAAAAAATAAAAGGTTAACTTGAATTTGCTTCCTCAAGGTGCAATCCAGTTCAGCATTTTATAAGCTGACCCACACTACTGCAGCAAGAGATTTAAACAGAAATGATGCAACTGACTATCATTCAAATGAGCTCAATACGCTGAATGAATCACGCTAACAGGTTCTTCCCAGAGCGGGGGAGGGGCGAACAGGAGACTACCTTTGAGAATCTCTCTCAGATATTTAAGTTATGTATGTTTACCGTAGACACTATGAATAAGAATGTGAAAAAGCTGATAAAAATGATTCAGCAGCCTCAATTTCTTTTGGCAAAGTTATTCCCACTCTTCCCCACTGTGCTTTTAAGTAAAAAATCGAGATTCAATTATATTCACAGTTTTGAATCTTGCTTTTTAATCACTGGCAAAGAGCTCTCGTCTTAAAGCAAAAGCATGCATTAGTAACCATGGGATTCCTGACATCCCAGAAAAGCAGGTGAAGAAGATCTGGTGAGACAGGTGCTGGATTTCTGGTACTCCACAGTCAATCTCCATCCGTGTTTACTGGTAGGATTTACTCTGAGCTGTCGGCATCAACTGGAACTGTGCTCTGAGACAGGTTTGTAGATGCTCCAGCATGCTGTTTGAAGGTGTGCCCAAACATTGTTGTTCAGTCTCTAAATTGTGTCCAACTCTTTGTGGCTTCATGGACAGAGTTGGCTCTAACTCACGTCCATTGAGTCGGTGATGCCATCCAACCATCTCATCCTCTGTAGTCCCCTTCTCCTCCTGCCCTCAATCTTTCCCAGCCTCAGGGTCTTTTCAAATGAATTGGTTCTTTGCATTAGGTGGCCAAAATATCGGCGCTTTGGCTTCTCTGGGAGAGGTGCTTATCCACCTAAAAGCAGGAGATGGTTAGATAGCAACACCGACTCAGTGGACATGGATTTGAGCAAACTCCTGGAGATGGTGGAGGACAGAGGAGCCTGGCATGCTGTAGTCCATGGGGTCGCAAAGAGTCAGACACGACTTAGGGACTCAGCAACAATCCTCCAGGAAGGTTGATTGGATTACATAGGATGCCCTTATTCTAAAGACCATATTTCTTTTAGGAACTCTTTATCTCTCCAAGGGAAGACTGAGATAATTACTTGAATACTTGAAGCCCCTGACTAGCTTCATTACCTCCTAGATTATTTCATTAGGAAATATTAGAAGGAGACCATTTACCTACACAAGGTCCTCAGCCATCTTCGATTTTCATATGGCAACAGAACTGTCTCTCCTCTCCTTAACTCCCCACTTGTCTTGTTTCAAGCTACAGAGACAGATTGTCAAAAGGGAGGTCCTCCCAGCCTCCCTCTCCTCCAAGACATATTTTCCTCTAATGCTTTCCTTCCCCCCTAAATAAGAATTAAAAGTGATATTTCTTTTGACAGCTGGTAACTAATCCCACCTTAGCAGGAAGGAGAACAGGAAGCCAGCAAAGGAATTTTCCATTCCTATGTCTCTCTTAATTTTTTTCCACATCAGGTACTTTTCAAAATCTAGACATTTCCCGTGAGTCTGTCTATCTTCTTGTTTTGTCTACTAGAGTCACGTGCTTTTAACTTGTCCCGTGCGGGCTGCGGAGAAGCCTGACGGAGCTGATGTTTGTCTATGGAGGAGGGAGAACTTGAGAGCCTTTGAATCTCCAAAGGGAATAAGACTGAAATGTGATGCCTTTGCTTATGCAAACGGGATTTTTCCTCTTGTAAAGATAAAGTTCACACAGCTAGTCCCACAAACCACAAATCAAAATGCCTCGTGTTGTGAGGACAGCTACAACTCTGACTCAAAGTAAGTTTCTGCTCACCCATGCTTTGCCTGCCAGACAGCCTTGCCTCCTTGATTCCTTCCTGCCTTCCTCTCCTCCATTTCCTCCTCAAAACAAAGCAAAACAAAACAAAAAAAACCTAACAGATTCTGTGTACTCCTCTCTGTTCCAAATCTTCCACAGCGTATGTGACAATAGCTGGGGGGGAGGGGGCAGGGGGGCGGGCAGGGGGCCGGGTAGCCGGGGTGAGGGAAAAATAATCAACTTGAATTTATTATTCCAAGGAGAAATACATTTTAGCATTTTTTAACATAAGGCACAATATTTCAACAAATGGTTTTTTTTTTTTTTTAAAGGGTAAAACCTTAATTTCCTGAAGGCAGCGATTTGTACAGAATGGGAATGAAATGCGTCTATATCAGTGTCTTTTCAAATGAATTGATTTAATGAAGGAGACATCTACTCCAGCCTGTTAGATTCTGTATATAAGTGACTAAAAACATTGCTCTGAAACTAAAGAGAAGGGACTTCCCTGGTGACTCTGCCTTTCCAATGCAGGGGTCCTGGGTTCAGCCCCTGCTGAGGAACTAGAGCCTACACGCTTCATGGTCCAAAAGTAAATAAATAAACAAAAAAGACAGAAGAAACAAAAGACACTGTAAGACAGAAGACAATAAAGAATGGCTTCACAGTTAAAACAAAAATAAAACTGAAGATAACTTTTTTTTTTCCCTGAAATTTTCCAACTGTGTATTTTTACTGTGGCAATAATCATCAGAATCAAAATGACAGTAACAAGAAATGGTGGTGGTTTAGTCGCTAAGCCATTTCAGATTCTTTGAGATTCCATGGACTGTAGCCTGCTGGGTTCTTCCGTCCATAAGATTTCCCAGGCAAGAATACTGGAGTGGGTTCCCAGTATAGATCCCCAGGGGATTTTCCTGACCCAGGGGTTGAACCCAGGTCTCCTACACTGCAGACAGTTTCTTTACCAACTGAGCTACCAGGTAAGCCCAATAAGAAATACTTATTGAGCAGATTCAGGTAGTGGATACCCTTTTACACTGACTTCCCTGGTAGCACAGTGGTTAAACAACTGCCTGCCAATGCAGGAGACCTGGGTAGGATCCCTGGGCTGGGAAAATCCTCTGGAGGACAAAATGGCAACCCACTCCAGTATTCTTGCCTGGAGAATCCCAGGCCAGAGGAGCCTGGCGGGCTACAGTCTACAGGGTCCCACACAGTCTGACAGGACTGAAGCAACTTAGCATGCACACAAACAAGATAGCTGGATGATATTGTTTACCTCTAACAAAGATATCTGATTGCCAGGAGAAATATCAATAACCTCAGATATGCAGATGACACCACCCTTATGGCAGAAAGTGAAGAAGAACTAAAGAGGCTCTTGATGAGAGTAAAAGACGAGAGTGAAAAAGTTGTCTTAAAGCTCAACATTCAGAAAACTAAGATCATGGCATCCGGTCCCATCATTTCTTGGCAAATAGATGAGGAAGCAATGGAAACAGTGACAGATTTCATTTTTCAGGGCTCCAAAATCACTGGAGATGGTGACTGCAGGCATGAAATTAAAAGATGCTTACTCCTTGGAAGAAAAATTATGACCAACCGAGGCAGCATATTAAAAAGCAGGGACATTACTTTGCCAACAAAGGCTCATCTAATCAAGGCTATGGTTTTTCCAGTAGTCATGTATGGATGTAAGAGTTGGACTATAAAGAAAGCTGAGCACCAAAGAATTGATGCTGAGCAACTTAACTGAACTGAAGATATTTAAATGGTTATATCTAACGAGTTATATACTATCTCATCACAATCCTTAACCCACTACCATTTTTTCTTTTTTAAAAAGTTAATAATGTAAGGAATTAGATGTTCAAAAAGTTCAGTCTAAGAGTGATGTTGGGATTTATAAGATCTCTTCCGGGCACACAACCCCTAAAACCCTGGAATTTCCTGTGATAAGAGCAATAAAGTTGTCTTTTTTATGCTAATGACATAGCTTTTGGAAAGCCTGCAGGTAACCTAAATTGGTGAGGGTTGGAGGATTGGTTACCAAGGTAACAACTGTAATTAGAGGTTGAGACTACCAGTTCCACCCTCTTGAACCTCTGGGGAGGAGAGAGGGGCCAGAGGTCAAATCTACCACCACAGGCCAATGATTTAACCAGTCATGACCACGGAATGAAGCATCCATAGGAACCCAAAAGGAAGGGTTTCAGAGAGCTTCAAAGCTGATGAGCATGTGTCAGGCCAGGGGTAGTGGTTCACCTGGAGGGGGATGGAAACCTTGCACCTCTTCTGCCCTGTGCCTCTCTTCTCTCTGTTCCTGAGTTATATCTTTTTCTAATAAATGGGTGATTTAGTAAGTCCTGTTTCTCTGAGTTCTGTGAGCCACTCTAGCAAATCAGTCAAACCCAAGGAGAAGGTTGTGGGACTCTCTGATTGACAGCCAGTTGGCCAGAAGTACAGGTGACAACCTGGACCCGCGGTTGACATTCTGAATCAGAGTGGGGTTGTTGGAATCTGCAGTATGGAGCTAGTTGGTGGTCAGAAACACAGTTAACAATCTGGGCTCATAACTGGTGTCTGAAGAGCAAGGGAGGCAGTCTTGTAGGGCTGAACACTTAACCTACAGAATCTGATGCCAACACCATTTCAAAATTGAGTTAAATGATAAGACACCCAATCAGTGTCTGGAGAATCACCCGTTATTGGTGGGGGAAACTGTTCCCTACAGGATTGGAACTGGGTCCTGAAACTCAAAAGACTATGATATAGTCTAAAACTATAATAAAATTCATTGGAAAGACTAATGCTGAAACTGAAGCTCCAATACTTTGGTCCCCTGAAGCAAACAGCCAACTCACTGGAAAAGACCCTAATGCTGGGAAAGATTGAAGGCAAAAGAAGAAGGGGGCAGCAGGGGATGAGATGGTTAGATAGCATCACTGACTCAGTGGACATGAATCTGAGCAAACGCCAGGAGACAGAGGAGGATACGAAAGCCTGTCCTGTTGCAGATCATGGGGTCGCAGAGTCAGACACGACTTCAAGACTGGACACAAAATAATACCTTCAAGGATGACATTTAATAATATCCAAGTAAGTAAATATAATGCATTCATTTCAATAATTTATAAATTACAGAGAATTGTATAGTAAATTTAGCTCAAATTAAAGCATTATATGCTCAGATATGCAGATGGCAGCACCCTTACGGCAGAAAGTGAAGAAGAACTAAAGAGCCTCTTGATGAAAGTGAAAGCAGAGAGTGAAAACGCTGGCTTAAAGCTCAACATTCAGAAAACTAAGATTATGGCATCTGGTCCCATCATTTCATGGCAAATAGATGGGGAAACAGTGGCAGACTTTATTTTGGGGGGGCTCCAAAATCACTGCAGATGGTGATTGGAGCCATGAAATTAAAAGACGCTTACTCCTTGGAAGAAAAATTATGACCAACCTAGGCAGTATATTAAAAGCAGAGACATTACTTTGCCAACAAAGGTCCATCTAGTCAAGGCTATTGTTTTTCTAGTAGTCATGTATGGATGTGAGAGTTGGACCATAAAGAAGCTGAGTGCCAAAGAACTGATGCTTTTGAACTGTGGTGTTGGAGAAGACTCTTGAGAGTCCCTTGGACTGCAAGGAGATCCAACCAGTCCATCCTAAAGGAGATCAGTCCTGGGTGTTCATTGGAAGGACTGATGTCAAGCTGAAACTCCAATACTTTGGCCACCTGAGGCAAAGAGCTGACTCATTGGAAAAGACTCTGGTGCTGGGAAAGATTGAGGGCAGGAGGAGAAGGGGACGACAGAGGATGAGATGGTTGGATGGCATCACCAACTCAATGGACATGAGTTTGGGAAAAGTCTGGGAGTTGGTGATGGACAAGGAGGCCTGGTGTGCTGCAGTCCATGGGGTCACAAAAAGTTGAACACGACTGAGTGACTGAACTGAACTGAAAGCATTATATTATTTACCCAGAAAGTATTTTATTAGATTCAGTGTTAAAAATCGTTATATTTCCTAATAATTAATTTAGAACAGAGTTTAAATAAATCCATCCTCCAATCTTATGCAAGATGATATATCTAGGGGGAGTGTGTGTGTGTGTATGTTAGTCACTCAGTCGTGTCCGACTCTTTGCGACCCCATGACTGTAACCCACCAGGTTCCTCTGTCTTGGGATTTTCCAGGCAAGAATATGGGAGTGGCTTGCCGTTTCCTCCTCCAGGCTTGAGGGAGTGGGGGTTGGTAGAAAAAAGAAGCATCACAGTATATGTGTTTGTGTGCATGAGTGTGTGTTGGCTTCAGTTGAAAGTCGAAGAAACTAATGAAATCATACTCTTGTTTATAGGAAAAGAATGTTCCTTTTTGTGGGGGGTGATTTTTTTATAATTGATTTTTACTGGAGTGTAGTTGATTTATAATGTGTTAATTTCTGCTATTCAGAAAAGAGAATAAGTTATACACATCTATATAGCCCTCTTTTTAAAATGAATTCCCAGGTAGGTCATTGCAGACCACTGAGTAGAGATAATAAGAGGTCCTTATTATCTGTTATATTTAGTAGTATGTGCGAGTCAATCCCAATCTCCCAATGTATCTCTCCCCACCTCCCTTTCTTCATAACCACAAGTTTGTTTTCTACATCTGTGACTCTGTTTCTGCTTGGTAAGTAAGTTCAGTTGGGGAATAGAATGTTCTGGAGCTGGTGTGACGGCGGGCTCTCCAGAAGGCAGGAAATGAGAATAGGAACGCCCCACTTCCGGTTCCTGAGCCCGTCTATCTGTCTCCGACCGCCCACAGAGCAGAGAGGCATAGATTGTTCTAGCTGAAGAGAGAAGGCAGAACTGGACTTCTCCCGCCCCTTGAGCTGATTTTCACAGAATAGAACCCACTGAAAGAAAACACAGAGCTCCCGAAATGCGTACTGAAAAGTAACCCGTTTCTCACTCATCAGATAGCAGCACTTACTGACCTGGGCAACCCCACTTGGCTTCTCTATGGCCTTAATGAAAAGGCCAGTTCATTATTTCATTTGGAAATCAGTGAGATGAATCGTAATGAAAAGCCAGGGTTCTCTGCCAGGATTTAGCAAAGGCCATGAATAGCCCAGCTTAAAAGTTGAATTTCTTGTTTTCCTTCCTGTGTGGCTCTCTTTGAAAAGGCAAGAAAAGAGTCCATTTGGTCTTTGGAAAGCCCATCTCAGAGTCCGAGGCATTGCCAACTGGTGAGGTTCACCCTGTGGCAGTGAAGCCGAGGGGCCCTGACGAATGACATGGGCAGAGGACAAGTTCAGACATGAAGAGGAAGTAACACGGAGAGGTTTTCGTGCTAATGGTGAGGGTTGAGAGCAAATCCTTCATAGGAAACAGCATAACCAAGGCAAGAGGGTCCTGGTGCAGTTCAGTTCTCCTCTATAGTGTAGCAGTTAGTTCTGCTGTAACATGACATGCCTATTCTTAAAAATCACCATAATCTACCAAAATAATAATGAATAATAAACTCCAAAGCTAGGACTTATGGAGGAAATAGGGTTGAGGCATAAAACAAAAATTTAATCACCAGGAACTTCCTTGTCCCTGGCAGTCCAGTTGTTAAGACTCAGTGCTTACAGTGAGAGTGAAAAAGAAACAGGCAGATACTTCATAGGAGAACACTGTTTCATTAAAGGTATTAAACCCCTTTGCCTGTACTTCTTTGAAGACAAATATCTCCATTCCCTTTATGGAACCAGTATATTTGGCTTTCTCAGAGTAGCGTGGTACAATTCTTTGTAAACTATCAAAGACTGTGAGTCATGCTTCTTTCATTTTTTTTCTCCATAGAGATGAGAGATTATCAAAACCTGAGACTTCCCTGTTGTCTAACTGTCCTAGCGTTCCCAGCATTGCCCGCTAAATTTCTGAAGTTTTAAGCAAAGAAGAGAAACACATTACATTTAAAAACTCAGATTATTTTTAAAGTGGGAACTCACATTTCTAATGCTCTGCCCTTACTGGGTTCCTGTTGTCATTCTACATAGGAGATTTCTCTCATATGATTGTAATTTCCAGCATAACCCATCTATTGGAATACAGCATCATGGCTTGCCTGTAATACCACCTGGGGTGATGTATGTAAAGAGAGAGCGCCCGAAGATGAATGGACCCTAGGGATTCAAGAAGCAGAGACTGAGCTGGGCAGCGTACGGGGCCAGGCAGCATTGTATCAAGTTCACTTTTTGGCTCTGCTCCTGTCTCAGGACCTGGAGGAGATCAGAGAGCAGTAATCAGTCGCAAATACTCCTGTCCGATCAGCTCTAGACCTGTGACAGGTGATGGGCTCCACAGGTCCCCGGGGAAGAGGAAGCAAAACATGAGAACAGTCCCAAGGCAGAAACAGCCAGCTGAAACCCTCAAATGGAAGTTATTTGAATGTAAAAAGAGAAAGAAATAGCATACTACTGTTGACAATACCAATGCACAGCTATTTTCAGTAAAATGTAAAAAATAACTAGTGGAGAAGTGATTTCTGAAATATAATAAAAGGTAAATTCTGGGTCACTTTATTCAGTCTCATCAAACAATCAACATGTCTGGGCTTTAGAGAGCGTTCAAATGAGATGCGTGGACATAGTGTGGGAAACAGTAGATGTATATTAAATAATTGAAATGGAAAATGTTGAAGAGAAGATACACTCGGATTATATATTTGGAAAAACACTGGTCTTACAGTTGAGAGCTCTAGCCTGTGGTCCCAACTTTGCCACTTACTAAACTGTGACCTTGAGATGTCCTTTAACTTTCCTTCCTCTCTGTTTTTCATCTATAAAATGAAGATGACTAAAGTCAAATCTAAGATTTCTTCCAGTCTAGAAATTCCGTGAACATTCCATGTTATCGTCCAGAAATTTATTTGTAATGTATTATTCAATGAGCTTAAGCTAGAACTTTAGCCACCTCCTTCTCTCTTACTTTCTTTTTAACATACAACCCGATTATCACACAGTTTTTAGTGTGGTAACAGATTTGAATAAACCAAGTCAAATTACCAGAAAGATGGCCGTGTAATATGCGGTTCAGATATTTGGTAATATTGCTGGCCTGCTACTGCTAAGTCACTTCAGTCGTGTCTGACTCTGTGCAACCCCATAGACGGCAGCCTGCCAGGCTCCCCCGTCCATGGGATTCTCCAGGCAAGAACACTGGAGTGGGTTGCCATTGCCTTCTCCAATGCATGAAAGTGAAAAGGGAAAGTGAAGTCCTCAGTCGTGTCCGACTCTTCTCGACCCCATGGACTGCAGCCTACCAGGCTCCTCCATCCATGGGATTTTCCAGGCAAGAGTACTGGAGTGGGGTGTCATTGCCTTCTCCGTTCCTTCTCCTAGAACATGCCAATCAATTCTCTCTGTAAACAGAGCTCTAAGTCTATACATTCTAACTCAGGAGTGGGATTTTCATCTGCAACAAATAATATGGTCTCTCAACACAGTGAGTTAGAAATTACTTGTGTTTGAGGGAAGACTGGCATTTTGCAGTCCAGGGTTGCAAAGAGTTGGATACAATTTAGCAAGTGAACACATACACAGAAATGGTAGTAAGTAGAGAATATAATTTACACAGGGACCTGCTCCCTTAGCTTGTCCCAACTTGGAATGAGATGATGATGGTAGTATTTGGAGGGGTGGAAAAATGTGTGTTATTTCTAAAAATGAAGCCAAATTCTGTCACAGAAACACAGCCATCCTGGCACCCGGATCCTGAATATTTTTGTTCCTCACCGTTTACTATTTGTTGGGTTGGTCAGTGAACAAGGGAAGTTATTCCAAAACAACCAGATGGAAAATCATAAGCTCAGTGAAACCTGAGAATGTCTGAACAAGTGCCACACGCAGCAAAGTGACGGTGCCAGAAACCGACTGCAACTCCCCAAGCCCCAGAAGTGTCATCTGCGTGCTACAGGTGGGCTGGAAAATCTGTAATCTCATTATCCCTCCAACTTCCGAAAAGCAGCACCTGCTCTGTGTGTAGAAGAAATCAGTGCCTCTACATCAAGCAGGACTCGGTGGGCATTTCAAATTCATAAAAGAAAATCACTGGAAATTGTAGAGTACGGAAAACGACATCTTTATACTATTGGTAAGGCCAAGGTACCCACTTTCTAGGGAGCAGAGTTCTCTTCAGAGCTCTCTAACATACTAACTATATGCTAATGATGCAATTCTAGTAATGGGAATTCATCATGAAGCCTAGTAAACTGAGGGAAGAAAAAGATAAGCCCACATGCTCAGTGGTTTCCGACTCTGTGCGACCCCGTGGACTGTAGCCCACCAGGCTCCTCTGTCCATGGGATTCTCCAGGCAAGAATACTGGAGTGGGTTGCCATGCCCTCCTCCAGGGGATCTTCCTGACCCAGTGATCGAACCCCTGTCTCTTGCACTGCAGTCAGATTCTTTACTGCTTGAGCCATCAGGGAAGCTCAATAAGCCCAGGGAGACAATAACACACATCTTGCCATGGTTCTTTTGGTCTTTAGTTAGATGACCATTTGAGAATGAGGACCCTTTTGTACTGAATCTAAGTTGTTCTTGTTCTAGGTATTTGCTGAGGGGAAGCGTATATCATAACAAAGGAATTAAAAAGTAGGTTTGTTCTATATGTTCTTATTTTCCCCCCAAACAGATAAAAACCCTTTCCTACCAACTATTTGAAAGAGAATCACCGCAGGAGGAAAAAACTCACTTGAAAACCACCCTCTGGAGCTATTAATAGCAGCTGCATTCTGTGTAGCATTTGCTAAAGGCCTGGCAGTATGTAAAGTGTTTGAAGTATGTTATCATATTTAATCCTTGTAACCTCAGGAGTCAACACAAAATTATCACTCCTGTTTTACAAATAAAACTAGGAGCCTTGAAGTGGACCTCAATGTCACGCGTCTAGACAGGAGCCTGGGGTCTCTTTATCATGACTCTTGCTAGTACATACACGTTAGCCTGAGGTTCTTGGGGACCAACCACAAGTGAACTTGGTGTCTTTAGGTGCGAAATCTCTTCTGGAACGAAAACGGATGTCTTACAGGTATCCTTCAGGGAGAAAAAGGCAAACCAGCAGAGCCCACCTGTTGAGTGAAGGTTCATTATCCTGGAAGCGAGGAACTAGGAGTTGACACGCGTCCAAACGCCCGTACTGGCCTCGTCCCCGTGCGTGCTGTGCACCTCGGTGTTGCGTTAGTCTCTTTTCTTCCTTGAATTCTCCCCATTGCATGAAAATCCTTGCTTTCCTCTGAGTGTTAGCAGAGGGCTTCCTTGCTCCCAGACATGATTTTCAAGGTCCTGGGGAGGAAACAACCAGGCCGAATTCCTGGCAGTCAGAGCAACTCTGCTGAGTTCCTGAAACGACTGAGCCCTCGAAACTGACGCCGATCTGGAAGTTCCTAGACGTTCCGAGCGCCCAAACCACGATGGGGTGGTGGAAAGAGAAAGTCACAAACTGTTTCCATGGGATTTTCACTGGCCATTACGAGGAGCAAGTTGAAACTCAAGAACTTGACAAGAGCTCCGTAAAGACAAATAATTGTGAGGCTGGAAAGAGTTGGATCACCCTCACTTCACAATCTACCGAAGGAGTTAGCCCCACTTCGTTCACTCCTTTAGTGCTTTAGGTTTAAGATCTTTTTGGTCCCCCCCTTCCCTGCCCCTGCAGAGGTTCATTTCCATTCTAACAATAGCCATCCCACATTTTAAATCTTACTAGAATGTTTTCTTTAACAGTCTATTTTCTAGGCTGTGCCACTTATGTTATTATTATCATGGGTAAAATGACCAAATTTTGTGGAAGAAAATCAGCAGAATATGTTTCTGATTTATGAGTTTATTTCTGAATAAACAAAATGTGATTATCCTTTTAATGAATTGCCTTTACTGAAAAGCATTTGAAGGGTCTTGGCAGATTGCCCTAGAAAACCTGATTTGCATTGTCATGGGGCATGTTTCCTCATCATAAAACAAAAGCAACAATCACTGTTATGAAAAACCTTAAAGACTTAGCAACTCCAATTATCCCAGCAGTTTAAAACACAACTTATCACCTTGGAAGTAAGGAGCACATTCACATTACAACTCAAGGTCATTATTTGGGTTCAGGAAGATGTGGTGGGCTTCCAAAGTGGCACTGCCAAGGCAGGAGACATAAGAGACCAGGGTGCCATCTCTGGGTCAGGAAGATCCCCTGGAGCAGGGCACAGCAACCCACTGCGGTATTCTTGCCTGGAGAATCCCATGGACAGAGGAGCCTGGCGGGCTGCAGTCCGTGGGGTCGCAGAGAGTTACAACTGAAGCAACTGAGCATGCACGCAAGATGTGCTAGTGTTTCTTATAAGATTCTGAAACCCATATGTTCAAAGCTATTTGTAAAATACGAAGGACTCACATGTTAATGCATTAAAGCACACAAGAGCCCTTTAGTAATTCTTCCCCCTCCCCAATTCTGTCTCCATAATCTGTTACCAGAGACCTTTCAAGGGAAATGCCAGACAACCAAAGACACCATTTAGTAGATGCAATCTGGTCTCACTCTGGCCTTTCAATTTTATTTTCTACTTTCTCACAGTACTCTGACCCATGGCCTTCCAGGAAGATGGGCTCCACACATAATCAGAAGCAAACAGACAAATAGAAAAATGTGGGGAGGGAGCAAGAGCTTGGAGGAGCAAGGAAACAGAGTCTGCTCCACGCTGGAAAAATTGTCCACTTTCTCACTTTTCAAATAAATTTTTTTTCATCTTGTTTTCCTTCCCTTTTGCCTTCAATATGTCCTTTTAGCTGGTGATGCCATCCAACCATCTCATCCTCTGTCATCCCCTTCTGCTCCTGCCTTCAATCTTTCCCAGCATCAGGGTCTTTGTCAATGAGTCAGCTCGTCACATCAAGTGGCCAAAGTATTGGAGCTTCAGCATCAGTCCTTCCAATGAATATTCAGGACTGATTTCCTTTAGGATGGACAGGTTGGATCCCTTTACTCTTCAAGGGACTCTCAAGAGTCTCCTCCAGCACCACAATTTGAGAGCATCAGTTCTTCAGTGCTCAGCCTTCTTTATGGTGCAACTCTTACATCTGTACATGACTACAGGAAAAACCACAACTTTGACTATATGGACCTTTATTGCCAAAGTGATGTCTTTGCTTTTTAATATGCTGTCCACGTTTCTTTCTTTTTATGGCTGCAGTCACCATCTTCAGTGATTTTGGAGCTCAAGGAAAGAAAATCTGTCACTGTCTCCGCTGTTTCCCCTTCTATTTGCCGTGAAGTGGGTGGGCCCGGATGCCATGATCTTAGGTTTTTGAATTGAGTCTTCAGCCAGCTTTTTCACTCTCCTCCCTCACCCTCTTCTTGCTTCCTACTCCCACTGATCCCACAGAATCCACTTTGACCTGTGGAGACCAAAACGCAGGAGACCCCCGAGGACAGGTCAGCAGCCCCACACCAACTACTGGCCCCTGTGCCCACACATACAAGTCTCAGCCACTCCATCCTACTCTTGACTCAATCAAAGGGCCATCCATAGGAGGCAGAACATATCTTTAGTGTGGAAATGGGTTCATGTATTTGTCTAGTTGAGAAAGTTTGTAAAGTCCATAATAGCTAGATATACTGTACCATTGACTTACAAGAGATTAGTACATCCTTAATAAACCATCCCCTCCTTCCCAGGCAAAATATGTTCTTCCCCAGCACATCATTCAGGGTCTCCTATCACACTGATGACTGCCAATGATAATTGTTTAAGAGCACAACTCTCTTCCTCACCATGCCGTGAACTGCTCAAGGCCCTGAAAAATGGAATGAAAGTGAAAGTGAAACTCACTCAGTCGTGTGCGACTCTTTGGCAATCCTACAGACTCTACAGTCCATGGAATTCTCCAAGCCAGAATACTGGAGTGGGTGCCTTTCCCTTCTCCAGGGGATCTTCCCAACCCAGTGATTGAACCCAGGTCTCACACACTGCAGGCAGATTCTTTACAAGCTAAGCCACAAGGGAAGCCGAAGAATACAGGAGTGGGCATCCTATTCCTTCTCCAGTGGATCTTCCTAACTCAGGAATCGAACTGGAATCTCCTGCACTGCATTGCATTTACCAACTGAGATCAGGGAAGCCAGAATGGAATATTTCCTGCCATATCAGTAAATAAAGGATGTCACAATTATCAGCAACTGCAGCAACCATGGATGGTGAGCTGGTAAGCCCTGAGGGAATTCAGGAAGGAAAGAGTATATCTGCCATCCAGCAGCCATCAGACTGCAGCCGCTCTCCACGGTGAGCCCCCCAGGAAATGCAGGATGTGAAAACACAGGATACTGGCCCCAGAGAGCTGAGATGAAATATTAAAGGAATCTTCCCATCCATAGAACAGCACTGAATTCCTTACCTTGAGCTCTCTGGTTTTCTTTAATTAACAGTAATCTTTACACTTTCAGTCTACCTGCCCTTTGTTGCAAAAGTTCTATCTAACCTGGCTTCTTCCCCAACCTCCTCAGAACAGTTCTCTCAGGGTCCCTTGAGATATTGCCTCCCAGGCTTGAAGTCCTCAACATCCCTGCTGAATAAAACATAACTCTTACCTTTGAGGTTGTAAACACCTTTTAATTCTACAGCCCTGTCTCCATCACGTTGGAATCCACCACTCATCCTTCAGTCTCTCTAACTCTTTATGTCACTGACAGACAGGAGGCATTCCAGACTGGCTTTTTAAGTAAATATACAAATGAACAAATAAATCGCCTCTGGTTGTCCTTCACATGAACGAATGCCTTGTCCCTAAGGAAAATATGGCATATGTTATTTTGCAACTATCCTTTATCAGGAGGTAGTAGGAGATCTGAATTACTTCCTCAGCCTGATCCTGTTGACTCGACTGCACTATGAAGAAACAGCTGTGGCCTTCCTGTTTGCTAGCAGTAAGCGTGCTTGCCCTTGATTGGCCTTCGGCAGCCTGTTCCCAGCTCCTCAATGACCTGCTGCACACAGACAGAAATACAGCTTCTGACCTTGGCGTGGACACATTGTGACCAGGGAATCCACATTTTCTAGCTGATTAAAAGTGACCTTGATTCTTTATCAACCCTATTCAACATGAAGGTGCTTTGAAGACCTATGAAGTCAGCCTCAGGACTCAAAACAGAAAAAAAGAATGGCATTGAAATCAATGGTTGTCATGAGATTAGATACATTCAAAGATTTTTTTTTAATTAAATGATTAAATTGTATTTAGAATCTAGGTTGGTATTATCTTCAATAACATTTCCCATTGCATTAGGAGTAAAATAATTAAATTGGATAGTCTAGTTTTCAAAGTCAATCATTCCCAGTTTTGCAGGAATTCCCAGAAAACAAAAATTGTCGCTAAGGTCAGAGTAGCTCATGTTAAGAGGGGAAAGTCCACAAATCTAATTTCCAGTCCCTGCCCCCATCCCAGGAAAGGGATCCTCAGCATTAGGGATCTGCCTCTGAAGAAGAAAGGATTCTAGAGACGCGGCTGAGAAAGAGAAACAAAAACCCAAGGTGAATCTGTCTTTGCAGGTTTCAGTGAATAACAGTTGAGTTGTTTAAGTAATAATTGAGTGTTTAGTCTTTGACATAAGTTAGTTTTTTGAGTCTGTTTAGTGTTAGTGTTAGTCGCTCAGTCGTGTTCAACTCTTTGCAGCCCCATGGACTGTAAACAGCCAGCCTCCTCGGTCCATGGGTTTTTCCAGTCAAGAAGACTGGAGTGGGTTTCCATTCCCTTCTCCAGGGGATCTTTTTGATCCAGGGATCAAACCCAGATCTCCTGCCTTGCAGGCACATTCTTTACCATCTGAACCACCTGGGAAGCCAACATTTGAATGGAGGGATATTATGGAGCCACATTTCAAAATTTCTCCAATTACAAAATAAAATAAGTCAAGGCTATAGTATTTCCAAAAGGCAGTGAGAGTCATATAAAAAAAGGTTTATTTAGCTTCTGCACACGCATGTCTTGGCAATTCTGGCAGTAAAAACTTAGAATGCACCCATAAATGTCCTAATAGCTGATGAATTATGCTTCCCGCCAGGTAAAGGCAACACCCCTCAGAGGCTGCCTCCTACCACTGCTGTGATGCCCGTCGGGAATAAGTATCAGGGATTTGCCTCAGGTAAGCCAGTCTTAGTGGCTGAGAGGGAGCCAGGGATCTCCAAGTCTTTTGCCTAATAAGAAACACATTCAGAGGCTTCAGAGGTAAACCACCTGAGCTCTGCTCATCATCAGCACAGCATTACTAGGTCTCTTGCAATATTAGGATGAAAATACATCCGGACAAAAGATATTATCATCTGAGAGCCTTTGGAGGAATCATTGCGTCCATCATCTGGAGGATACCAATGGTAAGTTTACCAAAACAAATGAACAGAGAGCTCCCCAGGCCTCACTTACTTGGGTTGGCATCTTATCTTCTGATTCTTTAAATGCTGTTCCAGTCATTCCCTCTTGCAAAACTCATCTGCAACAGAGGTGACTGAATGTAACATTGTGGGCACTCCCCCTTCACGGGCTAATACATGATCAGAAATTTATTAAAGGGTCTCTTGAGATAAAATTTGAACTCTCATTCAACAAAATGTAGGTTGTCAATTAATAATGATTTTGAGTTTGGTTTGGGGATTTTAGGTAAAATATTCAGGCTCTGTTTCCTTTTGACTTAAGAAATTATCTCTTATCTTCCAAATACATTTTTCCTCTGTATCATGTGTAAAGTCATGGTCTTTAGGAATTAACCATTTTAATATCTACTCTGCTCACACATGTGTGTAGCAACTTAGCTCAGATAACAGAATTAGTTAACTTCTTTATTGATGATTATCATGAATATAATTAGAATCAGGGAATGAGTTCCAAAGTCCAGTAGTTTCAAAATATCATTAGACTTGTATATGTCAGTCCTGTATTTCCCAAAGGATATTTTTGCCCCAAACCTGGACCAACTATGTCACTTGAATAAATCACTTCCTCTCTCTAAGCCTCAGATTCCTTATGTGTAAAATGAAAAGATTCAGAATGAGTATTAATTGCAATAGAGCTTACCATTAAATAAAATATTATACGATGAATGATCATAGACTATCCTTATTAATACACATTTTAAAGACAATATTATAAGCAACATACTTATGACAGAAGCATCTAGACCAAAGCTGACAACACTAATATAATAAGTAGGAACAAATATTTTTATTATTATTACAAATTATTGAAGTTTGAAGTTTTGACTTACCTATTTGCAGGCTCAAGACTTCCGGCATTAGCTCCTTCTTTAAATTTCTCCTGTTACTTCTGATTCAGGCTAAACAAAGCATGGTTCCTGCTTTGACCATTCTCCGCTCCATATCTCCTTTTATCAGAATCTCAGTCTGATGTCCAGCCCAGTCAGCCCCTTAGAACCCAGATAACTGTGAAATTCTGACGCCAATATTCTGCTGACACAGTATTCATGAAGTCTCTCCCCTTCAGGCAGACCACATGATCACCAAATATTGGAGGAGAAACTCATGTGAGATGGAAGTTTAGAGAAAAACTGGAGTGCATCTTATCACCCCATCATTGGCTCCCTCTGGAGAGCCTGCTAGCCCACATTGGGGACTGTGGTGCATCTTGTAGGGAGCCAGCGACCACTCCGAGAAGACTTTTAACTCAAGTGGAGGACGTGTGGGGGCTTTCCAGAGCCCCAGCTTCACGGAGAGTAACAGGCTATGTTTCCTCACACCTCCATAGGCAGATCTCAGGTTCGGACCTCACGACGTCCTTTGCTGTCCTGCAATCCTAGAAAGTGCTTGTCCGTCTTTCTATGCTTTCTTACCGTTGCTCAGTCATTTAGTTGTATCCGACTCTGCGACCCCATGGGCTGCAGCACGTCAGGCTGCCCTATCCTTCACTATTTCCTGCAGTTTGCTCAGACTCATGTCTGCTGAGTTGGTGATGCCATCTATCCATCTCATCCTGTCGCCCTCTTCTCCTCCTTAGTTCTATGCTTAGTTTAATCATCAGCTCTTCTAGAAGGTCTGACCCCATAAAACGGCTGTAAATTGTATGCCAGCCATTTGTTCCTAAGCTATTTTTATTGTAACACCCACCATTGTGGAATACAATCCCATTTGTACAGGTTTTTCTTTCCTCACAGACTAGAAGATTCTCAATGTTTCGAGCTGTGGCTTAATCTTTCTCTAAAACTTTCTGAGAGCCTTACAGAGTGTCTGGTACATGGAAGGCCCATATAAAATATTTGGGGGTCAATAAACGCATGATCCAAATTCAAGTAACAACAATTCTTTTTGGAAATTGAAAACATGACAATAGAATACACCTGGGAGAAAAAATTAATTCCAGGGGAAAAATGGGAAATTAGAGCAATGCCAAGTATTATTGGGTGTTAAAATTATTATAAGGGCTTCCTGAGTGGTGCAGTTGTAAAGAACCCACCTGCCAACATAGGAGACTCAAGAGACACAGGTTCGATCCCTGAGTGGGGAATATCCCCTGGAGAAGGAAATGGTATCCCACTCCAGTATTCTTGCCTGAGAAATCTCATGGACAGAGGAGCCTGGTGGGCTACAGTCCATGGGGTCACAAAGAGTTGGGCATGACTTAGAGACTAAACTACCACCACCCAAAGTTGTTATGAGGTCACAATAATTAAATCAGTGACGAAGAGGCCACAATAAACCAGAAGATAAATTTAAGACACTAGAGGCAGATCCTAAAATGTATTAAAGCAGAAGAGTTGATAAAGGTCACAGCACAAACTAATGGGGAAGGAATGTACTTCTTAGTAAAGGCTACTGCAATCATTGGCTGACTATTTGGAAAATATACATCAGTCCAGAGCTTGTCTTCATAACTTACACCAAAACAGCATCTGGGGAACTTTTAATTAAATCAAGATAAAGTTAAAGGGAAATACAGGTGAAGATCCATTTGATCACCAGATGAATAGTGAACATTTAAGTAATAACAGAATTGTGCCTTGCCCATCACTGTCACAGGTGGTATTCATTGGATATTCACCGTGTGTTAGGGAATGTGAAAAGTGTTTTCCATACTTTCCTCAAAGCCACACTGTGTAGACATTCCTACAGACTCCACTTCCAAAATAAATTGGGTCGCAAGGCTAGAAGTGGCGGAGTCAGAATATGGCCCTGGGCTGTCTGATTCTAGAACATGTGCTCCTAGATTTTACCACCTAAACTATGGATGATGGGAACAAAACTGGAGCAGAAACGGCAAAATGGTAAAGGGAAAAAAGGAAAGAAAGAAAAAGAGCAGGGGCCTGCCCTGGCGGGCCAGTGGTTACAATCCCGTAAAGGAGAAAAGGAAAGAAAGAAAAAGAGCAGGGGGCCTGCCCTGGCGGGCCAGTGGTTACAATCCCGCCTGCCAGTGCAGGGGACGCAGGTTTGATCTCCACTCCAGGAAGATCCCAGGTGCCAAGGGGCAGCGAAGCCCGTGTGCCACAGCTGCTGAGCCTGAGCGCCGAGAGCCTGTGCTCAGCAGCAGAGAGGCCACCGCAGTGAGAAGCCTGTGCTCCACCACGAGAGAAGGGTCCCGGCCCGCCGCAACTAGAGAAGGCTAGCAGGCAGCAGTGAAGACCCAGCACAGCAACACATGTAAATAAAGAATTGTCTAAAAAAGAAACGGGGCCAACATGTACATGAGAACTTAAGCAGAAGACATGCAAAAGAATCATAACTTGGAAAAAATTAAACTTCTGTAATAAGTTTTATGCACATAAAAGGAATTCAGGGAGGCGCTTTTTTCCCTAACATAAAGTCCATGCACCTCTCTCTGTTTCCCTTTACAAAGAATCATACTTAGAACCAGTGAGACCTTGGGGAGGCATCAGTGAGGCTTGCCAAACTTTATTCCACAAGGGCCACACCAATTCACACTCCTCACAAGGGGCAAAAGAATAGGAAGCCTTACAAATGATTACAGCATTGAACCTCGAAATTCTACTTCTAGGAATCTATTCTAAGGGCAGTTTTGGAAGCACAGACTCAATTTTAATCACAGAGCCGTTTGCTGAAAAAGTTTTAGTAGAATACGATTTTTGCAATAATATGAATGCCCAGCATTAAGAGAATGGTGGAATAAATTAAGGTATCTTGGAGAAGGAAATGGCAACCCACTCCAGTGTTCTTGCCTGGAGAATCCCAGGGACGGGGGAGCCTGGTGAGCTGCCGTCTCTAGGGTCGCACAGAGTCGGACACGACTGAAGCGACTTCTTAGCAGCAGCAGCATATGATGCTGTGGTGTACTGGGCCATAGGTTTGTACACGCACGGTTGAGTCCAACTCTTAGAGACGCCATGGACTGTAGCCAGGCTCCTCTGTCCATGGGATTTCCCAGGAATACTGGAGTGGGTTGCTGTTTCCTATCTCCAATAAAAGCTAATTTAAAAAATAAATGAAAATAAGAATGATTTTTATCAGACAATACTCCCCCTCCCTAAAAGAAAATGAAATGGATCGATATGAAGATTTTGTAGACTCATTTAAACCAAAATATCTTTTTTTCCTTTTTGGAAATTCTTTCCCAGTACTAGTAATTCCCACAAAGTGCATTGTATCTTCCTGCCCCTACATAGCCCATGCGGCACAAACATGGATCTGTGATAATTTATGAAACTTCAGCCCTCAAACACGAGCATGGCCGGGCCAACGGTGATGTCATCAGTCAGCTATCTTCTTCTTAAAGGGCAACTCTCCGCCCCACCGCCTTCTCGATCTGATGACCACGCTTTTTCACAGTACATCAAAATCTGGAATTAGCCGACTGACCTATTGGGTAACCCTTGCCTGGAAAATTAGGTCAGCGCACTACTCGATCTGTTGGTAGGTACTTAAGAAATTGCAAAGATGAGTCTGGACCTTCTCTGACAGCTCCGCCTTTGAAAACACACAGTGCCTCGCAGTGAATAAATCGCCAGGAAGGAGATGACAGCGCAGAAATCTGTGTGCACGTCTCTCGGCTGTTTTCGTCTGGTTCAGAAATCATCAGCACCTGATAGCGGTTTCGGTGTTCCCCCTGCACCGGGAGGAAGGGCGAGTCCCAGGCCAGGTTTCTGTCAGATAGGGGACAGTCTACAGAGACCGTGCCTTGCAAGCAAAGAGGCTTGCAGACTTTCAACAAGGGCACTGTGAGCCTTCCTCATAAGATTTCTCACATAAGGTTCAAGGTAGAAATGGCAGAAGAACAGAACTTCCACTAAGTCTCATTTATTGTTGTTGACTTGCTAAGTCGTTTCTGACTCTTTGCAACCCTTGGACTGCAGCCCGCCAGGCTCCTCTGTCCATGGGATTTCCCAGGCAAGAGTACTGAAGTGAGTTGCTGTTTCCTTCTCCAGGGGATCTTCCCAACCCAGGGATTGAGCCCACATCTCCTGCATTGGTAGGTGGGTTCTTCACCACTGAGCCACCAGGGCAGCCCAGAAAATCTCATACCAAAGACAAAGCTGAACACGTCCTTGAGTATCTATGAAAGAACTGATAGATATTTCAGTTTCAAGAGGTGCATGTGTTATTTCCAGTTGCTCTTACTGGCTGATGTGGGAAATGGAAAATCAGAATAGGCTGTGAATTCCAATAGGGCTTCTGATGCAAAATGCAACCATTGTATTTGGAAATTACATTTATTAGGAAATTGGTGTGTCTCAGATTTTCTTTTTCCAAATTCAAGATGGACAGTACTAAATGTTTAGTCTATATTGTTGTTTTATGGCTTGCTTGATTGTTTATTATGTTTTTAAATAAACCTTTAAAGAAAGTTACACTCAACAAAAATGCTGGTTGGTTGCTGCAAGGTACTCTTTAAGAGGGGCTTCCCTGGCAGCTAAGCTCCTAAAGAATCCCCTGCCAATGCAGGAGATGTGGGTTAGATTCCTGGGTCAGGAAGATCCCCTGGAGGAGGGCATGGCAACCCACTCCAGTATTCTTGCCTGGAGAATCCTCATGGGCAGAGGAGCCTGATGAGCTACAGTTCATGGTCTCGCTAATAGTCAGGCACGACTGAGCAGCCCACAGGTGCACACACACAGTATATAAAACAGAGAACTACTACTGAGAACCTACTGCATAGCACAGGAAAACCCGTTCAGTGTTCTGTGATGACCTAAATGGGAGGAAAGTCCAGAAGGGAGGGGATACGTGTGTACGTATGAGTGTGTCTAAATATTTATAGGAAACCAGAAACAGGGCCATGGAGATGTGGGGAGCGTGGACAAGAGCTCACCTTACTGAGCACGCGTGGTGCGGCCTCTGTGCCTTTGGTCACGCCCCACAACTCTCCCCATCCACCCTCGACCCACCAGCAGACCCAGCTCCAGCCCCCTCCCTGACCCACCACGGGGCCTCTGTAACGCCCCAAGTCTCCAGGGGTCCCTGCCTTCTCAGGATGATCAGAACACAGAGCCCTTTGGGGAGTCTGTTGAAAACCCACGTGTCAGGATCCCGCATCGGGGGCATCTAAATGTATAGCCCAGCCTGCTGCTTCCTCAACTGTGGGACACACAGGAGAAGCCTGGGACCTTATTAAAAATGCAGAAACTGATTCAGTGGGTCTTGGGAGGGGTTGGGGGGAGGGGGCTACATTCTTCAACAAGCTTCCAGGTGAGGCTCTGAGGCTGCACTGAGAAGTGGGGGGCTAGAATAGGACTATGAAGCTGTGTTTTCATTTCTCTTCCGAATTGAATGCAACCCATCTGGAAATAGCACGTGGAAAAGCATTAGGAACTACCACTCTCCACACCTCTGGTTGTTAGCATTTGCTTTCCTGTTTTAATGCAGCTATTTGTCTGTGCCTGTGCTTGGCTTACATGTTCCACTGAACAGCAAATCACTGAAGACAATGATATTCGACACCCTTTGCATCTGTCCACCTAGCAGAAAACCCGCTTCTCTGGGAGACCCAAACCAAAGTGATGTTTATTCATGGAAGACCATGCATGATATTGCTGCTTTAGTGCTCACATATCACAGAGATGTGTGTGCATGCTAAGTCACTTCAGTTGTGCAACCCTAAGGACTGTACTCACCAGGCTCCCCTGTTGGGATTCTCCAGGCAAGAATATTGGAGTGCATTGCCATGCCCTCCTCCAAGGGATCTTCCCGACCCAGGGATCAAACCCATGTCTCCTGTGGCTCCCAAAATTGCAGGCAGATTCTTTACTGCTGAGCCATGGAGAAAGCCCACATCACAGAGATGGGGCCCCCAAAGTTGTTCCTCTAATAAATAGCGAAAAAGAAGAGAGATTCTAATTTTCAGTATTTCAAGTGAATAGTCACACATGCAGTTTCCATGAAGTATGGCAGGATACACATTGAAATCCGTTGTTCACCCACTCTGCCGACTCCGCCCGCTTCTCTGCTGCACTTATTACTCGTCTGGCCTCCAGTGAGCTTTACCTGCCAGGTGTCTCGTTTCCTCCTGCTCACACCTGACCACAGGATGCTGGGGCCAGCTGCTCTCCTTTTCAAGAGCCCCGCATCGTCCTGCACCGCACCCTCTTAGGGACACCTGAAGGTTATAAAACCTAAGGTTAATGCAGTTTTTATGTCACCCTTTGGGGCAGGAAAATATAAAACCTGAGCTCCAGGAATGGTCTACTTCCTGTTTTTATTGGCCATAAAGGTCTCCTGGTGGGAGCAAATGGCACATACAGAGACACAGAATCGACTGAACTCTGGCAAGTCTCCTTGCTAGGTGAGGGCGAATCTCTCCTTCCAACCTTCAAATGGTGTTAGAACACCTGCAAAGAAACCCATGGCGGTGCTCAACCCCATTACAAGTGTGCGATTCAAGAGTTTTCAGTAAATGTACCGAACTGTGCATCTGCCACTATAACCCTGATTTAGAACATTTCATCATCCTAATAAGATCCCTCGAGCCTCTTTAGAGTTAAGCCCAAGGTAGCCACTATTTTTTTCCTGTCTCTCTGTATTTGTATACTTATATTTCCGTACAAGTGGAGTCATTCAATATGCAGACTTTTCTGCCTGCTTTATTTCATTTAGTACAATGCTTTTGGGTTCACCATATTGTAGTGTATATCAGAAGCTTAATCTAATTGCCCATAGTATCTTATTGTATGGAAACATATTTTACTTAGCCTTCCAGTAGTTAGTGAACAATTTGAATTGCTTCCAGTTTTGGCTTACTAGGAATACTGCTGCTAGGAATATGCATGTTTTGGAGTGACCATACATTTTCATTTCTCTTGGGTAGATATCTAGAAGTAGAATTTCTGTTTTGTATGATAAAAAAGAGTTAGTTTCTCAATCGTGTCCAGCTCCTTGTGACCCCATGGACTGTAGCCCCCCAGGCTCCTCTGTCCATGGGTTTTCCCAGGTAAGAATACTGGAGTGGGCTGCCATTCCCTTCTATAACCATTCTATGAATATGAAATAGTATCTCACTATGGCTGAAATTTGCTTTTCCCCAATAACTAATGCTATTAAGATCTTTTCATATATATTCTTGGTGAGATATTTCCATTGAGTTGGTTTATTATTAATGTAAAATGATCTTAATGCTTTTTTCTCTAAACTGATCCCACTTATGCATGTGATGATAACATAAAACTCTCAGAGACCAAGCACCCTGCAAATAAAAAAGGACTTAATCATATTAACAGTAGATGCAGTAATAAATACATTTTTAGAAAATGTAAACTTTGTTTTACAGAGTGCCATAAAAACGCTTTGCTAACCTGAAAGTTTTCCATTAATTAACTTGAATTTCAATTGGCTTTAGTCCTTCTTTTTTCTTCTTTACTTTTTTTTGCCGTCTCTCTCCCCCATCAGATTTGTCAGTGTTGCTGTAACCCGAAACCTCAGGGCAGGCCATTATGGCATCAGCAACAGATGGCGAGGGTTTCCATAAAACAGAAAAGGAAGCAGACCTTTCTTCAGGGAGGCGAGTAAACACAGAGCACATGCACGGTGGGAACTGAAATGGAGTGCTAAGTGCAAATTAAAAATAGAAAGCATGACGAACAAACTTGTTTTGGAAAAAATTGTCTTTTTAGCACATGGCTATTCAAAAGCATGCATCAACTCAATATGATTGTTATTTACCTTTGGAACATGGCCTTATGCCATTATTGGGACACCAGGTAAAATAGTCACCAACAGGGAAATAGAGTAGAAGAGACTATCTGATAATTTAGTAACAATCCAAAGTTTTACAGGGGAAAGCCTTTTGTTTTGTATTTATGAAAATAAAAATGACTGCTTGTATGAATCAAGTAAGGAGATAACTATTCTTTCCTCAAGTTTTGTTTCTTTTTTAATGTGGTCACAGTCGTTCAAAGGAAGCCAGACAATGACCGGTTTTCTCCTTCTTTGTGTTTCTTTTACTAATAGGAAGAGAATATATAGAATGATCGTCATTGTTACCTGTCACATAGGTTATTGCCTTAGACTGAGCCGGAAGACTCCGAGTTTTTTTGTTGTTGTTGCTGCTAATGTTGTAGGTTTTGTTCTTTGTTCCTTGTTTGTTTTTTTGCTTTATGATCCATATTTTGAAAAAAAAAAAAAAAAAGACTTAAGATTTACTCAAACTCCCATTTCCTCTTCACAAAACAGAGAGGAAAATGTGAGCTCTTCTCTTTGTGATAAAAGGAAACGCTGTTTTAAGTCTTTGGAGTCCTGTGTTGCTTTAGTGCAGAACTTCAAAGTGGCCCCCTACATGGAGGTTTGTGATTTCTGACAAGGAGTGCGATGCATCCGAAAGGCAGGAAGAAACACAGGTGTCAAACGTGCTCACAACAGTGTCTCCAACACTGACCAGCATCTCAAAGATGCTCAGAAACCTATACATATCTGCTGACTGACTCTATGACCACATGAAAGATAGATGAAGGTAAATTATTCTTGAAAAAATTAAATTAGGTCTTTAATTGGAAAGATACTGTCTAATATAAAAAGATAATAAATCACTGGGGTGGGGGGGGGAAGGAGAAAAAAAATCTCAAATTTGCAACATGTACATAGCACACATGGAAAGTATTTTCAATGGAATGTCTTTGTGCTGTCACTCAAGGCCCTTTAGGATACGAGACAACTCCCCATTAGACAACAGTTTTGTGTTTTGGTTGTTATTGTTTTGTCACTAAGTCATGCCTGACTGTCTGTGACCCCATGGACTATAGCACTCTGGGCTCCCCTGACCTCCACTATCTCCTGGAGTTTGCTCATATTCATGTCCTTTGAGTCAGTGATGCCATCTAACTATCTCATCCTCTGCCGTTCCCTTCTCCCCCTGCCCTTAATCTTTCCCAGCATCAGGGTCTTTTCCAATGAGTTACCTCTTCATATCAGGTGGTCAAAGTATTGGAATTTCAGCGTCAGCATCAATCCTTCCAATGAATAGACAAGGCTGATTTCCTTTAGGATTGACTAGTTTGATCTCCTTGTAGTCCAAGGGACTCTCAAAAGTCTTCTCCAGCCCCACAGTTCAAAAGCATCAATTCTTCAGTGCTCGACCTTCTTTACTGTCCAACTCTCATCTGTACATGACTACTAGAAAAACCATACTCCAATATAAAATACAGTTTTTGAATAAAATAAAATGGAAATGTTTGACCTCACTGAATATGTAATATATATTCACATGTAGTACAGACCTAGATAGCATATTGAAAAGCAGAGACATTACTTTGCCAACAAAGGTTCATCTAGTCAATGCTATGGTTTTTCCAGTGGTCATGTATGGTTGTGAGAGCTGGACTGTGAAGAAAGCTGAACACTGAAGAATTGATGCTTCTGAACTGTGGTGTTGGAGAAAACTCTTGAGAGTCCCTTGGACTGCAAGGAGATCCAACCAGTCTATTCTAGAGGAGATCAGCCCTGGGTGTTCTTTGGAGGGAATGATGCTAAAGCTGAAACTCCAGTACTTTGGCCACCTCATGCGAAGAGTTGACTCATTGGAAAAGACTCTGATGCTGGGAGGGATTGGGGGCAGGAGGAGAAGGGGACGACAGAGGATGAGATGGCTGGATGGCATCACTGACTTGATGGATGTGAGTTTGAGTGAACTTTGGGAGTTGGTGATGGACAGGGAGGCCTGGTGTGCTGCGATTCATGGGGTCGCAAAGAGTTGGACACAACTGAGCAACTGAACTGAACTGAACAGACTGAAATCTTTACTTGAAAGTGATTTCATGAAATTGTGTAAATATAAGGGAATACAGTGGCCTGTAACAGGCCATGGAATGCTGGCACAAAACGAACATTGTGTTTCCCCATTGAAAGTCTTCCTGCATGGCCACCAGCTTCTATGTTATCAGCTCACAAGAGTCTACACCTTTTCCTTTTAGTCACTTCCTATAAGCTGCTCAGTTGATGACGGTAATTAAAGAAAACTTCTTCCTATGTGAAGTAAGGTGTGAAAGAACAATTAAAAAAAAAATAGTAAAATGGTGGGAACATTTCTCCGGGCAAAAGCAATTTCCCCTTTGAAAGAGCTCACTTATTATGATCTCTGTGGAGGCATCTATTTTCAGTCTATCACTTCCCTCTGATGAAAAACAAACTCATCTCAGGGAACTAACACACCAGGATAAGTCATAATGAACAGCATTTTAGTCCTTGACAACCAAGACTCAAAAGACATAATGTCATTAAAATGAACTCAGAACAATAGCTTCCAAGGAGCAAGTAAGGTTCTTTGGAAAGAAAACTGTCCTCATCCCCTTTATTGCAGTATAAAATATAAATCTTCTCCCGAGATCCCTAATCTATTTCTTTCTAGAACTTAGCTTGTAAGATTGTGAGGACCCTGCATCCAGAAACATGAAAGCCTGCATTTGACCTTGGAGGGGAAAACCAATATAAAAGATATGCAGGTAGAAAATCAGAAAATTTCCATGTAATATGGGGATTCCCATGGCATAGCAGTAAAAGCCCAAAGGCAATTCAGATCTGCAAAGCAATTGCCAGTGTCCAGGGTTGCTGGACCCAGTTGCTGTTGTTGTTCAGTCATTCAGTTGTGTCCAACTCTTTGTGACAGCGTGGACTGCAGGACACAAGGCTTCCCTGTCCTTCACCATCTCCCGGAGCTTGCTCAAACACATGTCCATTGAGTTGGTGATGCCATCCAACCATCTCATCCTCTGTCGCCCCTTTCTCCTCTCGCCTTCAATCTTTCCCATCATCAGGGTCTTTTCCAATGAATCAGTTCTTTGCATCAGGTGGCCAAAGTATTGGAGTTTCAGCTTCAGCATCAGTCCCTCTAAAGATATTCAAGACTGATTTCCTTTAGGATTGACTGGTTGGATCTCCTTGCAGTCCAAGGGACTCTCAAGAGTCTTCTCCATCACCACGGTTCAAAAGCATTGATTCTTTGGCATTCAGCTTTCTTTATAGTCCAACTCTCACATCCATACATGACTACTGGAAAAACCATCGCCTTGATTAGATGGGCCTTTGTTGGTAAAGTAATGTCTCTGCTTTTCAATATGCTATCTAGGTTGGTCATAGCTTTTCTTCCAAGGAGCAAGCGTCATTTAATTTCATGGCTGCAGTCACCATCTGCAGTGATTTTGGAGCCCCCCAAAATAAAGTCTCTCACTGTTTCCACAGTTTCCCCATCTATTCTCCACGAAGTGATGGGATCAGATCTTCATTTTCTGAGTGTTGAGTTTTAAGCCAAGTTTTTCACTCTCCTCTTTCACTTTCAACAAGAGGCTCTTTAGTTCTTCTTCACCTTCTGTCACAAGGGTGGTATCATCTGCATATCTGAGGTTATTGATATTTCTCGCTGCAATCTTGATTCCAGCTTTTGCTTCATCCAGACTGGCATTTTGCATGACGTACTCTGCATATAAGTTAAATAAGCAGGGTGACAATATACAGCCTTGAAGTACTCCTTTCCCAATTTGGAACCAGTCTGTTTTCCCATGTCCAGATTCAACTGTTGCTTCTTGACCTGCATACAGATTTCTCAGGAGGCAGGACAGGTGGTCTGGTATTCCCACCTCTTTAAGAATTTTTCACAGTTTGTTGTGATCCACTCAGTCAAAGACTTTTGCGTAGTCAATAAAGCAAAAGTAGATGTCTTTCCGGAACTCTTGTGCTTTTTTGATGATCCAGGGGATGTTGGTGCTCTGGTTCCTCCGCCTTTTCTAAATCCAGCTTGAATATCTGGAAGTTCATGGTTCACATACTGTTGAAGCCTGGCTTGAAGAATTTTGAGCATTACTTTTCTAGCATATGAAATGAGTGCAATTGTGCAGTAGTTTGAACATTCTTTGGCATTGCCTTTCTTTGGGACTAGAATGAAAACCAACCTTTTCCAGTCTTGTGGCCACTGCAGAGTTTTCCAGATTTGCTGGCATATTGACTTTCACAGCATCACAGCACTTTCACAGCATCATCTTTTAAGATTTGAAATACCTCAACTTAAATTCCGTCACCTCCACTAGCTTTGTTCATAGTGATGCTTCCTAAGGCCCTTGATAGGAAAGGATGGGGAGACCACTTTCTCCCCCACCAAATTCATCAAAAGATCATTTGAATGCTGAGCAACTTCCACAAAACAACTTCTGAACACTGGCAGAGGACACCAGGCACCTGGAAAGGCAGCCCATTCTCTTCTAAAAGAGGTAGGACAAAATATAAAAGAAAAAGAGAGAAAAGAGTTAGGGATGGAGACCTGTCATGAAGGAGAAGTTTCCACACAGCAGGAAACCCTCTCACTGGCAGGTCTGTGGGGAGCTTTGGAATCTCAGAGGGCAACATAACCAGGAGAAACACACACACACACACACACACACACACACAAAATACACACCTAACCCCAACTGTAGAAAAGAGAACTTTCCTGCAAAAGGCTCTAACCTAACAACCTAATGCACAGTCTGGCCCTCACAAAACAAAGGACCGAGCAAACCCCAAAGGAGATCTAACCAGTTGCAGGCTGCCCCCTGCCCGCCTGGAGGCAGAGAGGCAGGCGGGTGACAGCCAGAGCCAGAAGGTGGGGGGCAAACTCCACCCCAGAGACAGCATTATCCACCAAACTGTGAGCAGGCTGCCAGCTGCTAACCACATCTTCCTGGGATCCTGGACGATTGACATTGCCAGGAGGGTCACAGCCTGAGATCAGTTCCCCAGAGGAGACACATGGTACACCCAGGAAACAAAATGGCTGGGACCGGGGAGGTGAGTAAGACCACGGCCCTCCTGGGACAGTGCACTCACCAAGCACCTGGTCACCTGAGCTGCTCAGGCCCGGGAATGGCACAAAACACACACTCAACCCACAAGACTGAGCCAGAACTCAGAACTGTGTCTGAGTGTCTCCTGTGGAGGTGTGGGTCAGCAGTGGCCTGCTACAGGGGCTCTGGGTGCAGCAGGCCTGGGTATGGCACAAGCCCTCTTGGAGGAGGTCTCCATTAACCCCACAATAGAGCAGCCAGGACATACACAGGACTGGGGAACAGACTCTTGGAGGGCACCAACAGAAACTTGTGCACTAGGACCCAGGGCAAAGAAGCAGTGACCCCACAAGAGATTGACCCAGACTTGCCCAGGAGTGTCCAGGAGTGCCCGGCGAAGGTGTTGGTCAACGGTGGCCTGCTGCAGGGTCGGGCACTGAGTGCAGCCGTGTGTGCAGGGGACCTTTTGAAGGAGGTCACCATTATCTTCATTACCTCCACCATAGTCTGACCTCAGGTCAAATAACAGGGAGTGATCATAGCCCCACCCATGAACAGAAAACTAGATTCATGATTTACTGAACATGGCCCTGCCCATCAGAATAAGACCCAGGTTCCCCCTCAGTCAGTATCTCCCATCAGGAAACTTCGATAAGCCTCTTATCCTTCTCCATCAGAGGGCACACAGACTGAAAACCACAATCATAGAAAACTAACCAAACTGATCACATGGACCACAGCTTTGTTTAGCTCAATGAAACTATGAGCCATGCCGTGTAGGGCCAACCAAAATGGGCAGGTCATGGTGGAGAGTTCTGACAAAACATGGTCCACTGGAGAAGGGAATGGCAAACCACTTCAGTATTCTTGTGTTGAGAACCCCATGAACAGTATGAAACGGCCAAAAGATAGGACATTGAAAGATGAATTCCCCAGGTTTGCAGGTGCCCAATATGCTACTGGAGATCAGTGGAGAAATAACTCCACAAAGAATGAAGGGATGGAGCCAAAGCAAAAACAACACCCAGTTGTGGATGTGACTGCTGATGGAAGCAAGGTCCAATCCTGTAAAGAGCAATACTGCATAGGAACCTGGAATGTTAGCTCCATGAATCAAGGCAATTTGGAAGTGGTCAAAGAGGAGATGGCAAGAGTGAACATCGACATTTTAGGAATCAGTGAACTAAAATGGACTGGGATGGGTGAATTTAACTCAGATGACCATTATATCTACTACTGTGGGCAAGAATCCCTTAGAAGAAATGGAGTAGCCCTCATAGTCAACAAAAGAGTCCAAAATGTAGTACCTGGATGCGATCTCAAAAATGACAGAATTATCTCTGTTGGTTTCCAGGGCAAACCATTCAATATCACAGTGATCCAAGTCTATGACCCAACCAATAATGCTGAAGACGCTGTAGTTAAATGGTTCTATGAAGACCTAAAAGACCATCTAGAACTAACACCCCCAAAAAATGTCCTCTTCATTATAGGGGACTGGAATGCAAAAGTAGGAAGTCAAGAGCTACCTGGCGTAACAGGCAAATTTGGCCTTGGAGTACAAATGAAGCAGATCAAAGGCTAACAGTTTTCCCAAGAGAACACACTGGTCATAGCAAACACCCTCTTCCAATAACACAAGAGCAGACTCTACACATGGACGTCACCAGATGGTCAATACTGAAATCAGATTGATTATATTCTTTGCAGCCAAAGATGGAGAGGCTTTATATGGTCAGCAAAAAACAGGACTGGGAGCTGACTGTGGCTCAGATCATGAACTCCTCATTGCCAAATTAAGACTTAAATTGAAGAAAGTAGGGAAAAACCACTAGATCACTCAGGTGTGACCTAAATCAAATCCCTTACACAGTGGAAGTGAGAAATAGATTCAAGGGATTAGATCTGATAGACAGAGTGCCTATGAACTATGAACAGAGGTTCATGACATTGTACAGGAGGCAGTGATCAAGACCATCGTCAAGAAAAAGAAATGCAAAAAGGCAAAATGGTTGTCTGAGAAGGCCTTACAAATAGCTGAGAAAAGGAGAGAAATGTAAGGCAAAGGAGAAAAGAAAAGAGATACCCATTTGAATGAAGAGTTCCAAAGAATAGCAAGAAGAGATAAGAAAGCCTTCCTCAGTGATCAGTTTAAAGAAATAGAGGAAAACAATAGAATGGGAAAGACTAGAGATCTCTTCAAGAAAATTAGAGATACCAAGGGAAGATTTCATGCAAAGATGGACACAATAAAGGACAGAAATGGTATGGACCTCACAGAAACAGAAGATATTAAGTAGAGGTGACAAGAATACACAGAAGAACTGTACAAAAAAAGATCGTCATGATCCAGCATCAGGGTCTTTTCTAATGAGTCAGCTCTTCACATCAGGTGGCCAAATTAATGGAGCTTCAGCTTCAGCATTAGTCCTTCCAGTGAATATTCAGGATTGATTTCCTTTAAGATTGACTGCTTTGATCTCCTTGAAGTCCAAGGGACTCTTCTCCAACAACACAGTTCAAAAGCATCAATTCTTTGGTGCTCAATCATCTTTATGGTCCAACTCTCACATCTATACATGACTACTGGAAAAACCATAGCTTTGATTAGATGGACCTTTGTTGGCAAGTAATATCTCTGCTTTTTAATATGTCATCTAGGTTAGACATTGCTTTTCTTCCAAGGAGCAAGCATCTTTTAATTTCACGGCTGTAGTCACCATCTGCAGTGATTTTGGAGCCCAATAAAATAAAGTCTATCACTGTTTCCACTGTTTCCCCATCTATTTGCCATGAAGTGATGGGACCAGATATTATGATCTTCATTTTTTGAATGCTGAGTTTTAAGCCAGCTTTTACGCTCTTCTCTTTCACTTTCATCAAGAGGCTCTTTAGTTTGTCTTCACTTTCTGCCATAAAGGTGGTGTCATCTGCATATCTGAGGTTATTGATATTTCTCCAGGCAATCTTGATACCGGCTTGTGTTTCATCCATCCAGCATTTCTCATAATGTACTCTGCATATAAGTTAAATAAGCAGGGTGACAATATACAGCCTTGATGTACTCTTTCCCAATTTGGAACTAGTCTGTTGTTCCATGTCTGGTTCTAACTGTTGTTTCCTGACCTGCACACAGATTTCTCGGTAGGCAGGTAAGGTGGTCTGGTATTCCCACTTCTTTAAGAATTTTTCACAGTTTGCTGTAATCCACACAATCAAAGACTTTAGTCACTTAGGCAGAAGTAGATGTTTTTCTGGTACTCTCTTGCTTTTTCTATGATCCAGCGGATGTTGGCAATTTGATCTCTGGTTCCTCTGCCCTTTCTAAATCCAGCTTGGACATCCGGAATTTCTCGATTTGCATACTGCTGAACCCACTGCTGGACCCCAGAGGTAGCTATAAAAGGGTCATCTGGTGAACAGTGATGTCTTAAAGTTCACTGAGGGCATATTGCAGACACCTTCCTTCCTTGATTTTGGTGTCAGCCTGGTTCTCCAGCTTGAATCTGAGAGACTTTACAGATCTCACAAACTATCCTTTTTTCCACATAAGTTACCCAGAGATGGTTTTTTGGTTTCTATTTCAACCAAGAGAAAGAGGAAAAAGTGAAAGCAGTGACAGATTTTCTTTTCTTGGCTCCAACATTACTCCAGATAATGACTGAGGCCATGATATTAAAAGACACTCGCTCCTTGGAAAGAAAGCTATGACAAACCCAGACAGTGTATTAAAAAGCAGAGGCATCACTTTGCTGACAAAGATCCATATAGTCAAAGCTATGTTTTTTTCCTGTAGTTATGTACAGATGTGACAGTTGGACCGTAAAGAAGGCTAGTTCAGTTCAGTTCAGTCGCTCAGTCGTGTCTGACTCTTTGCGACCCCATGAATCACAGCACGCCAGGCCTCCCTGTCCATCACCAACTCCCAGAGTTCACTCAGACTCATGACCATCGAGTCAGTGATGCCATCCAGCCATCTCATCCTCTGTCGTCCCCTTCTCCTCCTGCCCCCAATCCCTCCCAGCATCAGAGTCTTTTCCAATGAGTCAACTCTTCGCATGAGGTGGCCAAAGTACTGGAGTTTCAGCTTTAGCATCATTCCTTCCAAAGAACACCCCGGGCTGATCTCCTTCAGAATGGACTGGTTGGATCTCCTTGCAGTCCAAGGGACTCTCAAGAGTCTTCTCCAACACCACAGTTCAAAAGCATCAATTCTTCGGCACTCAGCCTTCTTCACAGTCCAACTCTCACATCCATACATGACCATAGGAAAAACCATAGCCTTGACTAGATGAACTTTTGTTGGCAAAGTAATGTCTCTGCTTTTGAATATGCTATCTAGGTTGGTCATAACTTTCCTTCCATGGTGTAAGCGTCTTTTAATTTCATGGCTGCAGTCACCATCTGCAGTGATTTTGGAGCCCAAAAAAATAAAGTCTGACACTTTCCACTGTTTCCCCATCTATTTCCCATGAAGTGATGGGACTGGATGCCATGATCTTCGTTTTCTGAATGTTGAGCTTTAAGCCAACTTTTTCACTCTTCTCTTTCATTTTCATCAAGAGGCTTTTTAGTTCCTCTTCACTTTCTGCCATAAGGATGGTGTCATCTGCATATCTGAGGTTATTGATATTTCTCCGGCAATCTTGATTCCAGCTTGTGTTTCTTCCAGTCCAGCGTTTCTCATGATGTACTCTGCATATAAGTTAAATAAGCAAGGTGACAATATACAGCCTTGACGTACTCGTTTTCCTATTTGGAACCAGTCTGTTGTTCCATGTCCAGTTCTAACTGTTGCTTCCTGACCTGCATACAGATTTCTCAAGAGGCAGGTCAGGTGGTCTGGTATTCCCATCTCTTTCAGAATTTTCCAGTTTATTGTGATCCACACAGTCAAAGGCTTTGGCATAGTCAATAAAGCAGAAATAGACGTTTTTCTGGAACTCTCTTGCTTTTTCTATGATCCAGCAGATGTTGGCAATTTGATCTCTGGTTCCTCTGCCTTTTCTAAAACCAGCTTGAACATCTGGAAGTCCACGGTTCACATATTGCTGAAGCCTGGCTTGGAAAATTTTGAGCATTACTTTACTAGCATGTAAGATGAGTGCAATTGTGCGGTAGTTTGAGCATTCTTTGGCATTGCCTTTCTTTGGGATTGGAATGAAAACTGACCTTTTCCAGTCCTGTGGCCACTGCTGAGTTTTCCAAATTTGCTGGCATATTGAGTGCAGCACTTCCACAGCATCATCTTTCAGGATTTGAAATATCTCAACTGGAATTCCATCACCTTCACTAGCTTTGTTTGTAGTGATGCTTTCTAAGGCCCACTTGACTTCACATTCCAGGATGTCTGGCTCTAGGTCAATGATCACACCATCGTGATTATCTGGGACATGAAGATCTTTTTTGTACAGTTCTTCTGTGTATTCTTGCCGCCTCTTCTTGATATCTTCTGCTTCTCTTAGGTCCATACCATTTCTGTCCTTTATCGAGCCCATCTTTGCATGAAATCTTCCCTTGGTATCTCTAATTTTCTTGAAGAGATCTCTAGTCTTTCCCATTCTGTTGTTTTCCTCTATTTCTTTGCATTGATCACTGAGGAAGGCTTTCTTATCTCTTCTTGCTATTCTTTGGAACTCTGCATTCAGATGCTTATATCTTTCCTTTTCTCCTTTGCTTTTCACTTCTCTTCTTTTTACATCTATTTGTAAGGCCTCCCCAGACAGCCATTTTGCTTTTTTGCATTTCTTTTCCATGGGGATGGTCTTGATTCCTGTCTCCTGTACAATGTCATGAACCTCATTTCATAGTTCATCAGGCACTCTATCTATCAGATCTAGGCCCTTAAATCTATTTCTCACTTCCACTGTATAATCATAAGGGATTTGATTTAGGTCATACCTGAATGGTCTAGTGGTTTTCCCTAGTTTCTTCAATTTAAGTCTGAATTTGATAATAAGGAGTTCATGATCTGAGCCACAGTCAGCTCCTGGTCTTGTTTTTGTTGACTGTATAGAGTTTCTCCATCTTTGGCTGCAAAGAATATAATCAATCTGATTTTGGTGTTGACCATCTAGTGATGTCCATGTGTAGAGTCTTCTCTTGTGTTGTTGGAAGAGGGTGTTTGCTATGACCCATGCATTTTCTTGGCAAAACTCTATTAGTCTTTGCCCTGCTTCATTCCGTATTCCAAGAAGGCTAAGGGCCAAAGAATTCATACTTTTGAATTGTGGCTCTGGAGAAGACTCTTGAAAGTCCCTTGGACAGCAGGGCAATCAAACCAGTCAATCCTAAAGGAAACCAACCCTGAATATTCATCAGAAGGACTGACGTTGAAGCTAAAGCTCCAATATTTTGGCCACCTGATGCAAAGATGCTCATTAGGAAAGATCCTGATGCTGGGGAAGATTGAAGACAGGAAGAGAAAGGGATGACAGAGGATGAGATGGTTAGATAGCATCACCAATTCAATGGACATGAATTTGAGCAAACTCCAGAAGATAGCGGAGGACAGAGGAGCCTGGTGTGCTGCAGTCCATGGCATCAAAAAGAGTCAGACACGACTTAATGACTGAACAACAACAACAAATTTCAACCCGGAACTCTGACTCAAAGTAGCACAATATTAGATTCCTTCAAAAAATATGTTGATGCTTCTAGTTGATGATGATGGTGATGATCATTTTAAGTCTAGTGCCTCAGTTATGAACTAGGAATTGCATTGACAACAGAATGGCATTCTTTTTAGAAAAACTCTGAACACATCTTCTGATTGTTGAGTATTTCTCTAAAAATAGCCAAGGGGTTTTTTAATCCAAATCTTTTCCCTTTATAGTCTCACAAAATAATCCATAAGGGCATTCATAGAAGTTCTATGAAAGATAAAGAGCTGAGATATTTTAAGAAGTCATACACTTCTCAACTGAAAGAAAACATTCAAGGCTTTTGAGGCCCTTGTCAAATTATTCACCTTCATTTTTAGATGTCACAGCTGAAGTATTGAAATAAACAAATATTCATTTGGAAGATTACAGATGGTGAATATTAATTGTTGCATATATCAAATTATAATGGAGCTTTGTAATTATAGTGAACGGATTTTGTAATTGCTTGAGGATTATGGAAGGGGATAAATGTAAAGGATGCTAGAAAGCTAAGGAAGATAAATATTTGAGGGGACGCAGGTGTATAAGGCATTTGCTGAACTTTTCCAATTTAGGAGACCAGGAGCGGTAAGCCCATGGCCCTATGTATGAATTGCTGGTACCATCGTAATAAAGCAGAAGTCACAAGCTGGTCCAGTATACAACTACCAGAATGACTTCACTGGACTAGTGAGAATCAGAATTTATGTCCGTTAATTTGCTTTATGAACAAATACATCATTGGGAGTCACCTGATACTGCTCTTGAAACAAATACAAGGGGATCTGGACCAGTATGAGCAGGCTCTGTTTTTGAAGAGAATAGTAATAAAGGGTCCTGAATTTGAACCACAGTTAGACACGTTCTGCCTGTTCAGACGACGACTTAGGACCCCAAGCAACGTTTTGGCTCTGCCTTGTAAGCAGCTATTGAAGACACAGGGGCCAAGCAATTGCCAAGCCATGACCCATGATCAATTCCCAAACATTCACCATCCCAAGCATTTCATCACATGTCATGTCCAGCTCAAGGGAGAAAGTCTGAACTATAGTACAGTAATGCTCTGAGGTCAAAGGTGGGAAACCAGAAAATAAAAAGTGTTGGTACAGGTACACACGGCTATATTTAAAATAGATAACCACCAAGGACCTACTTACTGTATTGCACAGTGAACTCTGCTCAATCCTGTGTCACAATCTAAATGAGATAAGAATCTGGAAAAGAATTGTTGTTGTTCAGTTGCTGAGTCTTGTCTGACTCTCTGCAACCCTATGGACTGCAGCATGCAAGGCTTCCCTGTCCTTCACTATCTCCTGGAGGTTGATCAAACTCATATCTAATGATGAAAAAGAATAGATACATGTATATGTATCACTGAATCACTTTCTGGACACCTGAAATTAATGCAACATTGTTAACAAACTATGCTGCTGCTAAGTCGCTTTAGTCGTGTCTGACTCTGTGCGACCCCATAGACGGCAGCCCACCAGGCTCTCCTGTCCCTGGGATTCTCCAGGCAAGAACACTGGAGTGGGTTGCCATTGCCTTCTCCAATGCATGAAAGTGAAAAGTGAAAGTGAAGTCGCTCAGTCATGTCTGACTCTTTACTCCTATATTAAATAAAATTTTTCAAAAAAGTTCATTTGGAAACCACCTGTTTCTTCCCAATTCATTGCACCTACCTAAATAGAATCTGAGTTTTATATTTGCTTTCTTTGTTTTCTGTTATTTTTACAGGCTGATATTAAGAGTGCTGAATTTGGCCCATGAAAGTGGGTTAAGAAGTGGAAAAAATAATTTCCTCACCTACTTCTTTCTCCAGTTAACTAAGTCCATTTGAAACAAAAAGTTACTGGTTACCTACCACCTTATCACATACAATTCTGGACATAGTTTAACAGTCATAAGGTCAAGAATTCACCTCTTTCCGTTTTTCCATATGGGAAGGTGGGAGGAATACTGGCCTAGAGTAGAGAGGCTGCATTGCTCTCTTCACTCTCCCCAGACTAGCCCAGCGGCCTTCTCTCACCCTGCGCCCACATTCATGAAATGAGGGTCTGCTTTTTTAAAAACGGCCCCTAATGCCCTGCTTTGTCTCCCCTGCTTTCCTTATTGAAGGCATCCAAGATTCACCCTGTATATTTATTTTTACTTGCGTATTATTTTCACTTGCCTATTGCTACCAGACTAGGGCCCCCTTGGAGTCATAAATTATCTTTTTTTTTTTTTTTCATCCCAGATAGTCAGAAACTTTCACTTGGTAGATAGGCTGCACTCCAATGTGATTAAATGAATGAACCGATTAAAGGATGAAGAAATGTGTTCTAAATATAAACACATATATTTTTATCATTAAAGGTATTTTAGCAATCATTTCCTCTTACGTGGTTTCTCTCAAAAGCTGACTTTGAGACATGGATGAGAATTCCAGTACACTAAGTCCCCTACCTGCCTGGTAATCTAGGAGATGCAGGTTTGATCCTGGAAGGATTATCCCCTGGATGGAAGATCCCCTGGAGAAGGAAATGGCAACCTACTCCAGTATTCTTGTCTGGAGAATCCCATGGACAGAGGAACCGGCAGGCTACAGCCCATAGTGTCGCAAAGAGCTGGACACAGCTGAAGGGACTTAGTACGGCACCACATGTTCTGACTGGTGTGAGATGATACCTCATTGTAGTTTTGATTCCCATTTCTCTAATACTGAGTGACATTGAGCATCTTTTCACGTGTTTATTAGCCATCTGCGTGTCTTCTTTGGAGAGATGTATGTTTAGAGCTTCTGCCCACTTTTTGGAAAAAGAAAGCATAAAAAAGAAAGAATTTAAAAAGTTTCACCACACTCTGGTTATAAAAGAATTCCCTCATGTTTTCCTCTAGTATTTGTATGGTTTTGGCTTTTGCCTTTAGAATTCAGATGGCTTTATAGCTTATTGTGATATGTGGCGTGAAATATAAGCTCAATTTTATCTTTTTTCAAATGGCCATCAGTTATCCAATATCAATTATTTAAAAAACCATTGTTTCCTTTATGAAAACAAATGAACCTCTGTAAGAGAGCATGCAAGGATGACCTGGGACAGAGGTAAACAGGGAGGAGAGGAAAAAACAGCTCTACCTAGGAAATCTCTTAAACAAAAACTCATTCAACTTAAAAATGGTGAGAATAAAGTGAAAAGATGATGCTAAGGGAATTTGCGGCTTGAACACTACTTTGATCCATAGCAAGCTATTTATGAAACCAAAGGCAAAGAACAAGGCCAGTGTTTTTCGCAGTGATATGAAAAGTATCATTTCCCATTTTTTTGACCACCACAGATTGAATCTTTTCCATTTCCCACACCAGATTTGAGCAACCTCTCAACTGCTCAACCCACTCCAGATAAGCTGGAAGCTGGCTGCCAATGGTCCAGGAGCTGAATATAATCTGACGAGTGGTAAGATTTATAAGTCTTAGTCTGTTTTGCTAAGAGAGAACAGGCTTTGGGAAATTAGAAATGGAATTTTACTTTATTTGTGGAGAATCTGTAAAGAATATTAGCTCTCTATACAAAGAACCAGGATTGACTGGTTTTTAGTACATTTGAGACAACACTGGAGAAATGTTAAATCTTATTGCTGTTCAGTTGCTAAGTTATGCCTCATTCTTTGTGACCCCATGGACTGTAGCATGCCAGGCTCCGCTGTCCTCCACTCTCTCCCAGAGTTTGCTCAGATTCCTGTCCATCAAGTTGGTGATGCTATCTAACCATCTCATCCTCTGCTGCCCCCTTTTCCTTTGCCTTCGATCTTTCCCAGCATCAGGGTCTTTTCCAAAGAGTTGGCTCTTCACATCTGGTAACTAAAGTATTAGAGCTTCAGCTTCAGCATCAGTCCTTCCAATGAATACTCAGAGTTGATTTCTTCTAGGATTGACTGGTTTGATCTTGCAGTCCATGGGACTCTCAAGAGTCTTCTCCAGCACCACAGTTCAAAAGCATCAATTCTTCAGCGCTCAGCCTTCTTTTGGGTCCAGCTCTCACATCCATACATGACTAGTGGGAAAAAAACATAGTTTTGACTACACAGACCTTTGTTGGCAAAGAGATGTGAAATCTAGGATGTACTTTTATGTACTTATGAATATGCCCGTCTTCCCATGATTCAGATTCGAGTGCCACCTTCCCCTTCCTGATGGACACCTTCACTGAGGGCACCATCTAGGCCAGTCTAACTGGTTTCGCCACCCAAGAACTGCAGAGAGGAGTTAAGACCTCAGTCCCTTTTCTCCACCATAGTCCTGTTTTCCTCCTATAAAATTTCCATACAGCCCTACCCTACTGTATATATAGTCTTATGTATATTTTAATCCCAAACTCCTAATTTATCCCTCCTCTCTTCCTCTGGTAACTGCATGTTTATTTTTTTTACATCTGTGAATCTATTTCTGTTTTGTAAATAAGTTCATTTCTATCATTTTCTTTTTAGATTCCACATATAAGCAATACATGCTATGATTTTTAATCTCTGTAATAATATATGTAGTACTTATTACCAACTTAAATTAATGAGACATTTTTAGGTGAAAGTGAGAGGGGGAGGATATTTAAACTTCTAAACATTACATAACTGTCAAGGTTATACGGTCTATAAGTGGAGAAGTAAGAATAAAAATATAGGTATAATCTATGATTACAGTCTTTCTGTACAATACACTGCTCAATGGATTTTCTTCCTTGGAAGCTTTAATACAGGGGAGATTTTAATCACTAAGAATGTTTAGAGGCATCTAACCTTGTTTAGAATGAGGGGATGGATCAGAAAAACCTTGATGATTCTTTCTATCATGCCTTCATTACTCAGTTGGGCAGTCCTCTGTTAATTTAAAAAAAGGGGGAATTTCCTTTTGCCCTGAGTGTTTACAAGCAAGTCACGTGATCTCACTTGTACGGGTTTCAGCAGTATTGGCTACTGTTTTCCTCTAGAGAGGGAAGAATTTTCCTTTTTTGGAGAAGGAAATGGCACCCACTCCAGTACTCTTGCCTGGAAAATTCCATGGACAGAGGAGCCTGGTGGGCAACAGACCATGGGGTCGCAAAGAGTTGGACACAACTGAGTGACTTCACTTTCACTTTCCTCTAGAGAAGGGCTTCCCTGGTATCTCAGTTGGTAAAGAATCTGCCTGCAATGCAGGAGACCCCAGCTTGATTCCTGGGTTGGGAAGATCCTCTGGAGATGGGATAGGCTACCCACTCCAGTATTCTTGGGCTTCCCTTGTGGCTCAGCAGGTAAAGAATCTGCCTTCAATGCAGGAGACCTAGGTGTGACCCCTGGGTTGGGAAGATCCCCTGAAAAAGAGAAAGAAACACTACCCATTCCAGTATTCTGGCCTGGGGAATTCCATGGACTGTATAGTCCATGCATGGGGTTGCAGAGTCTGACATGACTGAGCGACTTTCACTTTCCTCTAGAGAATGGCCCCTCACGAAGCTCTGACTTAATAAAGGGAATCCACTGAAAATAAGCACCGTTTAAAGCAATATGAAGTTAATAGAACTAAAGACAGACCTAAAAGCATTATTTCAAAGAATGCTGCTGCTGCTGCTGCTGCTAAGTCACTTCAGTCGTGTCCGACTCTGTGCGACCGCATAGATGGGAGCCCACTGGGCTCCCCCGTCCCTGGGATTCTCTAGGCAAGAATACTGGAGTGGATTGCCATTTCCTTCTCCAGTGCATGAAAGTGAAAAGTGAAAGTGAAGTCGCTCAATCATGTCTGACTCTTACGGATCCCATGGACTACAGCCTACCAGGCTCCTCTGTCCATTGGATTTTCCAGGCAAGAGTACTGGAGTGGGGTGCCATTGCCTTCTCCAATTCAAAGAATAACAGGATATAAATGCAGCAAAGTCCATTTTCTATCAGGGGCCGCACACAGCATGAGAAGGGTTCTGTTCAGCTTCCAATCATGTGTGTCTGTCCTTCAGAGGAAGAGGTTGTTGTGCTCGACATGTTTAATTTCGGAATTAGAAGCTTTTTGTTTTGGTTTGGTTTCGAGACAAGGAAACCCATCCCTACTTCTCTTCTGTTCTTGTTCTCATTTTCTCCTGCTCCAAGCAGACAAAGTATACATTCGAGAAAGACAACAGGAGCCAACAGCACATCCCGGATGAAAGTCACGTCTCCCCTTTAGATCACGGCGACTGCGTGAGACTAAAAGCTGGAGTCAGCCAGCATATGAGGCAAACCCGACTTGAAATTCATGTTTATCTTGTTGCAAAACAAGTCCTACTTAAGGTTCACTTCTGTAGTGAACAGAAACCAGAAATTGCCGCATTGAACACAGCTCTTTGCTCACAGATTTCTTCTCTCACTGTGCTAAGGATACTAGGAGGGCGAAGTTGCATGGCAAAAACTTGTCAGGACTGTCTTCTGACGTTCAGCTGCCTGTCAGAGAATCAGATGCTAAGCTTGGAAAATACAGTTGCCCAGACTAGATGGAGACCCACCAGCCCTCTGCCATCACAGGTCCTGACACAGGGCCCTGAGGGCTGAGCTGCTGAGTAGGACAGCAGAGATGTTCGGATGCCAACACGTCCTCTGTAATTCTACACACGGCATTGGGGCACCCTGCAGCCTTCTCTCCAATGTCCTGCAGCCGTCAGTGTGGAGCGGTGTTATGACATCAGATTGGCTACAGATGAGGAGACACTCTCTGAAGAGTACAAAACAAAGTTGCAGTTAATTCAGAACATCCAGTCTTAAACTGCTGTCATATGGGGGCTCAAAGTTTATAAATATATACAATGGACTTCAGATGATGCAAAGTAAAAAAGATTATGTTTTTCCCTCATGAAATTGACCGTCACGAAAACAAGAAAGAGCTCCCGTATCATTTCTGCAGGGGTATCTCTATCTGTGTGTTGTTGCTGTTGCTCAGTCGTGTCCGACTCTTTGGGACCCCACAGACTGTAGCCCACCAGGCGCCTCTGTCCGTGGTACAGAATTCTTAGCAGGCAAGAATACTGGAGAGGGTTGCCATTTCCTCCTCCAGGGGATCCTCCTGATCTAAGGATAGAACCTGCATCTCCTGCTTTATCTGCTTACAAATTAAAAATAGGATGGAAAGACACAGCTCTCCAAAGGGCAAGCTAAGGACTCAGAATTGTTTGAAGGCAGTGAAACAGGCAGATCAAGCTGGAACTCCTTGAGTGTTTTTCAATCTGTTCCATTTGGGGTCAAGTGGATGGTAAGGACCTTGCTTTTAGAAAAGCAGTTATTTCTGCCAAGAATTGCACTTCTTGTCTGGCTCGCTGCTATCTTTCTCAGGAACATTTATGGCAGGCCGATTATTTTCTGAGTGATCCCGAAATGTTTAGACTTTTAGTGCAGCATATAATGTTCTATTACTACCTCAGGTGATAAAAGGATGATGTTGTTTCCAGCTGATAAATTCACCACCCCTGTGGTCGTACATTTTATATAGCATTGCCCTGGAGGGGTACGTCAAAAGCACATTACTGAAAAATAAGATTTTAGATTAAAAAGCAAAAGCTTTAAAATGGCCCTGGAACGTTTATCGTTTTAAGAAACAAATGAGTTTGGACAGATAAAAATGGATTAACCCAGACTGCTCCCTGATTCTTTACATTGAACAATAGCTTTTTTTTTTTTTTTTTTTTAAAGCCTTAGAAGTCATCCAGCCAAGTTTTTGATTCTGCATGCAAGGAAATTGACACCAGGTAGGTAAACTGCCTTGCTCCAGGTCAGAGAAGGGATCTGAGCTGTGGTCCTATTACCTTTTATTCACACGGCTCCTATCAAAATTCAAGTAAGAAAGAGACGGAGTAAAAGGGAAGTGAGAGCTCCTGTGTTTCTGCTGGGCAGGTCTGCCGTTTTCCTCTCTCTGGCTGTTCTGAAGAATTTGTCAACATAAAATCAACTGCTATTCGCTTCAGGCTACACTTAATTCAGAGACGAAGGAACTGAAATGGTGGCTCCTCCACTCTACAGTGGAGGTAGATGGGTAGCAGATAAAAACAAAGCTTGAAAAATTTAATCAAAAATGATATCAAGTAAGAAAACTTGCAACATGAGTGCTCAGTCACTCAGCCGTGTCCGACTTTTGTGACCCTGTGAACTGGAAACCGCTAGACCTCTCTGGAAGTACATGGGGTTTCCCAGGCAAGAATACTGGAGTGGGTTGCCATTTCCTTCTCCAGGGGATCTTCCTGATCCGGAGATTGAACCCATGTCTCCTGCACTGGGCAGGTGGATTCTTTACCACTGAGCCAACTGGGAAGCTGGAAAACGTGCAGGCAGTTCCCTAAATGCCATTTTAAGAATTCTGGGATGGGATCTGAGATTAGAGAAAACAATTCTTCTGGGAGGAGACAAGTTATTGGAAAGCTGTGCCAGGAAGAATCAGATTTAAGACCGGGAGGGTCAAACCCATTTGCAGAAAAGGGTTTTTATAATCTATTCACTACAGAATCAGACTTCCCTGGTGGCTCGGACAGTAAAGAATCTGCCTGCAAGTAGAAGACTCTGGTTTGATCCCTGGGTTGGGAAGATTCCCTGGAGAAGGAAATGGCAACCCACTCTAGTGTTCTTGCCTGGACAATCTCATGGACAGAGGAACCTAGAGGGCTACAGTCCATGGGGTCACAAAGATTCAGCCACGACTGAGTGACTAACATTTTACTTTACTGGATGGGCACAGAGCAATGTCAAACCAGCCCATGGTCAATTTTTCTAGACAAATCATAATTAAACGGCAAAGCACTTAATCTTCAAAACTGATGGACAAAACTGATGTGAGGAAGTTAATTCCAAGCTTTGTTGAAGTCAGGATAGATCACAGTTATCTCCCATCCTTTGGGAACTAGGTCTGTCAGTTAGTCAGAGGAGATTAGAATCACGCAGTTACAGAAATCTGGAACTGGCAGAAACTCAGTCTGGGTGCTCTGAACTTATTCCATGAGAGATGACAAGGAAAATGCCATGTCTGTCAATGAAGCTGCTGCTGGGGCAGGCTTGGGAATGACCCCACCAAGACAGAGAGCCAGGCAACTGCATAAGAGAGAATTAATTATGCCATGATTCATAGTCACTGGCTGTGCTATAAATACTTTTATGGAAGTGTTTTTCTTTTCCTTTTTCCTTTCCTTTTTTCCAAAAGGCTGTGTGGATGAGCCCAGCTTCCAGGAACCGCATAACTACACCTAAAATCACAGGATGTGAGAGCTGGTGGGGTCCTCCGAGTTTGGCCAGGGTCCTTCCCCCGCATTTTACAGGTGAGGAAGCTGGAGCCCCGAGGGGTTCAGAAACTCCAAGGAGGTCACGGAGTAAGTGTCTGGCAGGCTGGATGCCAGGTCTGTTGAGTCGCAGGGCAAAGTGCATTCTACCCCATCTTATCATTTTCCCAGTGTGGGCAAAGGATGCTCCCTGGACGGGGCGTGTTTCCTCAGTCAGGCCTCAGCCCTGGAGCCCGGGGCAGCCAGAGACCCTGGAGACTGTCCACTGGTAGTTTGGGTCAGCACTTCAATGAGAAGGGATTTTTAGCTCTTCTCCTCCCTTTCCAACTCACTTTCAGAGCTGCTGGGTTCAAGCTTAGAGGACAGGATTTTTTTTTTTTAATATAAGAAATCCACTTCAATAAGCTTTTAGTGAATGCCTTCCATGAGTAAGGTGCAGAACTGAGCACCCTGCGAATGGAGATGTGAATAAACTGGATCCCAGGTGTAAGCAGCTCACAGGAGACTGTGGGACAGGGAGCCACGGGCTTTGGCAAGAAAAGTGGTGCCTCAATTAGAAATGCGAAAAATAAGGCCCCAGCCTCAGCCTTTATCAGGAGAGGGCAGACTGAGTCTCCAGGCGTGCTCTCCCACTCAGGAGACAGGGGACGTGAAGCACGTGCTGCGCCTCCACGTCTTCTGTCGAGTGGGGTCACTTTGCAGAACCTCCTCCCGAGGCTGTCACCAAGGTTAAACAAGGCAACGTGTGGAAAGCGCCTGCACAGGATGAAAAGTTCTGAGCCCTGTCACTACCCTCGTGCATCTAGACCGAACAAGCCGGAGACCCAGGCGGCTCAGTGATCAAGAGCCCGCCTGCGCGTGCAGGACCCTCAGGAGAGGTGGGTTCGATCCCTGAGTCAGGAAGATCCCCTGGAGAAAGAAATGGCAACACGCTCCAGGATTTTTGCCTGGAGAATCCCATGGACAGGAGGGCTTGGCGGGCTACAGTCCATGGGGGTCACAAAGGAGTCAGACGTGACTGAAGCGACTGAGCATGCACGCACGCAGAATGAACAGGTAACCGAAAACGGTCCATGCTGAGCTGAGTCAACAGGGAAGTTGACTGTGCCTGTGAGGAAGGCTCATAAAGAGGGTAACCATGAGTGTTGGAGTGGTGTTAACAGGTGCCGAGGTGAGGGGAAGACCCTCCAAATGGGCTTATCAGGAGGAGTCCAGTGCTGAGTCAAGGATGCAGAGGATGGGGACTAACACGAACATCTGAGTCTCAGGATGCAAGAAAAGGGTGGGGGCAGAAAGACATGGAGCCGAAAAGGGAGGTTGGGACCAGATTCCAAAGCCACTGAGGGACTTCTCTGTGGTTATGAATCCACCTACCAGGGCAGCGGGTGGGATTCAAACCCCGGTTGGGGAGCTAAGATCCAAAAAACCAAAACATAAAACAGAAGAAATATTCTAACAAACTAAAGGCTTTAAAAATGGTCCATTAAAAAAAAAATCTGTAAAAACATTTAAAAATGAAGCCACTCAAAGTCTTCGTGTGTGAAGGAACCTCATGCCTCATTATGAGATTATAGTCTCTGGTTCAATGGTCCTGATGCTCAGGGAGTCCCCGAGAGGCAGCACTCCCTATGTATACACAGATGGCAGAGTCATGCGTCCCCATCCGTAGCCATCATTGGTGCTGTGCCCTAAAGGGCTACTGGGGATGAAGAAGGACGCTACAAAGCGGCACACTCAAGAGCTGCCTCGGGACACACGATGACGAGATGTACTATGGTCTCCTGATGGGATCCTGGAGTAAAAAAGGACTCTAGGGAAAAACTGAAGACCCCTGAGTAAAGTATCGACTTTGGTTAATAATAAGGTAGCAATGCCGCTTCATTAATTGTGACAGGCGGACATGCAAGTGGAAGGCATTTATAATAAGAGGATGACTGGGAGTATGGTGCTTGGGGAACGTCTGCATTACCTTTGTCAATCTAAAATTATTCTAAAAATGAAACATTTATTTGACAAAAACGTCTGAAAGGGAAAAAGCCATTCCTGGACAGACTTCTATTATCTTCGTTCATTTGCTGGTTGGTCCGGTTTGCGCTTACCAGAAGAAACATTCTGAAGAGCTACAGAAGCCATTCCCTTTGAAATGAGGAGCATTTTAACATGGAGAAAAGCACAGAAAAAATATTTTTAAGCGTACCTCATCCTAGCAAACTACTGAGTCCTCCCTTGATACTTTTTTTAGAAGATTCCTTTATTTAACTGCTCTTGATTACAACCAGTTGTGTTGGCTGGATCACGCTGCTTTTAATAGCACTTCTAGTAAACAGAACTACAGAGGAAAATCTTTTTGGGTACAAGTCACTTGTCAACCATACAGATGAACCACCTTCCCTTGTACTTGGGCCTGGGGAACCGGCACAGGAAGGGGTCAGTGGTTGGGGGTTGGGCGGGTAGACAGAAAGGGGATACAGGAGAGACACTGTTATTTCAGTAGACCGTATGTATGTACGTGTGAGCTGCTCAGTCGTGCCCGGCTGTTTGCTAGAGAGGGTGTGGCTCTCCAGGGTGTGGAGAGAAGGGAACCCTCCTACACCGCTGGCTGGGCACAAAAATTGGTGTGGCCGCTGTAGAGAACAGTACAGATGTTCCTTAAAAGACTAAAAATAGAGCTGCCATATGATTCAGCAATCCCAGTCCTGGGCATATACCTGGACAAAACTATAATTGGAAAAGATACGTGCACTCCAGTGTTCACTGCAGTACTATTTACAGTAGCCAAGACAGGGAAGCAACCTAAATGTCCATCAGCAGAGGAATGGATATAGAAGGTGTGATATCCATATACAATGGAATATTACTCAGCCAACAAAAGGATGAGATAATGCCATTTCCCCACCCACCTTGCTTCACCTTCTCTAGTCCACCCCTCCTCATGTCTGAGATGACTTCCCCAAAGAAACCACCCCACACAGCCTCAGGCTTTTTTCCCTAAGAAACCTAGGTGAACAACATGCTCTTTAAGACGTTTTTGGTCAAACATTTTCCTTCTGAGTGGTCGATAAGGGCCACAACACACTTCATAGAGTCCCTCAGCCTTAATTTCAAGGAATAATCATAATAATGAATATTAACAATGACAAAAGTAGTTCTTTATGAGAGTCTCCCTCACAGCACAGGACAGGACCAGAGAGGTTGAAGCTGGTAGAATAATAACAGTGTTCTTATTATGATTAACCTCGTCGGAGAGATTGAACCTTGCAGAAATCCCCTGTGGAAAGCTAGAATTTGACCCCCATTCTCCTGAGCTCAAAGTTCTTACCACAGATAGAAGAATTCCAAGAAGCAGAACAAAGTCCGGGTAACACAGCCTGAGAACAAAGTATTTCCTTCTGGAAAACAACCTCAGTACCATTCGCTAACGCACTGAACCTTTCCTGATTGCATGCCATGCGTAACACGGCAGGATGTTTAAGGTGACGTCAGCATGTTGCGTATAGCTTTTGGTTAGGAAGGATTATCTACGATAGTCGAAGGGCAACAAGGTGAGTCAAAGAGCAAAGAGGTGAACACAGGGGAAGCTGCACGCATGTCTAATGTGTGCTTGTGTGTGTCTGTGCTTCTGTGTGCCCGTGACGGAGAGGCAGACAGAGAAAGAGACAGAGGAGGAAAGAGAGGGAGGCGGGCAGAGAAGGGCAGACAGAGAGACTTAGAACCTCCAGCCCTAAAGCCAAAAGCCAAGCTGTAATTAGGTTGAGCGGCCCGTTGTTCTGCATTTTCCGAGCTGTCACACTTCATTTGTGTGAACAGTCAAGAGCTTCCTCCAGCTGCTGGTCCGGGGCCAGCACCGCAGTGAGTGTGATCGCACAGGAAAGGAAATGGCTCTGCCTTTACAAGACGACGAGATGTCGCTGCCCTGACCTCAGCCCCTTTCATTCTGTGATTGTGGACGATGGTGGGTGTCTGCAAGGAATGGTGCTGTTGGATTTTCTTGTTTTATGCTTTATGTTTATTTTTTTATGAAATGAGCATAGCTGAAGGCTTTCCAGGGTACAAATCTTTGAATCAGAAAACCTACATTTAAGTTCTCTCAATTTGCTTAATGTAACCCTTAGTAATGGGCTTCCCTGGTGGTGCTAGTGGTAAACAACCCGCCTGCCAAGGCAGGAGACATAAGAGATGCAGGTTCGATCCCTGGGTCGGGAAGAGCCCCCGGAGGAGGGCATGGCAACCCGCTCCAGCATTCTTGCCTGGAGAATCCCATGGACAAGGGAGCCTGGAGGGCTACAGTCCATGGGGTCACAAAGAGTTGGACAGGACTGAGTGACTTAGCACACGCGACCCACACAGCCCTGAGTAAATAATCATAGCAGAAGTAGTTGTCCTATAGTTGAAGTAATAATGAAAACAAATCAAAGTTTCTTGACCATAAATGACGGGCAAGGCCTTCTGTTAAATGCACTGCATATGTCAGCTCATTTAACTTCCGTCCATGACGCTGAGTGATGAGTACTGTCGTTATCACCATGGACTAGAGGATTTCTTAGATGGAACTAAAGGTAAAGATATGAACTCATCTAAAGCCACACAACCAGCATACAGGACACTCAGGACCCGAATCAGTCTCCGTGCTCCTAACCCTTTTCTACTCTGCCACCCACTGAACACTGAGCTTCATTCGCTTACCCGTAAACCACAGCGGGTTCTCCTTTCTCCAGGGACCTGCTGTTGGAGTCGGGGGTCTTTCTTTCCAGGAGGGTGGAGCAGGGATGAATGATTGGAAACTATGCCTTGAAGTCCTCAAGCATCTTTGTAACACACGGAAATGCCCATACGAGACAAACAGATGTGAACAGCAGATCATGCTCAATACCTTTCCACTACAGTGGGGGAATGTTCACTGCCCACCCTGAACTTTCTGCTTTTTTCTGACACATCCCAATCACAGTCATAGCTCACGAGCATTATAGCCAGAACTTCTAGTTGTAAGGGAGACTCTCAGTAAAGTCAGGTTGGTTGACAATATTGACGTGTACTCTCCTGGCCCAAGGAGTGATCAGATGATGGCAGACGGTGGGGGTGTAGACAGAGCTTGGATGCATGGCCTCAGGGTCCACAGGTGAGCGTGGGGGCTCCTGGGATTGGGGAGGGGGCCACAGGTGAGAAGAGAAGGAGGAAGGAACATGCCAGGGATAGGGTTGGCTCTCCCCAAGCTTCCATGTGCCAGTGAAGAATGCCAGAAAGTCCACGATATTCTAAATACAAAGCAAGCCTTCCAGATTGTTGCTGCTAAGTCACTTCAGTTGTGTCCAACTCTGTGCAACGCCATAGACGACAGCCCACCAGGCTCCCCCGTCCCTGGGATTCTCCAGGCAAGAACACTGGAGTGGGTTGCCATTTCCTTCTCCAATGCATGAAAGTGAAAAGTGAAAGTGAAGTCACTCAGTCATGTCCGACTCTTCGTGACCCCATGGGCAGCCTACCAGGCTCCTCTGTCCATGGGATTTTCCAGGCAAGAGTACTGGAGTGGGGTGCCAGGGAGGCTTATTTGTCAAGGTTGTATACAATATTATGTTAGTGGTTTGTGAGCTTGATTTATAACTTTCAAGTATTTAGATGGGGGTCTAGGGCTTCCCAGGTGGCGCTAGTGGTAAAGAACCCACCTGCCAATGCAGGAGACGGAGGGGACTCCGGTTTGATCTCTGGGTTGGGAAGATCCCCTGAAGAAGGAAATGGCAAACCGCTTCAGTATTCTTGTCTGGAGAATCCCCTGGACAGAGGAACCTGGTGGGCTATCGTCCATAGGATCACAGAGAGTTGGCCATGACTCAGTGACTTAGCGTGCACACAGAAGCACACTAGGGCCTGGAGCCCAGCTCGCGGAGGGCCTGGCCTGTGCACTGCTGCCAATGGCTACTCTCCAGGCTCACTCGGGGCTCTTTCCACCTGTCAGATACCGGTATTCGTGGTATCTTCTGAGAAAGGCCGTCTCCGGCCACCCTGTCCTGCACAGCCCTTCCAGTACAAGCCGGTCCTTCTGTTCCTTCCTCAGTTTTATCCACAGCCCTTGCATCGTTTGAGTTCTTGTTTACAGTACCTCCAGCCCCGAATGTCTCCTCCTCCGGAGCGAAGATCTTGTTTCACTGCTCATGACTGTAGTCCCAGCGCCCAAAAACACAAGATAAGTGGTTCATAAATACTGGAATGAGGAAAGAATAATGGAACATTGAAAGCAGTGGATAAACTGATAAGTAAATAAAATATATGTATATGTATATGCAGTTTTATCATAAGAAACAATAATAAAGAGTTGGACTATGATGCTTTTTTATAATAATTTATTTTATATTGGACTATAGTTGATTTACAATCTTGTGTTAGTTTCACGTGTATTGTAAAGTGACTCAGTTATACATGGATATATATGCATGCATATTCTTTTCCAAATTCTTTCTTCATTTAAGTTATTACAGAATATCGAGCAGAGACCCCTCTGCTGTACAGTAGGCCCTTGTTGGTTACCTATTTTACATAGAGTAGTGTATATATATCAGACCCAAATTCTCAGTTTATCCCTTCCTGATGCTTTTTGTAGTGTCCGTACACAATTCTCTCCTATTCCTTTTGTTTTTTGTAATTTACTTAATTTTAATTGGAGGATAATTGATTTACAATATCGTGCTGGCTTCTGCCATACATCAAGATGAATCAGCCATAAGCATATGTATGCCCTTCCCCTTGGCACCTCCCTCCCAACTCCAACCTGCATCCCACCCCTCCAGACTGTAGGTAGCCAGCTAATTACAGAGTTAACAATACAAAGCACTTATTTTGAGGATACAGTAGGAAAGAGAAGCAACAGATACAGGACTAGTTTGTCTTACATCAAACAAAATAGTTTTACCCTTTTCTCTCTCAGTCCCTTCTGGATCCAAGGCAAATAAACGACAGCATAATTTCTTCTTGGGCCTATAAGACGATGCTACGCTTGCTACAAGTGTTACACATATGTTGATTCTTTTCTGACACTGAAGAAATTACTGGAAATGCAGATTTCAATAATAACACAGTAAGTCCAAAGTTACTTAAGTTATTAATTTGAACTTCATTTTCTGAGAAAATATACACATTGTTTCCGAACTGAATACCGGTTATTTTGACCATTTCTTAATATTAAACATTATTTTTAAAGATCAAAATTATAATATTTCATGTAAATATTCCTACAAATTCAGATCAGATCAGATCAGTCGCTCAGTCGTGTCCGACTCTTTGCGACCCCATGAATCGCAGCACGCCAGGCCTCCCTGTCCATCACCAACTCCTGGAGTTCACTCAGACTCACGTCCATCGAGTCAGTGATGCCATCCAGCCATCTCATCCTCTGTCGTCCCCTTCTCCTCTTGCCCCCAATCCCTCCTGATTGGAGGGCAATCAAAATCAAAAGCTTCAGAGCCTTTTCCAATCAGTCAACTCTTTGCATGAGGTGGCCAAAGTACTGGAGTTTCAGCTTTAGCATCATTCCTTCCAAAGAAATCCCAGGGCTGATCTCCTTCAGAATGGACTGGTTGGATCTCCTTGCAGTCCAAGGGACTCTCAAGAGTCTTCTCCAACACCACAGTTCAAAAGCATCAAATCTTCGGCGCCAACTCTTACATCCATACATGACCACAGGAAAAACCATACCCTTGACTAGACGAACCTTTGTTGGCAAAGTAATGTCTCTGCTTTTGAATATCCTACAAATTATATTAAGGTAAATAAATTTATCTTGAAGGAAGAGAGATTTGGGATTCAGGGTATGTTTCATCACGTATTTGTTGTTGTCATTGTTGATAGAAAATCTTCCATTTCAACACTTTGTAAAAGGAAGACTATGCATGGAGCAAACAATCTATTAATTTATTCTTCAGTCAAAATTAAAACGGGTACATAATTGCCACACCTTTAGTTCTCGTGAAACAGAGCTTTGAACCTCTACCATCATCGTCTGCTGAAATGAAATTCACCGAGTTTCAGTAAGGATTGGGCTTTACTCTCAGTACGTTCAATACAATTGAACGCACGGGCTCCTGTGTGATCCCTGCATCCCCTCCTACCTACTTCATTCCCCTTCTCTTCTCCTTTTGAACTGCTGACCCAAGTTAGTAGCCAAACATAATAATACAGTGTTTGATCCTCTGGAAACCCATAAAATTACAAACCAGCAACCACCAGGATGTTGGCAGAATTTCTGTGGATAGCAACCAGCACGGGACATTTTTCTTTTGGAAATGAAGCAGTACACGAGACTGTTGATACATGAGTGAGGAAGGTACGACCTTTGCCAACTCCTCTCCCCCACCTCATTCTCACAACCCCTGGAGATGGAGAGACAGAATTCATCTTTTAAAGTACTGAAGGCTTTTCTCCTTTAACTGTGAGCATTACCGTCCCCTGCTTTCATCCCCTTTAAAGTTCATCCTGCTTAGTTTTATTAAGCACTAATGGAGTTTTATAACCATGAGCTAAGTACTATAAAGAAGAAAGATATAAATAAAATACACCCTCTACATGCCTTCAAGAATAATAAACTCTAATGGCAACATTAGGTTCGAATGTAGTGAGGAACTCTCTCTTCCCTACAATAAAATTGCTGATTAATCATATAGCTGAATCCAAATGAAAGAAAGGGAAATTCTCAGGTTCCAGAAATAAAGAGGCAACTCAAGCTAGAGAGGTAAGTTTATAGATGGTTGCCAGAGGAACCCCAGAAACTGAATGGAACGGTTGACCATGGATGATTCATATGGAGAACAGGAGGGGTTGCGTTGAACTTGCATTAGACTGAGATTTATAACTGAGCCTTATGTCCAGCTTGGGAGTTCCCCGGTGGCTCAGATGGTAAAGAACCTGCCTGCAATGCGGGAGAACCAGGTTCGATCCCTGGATCAGTCAGGAAGATCCCCTGGAGGAGGGCATGGCAACCCACTCCAGTATTTCTTGCCTGGAGAATCCCCATGGACAGAGGAGCCTGGAAGACCACAGTTCATGGGGTCACAAAGAGTCAGACACAAATGAGCAACTAGCACATCCTGCTAGGTCTGGGCTAGATTTAAATCTTCTACGCTGGGTGGGCTAACTAAGACCTTTCACCAGCTTGTCTATATGGCCATGGGAATGTATATCTCTGCCTGAGCTCCTCTTAATGGGAGGAGAAAACAAAGCGTCTTATTGGAAGTTTCAGGCCAACACCACATATTGGTGTGGAGCAAAGTTCATATAGTTAACTCTATATACATTGAAAACTTGAATTTCTAACCAAAAATACTCCCAAAAAGAAATCCTCAGGCTCAGATGATTTATTGATCGGTTCTGACTAGGTAACTATTCCGTGCTTTTATATGGAAAGATTCAGTATTGTTAAAATGTAAATTTTCTACCCAATTGATCCACAGATTTCAATGATATCCCAATACCACCATTTTTACACCTTGGTCCAAGATGGGTGTTCCAGCACTAGAAGGAAGGGAAGAAAAGGAGGGAAGCACACGCTTCCTCCTTCCAGGAAGTCACACCACCGTTTTCACTTACATAAACCACGAATGTATGGTATGTATGTGTAAGTGAATACACACGTTTCACTTACATATTAAGTAAGACCAAACTTACTTCATTAGGGCACACTAAGTGCAAGGATTCCCGGGCGGCTCAGCGGTGAAGAATCCGCCTGCCAAAGCAGGAGACATAGAGACGCAGGTTTGATCCCTGGGTCGGGAGGATCCCCTGGAGAAGGGCATGGCAACCCCCTCCTGGGAAATCCCGTAGACAGTGGAACCTGGCCGGCTCCAGTCCACGGGGTCATGAAGAGCTGGACATGGCTTAGTGATGAAACAACAGCAGACTGCAAGGAAATCTTGGAAAGTGAGCTTTTTAAAATTATTTTTAATTTGATTTTTATTTTATATTGGTCTAGAGTTGATTAGTTTCAGGTGTGTGGCAAGTGGTTCAGTTACACATACACGTGTATCTGTTCGTTTTCAAGTTTTTTCCCATTTAGGTTATTACAGGTCTTCCCTGGTGGCTCAGTCAGTAAAGACTATGCCTGCAATGTGAGAGACCTGGGTTCAGTCCCTGGGTCAGGAAGATCCCCTGGAGAAGGAAATAGCAACCCACTCCAGTATTCTTGCCTGGAGAATTCCATGGACAGAGGAGCCTCGTGGGCTAGAGTCCATAGGGTCACAAAGAGTAGGACACGACTGAGTGATGAACACTTGGATTATTATAGAATATGGAACAGAGTTTCCTGTGCTGTACAGTAGGTCCTTGTTATCTATTTTATATCTAGTAGCATATACATGTCAATCCCAAACTCCTAATTTATCCCTTCCCTCTGTGTTTCCCCCTTGGTAATCATAAGTTTGTTTTCAAAGTCTGTAAATCTGTTTCACAAATAAGTTCATTTCTATCATTTTTTAATATTCCACATGCAAGTGATATCATATATTTGTCTTTCTCTGTCTGATTTACTTCACTTGTTATGATAATCTCGAGTTTCATCCATGTCCCTGCAAATGGTATTACTTCATTACTTTTTATGGTTGAGTAATATTCCATCATATACATATGCCGCATCTTCTTTAGCCATTCCTCGGTTGATGGATAGTTCGGTTGCTTCCAGGTCTTAGCTGTTGTGAGTGGTGCTGCTATGGACGCTGGGATGCATGTATCTTTCTCAGTTATGGTCTTCTCTGGATATGTGCCTAGGAGTAGAAAAGGTATTGTTTTTAGATGTGCGTAAGCCTAAAAGAAAGCTGACACATGTATGGGAGTTTTATTTCCGCCAAGGAAAGAAAAAAAAACAGACTGAGGTGGTTAAATTATAGTATCTGCCCTGATAAAACTGTCATTCAAACATATACCTGTCAGACTCCAAAACAGGAGCTTCCAAGTCGGTGGTCCTTATTGGCCCTGACCAGTCTTTTCTATTCAAAGTCATCTCTTTACTAAGCCTTTTCCTTTTTTGTTGAATAGTGTATGTTTATTTTAATCTGTGTTTCATATCCACGTACACTTAGCACATGAAAATATTTATGAGGTCAGAGAAGAGGAAAATCCAAACTGTATGATGTCTACAAAAGCTCGAGTTAATTTTATGAATATTTTTAATCTCCTTTAAAGCATGGACTCACTCTTTGCTAAAAAGTTTGAGTCACAGATTTAAAAGAATCCAACATAATTTTAAGGTTCTCAAGTGGTTTTTCTTAGGATAAGGGAAACTGCTAATTGGCTAAGAAGTCCACACTCAATGTAAGTAATTCAGATTTTATTATGATACTTTCATTCCTTATAGCAAAGTAAAATAGTAAGAGGCCCATGGATCTCATTTGTGTTTTTCTAAATCGCTATTTAGAAAAATAAAGATGAACAAAAAGCTAAATCTGGTCAAAATTACTTCAAATGAGAAAATCCCATTCAAGGGTGAAACACTCAAGTCCTGCATAACCATGTTTTATCCTAGAATTAGAGGTTCTTCAAATTCTTGCAGGAAAGGTGTTAGAAACTCTGGATTATTGGTGTCAACACAAAGAAATACAGTACTTACTGTACTTTATCGGGCTTTGCTTCATTGCCTGTTACAAAGACTGTGTTTTTCACAGATTGAAGGTTTGAGGCAACCCTGTATCAAGTAGGTCTATCAGCATCATCTTTCCAAAGCATCTGCTCACTTTGCGTCTCCATATCTCATTTTGGTATTTTTGAAATATTTCAAACTTTTTCATTATTAGTATATTTGTTATAGTATATATTTGTCATCTTTGATCTTACTCTTAGGACTTGCAGAAGGCTCAGATAATAGCATTTTTTTTAAAGCAATAAACTAATTTTTAAGTTGGTAAAGAATTCGCCTGCAACGCAGGAGACCCTGGTTTGATTCCTGGGTCAGCAAGATCCCCTGGAGAAGGGATAGGCTACCCACTCCAGTATTCTCAGGCTTCCCTGCTGGCTCAGACGGTAAAGAATCCACCTGCAATGCGCGAGACCTGGGCTCGATCCTGGATTGGGAAGATCCCCTGGAGGAGGGCATGACAACCCACTCCAGTATTCTTGCCTGGAGAATCCTGTGGACAGAAGAGCCTGGAAGCCTACAGTCCATGGGGTCACAGAGAGTTGGACATGACTGAACGACTCAGCACACATTTGTTTTAGACATGCTGCTCTTGCGCACTTAATAGACTTAATAGACAGTATCGTCAAAGTATCCTTTCTATACGCACTGGAAAACCAGAAAGTTTGCACAACTCACTTTACTGCAGCCCTCATGCTGTGATCTGAAATGGAACCTGCAGGATCTCCAGGGGTGAACAGACTCATCAATGCAGCTTTAAATGAGCACAAAATGGAACTGGAGGCTGACGATTCTGCTTGGGTGGTGATGTTACTTAGGATAAACGCCTTGGATGGACAGATAGTGCTTCATTACTACATACAGTTCCTTTCTCAGAGTTCTGGAGAACCCCTGGCTCCAGCATGCTTGGAAGATGTTTGTCTAGTTAAATAATCGATGTCACACACTCACAGTTCTTTCGTGAGAGACAGAATGTTCTTACCACGCATCCCAGGACCTGACAGGATGTTCCTGCCTAGTGTCTCAGCACTTCTACTTTCCATGTGTTACATTCAAATGGACAAATTAGTGTTTGTTGCCTACAGTTTTATGAAGTTGAAAACGAAAGTGAAAATGTCAGTTTCCAGAATCTCAGCTTGCAAAAGACACAAGTTCTTTTGAGTTATAAATCAGAAAAGCAGTGTCAGAAATGACTGAGGCCACCAAATGGATACTGCTTTTTTTTTTTTCATTGATTCTACTTTTCTATGCTTTTCAAATCAACTTTAATTACTAGTTGAAACAGCTGAATTAGGAAGCTTTCAGTAACCAGTAAACAAGAAAGTTAAAGGTAAAGACTTTTGACTCCTGAATATTACAAACATCAAATTCAGGTTGCTTGGTGGATGATGGATTCTACCCATTTCAGCTGATGAATCTCCAGTCCCTAAAAGAGTGCGTTAGGAATGTGGTGAACAGGTAATCTGCCGAATCTGATGATTCACAGATTATCAGAGTCGGAGTAAGGAAGCCACTGGACATGCTTCAGGCAGGAGGCAGGAAGTAGCTAGGAGAGTCAGAGACCAATATGATGACACAGAGAATTTGCCCGAAGCACTTTATCTCAGACTGATGTTTTTAACAAAGATGCAAGCCCACTCTTTCTCTACACTTCTTAGAGTCAAATTCTCTTTGGGGAACATGTAAGCTGAAGCTATGCTACTGGATTTCAATTCCAGTTTGAAAAAGAAATGCTGGGGAATAACTCTGTAGTAACTGTATGTATGTGTGTGTGTATGTGTGCATGCGTGCTAAATCATTCAGTCATGTCTGACTCTGCCACCCTATGGACTGTAGCCCACCAGGCTCCTCTGTCCATGGGACTCTCCAGACGAGACTACTGGAGTGGGTTGCCATTTCCTCCTCCAGGGGACCTTCTCGACTCAGGGATGGAACCCCCGTCTCTTCCATCTCCTGCATCGGTAGGTGGGATCTTTATCGCTAGTGCCACCTGGGAAGACCGTGTGTGTGTGTGTGTGTGTGTGTGTGTGTGTGTGCAAATACGTATATTTGTTGTTGTTCAGTTGCTAAGTTGTGTCTGACTCTTTGCAACCCCATGGACTGTAGTCTGGCCAGGCTCCTTTGTCCATGGGATTTCCCAGGCAAGAATACTGGAGTGGGTTGCCATTTCCTGTTGATTAAGGCATCAGTTTAATTGTGTGGATGTAACATGGTTTGTTTATCCGGCCACTAAATGGACACTATCTGGACTGTACCCAGGATTTGGCGACTGGGAAAAAAAAGTGTGCCGACCATTCGCATATAGGTTTTTCTGTACACCCCAAATTTCATGTTTCTTGGGTAAACATCAAGGGTTAAAATGGCTGGGTCATATGGCAAATGTATGTTTAAGACAAATTGTCAAATTATTTACCAAAGTTCTGTGATCAGAGGTTTGAGGAGGGCCTCTCCATAGTTCGAGGGAAAAGCCAGTCTATTATGTAGGAAAGTAAACGCAACTGTGTCTTCTGCTCATGCCGGCACCCTCTTACTACAGGAAGCGCAGTGATATTCAAAATGAGAACGGTTTAATACTGCAAGAAAATAAGACGATCTGCAGTGCCAAACCCGATCCCAGGGCATCGACAGCATTTAAGTTTCCATCCCAAACAATTCACTTCCTACCACCCTGTCAAGGCCACATGCTGACCGTCCAGTTCTTTCTCTTCTAAGGCCTATCTCAATCAAGCCCTTTGCTCCCAGCTTTGAACTCCTAAGGGAAAAGAGAAAGATAAAATCTGTGGGTTACTTTTGCAACAAGTTATGTTCTTTCTCAATGAATTTTCCATGACATCTGTTTAGGAAAATCTCAGAATACACCAAAATGAGATAATGATGGGGTTTTATATTTATCAAAGGCTGCCTTACCCCCACACACAAATAAGCTAAGTCCCCATTGCATGGAAGGACACTTTCGTATGCCCAGAGGCAGAGTCCATGAAAGGGAAATTAAGAAGAAGGGGGAACTGGTTCTGATGGGTAAGACCTCCCTGAATCCTGCCGCAAAGCTGGAGGCGTCTGAACTTGGCGGTGCTGATGGTTTGGTCAATGTGGTCTCCCTTTTGCTTTTGGTATTGACTCGTCTTACTGCTTCTGCTTGCAGGTTGGACTTGAAAATAAATGCTCAAGTTCTTGATGACTCAGAAAGATGAGAGCTTCCTTTTGAACGTTTCACAGTTGGTCCCAAGTAGTAGCTGATTCGGAGGCAGCATGGCTCCATCAGTGACAGCTGCTTCGGGCAGCTCATTAGGCACGCTTGCTTTAAGGCAAAAGTGTGCTCTGAGAATACAACCACTCTGAACTGATATCTGCTTTCGTCTCTTAAGCACGCTTGCTTTAAGGCAAAAGTGTGCTCTGAGAATACAACCACTCTGAACTGATATCTGCTTTCGTCTCCTAGGCACGCTTGCTTTAAGGCAAAAGTGTGCTCTGAGAATACAACCACTCTGAACTGATATCTGCTTTCGTCTCTTAGCGCCTTCAGAGGCCACGCAGTTTATTATTGTGACTATTAAGAGGGATAAAACCCATTTCCACGTTCATGGTGGCCATAGCAAGAAATTATTGGATCTTATGCCAACAAAGATCCAAATAGTCAAAGCTATGGTCTTTCCAGTAGTCATGGGTGGATGTGAGAGTTGGACTGTAAAGAAGTTTGAGCGCCAAAGAATTGATGTTTTCTAACTATGGTGTTGGAGAAGACTCTTGAGAGTCCCTTGGACAGCAAGGAGATCAAACCAGTCCATCCTAAAGGAGATCAAGCCTGAATATTCAATTGAGCTGAATATATCAGAAGGGCTGATGCTGAAGCTGAAGTTCCAGTACTTGGGCCACCTGATGTGAAGAGTCAACTCGTTGGAAAAGACCCTGATGCTGGGAAAGATTGAGGGCAGGAGGAGAAGGAAAAACAGAGGATAAGCTGGTTGAATGGCATCCTTGACTCAACGGCCATGAGTTGAGCGAACTCCAGGCAATAGTGAAAGACAGGGAAGCCTGGCATGCTGCAGTTCCACTGGGTCATAAAGAGTCAGACGTGACTTACCAACTGCATGATAACAACAATTTTAACTCTAAGTTCTGTGGAAATGCATGTTTATAGCAGTGGCCACTGGAAATATTTTGAACCATTTACATGTATCTGTTGCACCCCTGTTAAAGAAGAAAATATACCTGAGATTAACCTCAGAGTGTATTTTTGCTTAACTCCTCTTGACCAAAAAGCGTTTCTCAGGATATCAATAGTGCTTATGTGTCCGTCCCAATCTGATACTATGGATAAAATAGATAAGTAATGAGAACCTGCTGTATAGCCCAGGGAACTCTGTTCAATGCACTGTGGTGACCTGATGGGAAGGGAGTCCAAAAGGGCAGGGATGTATGTTTATGTATGGCTGATCCGGGCTTCCACGGCAGCTCAGTGGTAAAAAACCCGCCTGCCAATGCGGAAGACATGGGTTCCATCCCCGGGTCAGGAAGATACTCTGGAGAAGGAAAAGGCAACCCACTCCAGTACTCTTGCCTGGGAAATCACATGGACAGAGGAACTTGGTGGGCTACAGTTCTTGGGGTTGCAAAGAGACGGACACGACTGAGTGACTGAACAATAACACAAACGGCTGATTCGTTCTGTTGCGTGTCAGAAACTAACACAACACTGTAGAGCAACTGTTCTCCACTAAAAAATTAATTAAAAACAAACAAACTAACGATGTCTGTGAAGCGTCCCAGAGTCAGGTCCTTGCTCCTCTGAACCTCAGACTGCGTGTCTACAGAGGAGCTCGGATTTGTAGCCTTGACACGGTGTGTCCTACTTTTCCAGCAGCGCGGGAAGCAAGCGGGGAGAAAAGGGGCCGTGAGCTGGCCAACAAACAAACAAAATGACTCCACATCTAGAAACGGGTTTCACCCTCCAAGGTCCCATGTCGGTCCGGCATATCGTGTGTCTGTAAATGTCAAAACTAATAGGAGAAAAGAATGCAGATAAAACCCAGAAATCTGGCCCCTGCTTATTTCCTATTTTCAGCTAAGATAACTCATATCTGCATGATCAAAACAGATGTTTGAGAAATCTCAGCAATCTCTCATCAATCAGACACCACTGAGCAAATATTAACCCCAGAATATGATGAGATAGCCCTATACACCATGAGAGCCATAATAAGACTCCAAAATTATTGATTTAATCCTTGGTCGCTTCCCAGTTTCCATCCACAAGGCAATATGGAATATTCAGCCAAATTCCCTTCAAATTATCTTAAAAAATCAAACTTTTCACATTGCCTCAAGTGTTTATCCTACCATCTCACATATTTTTACTTAGATTTTCTTTATAGCAGGCTTAATTTTTTTTACATTTTAGCTTTATCCAATATTCATATTTATTTTGTCCTTTTCAAGCATGCTACGATAATCCTTTAATATGATGCCCTTTGCCCCTGCACTGTTGCTTTTTCCACCAAAGACACACACGGACTCTGACATCAGTGAACACAGAAGTGAGTGCTGTCTGTTGCATGCACACACCTTGCTCCCCAGTCGCCCCCTCTCTGTTTACTGGATAAGAGTAAGGGACAACTTCTGTAAAATGCAATGTCCTTATCTTTTCTGGAATAAACAATCAATCATCTCAAGCCTCTCAGAAGATTTTCCAGGAAATATGAGCCATTATATTGACGCTCCTCAAGTTCCTCAAGAACTCTGCAAGGCAAGGACTTCCTCAGTGGTCCAGTGGTTAAGACGGCCTTCCAATGCAGCGAGTGAGGGTTCGATCCCTGGCTGGGGAGCTGAGATCCCACATGCCTTGTGGCCAAAAACTCAGAACATAAAACGGAAGCAACATTGCAATAAATTTAATAAAAACTTGAAAAAAAAGAAAGAAAGAAAGTTTATAGAACTCTGTAAGGCAGAGGAAGCCCCTCAAGATCTACTGAAGAGGAAAAATAACACACTTACTGGTAAAGGATCTTTTTTCTCAATTGTTCAACAATCTTTTCATTGCCCTTTATGCACAAACCCCTGTGTTTATGAAACTTAAATTCCTTGAGGGATATATTTGCCAGAGATTCTGCAAGAAAAAAAAAAATGCAACATTTGATTTGTGGTAATTTGAGGAAGATTTAATGGAGGAATTATTAGCAAAGTTGTGGGCAGAGGTCAGAGAAATCACACACACACACACACACACAAGTACACACACACAGGGCAGTCAGCACCCCCAGGGCTAGTAACACCCAAGCTGTAATCAGTGGCTCAGTAGATGGGGAAGAGAGCAGTTTCCGAGTCCTGACAGGAGGGCTCCTGGAGAGACGGGAGGAGGAGATAGCATGGGGGCGGGGGCCGGGGGTGGGGGGGTGGGGACAGACAAGGGCAGCCTAAGCAGACCCCACAGAGAGGGGGACACAGGACACAAAGGTGACCCAGCCCTTCTCTCTTCACTCCCACTGTGGCCTCCCACTGGCTGAGCCCAAAGGAAATTCAAAGGACCTGATCGAATCTAGAATGGTCAGCCTCCCAGAGCCCACAGCAAGGTGGAGGATGATGGAGAAGGACGCTAGGGGGATATCACAAGGTTGCTAGTCCCACGGGCAACACTCATCTTAATGACCCAACTTCACTGAAATCAAGATGACCTCTGGGACGCTCCTGGTGGCCCAGTGGCTGAGACTCTGTGCTCCCAATGCAGGGGGCCCAGGTTCCATTCCTGGTCAAGGAACTGGATCCCACATGACTCAACTAACGATTCGACATGCCACAACCAAGACAGCAAATAAATAATTGTTTTTTTAAGAAGATCTTCATCTTGTTTTAGAGGATGGACACCCAGCTCTGGCTGAGAAGTAGAATATTCTGTCTATTTTGTACTTTGTGGGAATGTGACATAGTCTATTTTTGTATGACGATTTGTTAGTGTCCACAGTTGGGTCTGCTTGAAAGGTTGGGAAGTCAATACCTAAATTCTGTAGTCTACAAATTGAAGAAATGCTCTGATAAGTATATTTAACACAGAGACCTAAAAATGAAGCATTTGGTGGACAGACGCTAAGGCAGCCACATGACCCCTGCTCTCAGGCGTTCGTGCCTTTGAGAGGCCTTCTCCCCCTGAGGATGGTGGTAGCCGTGACTTGCCTCTGCCCACGGAAACTGCAGAGGGCTGCTGTCTCTCCTGTGATGATGCTCAGTACGTGACAAAGGTGATGACACTGCCATGATCACATTATATAAAATCGCTCTGCTAGCAAGCAGTCTCATGCTGAAGACTCTCTCTTCTGCCAGGTTGAGGGAATAAGCTTTCAGGTAAAAGCCTGACGGGGGTACCAGATGACACAGAGCTATGGCAATCCTTAGAGCTGTGAGCAGCCCCTGGTCAACAGACAGCAAGAAGCAAAAGCCTCCTCTGTTCTACAGCCACAGAGAGCTGAATTCTGCCAGCACACTGAATGGTTTGGGTAGCAGATCCACCCCAGTCAAGCCTCCAGATGAGACCCCAGCTCCGACCAACACCTTGATGTAACTTTCCAGACAACCCAGCTAAACCAAGCCCAGATTCCTCACCATGGAACCTGTTAGATAACAAATGTGTGTTGCTTTAAGCCATAAAGTTGGTGGTCACTGGGGCTTCCCTGATGGCTCAGCAGGTAAAAAATCTGCCTGCAATGCAGGACACAGCAGACGTGGGTTTGACCCTTGATTCAGGAAGATCCCCTGGAGGAGGGCATGGCAACCCACTCCAGGATTCTTGCCTGGAGAATCCCACGGACCGAGGAGCCTGGTGGGTTACAGTCCAAAGGGTTGCAAAGAGTCAGACACACGACTGAGTGACTAAGCTTACACACACATTTGTAGTCATTTGTTATGAAGTCATAGAAAATAAATACAAATAGGTGTTTAATTTTTCCATATTGTGTTATTTAATAACTCTTTAGAATATTCTTCTAAACTCCCTACAACATGGGTCTTGTGGCTCAGTCATTATTTTAGTCAACAAGCAGGGTATCCCCCACGCAGGTGGCTCAGTGGTAAAGAATTCGCCTGCCAATGCAGGCAACAGAGGAGATGTGGGTTTGATCCCTGAGACGGGAAGACCCCCTGGAGAAGGGCATGGCAACCCACTCCAGGATTCTTGCCTGGGAAATCTCATGGGCAGAGGAGCCTGGAGGGCTACGGTCCGTGGGGTCACAAAGAGTCGACACGACTGAGCATGGCACACTCCACCTTACACAGGACTGTTTACAAACTAGTCCCATAAATGTTAAGTCAATGGTTCATTGAGATCAGCTGTGAGGACGAATCTCAGGTAAGAGATGGGACGTTGGGCACTGAGTCTGTGAGGTCTGAAGGGGCTCACCCAGGGACAGCCAGCTAGCTGGGGACAGATCTTGGCTTTTGTCTCAGGACTTTGACCACAGGCCCCAGGCTATTCAGTCTGCCAACCTGCCTGCCTTAGTCAGGACTGGGATTCTAAACCTGAGTCCAATTAAAACACAGTGGCCAACGAGCCACACTTTCTACCTTTACAAGAGCCAGGTATATTTATGCTGTCCCCTATAATGGCAAAACACCTTCCCTTTACCTCAGAAATGCATGTGACTGGCCCCCAGATTAAAAATACATACTAGCAGAAAACAGTCCCATGGAGGGCCTTCCCTGGTGGTTCGGTGGTCAGATCTCTGCTCTCTCAATGCGGGCGCCTGGGTTTGACCCCCGCGCCACAACTGAAGATCCTCACGCCACGCTGAAGATGAAGATTCCTAATGCCGCCACTAAGACCAGTGCACCAAATAAATATCTTAAAAAATCCCACGGAAGATGGATTAACATCTCCTCCCAAGTGATTACAGTTGTGGTTCAATCGTGCATCTTTATCTAAAATCAGGTTTCGAATCGCAGATATGAGTGTTATTATCATCAGCAGCAAGGGTGTAACGCCAACGTTTAAAAACATCTTTTACAAAGTCTACCCAGGCTTAAAATTGCAATTCCTTCAATGACTGGAAGAAAAAAGGGGACTTTGGCAAAACACTTCATGATTAAGGCCCAAACTCTAAACCTTATTAGGACCAAAGCAGATGGTAATATTAGCTAATAGATTAAAAGCAAAAAACAACTGTTCTCTGTTGAAAGAAATATTTGGAAGTGATGCAAAGCACTTACAACTTACCTCTTTGCGAATGGTCAGTGGTGGAATTCTAGCCGCAAGGTCTGTTGTGAGTTTATTCCAAAGGCCAGCTAATGGGGCACACACGGCAACCTCTTCTGAGATGGAGCAGAACGCTGTCTGCAGTGGAGATCAAAGCCATAGATGTGGGTGCCTGTAATAAGAAAAATGATGGTTCAGGCAGTCCCACCCTGTATCTCCCATTAGTCAGCGTGAGCAGCAGTCATGAACATTCTCTCCCATGTCACTCTGCTTAAACCCATCCATATCATTGGAGCTGTGGGAGCCTGAGAAGCATTTTATAACAAATACAGGACTGTTTCACTTGGGTCAAACATTTAATAAGCTTCTAGAAAATATCCTGCCTTCGTTTGGCTCAGAACCTGGCCCAGGATGAGAGGGTTTTTCTTGATTGTCGGGTGCTTATTTTTCTGAACCTCCATTTTAAAGGACAGCAGGTTTGAAAACAAATGTGATTCAACCTTGGAAGGCTCTTGCTATGTGTCTGCGTGTCTTTTATCAGGGCCCTTGATTAGAAGGAAAAGAGAAAGGAGTCCTTTTCCTTCCATCTCGCCCTGTTATTATGTTCACTGCGAATCTTGCTCTTTCTTTCCGCCAATTAGGACCTGTTCCAATATGGCGGGACCTCCAGAGTTACGAGCGCTGCTTCGGAGGCCAGACTCTTTCCAGAAGCTGCTTGGTTTGAAATTCCATCCCCCACCGCCCTTTAAAAAAAAAAAAAAAACACAGTTCCACTGAGTTCCCAAGCATTTATATTTGGAGTTTGTATGACTGAAGGATTTATTGTCAGAGGAAAATGAGAATGGTTCTATTTTCCCCCCTCACCTGAAAAAACAGGCTCCCTGGGTGCATCTTTGAAGGACTTAGACCCTGTTGGTTGTCCCACAGAGAAGCCCCCTGTCACAGCTCCAGTTCGGGAGGGCGAAGCAGAGCTGGGCAGTCAGGACTGGGATTCTAAACCTGAGTCCAGCACTTACTAGCTCCATAGGTTTCAACAGCGTAAGTAATCTCTTTCAGTCTGCTTCCTAATCTGTACCAGACTCATAAATAATCACAGCTTCTTGAGGCAATGGAAAGGGTTGAATGCATAGCCTATGAGGTCCCACCTCACCATCTGGAACATGGGGAGCCATTTAAAAAGTGCTCTTGTTTCAGGACTGAGTACCGTATAGTTTCCTCTGCTTGCCTTTCAGTTGGCTCTTCCATCAGCGCGGTTTGTCCTCAGTCATGTTTGATTAGCTCCACGCCACACATGTGGGTCTTCTATTTACGTAGAACCAAACATCTGAAGAGCTGAAAAAGCACCGTTTATTCCGGTCTCAGCTTTATCTGTACTGATCTCACTGTATTTAATTTCTGATAGGATTGCTGTCAGAGCACGCAGCTTTGTTCATTCTTAGTATCTCTGCGAAGCACGTGGGTCATAAAGCTTTCAGTGCATGCGTGCTCATGAAATGGATAAATAACAGAAAAGTTAACACTTTTAATAATTATGGCAACCAGTCTGTTAAATCTTTCATTAAAAGTTCAGTTCAGTTCAGTTCAGTTGCTCAGTCATGACTGACTCTTTACGACCCCATGAATCGTAGCACGCCAGGCTCCCCTGTGCATCACCAACTCCCGGAGTTCGCTCAAACTCATGTCCATTGAGACGGTGATGCCATCCAACCATCTCATCCTCTGTCGCCCCCTTCTCCTCTCGCCTTCAATCTTTCCCAGCATCAGGGTTTTTTCCAATAAGTCAGCTCTTTGCATCAGGTGGCCAAAGTATTGGAGTTTCAGCTTCAGCATCAGTCCTTCCAATGAACACCCAGGACTGATCTCCTTTAGGATGGACTGGTTGGATCTCCTTGCAGTCCAAGGGACTCTCAAGAGTCTTCTCCAACACCACAGTTCAAAAGCATCAATTCTTCGGTGCTCAGCTTTCTTCACAGTCCAACTTTCACATCCATACATGACCACTGGAAAAACCATAGCCTTGACTAGATGGACCTTTGTTGGCAAAGTAATGGCTCTGCTTTTTAATATGATATCTAGGTTGGTCATAACTTTCCTTCCATGGCGTAAGCGTCTTTTAATTTCATGGCTGCAGTCACCATCTGCAGTGATTTTGGAGCCCCAAAAAATAAAGTCTGATGCTGTTTCCACTGTTTCCCCATCTATCTGCCATGAAGTGATAGGACCGGATGCCATGATCTTAGTTTTCTGAATGTTGAACTTTAAGCCAACTTTTTCATTCTCCTCTTTCACTTTCATCAAGAGGCTTTTGAGTTCCTCTTCACTTTGTGCCATAAGGGTGGTGTCATCTGCATATCTGAGGTTATTGATATTTCTCCTGGCAATCTTGATTCCAGCTCGTGCTTCATCCAGCCCAGCATTTCTCATGATGTACTCTGCATAAAGTTAAATAAGCAGGGTGACAATATACAGCCTTGACGTACTCCTTTTCCTATTTGGAACCAGTCTGTTGTTCCATGTCCAGTTCTAACTTTTGCTTCCTGACCTGCATATAGGTTCCTCAAGAGGCAGGTCAGGTGGTCTGGTATTCCCATCACTTTCAGAATCATTTACATTTAAATTCCCCAGCCTTTTAAAAAAAATGTATTACTCAAAGATCAACAAATTGGCAACCTGCGGATATTTTTGCAATTGGTGTTGTAGTTTAGGGAAACCACCATCTCTATAATATTGTTTCTTCTAATGAAATGCACTTGTTATACCTTTCCACTCATTTAAAGGGCTTCCCTAGTGGCTCAGATGGTAAAGAATCTCCCAACAATGCAGGTGACCCAGATTCCATCCCTGGGATGGAAAGATCCCCTGGAGAAGGGAATGGCTACCCACTTCTGTATTTTTGCCTGAATACCCCATGGACAGAGGAACCTGGTGGGTTAGAGTCTATGGTGTCACAAAGAGTTGGACATGACTGAGCACCCACCCACACACACGGGATGGAGCCCAGCTTTTAAGAGAGCATCTACATAAGAGCTTTGGTACAAATTTCAATGCTTTCTGGGAAATACAGATCATAAACATGGAGAGAAGGTTAAAACAACAATTGTATCAGATAACAATAATTTTATCAGTTATTTTCAAGGTTATCAGGCTCCTAAATCATGCAAATCTGAAAGGAATTTCAATTTGTGGAGATTTCAGCAAAGAGATAAAATTTAGAAACATCTAATTTGGTAAGTCAATTCTCCTGAATTTAGAAAACCCAAATAATTAATCTGTGGGCTGAATTCTATGCTCACATATTTCTCTATTGCAAATGTAAATTGAATATAACACTGGAGAGATTACAAAGAAGGCGGCTTGCCCAGAGAAAGGTGCTATGTTAAGTCAATGTTCCTTCTTCGATTGAAACTTGGTCCATGCTCCTGAGTAAAGCACCAAGGTCAACAGAGGTCATTGTGAGACTTCTTAAAATCAGGAGAACTTCTGCATAACACACTCCCCCAAAGGGAATAACGGCTGACCTCCAGAGCCAGATTTTTGGAGGATGACTTTTTCCGACACATCATACAAGTGCAACCCCATCTTCTTACTTACCTTGAGGACCTTGTTTGTCAGTCATAGCCTTGCTTTCAATATATTTCCTGCTTGACTATTTCTCTGAGCAAGTTCTCTCATCAGAATCTATATACGTATAGCGTGGAAGGGAGGAAGAAACGTTGGGAGAGGAACATGGGGCTCATGTTCCAAGGAGGCCTTTGCCCGTTAGTTCTCAGAGATCACTGCACATAAGACTGTAAAAACAGAAAGTGTATTTAAAAGTAATGGTATGATCCCTTAGGAAGTGAGTCCAAGAACATAATCTTCCCCATCCACGATCTGAGATCTCTGAGGGATGAGTCAGAGGCAAAAAATGGTTTCTATCAATAATGAACAAGCTGCCCACCCATTAAAAACACTGACCCACCTCCCAGAATATTGGAAATAAAAGCAAAAATAAACAAATGGGACCTAATTAAACTTAAAAGCTTCTGCACAACAAAGGAAACTATAAGCAAGGTGAAAAGACAGCCTTCAGAATGGGAGAAAATAATAGCAAATGAAGCAACTGACAAACAACTAATCTCAAAAATATACAAGCAACTCCTACAGCTCAATTCCAGAAAAATAAATGACCCAATCAAAAAATGGGCCAAAGAACTAAATAGACATTTCTCCAAAGAAGACATACAGATGGCTAACAAACACATGAAAAGATGCTCAACATCACTCATTATCAGAGAAATGCAAATCAAAACCACTATGAGGTACTATTTCACACCAGTCAGAATGGCTGCGATCCAAAAGTCTACAAGCACTAAATGCTGGAGAGGGTGTGGAGAAAAGGGAACCCTATTACACTGTTGGTGGGAATGCAAACCAGTACAGCCACTATGGAGAACAGTGTGGAGATTCCTTAAAAAACTGGAAATAGAACTGCCTTATGACCCAGCAATCCCACTGCTGGGCATACACACTGAGGAAACCAGAAGGGAAAGAGACATGTGTACCCCAATGTTCATCGCAGCACTGTTTATAATAGCCAGGACATGGAAGCAACCTAGATGTCCATCAGCAGATGAATGGATAAGAAAGCTATGGTACATATACACAATGGAGTATTACTCAGCCATTAAAAAGAATACATTTGAATCAGTTCTAATGAGATGGATGAAACTGGAGCCTATTATACAGAGTGAAGTAAGCCAGAAAGAAAAACACCAATACAGTATACTAACGTATATATATGGAATTTAGAAAGCTAGTAACAATAACCCTGTATACGAGACAGCAAAAGAGACACTGATGTATAGAACAGTCTTATGGACTCTGTGGGAGAGGGAGAGGGTGGGAAGATTTGGGAGAATGGCATTGAAACATGTAGAATATCATGTATGAAACGAGTCGCCAGTCCAGGTTCGATGCACGATACTGGATGCTTGGGGCTGGTGTACTGGGATGACCCAGAGGGATGGTATGGGGAGGGAGGAGGGAGGTGGGTTCAGGATGGGGAACACATGTATACCTGTGGTGGATTCATTTTGATATTTGGCAAAACCAATACAATATTGTAAAGTTTAAAAATAAAATAAAATTAAAAAAAACACACTTTTCAAAATACACAAGTGTCCCACAAATTACAAGAGCTTTGACAGACAAGACAATGATTTATTAACGAACCTTCAGTTTCTTTTAAAAGATCAACCAAAGACTGCAGATAATCGTGTATGAAAGAGACAAATCCGTGTCATATAGATAGATGTAGTTTGTGTCTGTACTTAGTCACCTAGTCATGTCCGACTCTTTGCCACCTCATGGACTGTAGCGCACCAGCCTCCTTTGTCCCTGGAATTTTACAGGCAAAAATACTGGTGTGGGTTGAAATTTCCTACTACAGGGGCTCTTCCTGACCCAGGGCTTGAACCCAAGTCTCGGGTCTCCTGCCTTGGCAGGAGGAGTCTTCACCACTGCACCGCCTGGGAAGCCCAGATAGATGTATAGAACTAAGCACGTATTTATACTCAATATACACACATACATATAGTGCACATCGATCTGTATTTATCTATCTTTCTGCCTATCCATTTAATATTCTACATGACATCTTAAGTCTTAAAATATTAAAGATGCTTTACTTTTATTTTTTAAGATTTGTAGCAATGGTTCTCAACCAATGGCAATGTCTAGAGACATCTTCAGTTGTAATTAGTGGCGGGGGTGGGGGTGGGGCAACGGGTATCTAGTAGAAGCCAAAGATGCTACTAAACGCCCCACAAGGTATAAGACATTCCCTCTCCCGGTAAAGTATTACTGCTGCTGCCGCTTAGTTGCTTCAGTCGTGTCCAACTTTGTGCAACCGTATTATGGACAGCAGCCTGTTGGGCTCCTCTGTCCATGGGATGCTCCAGGCAAGAATCCCTCCTCCAGGGGATCTTCCTGACCCAGGGATCAAACCCGGCTCTCCTGCATTGCAGGCAGATTCTTTACCACTGAGCCATCAGGGAACCCCCAGTACAGTATTATGTGTCCCCAAATATCAATAGGGACAAGGTTCAGAAGATCTGACAGAGATAAAAACTGGGCAGGCAGACCAGTGAACGCGTAAGATGCCTGAGGCCTGTGACAGCTTCACCGGGGGAAGATAAAAACAATGTGAGCGGTTTAGGAAAGGCCGGTCTTGTCACCTCACTTCTCTCGGGGATCAGTCAATACATTCCCGGGCCCAGTGTTTTCAGTGCTCCATCATAAAAGAGACGCTTGTTCATTTCATTTCCTGAATGAGTGAGATCGACAAAGTTGCAAGTTGCCTCAATAATTTTCCAGAAGATCTCAGTAACTAGGACATTATACCCTGAGTCTGAGAAAAATCGGCAAACATTTCAGGCAACTTCCCTTTTTTGGCAAAACCAAAAGGCCACAAACAAATTCACTTTCAGATGGATATTTAAGGGCATTTTATGAGTCTTCTGGATGTTTCTCCAAGTCTTGCTGGAGCTGCCGTGTTGAAAAGCTGTAAACTTTAGTTGCAATAAAATAGACATTACTTTTAATTGTTTCCTCTCAGCATTATCACATATATGTAGATTTTTTTTAAGCGGCATGGAAAATCAGTATTTTACAGTTCCAAACAGCTTTCATACTGTCATCAGTCTATATTCTAAGGTGTTTCTGTACTGAGAGAAAATATATTAGGGGAGAAACATGAGGAAAGAAAAACTAAAAACTACCAGATGTTCTTAAAACCTCAGACCAGATCATCTGTATCCTTCACGGCTTCACTGTTTCTAGGTATTATCATCCATGTGGAAGATTAGACCAGAAGAGCTGGTCTCCAGAGCTGAAGGTCAGTGTTAACCTCACTACATCCCAGATAACTGAACAATGAGGCTACATAAAGAACAGTTCCAGGAACTCATGTAATTTGATTTGCTTTTCTAAAATTAAAATTTGGAAAATGCTTTTGAACTGTGGTGCTGGAGAAGACTGTTGAGAGTCCTTTGGACTGTAAGGAGAATAAACCAGTCAGTCCTAAAGGAAATCAATCCTGGATATTCATCAGAAGGAATGATGCTGAAGGTGAAGCTACAGGACTTGGGCCACCTGATGTGAAGAGCTGACTCTTTGGAAAAGACCCCAGTGCTGGAAAAGATTGAGGGCAGAAGGAGAAGGGGACAACAGAGGATGAGATGGTTGGATGGCATCACTGATTCAATGGACATGAGTTTGAGCAAACTCAGGGAGATGGTGAAGGCCAGGGAAGCCTAGTGAGCTGCAAGTTGATGGAGTTGCAAGGAGTTGGACATGACTTAGCAACTGAACAACAATTACAAAAAAATACGTAGAATGTATAAATCCTTATAAATTATCATTAAAAAACTGAAAACTGGGGCTACTTGACACTGTATATCTGGGGATGCTGAAGATTTCATCAAGGACCAATATTGCTGTGTATGATACTCAGTAAATGGACAGTCCCTCTGGCTGAGTTGATTCCTTTTGACAGTTAGTTCTCTTGATGCCTTGTGGTCCTCTCCATGTACAGAATACATGTGAATTTATACTTAATAATAATAATCTTATTGTATTTTGTATTTGCTTGGCTCTGTACCAGTATAAATCGTCTACATAATCAATCATCAGCTACTATAGTCACAAGGGTAGTATTGGAGTAAGAATTCCATTGTACATAGAAGATAAGAAATTTTATGATCATAAGGGATTGGAAACTGGAGAAACTCAAGGATTCAGAACCAGGAGACCTTGCATCACATCTTTGGTGTTTTCATTAAACATGCTGCTTAGAAGGAAATGTCACCAAGTAAACACAGTACAGAAATAATTGCTTATTTCTTTACCATTGTCACTTCTTTCTTTACCTTGGTTTTCTGATTAAAGGGATAGTTAGTTTCTCATTTTCATTCTAAGCAATACTGTTGTTTGTTGTTTAGTCACTAGGTCATGTCTGACTCTTTGCGACCCCATGGACTGACTGTAGCATGCCAGGTTCCTCTGTCCATGTAATCTCCAGGCAAGAGAATATTGGAGTGGGCTGCCTTCTCCAGGTGATCTTCCTGACCCAGGGATCGATCCCACATCTCCTGCATTGCAAGCAGATTCTTTATCCCTGAGACACAAGTTCTTCTCCACCAAGTCTGGTACATTTTATAACCTTATCCTGAAGTCATACAAGTCGATGGTCCACCAGAAAGCATGATCAAAAAAGCTATGCAATGTCTCCAGCTTTTTGTGACAAAGCCAGCCAGTCACTAATGTCAATAAGAAAGACTAGTATTTTGGCGTGGTTATTTGTCAATTGTATCTACACTGTGAAAGGGAAGCCCTTTTAGAAATTAAGAAAGGAGAAAAGAGATGTTTGGAAAGGCTTAGAAACCTCTTGAACATGAAGCGGCTGCTGCTGTTTACCCAGGTGCGCTTTATCCAAAGTCTTCTCGCTTCTTTCTATGTCTCAGCCTCTGCCTTGTAAAACCGGGAGAGGAACTCACCAACTCCTGGAGGCACTGTTTCTGCAAAGGCAGTGCCTCGCATTCACCGGGCGTCCAATTATTTGGTGCCTCCGTGGACTTACGAGCCTGGCTCTTGCTCTGTCCTCTCTACAGTATCTGTGTCTGCACCACGAAAATCTTAGAAAATGCTCTCCCGTTTGTGGAGATTTTGAGGACTTCAACACTTAATCTCTAACAGTTTATGGCATAGGATTATAAAATAAGAAGAAGGAAATTAATTTATTTGGATTTATTCATTATTTTTCTCTGTAGAATTTCTCTTCCTACCACTCACTGAAATCTAGTTTGTTTAAAAAAAAAATACAAAACAAAAACCTTTGAGAGTTACTCATTATACTCTTGGTCTTGTTCTTTACCATGGAACATCCATTAGGGCAAAAGAAATGGGACTAAATGTCCTCTATGAAAGGATTCTGGAGACAAACCACTGCTTCCCTGTGTTCACATTTTTAAACACAATAATTTGTGCCATTTGAAGCAAAACTATAGTGAAAAATTTTCATTTTGTTGTCTTCTGAATGCTCAAAAGAGGCAAAGATGACCATCTGAAGCAGAATCTAGCCTATCAATGCATTTCTCTATGGCTTAAAATTCCAACCAAAGCAAATTTTATCACATTGGATAAGCAAATATTAATCTCATAAATGTGCCTGGTCAAAATCTAAATAAAAATAAAAAAGCTAGAAAAAAATCCACCCAGCATTAATAGCTCTTCTAAAACATTTTTAATTTTTTCCATCTGGTCACTTCCAAGAAAAACGATTCAGCACTTCCAAGTAATGAAGAATCAAACTAGGTAAGTCCTGCTCACAGAGTTTCAGAGAGACGACCAGAGGGAATAAAAACTGCTCTTAAATTTCAAGACCCAAGTTTTTCTCCACCAAGTTTGGCACGTTTGTGACCTTATTTCTGAGGTCATACAAGTTGATGGCCCATCAGAAAGCCTAATGTCAGTATGAACGACTGGTACTTTAGTAAGGTTATTTGGCAATGGTATCTACACTCTATCACCCTGACAAGAACCAATGTCCAAGCAGTAAAGTATTTCCCTTCTCATGCATATTCTTTTGTGCAAGTTTTATTTATTTGTTTTGGGCTGTGCTTTTTTTCTTTTCTTGCTCTGCTGGGTTTTCTCCAGCCGCTGTGCACAGCGCCTGTGCTTCATTGAGGTGCCTGGGTTTCTCCTCACATTTGCTTCTCTGGTTGCGGGACACGGGCTCTGGAGTGTGTGTGCTCAGCAGTTGTGGCCCCCCGGCTCTAACGCACGGGCTCCGTGGTTGTGGCACGGGCTTGGTTGCCCCACAGCAGCGTGCGGGGTCTTCCCGGATCAGAGATCAGACCCATGTCTCCTGCGTCAGCAGGTGGATTCTTTACCACCAAGCCACCAGGGAAGCATCTCATCCATATGCTTCACAGAATTAAAGGCACTTTTGCTACAAGGAGAAAAACAAATCTTCCTCTTTGATTCTCTCCATGAGGAATAAACAGCAATAAGAAATGTACCTCCAAGCGCACGATGGAAGTCCCTATCTTTGAAACTGTCTCTCGGTCTCCTCTGCCCACACATGCCACCGATGTCATTGCTTGTCACACCTCACAGGGCATCGGGTGGACGGGAAGCCAAAGGACCCCTTCCCCTACATCCAGGGGAATCACCAGAGTTTGCAACCATTTCCAGTTTAGCTTTAGTTGCCAAGGATGAAGGTTACTCACGGGGTTTCATAGAAAAGGAGATGACTGTGGAGTTCTGGGCAGTCATCCCAGAGGTTACCAAGCCCTCCTCTTTCTCTGACTCTTTTCTAATGACTTATTTTCCTTCACTTTCATCAGATCAAATTCATAGGCTATACTTTGACCTGCCAGGGAATATAGGCTATCTAAAAATGTATCTGGACTTCCCTGGTGGCTCAGATGCTAAAGAATCTGCCTGCAATGCAGGAGACCTGGGTTTGATGCCTGGGTCAGGAAGAGTGCTTGGAGAAGGGAAGGGCAACCCACTCCAGTATTCTTGCCTGGAGAATTCCATGGGTGGAGGAGCCTGGCAGCTGTAGTCCATGGAGTTGCAGAGTTAGACACGACTGAGCAACTAACATATTCACTTTCACTTTCTTTAAAATAAAATACATAGCTAGGACTTCCCTGATGGTTCAGGGGTTAAGATTCTGCATTCCTAATGCAAGGGCTTGAGTTCTATCCTTGGTTGGGGACCTAAGATCCTACATGCTAGGCAGTAATGGCCAAAAAATAAAAATAAATGCAATAACAATAAGAATAATAAAATAATTTTAAAAATAAAGAATAGAAACATAGCTAAAGGGTCATAACGCCCTTACTTGCGCATGTTTCCAGAGTAAAATAAAATATTAGACTTGCCTTTGTTTGTCCATATCACATGCTTTCTTCCCACTCTCCCAGGTCTCCATGGGGTCCTTTTCTTCAAGTAGATTCATCACTCTCCCGCATCTTGGTTGGGAGAACAAGAAGAAATCTAATCACTCCTGGCAGAAATTCACACTGTAGGAAGGAATAAAACAGGAGGTCAAACCTCCCAAATGGCTTTCATTGTTCTTCACAGGCGTTGATTAATGAGCAAAGTTGTCACAGAAACACCCCTGACTCTAAACCATCTTTTTTTAAGCATGAAGGGGCCAGCAGGCCCACTGAATCTGACCCAGGGAAGCTACTGATATGATCCTATGTTACTGCAGGCTGATTAAAAAGGCCCCAGAAGCTGATACAGGCATACAGGGTACCCAAACCCGGAGACTCAATCTGGGATCAGAGGATCGGGAGTGAAAATACTCTGTGTGGGCTTTGGAGGTGCAAATCCAGATTTCTTGCCAGACTTGTTAACCTCTTTTGTCTGTCCTTCTGATTATTAAACTTGCCCATGGGAGACTCTTCCAAGTGTCATCAAAATTTTGTCAGCAACAAAAGGCATGGCAATAACTGTCAGTCGTTTAGGAAAGGGGTGAGGGGAGAGGAACAAATTAGAGGGACAGAGTCATTCATTCCATGTTAAAAAAACCTGCCCACCTGTCATGATGGAGGGTTCATTGAATTATAAGGGGAGGAGTAATACTACAGTAGTCATGTACAGATGTGAGAATCAAAAAGGCTGAGCACCGAAGCACTGATGCTCTCAAACGCTGGTGCTGGAGAAGACTCTTGAGAGTCCCTTGGACTGAAAGGAGATCCAACCAGTCCATCCTAAAGGAAATCAACCCTGAATCTTCATCGGAAGGACTGATGCTGAAGCTCCAATACTTTAGCCACCTAATTCGAAGAGCTGACTCATTGGAAAAGACCCTGGCACTGGGAAAGATTGAGTGCAGGAGGAGAAGTGGGTGGCAGAGGATGAAACGGTTGGATGGCATCACCGACTCAATGGATGTGAGTTTGAGCAAACTCTGGGAAATGGGGAAGGACAGGGAAGACTGGCGTGCTGCAGTCCATGGGGTCTCAGGGTGGGACACAACTTAGTGACTGAACAACAACAATATGACCAAATTTTATGTTAAAAGGTGAACAATGACAGTGTTATCAGAGGTACAGATAAGGTGTGTGAAATACAGGGAAGCAATCCCTTGTAATAATTTAGGGGAGGGATGTCATACCCATAACAAGGGATGGAGAAATTGGAGAGGTGGGAGAATAGTAAAGTGGAAAAAATAATGAGAGAATTTAGTGATTAGATTCACGTGTTTATGACATCGTTGTAGGAACAGGAAGTAGAATACATGTGTTGCTTGTGTGACATTAGATTGCTATTCAGGAACAGTCACTCCATTCTTGACAAATTTCTGTGGGAGGGGTATACTTCTCCAACACACAAATGCGTAACTTATAATAATGAGTGGAAAGGATAGTATGCACGTTACAGGTCTGACCCTTGAGAGGCATGGTTTGTTTTTTCTCATCCTCTTTGGGATCATCCATCCCCCTTGTTGAGCACTCTCCCCATCTTGTCTCCTGGCCCCTGAAGATGAACACACAGCAAAACTGACCTGACTGTGTCCAGAGCCCAAGTCCAGCTGATCCAAGCTACCCAAAGAATCCCCACCCGACACCCTGCTGCCACATAGACACACAAATGGGAAATAAATATTTGTGCCTATGTGCCACTGAGTTCCCATTGTTGTTTTCTAGCCAAAGTTGATTGATTACAGCACAGGACCCAAATTTCAATGAGCCGTTATGCCCAATTCCACGTTCCTTTAAAAAATAATTGACCACAAACTTTACCCTCTTTTCTTTAAGTACTAAAAGATCAAAGGAAGATAATTCTTTTTTTCAAAGAGTTTTTGATGTGGACCATTTTTTATCTTTATTGAACTTGTAATATTGCTTCTCTTTTATGTTTTGGTTTTTTGGCCCCAAAGCACGTGAAACCTTAACTACTGGACTGCCAGGAAGTCCCAAAGGATGATAATTCTTAAATTGATATACCTGATATGCTTTTACTTGGGGGGTTATTTTAAATCAATTATCCCTATGTAACCATGAAGCAAGACATGTAGTTGTAAAGATCTAAACTTCCCCTCAAACACGAGAATTTAGATTTTCAACACTATTGATTGAGCAAGTCGACTAGCTATAACCTTTAAGAGTTTTGACCTTTTCATCCATTTTAAATGCTATTGTTAGCTCTCTTTTTGGTTTGAATTGAAGCACGTAATGTTTTTACTAGTGTAAATATCAGTTAATAAAAGAGTGATCAAGCTTTAGGAAGAGTTTATTCGCAAACCTTCAAAAGCGGTTTACTTTCATATCCAACGTATATGCAGATTACAGTTCAGATAATGAGGACACGTGGTAAACGGAGATAAAATCCACTGAAAGGTTTGCCAAGACGTCTTCCCTTGTTTGCATTAAACACACTCTGGGACGTTGTAATTTTCCCTCTTTCATCAAAGGACATTAGCTTTGGTTTATTTCGTAAGTATTTTATTGAGATCGTATCATTAGACATTAGTGGGCTCGGGAGAAAGCTGCGTGAACATGTATCAGACAGCTTACATCTGAAGTCCAAGGGATCAGACAGCTTACATCTGAAGTCCAAGGAGGCGCCACCCAGGGATGCAGAGCGCTAGGGAGCACCTATAGCTGGGGTGTGCAGAGTCTGTTTTAGACGATTTAACACTACCATCTGTGGGGAAACAGATTTGTCCAGGAATCACGTGGAACCTCCGTCTGGCGCCCCCTCCTCTTCAGGAGCTGTCCTTAGAGTTCGTGGGCCAGCATCACCGATATATTGGTCTTCTGCCGCTCGGCTTCCTTGAGTCTGCTTTTAATTGTGGACGTAATAGAGCATTGTTAAAGGAAGACTGCAAATGAGGTGAAAGAAATATCATCCTTTTAACCTCGTCCTACTTCCATTTTCGTGTGTCCTTCTCAAGATGTGAAGAGGGCTTTCTGAGTGCGTACCTGCTAACACCGTCTCTGTCTCAGCTAATGTAAGTCTCATGAAAACAACGGCGTGTATGATTCTCTTTTTAGAAAGAGAGACCCTTGGTCATTTACATGTGAGCTGTGAAGGAGGTAGCCAAAACCAGATTCAGCTCCTCTCAGCCTATCGCCTACCTTCTTTTATGTAACAAAAGCTAAGACGGCACCGGGAAGATGGTTAAGTAAGGTTTTAGAACAATCGTCAGAAAGTCCCACAGTTTTTTTCCCCTCCACCCTGCTTTACCACCCAATCTCAGGTCAAGCGAGAAAATGTGGATATGTGAGGAATTTGGAAAACAAAGAAGCTGACCCTCGCCTGAAACATTTAAAGGCAAGAGGGTGGATGGAAGAAATCCAGCGGGCTCAACACAGAAAAGGAAAGTGCGTCAGGATGGACCCTGCAGAGAGCGGGAGGCAGGAGCCACCTGCAGAGGACCGTCCTGTGGCTTGCCTGCAAGAGTAAGAGGTGGTAAGAAGACCTCCAGAGGAGCAGGGGTTCAGACGGACATCACACACGGCCACCCGGGTGGGCCACTGCCCAAGTCAGCGGGTGCTATCACGGGCGGTCTTTAAAGAGTCCGTAAACACCCTGAGACAGAAAGACCAGCCTTTAACTACCCGCCTCCGGTGTGGGTCACTGGACCAGTGCATCAGCTGATAACTCTTAAGACCTGATTTCTCTTCTCTGACTTCTTATCACCAAGGAGGGGCCAAGGCAGCACAGTAAGGAAGGAGGAACAGAAGAATAAGGTGGGCAAATGACAGAGTGTCCACCTTCCGTACTAGGCTTCCAAGTCCTAAGGCAGGTGTCCAGAGAAGAAGCTTGAAGCAGGATCACACAACGAAGGGTTGGTGCTGTGTTTGTTTCTTAAGCTCAAATTGGACTTCTGTATACTCAAAAATGAATTTACCAGAGGTTTTTGTCCAAAAGCAAAAAAGGTAGATTCAACACAGGACTTCAACGGGCTATTGTGGAAGAAAAAATATAATTTTTTCACCGTTTCACATCTCTGAACATAGCTCATTCAATCCACAAGTATGTGGAAGTTGACGTTGCATCCCAAAACATTTTTACCAACTTACAAGTATCATCAGTGATGAAGGAAAGTTGATGCCTTTGCTAGCTTTAAAAATCCCCTTTTGATGTTTACTGTAATTTAACAGGTGAAATATGACCTTAACTTAATGACAATTTTTAATCATCAACATAAGTAAATATTTTTCATTTGCATGTCTGTTATCTATATTTGCTCATATAAATTAGCTACAACATTGGATAGTACATCTATTAATTATTTTGTTATGAATTTGCATGTGGCATTAACAAGAGACAAATTCCCTTTCAGTACTCAGCAGTTTGTCTTTCAATATAAAGTAATTTTTTATGTATGAAATTTGAAAAATGTATTGAAACTTTTTCAATTCTCCTCTTTGGAAATTTCAGGGGAAAAATGTCTATCTTTTCTTTATTCTTTTGTCATGGAATTTCTAACGTGTAAATGTTTGACTGTTTCTCCCATCTGGAGTTCATTTGTATAAGGCTCAGAATCTGATAAGCGTGCCTTGAGTATAACAAGTTGGCTGGAAAAACCTGTTGTTTGTATGGATATATCACTTTCAGCAATATTGGTATTCCAGTTTAAAGCACAACAAATGTTCTCACTCTCTAGTAAAGGCTGAGGAGAATTTCATAACAAATTTTCCTTACGAAAGGAATCCAGAATTTCTCCCTTTGTAAACACCGAGCTGTCTGAGCTCTCTCCTCGCCTCTGCCCCGCCCCTCCCCACCAGAGCGGACACACCAGCCCCCGTCAGGGATGCAAACCGTTCTCCAGTCTGTCGCTGTCCAAGAAAGGCCATCACCTCTGAATCATTTTTTCCCCAAACATAAATCCTTGGGCCAACAAAGAAAAGTGGTATTTTTCCATCTCCATAATTCCTGTTATTTTAAGTCGATCTTTTAACCAAAGTGGCTTTTTGTTTCTTTTTCCTTGATAACTCACAGGTTCAAATGTAAAAATTTATTATTACAAGGAACAATTATGAGGTTCAAAGCGTACTGTGTGCATTCCATGCTTCTCCTTCTGGGACTGATATACAGAACGGAATATTTGTGGTTGTCTATTCGCATGGAGTGGACGGGTTCCAGCCACTGGTGGTGAGAGGCTCTAATGAAAGTCTGCCTTCGTCAGGCCCATCGGGGGCCTAGCATCGCAGGAGGTGGCCCAGGGGCCCTGCTGGAAGCGCCTCAGCAACAGGAGTGTGACTATTAACTGGTTCCATCCAAAGGGCAACCACGAAGGGAGGGGGGGCGCTTTGCTTATTTTCTTAGTTTGAACATTATTCTAGATTTCAAGACCTCTTTCCTAAGATGTTGAACTAGAGAAACCACTGACCTTTTAAAACAGTTTTTGTTTTTACTTCAGTTTGGTGTGTTTTGCATTTTGACAACCCTTTACTCGTAAACTTTCTTATTTAATGAGATATTACAGGCATTGTTAATTACTGCTGACTTTCCCCTCACCATCCCTGTTTACTTCTCTTATCAGACCAGAACATAATAGTTCCCTTTTTGTTGCCCCTATAGAAATGGCAACCCACTCCAGTATTCTTGCCTGGAGAATCCCATGGACAGAGGAACTTGACAGAGGAACTTGGAGTGGGTATTATAAAAATTTATTTATAAATGATATAAATAATAAATAAAATAATATAAATAAGTAATATTGATGAGCCAAGAGTTCATCAAAAGAAATTTTTTGAATTTTAATAGCCCTATAATGGATTCCAATCCGAGAAGGCAATGGCACCCCACTCCAGTACTCTTGCCTGGAAAATCCATGGACAGAGGAGCCTGGTAGGCTGCAGTCCATGGGGTCTCTAAGAGTCGGACACGACAGAGCGACTTCCCTTTCACTTCTCACTTTCATGCATTGGAGAAGGAAATGGCAACCCACTCCAGGATTCTTGCCTGGAGAATCCCAGGGACAGCAGAGCCTGGTAGGCTGCCATCTATGGGGTCACACAGAGTCGGACACAACTGAAGTGACTTAGCATTAGCAATGGATTCCAATATTGAAAAAGATTCTAGATATTAATTCTTCATTTTTGTCTTTGTCTCTTTGTAGTCTATCTAGGTTATCTTTACATATGTATATGGGCTTCTCAGGTGGCGCCAGTGGTAAAGAATCTGCCTGCCAATGCAGGAGAGTCAGGAGACCCATTTAGATCCCTGGGTCAGGAAGATCCCCTGGAGAAGGGAATGGCAAACCCACTCCAGTATCCTTGCCTGGAGAATCCCATGGACGGAGGAGCCTGGCGGGCTAGAGTCCACGGGGTCACAGAGTCAGACACGACTGAAGCCACTTAGAACACATGGCACACATGTACTTTTTTAAGCCATTTTCTATTGAAGTTTCTATTGAAGTGTAGTTAATTTACAAAGCTGTATTGGTTTCAGGTGTACAGAAAAGGGATTCAGGTATAGACAGTTGACAGACAGAAAGATATATAGATAGGTTCTTTTCCATTACAGGTTTTTTCAAGGTATTGAATATAGCTCCCTGAGCTCCATGGGCTTCCTTGGTGGCCCCATGATAAAGAAGCCCCTGCCAATGCAGGAGACACAGGTTTGATCCCTCAGTCGGGAAGACCCCCTAGAGAAGGAAATGCAACCCACTCTAGTATTCTTGCCTGGGAAATTACATGGACAGAGGAGCCTGGAGGATCATAGTCCATGGGGTCATAAAAGAGTCGGACACAACTTTGTTGTTACTCAGTTACTAAGTCATGTCCAACTCTTTGTGGCCCCATGGACTGCAGCACACCAGGCTTCCCTGTCCTCCAGTATCTCCTGGAACTTGCTCAAACTCATGTCCATTGAGTCGATGATGCCATCCAACCATCTCATCCTCTATTGCCCCCTTCTCTTCCTTCCCTCAATCTTTCCCAGCATCAGGAACATGAGTCAGCAACTAAAAAAACAACAGTCCTGAGCTTTACAATAGGTCCTTGCTGCTTATCTATTTGATATATAGTAGTGTGTATATGTTAACCCCAAATATACATAATTTTATTATAGAAAAAAGGGTTGTATTTCTGTTACATGTGTACATGTCTGCCTCCTTTAAATACTGAGAGCTTTTCAAGGATGAGAATGTATCTTATTGATCTCCATTTGTCTAGCACTTAATACAATGTCTGATTACCAAATATCATCAAAAGTACATCAATTGTGTTGTTCAGTTGCTGAGTTGTGTCCGACTCTTTGTGACCCCATGGACTGCAACACGTCAGGCTTCCCTGTCCTTCATCATCTCCTGGAGTTTGCTCAAACTCACGTCCATTGAGTCATGATGCCATCCAACCATCTCATCCAACTATCACCCCCTTCTCCTCCTGCCCTCAAGAATACTGGAGTGGGTAGGCTTTCCCTTCTCCAGGGGATCTTCCCAACCCAGGGATCGAACCCAGGTCTCCTACATTGCAAGCAGATTCTTCATCATCTGAGCCACAAGGGAAGCCTGTATCAATAATATATATAATAATATATCAATAATATGTTTGGGCAAATAAATGATTTCTGATCTATGATGCTTTGAACACCTTGAGATTTTAAAGTCACTGGATATGAATATTATTCTATTAACAGGGCTTTTGCTGCTAAATATTCAATAACTGTCAGTAATGGTTGCCCCTAAGCAACACTGCGTAACCAAGCGCAGCTGGCTTTTGGTGAACAATATACTCACTTCTGCGCCCTCTGGTGATGGAGACGGCACCCACGTACCAGATCCCACGTCTTTTCCCACTGGAAACAAACCAGAACACACGTCCTGTCACCCTTGGCAATGAGGTGTAAATACAGCTCAATCGGTAAAGAATCTGCCTGCAGTGCAAGAGACCTGGGTTCAGTCCCTGGGAAGATCCCCTGAAGAAGGAAATGGCAACCCTCTCCAGTATTCTTGCCTGGGAAATCCCATGGGGAGCTTGGTGGGCTACAGTCCATGGGGTCCCAAAGAGTCGAACACGACTTAGCGACTAAACCACTATAGGACTTAACTGGGCTTCCCTGGTGGCTCACTGGTAAAGAATCCATCTGAAATGCAGAAGACACAGGTTTGATCCCTGGGTCAGGAAGATTCCCTGGAGGAGGGCAAGGCAACCCACTCCAGTATTCTTGCCTGGAGAATCCCATGGACAGAGGAGTTCGGTGGCCTACAGTCCATAGGTTTGCAAGGAATTGGACACGACTGAAGTGACTTAGCATGCATGCCTAGGACTTAGCTGGTCAATAGAAGGTGAGCAAAAACGATGTTCACTTATGGCTCAGTCTGAGCTACACTAGAGACTAGCTATCTGACTCAAAAAATTATTTTACCTGTCTAGCTTGGTTTTCTTTCCCCAAAATAAAAGGAACTAGATTTAGAATAATTCACCTTTCCTATCCCTGTGTTCTAAGCTGATAAAATCAAATGCATTTATATTTTCATTTTCATGCAAATTAGTTCATTAATAAATGTAATTCCTTGACGTGCTTGAATTTTTCCCATTGTAGATGTTCTTATGACTAATTTGCAACTAAGAAGAAATGTGGAAAAAAGTGGGCTATGTCAGAATAACTGCTTGGGTATTAAATGGTTTTCTTCACTTCATTGTCGAGAGGTAAGAAGTATAATAACTTTCTTGGACCAGAGGATCTTAAATATTTGAAGCTTCATCAGCAGACAGCAGATTTAGCTGGAACTACAGGTACAGTGAGGATAGTCAAAGGGAACGCACAAAGGGTGAACGTGAAGGGATTAGTTGCCAAGTCTTGTCTGACTCTTTGCGACCCCATGGACTGTAGCCCTACCAGGCTCCTCTGTCCATGGGATTCTCCAGGCAAGAATACTGGAGTGGGTTGCCATTTCCTTCTCCAGGGGATCTTCCTGACCCGGGGATTGAACCTGGGTCTCCCACATTGCCGACAGTTTCTTTAGCATTTGAGCCACTGGGGAAGCCCACAGAAAGGGTAAGTAAGTAGGTGTTAGTCGCCCAGTCACGTCCAATTCTTCACGACCCCAGGGACTGCAGCCCACCAGGCTCTTCTGTCCATGAGGTTTTCCAGGCAAGGATACTGGAGTGGGTTGCCATTAAGTGTCCTGAAAAGGAAGCAGAAAATGAGTCTCTATCCACCACAGAGAGGAAGATAGGCCCTCGGCTTTTAGTTGACTGTTAAAAGATTCTGAACAGGGACTCTCTTTCACAGCTGTCAAGAGGGAATCGAAATACAACTGTGACCAGCAATTGCGAAGCAGCTGCTTGCTCTCCATGTCAATTAGACAAGAGGAGTTGGCTGGGCCCTGCAGCCAAAGGGGCTTGATTGAGAGAGAAATTACCAAAGCAGGGAAGTAATTAGATGGTGGGACAGGAAACTCAGAGATCACAGAGGAGAAAATGGTTACAATTGCCTCTGCCTGGTATGTTATCTGAAGGCAGGAAGGTGGCCCAGTTGATCTCTTACAGACTCATGTAGGGAACATTGGGATGGCAGCCTGATTTCCGGCACATTTCTCCTCCCAGTAGGTCCTCACATACGCTGTGCACGTAACTGAGACTTTTCTAAAAGCACCCTTTACAAGCAACTTTCCCATTCTGCTGTCAGCTAACGTGACCCGAAAATGCTAGCGAAGTCAGGTTGGGTCCTGCAAGATGAAATCTCTCCATGGAAGACAAACCTCAGATCAGGCAAGCTTTCCAATCATGTCTACAAAGTCTTCTCTTTTATGATAGTGAGCTAAGTCACTTCAGTCATGTCTGACTCTTTGCGACCCCGTGGACTGTAGCCCATCAGGCTCCTCTGTCCATGGGATTCTCCAGGCAAGAACACTGGAGTGGGTTGCCAGGCCCTCCTCCAGGGGATCTTCCCCACCCAGGGCTTGAACCCACCTCTCTTGCATCTCATGCATGGGCAGGTAGGTTCTTTACCATTAGCGCCACCTGGGAAGCCCTCTTTTATCCTAAGTCCTGGTTAAAACCTACTGAGCAAGTGTTAAGATTAGCAGGCTCTGTAGCACTCTGCAGTGTGTGAACTCCAGGCCGCTACACGCACAGCGACTTTCACCACAGGCCATGAACACACAAGAGCTGGCTTCAGAAGAGTCAGGTACCTCTGCGTTTCCTGGGCTTGGAGAGCAGGCTCTCCAGCCTCATAGGATGCGCTTGCTCGCTTGCTTTCTATCAAAGCAAAGCATTTTGATTATGTCCAAACGCAGACACCAAATCCCAGATTCACAAATTAAAGAAAACAGTCCTGTAAAGCAACAGGACAGACACGTCAGGACCCTGGAAACACGCTCTTTAAACTCAGACTCCTCAAACAGGATGCCCTGTGTCACTGACCAGATTGTTAAATCGGTGTCTTGGCAGGAGCCGTTCAGGCTTCGCTGAAGATTCTCTGGATCCAGATCTCTGTGGTATGAAAACAAACAGTAAACATTTTCCTTGCAGTTTACATCCCAGATCTAAATATTTCCAAGCATGTCAAACTCACTTTTCTCCACCACTCCCTGCGGGGTCCGTGTACACTTCGGCTGCCAAGGAACCCAGTTGAACTTGCCTTGGGAGGGGCTCCTTCCCGGAGGACGGGTGGAGCTGGGAGCAGCGGCCAGGAGCTGAGAGCCTGCAGCCGGCCCGCCGGGCCTGGCAGAGGCCCCGAGGCAGGAGCAGGTGTGCAATCTGCCTGTCTCTCCGCGCAGGCCGGGGAAGACGCTCTGGCCCTGCTGTTTGCTCCTTGAGCTCGAAGGCCTGCCGTTTCCCTGGTACCTGTTCGCAGAGAAGCACTCACCAGGGACACGTGCTCTTCTTTCACTAACTTTTTCTGTCCAAGCCATTCTGTGTGTGTGTGCGTGCGCACGCGTGGGTGTGTGTGTGTGCGTGTGTGCGCGCGCGTCGGGGTGTGTGTGTGCGTTAAGGCGCTTCATTCATGTCTAACTCTTTTGCGATCCCATGGACTATAGCCCGCCAGGCTCCTCTGTCCGTGGGATTCTCCAGGCGAGAATACTGGAGTGGGCTGCCCTGCCTCCTCCAGGGGATCCTCCCGACCCAGGGATGGAACCCGCGTCTCCCGCGTCTCCTGCACTGGCAGGCCGGCTCTTTACGCCCAGCGCCGCCTGGGATCCGGCTCACTTCCCAGCTTGGCGCTCTCACTTTAGCGCATCTGTAAGGGAAGGGGATTCCTCTGAAGAAGCGATCAAAGCGTGCCACCAGACTGTGTCTCTCCGTCTCCCCGCTCTTTCTTTAAACGCTTTTAAAATTGGAGTATACTTGCTTTACAGTGCTGTTAGTTACCGCAGCATCTTTTTTTCAACCTTTTATTTTGCATTAGAGCATAGCTGAGCTGATTAAGGATGGTGTGTTAGTTTCCGGTGTCAGCAAAGTACTTCAGCGATACACATAGTGTGTCTCTTCCTTTTTCACACTCTGTTCCCATTTAGGTTGTTAGAGTATATGAAGCAGAGTTCCCTGTGCTATAAGTAGGTCCTTGTTCCCTATCCACGTTAAATACGGCAGTGTGCACTTGTCCGTTCCAAACTTGGGTTTTCAATTCAGAATGTACTGATAGTTGAAGTTATCTTAGAAAAAGGGAACAATTCCAACTGAGTTTAAGTCCCATCTCAGTCCTCGTTTCCTTAGACCACATAGCATCTTGAGGACTTAGTCTGAAAGTGTCCTGAGTCGCTTAGTCACTCAGTTGTGTCCAAATCTTTTGTGGCTCCGTGGACTGCAGCCCACCAGGCTCCTCTGTCCGTGGGATTCTCCAGGCAAGAATACTGGAGTGGGTTTCCATCTCCTTCTCCAGGGGAGCTTCTCGATCCAGGGATCGAACCCATGTCTTCTGCGTTGGCAGGTGGATTCTTTACCACTGAGGCACCAAGGAAGCCCGAAACAGTCCTGACATAGTGGCAAAGGCAGTGTTTGAGTTTTCAAAAACGTGTTTCTTTCCTAGGTGCTGACAGCAAATTCTAAAACTGCCATAACAAATGTAATTTAACTGAGCTAAACCAGGAAATGATGAACATATCAGCAGACACTGAAACCCTTGTCTGTGGCCTCAGAGATGTACTGCATAGCAGAGGAAATAAATAACCCCTACCTTTAAACGGAGCACTTTCGTTTGTCTGGAGTTCCCCAGCACAGGGCCTGCAGTGCACAGACCTCCTTCACTGAAGAACGGCTGCTCTTCAGTCCCTGAGAAGTCAGCCCCTTCAAATAGCTGCCTCCCCTACAGCCCACCCTTTCCCATGTCCAGCAGCTGACCAGTGGAGAAGTAAGGTCCTGTCTGCATCAATCCAGACTGAGACAAGCCCGAAGCATCATTCTAGCTCTGCGGTCCCCCTGGGCCACTGTCAGGCCCACTGCAGCTCAGCACCTTCCTCTGCCTCATCTGCTTCCTGCTTCTTTCTCCTCAAGTGTTGATCCCAAGAGGACACCTCGATCAGCATCCTGAGCTGTAATTCCGATATCAGTATCTGCCTCACAGTATCTATCCATCTGCGCTGGCCACGTGGGCTCAAACAGGGCCCATCTGTGCAAATCATTTCTATGCTTGATTCAAGAGGTCGATCAATCAAGATTTGATAAATGGGTCCAGTGGACAAGCAATGTCCATAGGAAAAAAAATTAATATCCACACCTATCTTGGCAAGAATTTATAATCTAGTAGGGGAGAGAGCTTTCACAGTGTGGTGTTGGAGAAAACTCTTGAGAGTCCCTGGGAGCAAGGAGATCAAACCAGTCCATCCTAAAGGAAGTCAGTCCTGAATATTCTTTGGAAGGACTGATGCTGAAGCTCCAATGCTTTGGCCACCTGATGCAAAGAGCCAACTAGTTAGAAAAGACCCTGATGCTGGGAAGGATTGAAGACAAAAGGAGAAGAGGGTAGTAGAGGATGAGATGGTCAGATAGTATCACCAATTCAATGGGCATGAGTTTGTGCAAACTCTGGGAGATAGTGAAGGACAGAGGAGCCTGGAGGGCTACAGTTCATGGGTTTGCAAAGAGTCGGTACGCGACTTAGCGACTGAACGACAACAAAGAGGGGATATCATAAATACATAAAAAGATGATCTGTAATATTATATAATTGTGGTTGTTCAATAGTATATAATAACTGACACCTCTCAGAGGACTTTGTGATATTGGGATTTAGGAGAAAGGAAGATTGGTTTTAGGACAAAGTAGCTGCTGGCTGTTTGGGGGTCATCAAGGTTGATGACCATTCCCTACAAGCTACTGTCCTTCCTTGATAGTGAGTTTACCAGTATTTAAAGAGCCCTCACCCTGCAAATGAGCTTGACTTCAAGTGGTCTTTCTATGTCTTTGTGCCCCCTGATGAAGCTACCAGACAATTCACCATGGCAATAGGTAAAAAACATATTTCCACAAATACTTTTGCTGCTAGATTTGCCCTACTTGGCCCCTTCTTCCAGTTGCTTAGGCGCCCAGAGCATCTCAGCTTTTCCCATCCAAGCTCCAAGGCATTGGCATCCATCGAAGGCGCCCTGCCCTTCTTTCTTCTTGCTGGGCTGATTTGTAGGCTCAGCCCTGCCAATTCAAATCTCTAAAGATAGGTCTTGGTCCCGTCCGGATCCGCCTTATTTCTTCAGAGTCCTCAGTTGACCTCGATTTTCCTGGCACCCACCTTGCCTCCACTTCTACTTCTTAATTCTCATCTCCCTTTTGCTTCTCTTAGATTTTATCACCCTCTGTGAGCTCCTAGCTTCTATCCAGATCTAGCAGGATTTGCTCTGTCTCAGCACAAAACCACAGCCCAAGAAAAAGGCCATTAACTGTGTGACCTTGAGCAAGTCCCGGGATCCTGCTAGTCGTTCAGTGGTCTTATTTATAAAACTAGGATGCTAGTCCCCACTTCTCATGGATGATAATGATGATGATTCATGAACCGGCTTGGAAGCAAGAGTCTCCAAGAAGCAAAAACAAAACACAGAGTCCTAGCACCATCCTTGTAATTTATGAGGTGTTTATGCCAGGTACCATGCAACGCGTTATCATAATATATAACCTTCCAGTAGAAATTCTGAGAAACTAAGTGACAAGAAGTGGTGCCAGTGGGTACTAAAGTGTAACTGGGCTTCTGCTGCTCTGTCTTGGTCCCAGATGTGATCAGTTACATCTTCTGCTCCATTCAAGCACATGGTCATGTCTTTTCCCTCCTCCCTTGTCCACTCCTCCTCCCACCTCCTTGTAGGTTAAGCCTTGGATGCTAAGTCTCTTCAGTCGTGTCTGACTCTTTGGGATCCTATGAAATATAACCTGCCAGGCTCCTCTGTCCATGTGATTCTCCAGGCGAGAATGCTGGGCTGGGTTGCCATGCCCTCCTCCAGGGGATCTTCCCCACCCAGGGATTGAACCTTGGTCTCTTTCGTCTCCTGCATCGGCAGGCGGGTTCTTTACCACGAGCACCTGGGAAGCCCGGGTGAAGCCTCAGGAGCGTGTAACTTATACAGGGACTTCCCTGGTGGTCCAGGGGCTCAGACTGCGTCCTCCCAAGGCAGAAGGTTGAGGTTTCATCCCTGGTTGGGGAACTAGATCCCACATGCTACAACTCAAGATCCTGCAAGCTACAACAAAGATTGAAGACCCCAAGAGCTGCAACGAAGACTAAGCAGAGCCAAATAAATAAATATAAAAAATTTTTTTGTTAAGCATATAACTTGTGCAAAGTGCCCAGTTTACCTAATTCCAATCAAATCTCTCTTCACCATTACCCTGCCCAGCCAACCTTGGAGTCTGGTAAGGAAAAGCATCAGGGGGCAGTGTCTCAGCTGCTAGGATGGGGAGTTAGTCTTCTATGTTAGAATTAACAAGATTGGAACTGGAAAGCTGGAGAAAGACCACTGTCAAAGCCAGGATTACAAAAAGCAGGATTGCTAATCTGAAGAAGACAGAAAATGTGGTCTCAGATACTAGATCAAACTAAGTGTGAAAACAAGGAGGGCTCATGAACAAACGATTCTGAAACATACGAAAACAGTTAAGTTGAACAATTTACAAGAGTGTTTGGATATATGAATTTTCAAAACACATTATTTTTTAATGAAGATGAATTAACATGCCATAAATTTCACCGTTTCATATAATGGGGAAGATCCCCCGAAGGAGGGCATGGCAACCCACTCCAGTATTCTTGCCTAGAGAAACCCGTGGATGGAGGAGCCTGGCGGGCTACTATCCATGAGGTTGCAATGAGTCAGACATGACTGAAGGGACTTAGCAAGAGCATATAGAGGGAACTTGTTGTTAATGAATATTGGTTTTAAAACAAATGAACAGCATTTGCCCTGTGAAGTTAGATTACTATCTTATTGAGATTTAGATGTTGATTGATCTTTGGAATGAAGAATTTGGATTCAATAATTTCTCCCTTCTTAGAAAGCAATTATCTTGTAACGGCCAATCTTATCTCGTCACATGAAAATGATAATAAGTCACCATGGCAATTATCTCTGTGCAAACAGGGAGATTCACTTCTAAATTTCATCTTTTCCAACACAGTTCACCAGTTAGCTTGCCTTTCTGGCCAGTTTCTTTGAAAGTGAGAAGTCCACTCAAACAGGCTTCCTTCTTTAAACATACATCTTAAAGTTTCACTAATTCATTGTGCAAACATTTTCTGGAGGTCCTGTGTTGTGTGAGGTACAGTGTTATACAAGCGTGGACACACTAAGGCTCTGTCTTCAGGGATCCTGTGATTTAGTACATGTGCGTGCATGGATGCTTAGTCACTCAGTCATGTCCTACTCTTTGCCACCCATGGACTGTAACCTGCCAGGCTCCTCTGTCCGTGGGATTCTCCAGGCAAGAATACTGGAGTGGGTAGCCATTCCTGTCTCCACGGGATCTTCCCAACCCAGGGACTGAACTCGGGTTTTCCACATTACAGGCAGATGCTTGACTGTCTGAGCCAGCAGAGAAGCCCATTTTAATAGATGGATATAGATAATAAAACAGAAGTTAAGCAAGTGCATACACCAAAGAAGTTTAGAAACAATGTTCTTGAGTTCGGAGAACCATAAGGTGTTCAGAAGACTGCCGAGAAGTGTTCTTTTGAGGGGCTTCCCTGGTGCTCCAGTGATAAAGAATCTGCCTGCCAATGCAGGAGATGAGGGTTCAATCCCTGGTCCGGGAAGATCCCACATACTGCGGGGCCAGTAAGCCCGTACACCACAACTATGGAGGCTGTGCTCTAGAGCCCGGAGCCGCAAATACTGAGCCCACGTGAGGAGACTACTGAAGCCTGCGCTCTGCGGCAAGAGACACCACCGCAACGAGAAGCCCACCCACCCCAACTAGAGAGCAGCCCCCGCTCACTGCAGCCGGGGAAAGCTGTGCAGCCAACAATAAATAAACGAATACTGCTGCTGCTGCTGCTAAGTCGCTTCAGTCGTGTCCGACTCTGTGCGACCCCATAGACGGAAGCCCACCAGGCTCCCCCGTCCCTGGGATTCTCCAGGCAAGAACACTGGAGTGGGCCGCCATTTCCTTCTCCAATGCGTGAAAGGGAAAAGTGAAAGTGAAGTCACTCAGTCGTGTCCGACTCTTCGAGACCCCATGGACTGCCGCCTACCACGCTCCGCCATCCATGGGATTTTCCAGGCAAGAGTACTGGAGTGGGGTGCCATTGCCTTCTCCAAATAAACGAATAGAAGTATTTAAAAACGTTCTTTTGACGTGCTTGTTCCTATCTGACGGGCCCTGTACGTATCAGAACAGATCCTTTTTCCCTTTTAGGTTGAATCTACAGGATGGTCAGAGCCAACTTCTGTGATCCCTCGCTAGCCTTGTGGTAGTTTGACCTACGGTACAGATTTGATACCTCTATGGAACCTCTGAGTTTTTCTCATATCACCACTTTTATTTTTCCCATCGGCTGCTCTTATTTTTATTCTTAGCTTAGTTTTATGTATCATTTTAAGCCATCTAAAAATATATTTTACATGAAGTGGGACGTAAGGAATGATGCTAAAAATAATTCTGGAAAAGGCACAGTAAATGCACCTGCTCACTCAGAGCAGGTATGTTTTTTTAAGTGTCATCATGTCATTTAGACAAATATTGAAAAGGATGTTAATTACATGGGTGACATATTTTCATTCACAGTATACTGATTCGCACCCTCTAATTTGAACTGTTTTGTGGGATCATGGAGATTCACGTAAAGGAAAAGCAAAATAAACTCAGTACAGAATTTGAAAGCAGTTAATGTGTGGTCTGTGTTGACTTTGCCCCTCAGATCCTAATCTGTAGAGTTCAGTTCCTCTACATAAAGGTACAGGTCTCCTGCACAGAGGAAAAGGCAGTCCTCATAGAGGTACCCCACAGCTCTGTCTGTTGGTTGAGTTGGTGAATCAATAAGCAAGCAATGTTTCTGAGCTGAAGTCCACTGCCTAGACGTTTTGCATGTAGGCCTTTTTTTTTTTTTTTTTGAAGTCTCTATTGAACCCGTTACAACATTGCTTCTGTTTTACATTCTGGCTTTTTGGCTGAGAGGCACGTGTGATCTTACCTCCCAGACCAAGAATCAAACCCACGCCCTGGAAGGAAAAGTCTGAACTGCTGGAGCACCAGGGAGGTCCGTGCAAGCATCTTGACTTTGTTCCTCAGATCCATCCTAAAGGCAGATTCTCCCCGCCTCACTGAGAATGAGCAGAGCAAGGCTGATGGATAGTAACACAAGCACGCAGTGCTCTGGGCACGTGCCGATTCGTGGGTCTTCTCACCAAACCCGTGGGGCAGGGTCTATTTATTTTTATCCTCACTTTATAATCGAAGAAATAAGGGACAGAGGAGTTACATAAACTTCCCCAGGTTGTACAATGAGTGATGGAGCCAGGATTCAAACCCTAGCAATCCCACTCCAGAGTTTGTACCCTTAACCACTACACTAAAAAAAAAAAAAATTTATTTTGCTAAACAGATGACAGACATCTGTGTCCCACAGCGAAGTCTGTGCTCCTGAATTTACACCCCATGGCCTTAGGATCCAGGCCAAATCGCACTTACTGTGTGCACCCTTTTTGTGTGTGTGGGATTCAGGCTGAAAGGCACGTTTTCTCTCTCACGATTTATATGTAAGTCAGTGCTTACAGAAGAGCCACTCCACCAGAACGGTTCACACGGAAATAAATGGGATGTGAATGAGAAAGAAGCTGTTGTCGCGTGAGGCTCTGCAATGTGGGGGCTCCTCTGTTACAGCAGCTAAAATAACCATCCCATGAGGCTTCAGAGAAACGACAGATCCTGTTTGCTTGGCTTCTGTCAGTCAAGCAACTGCCAACTAAGAAGCCCTGACTTGGCACTTAGTGTCGTGCTAGGTACCGTAGGGCACAAAGAAATAAAAACTCTCTGCGACCCCATAGACTATACAGTCCATGGAATTCTCCAGGCCTTTCCCTTCTCCAGGGGATCTTCCCAACCCAGGGATCGAACCCAGGTCTCCCACACTGCAGGCGGGTTCTTTACCAGCTGAGCTAGCAGGGAAGCCCCAGCATTGACTTACATGCGCTATCGTGCGTAACAGAGAGAGCTAATGGGGAGCTGCCATACAGCACCGGGAGCTCAGCTGCGGCTCTGTGCTGAGGGTGGGACGGGGCGTGGCAGGGAGGCTCAAGGGGGCGGGGATATCTGTGTGCAAAGGGCCGATTCGTATGGTCGTAGAGCAGAAGCCAACACAACGTTGTAAAGCAGTTCTACTCCAAAACAAAAATGCTTTCAGAATATTTCAGATTTTAAAACAACAACAACAACAAAACAACTTTGGCGCCTGGCTCCACATTTCTGGGAAGGCAGAGGATCATAAGAACACCGTTAAATGCTGACATGCAGAGAAATGCCACCGAGTTAACGTTTGAAAGAGTGGTTTATCCACAGAGGCTGGTGGAGTCAGAAGGGCTTCATTCGATGAGCTGGACGTTGACCTTGGCTCGAAGCCCAGGAGAAACTGGGATCTGTGCAGGGTCTCCCAGGAAAGAGGGGGGCCCTAGCAGGAAACAAACGTGAGAGAAGGCCCCGCGTAAGTGAGAGATGGTGAGGCCTCTGCCCCACAGAAGCAGAGAGTCTTGCTGAGGAGCGCTGGTCACCAAGAGAAGCACCCAAGCCCACGTCAGACCCAGACAAGCGTGGGAAGCAGGCGATTATTTCAGCCGATTGAGTTCAGCACAGCAGTCCAGCCTCAAACCTGATTGGAGAAACGTTCTTCAGCAAAGTCTCCCTTGGATCTTTTTCTTGGAATATCTGCCTCTTATTTTGTCTCCCCTCTTTGCACACTTATTTCAGGGGCTTGTGAACAGACACCCAGATTCACCTCTAAGCACATCCCCATCCCCACGGCTCACCCGCATCTCGCACGTCTATTTTGTGTTCATTATTTTCCATCTACTATCATGTGTAAATCCTACTTCAAACCCCCACTTTTATCTCGGGTTATTTTTTATGAAGCTTCTGCTGCACATGAAAGGGTTTCCTTCTTTGCGCGTTTATAATAGAACAGGGACTTCATTTTGGATTCTCAAATAAAACATCATCCGCACTGTCCCTTTTTTTAACCCTCGGCTCTCGTCTGGTGTATCTTAATGTAACTCTCTTGTTCAGCATCTCTGTCTGTCTCTTGGCCACTTGCTACAAGACCTCAGCCAGCATTTCCTGCAGCGCTCAGTCATGCCACGGTAATAGTTTTTCCATTGAAAAATACCACACGTACAATATTTCCAATGGAAATACCACAAGAACAGTGTTTCCACTGAGCGTACCGCAACGAGAGTGCTTTTGTGGTATCTAAATTCTGAGATGAACGCGTAATGTTCATCTTGGATTCATTATAACTCGAGACCCTACTTTCTGGAAGGCTCTGAAATGGGGATGGAATTTTTATTTGTAGTTAAAAAAAATACAATAAAAATAAAAGCTGGGTGATGCCAAGACAACTTTGCACTTGCTTTTGTGAGTAAAATATAAATAGATTTAGCAAGTGGAAGAATGAGGAAAAACTTCATAAAAATGTACAGAGAGGCTTAACAGCTGGCAAAGGGAGAATGCGTATGTGTGTGTGCATGTGTATGTGTGTGTGCATGTGTGTGTGTGTGTGTGTGTGTGTGATAACATTTAAGGCCCTTCAGCAGCTGGGGAAGCAACAACCTGTAAAAACATTTAACATTTACAGCCACTCAGTGGCTGGAAAACCAAGTTCTCATAAAATCGATTTAACATTTTGGTGGCTGTTGAAGACATTTAATGCATGCATGTTTATACATCTCTGTTTATACTATAGCCCCATGAATTTCAGTGGGGTTTAATGGTCTTAAATTGGAAGAGATCATTTGAAACGATTGAGAGTATATAACGTTTTTGCACCACTGGCAATAAAGATGTTTACCAACACATATAGAATGCCTCTAGACATGTGAGTAAGTGCACCTAGAGTCTGATGAATTACACTCTCTATTAACTTTTGCATTTGTACCGTATCACTGATCTGCAGTGTCCTACTTTTGAAAGTCTTTTTTTTTTTTACAAAATTTCCAGTTGGAATAATTCTGTTATTTTCCAAGAGTTTAAGACTAAGCTTCTTAAATCCTGATCTGCCTGTAGTTTGGCAAACAAAATTATCTGTCAGGATAGCCCAATTTTTTCCATTTCCCTTGTTATGTCTTAAATCAGTGCAGTTAAAGAGGGTGACATTTTGCTATTTTTTTCCTTCCAAATTTTTTTTTCCTCTTGGTTAGTTCCACAAAATGAATTTGATGAGCAACAGGTTAAAGAGAATCCCCCCTTTTTTTTTTGTAATTTGGGAGGAGGGAGGAATAGTATTGAAAAAAAGTAAGTGGAATTTTTAAAAATTTTCCTTGAAACTTTTAAAGTTAATAATGGAACAAGCTATACTAGAAAGGCACAAAAATTCTAACATGCAGCTCACGATTTATAGATGTGTGACCTTGAAGTTAAAGAAGTCACAGTATCTTGAAACTTTGTTTCTACTCATGAAATATAGATAATTGGACTTCTTTTACCTACTCTCCTGATAGCTTTGAGGTTTAAATGATGTACTAGGTAGAAATATGTTTAGGTTGCCTTTGTATAGGTCAAAGGCAACCAACTCCAGTAACTCCAGTATTCTTGCTTCAAGAATCCCTTGGACAGATGAGTCTGGTGGGCTAGAGTCCATGGGGTTGCAAAGAGCTGGACACGACTGAAGCAACTTGGCATGCAGAAAGGACTAGACATGAAATATTATCTTAAGACAATAATAAAGCTATAACTCTCATGAAAACTTGAGCACATTAAAAGCAAATGCTTAATCAAAATTATAAGGATGTATATGTTCCTAGGCCCGCACAAGTGGAAGGTGAGAGCTAGAAACATTACAGGACCCACAGACCGGTCCTGCAAAAATTCATCATGTTATCCATGCTGAATCCTGGCTGTTATTTTCATTTGTTTTCTTCTCCAAGCAGAGGCCTTCAAGAGAAATAAACACTTTTAACCTACTTAATGTACTTAAGCTTTGAATCATTTTTACTCTTAGAGAAAGGCTTTATGATTATTTATATCGGAATTTTCTCAAAGCAACTCAGGGGAGTAAGATCCTAGATTATTATTGTATATTAGTAATATTTCACTAAGCACAGCAAATAAAATATAGAATTTTCCTCTTCCTCCCCTTTCTCCTTCTTCTCTTCCTTCTTTGTATTCTAGGGACAGAATCTACATAGAAAAAAATGACTGCAACTACCTCTTTCCCACAAGTCACTTTTATGGCTTGGAACCCAGATGATATTGCTATACTTAGTGTCATGAAACCCAGATGATATTGTTACACTTAGTGTCATGGCCTCAGCTAAGGTCCTCAACCCCAGTGGATAAACTCCCTTTAACAGACAAATAGATACAAAGATTTGAAACCACAGTTCTCTGATTTCTAGGCCACTGACCCATTCAAATTAAAAACAAATATTGATAACTCCATAACCTCTAATTCCAGCAACGAAGGCCCAGAGTCAGCCCTTATTTTATTCATTTTACAACTGAGAATAGGTTCAAGTGGTAGTAAAAATAAAACATGACAAAAATAAAACTGTTAAGTGTCATTCGAGAGATCTTTCCTGAGAAAGCCTACTCTCTTCTAACAGTTTGTGGGCATGTGTGTTCAGTTGCTCGGTCGTGTCTGACTCTGTGTGACCACACGGACTGTAGCCCCACCAGGCTCCTCTGTCCATGGGGATTCTCCAGGCAAGAATACTGGAGTGGGTTGCCATTTCCTCCTCCCAACCCAGGGACTGAACTGGGTCTCCTGTGTTGGCAGGAGGATTCTTTACCTCTGCGTCCCCTGATGCACACAAGCTCTGCCAGAGGAATGAGACAGAACTTGTCCGTCCCTCCATAAAGACCCCTATTCAGTGCTCAGGAAGAGTGCACATTGTGGACACTGTACTGAGAAAGCAGCACTGACAGAGGGCTTCCCAGGTGGCCCGTGGGAAAGACCCCGCCCACCAGCGCAGCAGATGCAGGATGCAGGGGTTCCGTCCCTGGGTCGGGAAGATCCCCCGGAGGAGGGCAGGGCGACCCACGCGTGTTCTTGCCGGGAGAATCCCATGGACAGAGGAGCCTGGAGGGCTACAGTCCATGGGGTCACAAAGAGTCAGACATGACGGAAGCGACTTAGCACGCACACAGAGTTGACATACATACACCAAAATGTGGAAAAGAGATAGCTGGTGGGAAGCTGCTGCCTAGCGCAGGGAGCTCAGCTCAGGGCTCTGTGACGACCCAGAGGGGCGGGAGGGGGTGGGAGGGAGGTTTAGGAGGCAGAAGATAATGTGTGCAGATAGCTGATTCACGGTGTTGCATAGCCGACACAACATTGTTAAGCAATTACACACTCCAATTTAAAAGTATATCCTATGGTAAGCCATAATGGAGAAGCACGGTAAAAAAGAACGTGTATGTGCGCGTAACCAAATCACTTTGCTGCGTAGCAGGACTGGCACTACTGTAAATCAGCTATACTTCAATAAAAACAAATAAATAAGGAAATGCAAAGTACAGCAAAGACCAAACAACAGCATGCCTTCGTGCTAAGCCATGGATATTTCAACCTCATAGGAAACCACAGAAAAGAAGTGTTTTTAAAAAACATGTAAACTAGAGAGGCGTGAACTAATGCCACAAAAATTCTCAACTAATCCCTGGGTTCCAGGTCACCAGGCAGGGTTTCCACAGGGCTCAAACCGCTGTCCCCGCCGCCCTCCCTGGAAACGTCCAAACAGCGCGGGGTAACCACCGACCCTGGCGCTGTGCAGTCCTCTTCCTGCGGGAAGCGGCAAGACCTTTGAGAGCGAAGAGACAGCCAAAGTTCGAAAGTTGTAAACAAGATACATCACGAGCCTGTGTGGCAGAGCCAGGAGAAGGGAACGGGGCTGTGGGGTGACACTCTAACTGGCCCTGGATTTTCCTCCTTCTGCTGCTACTAAAGCCAAAGCGAGCTTCTTCTAGACCCATGGAGTACTGGGCAAGGGATTGGTACCCGGCGCTGGGCTTCCTGAACGTAAGCATGTAACACAGCGTGATCTTGGAGGCACTGAATTGAAGAGATAGAGGGCTGCAGAAGGCGCTTGTCTCCTCGTATTCATACTTCTCTGATCTAAGGGAACACAAAACCCTCATTAGGAAGAGGGTCTAAACAATCAATAGCTAATGAACGAGAGTCAGTCCGAGAGTCTACATTTCAAATTTACAAGATTCAAGAAAATCTAGACGTTCAGTGGAATGTGATTGAGCAAAGCAAGTCATTTACCATCTCATGGGTAGTGCTTAATTTATAAACATTGTGGCTGCTGGCCAAGGACTTTAAAATCGGAGATGAAAGTGTAGAGATGAAAGAGACCAACAGTGTAAGAATATACAGGAATAAGAAACAGCAAGAGGCTCTAGTGAAGATACGGTTGGATCCAGGAAGGGCGGGGGAGGGGGGCGACAAATGAAAGACGAGGAGGGCAGGGAGAGCAGAGGAGAAACTTCTGGATAAAGATACTCTCTTGGCAAGATGAATGGAAAATAAAACTGCAGAATGAAAGACTGCTTAAAAGAGCAGTCCCTAATCCTCTGCCAGCAACGGGCTAATTTGTATTTCTGGAACTAGCAGAAAGGATGTCAGCTGAAACCCATGTCGGAGTCACCTTGCAGCAAATGTTCCACTGCACATGTGCAGTCAGGGGGGAACGAGATGAGTTTAGGCTTCCTGGAGTGAAGGATGCCTGCAAGAGCTGCAAGCATCCCATTCCTGACCGTCAGCCTCAGAACATATGCCCTTTCATTCTGGCTGCGCCGAGGAAAGAAAGAAAACAGGGCCTGGCCTGTCCATTAAGATCTCAATCTGGCCCTGAGGGAAGGCAGTTAGCACCCCTCCAGCTGTAAATGCTTCTTGAATGAGGGATGAAGGGCTTCAGCTGGACACCAAGAAAAATTCCCCGGCGGACAGTTCGAAAGACAGGTGAACAAGCTCTATGCACTCCAGACTGACATTCTCCTTCTTCACTTCGCTTTGTTAGCGTGAACGGTCACCGGTTCAGGCTGATCTTTGTCCACGCTGCTTTTCGTATCATTTCATTGTTGTTGTTCCATTGTAAGTCATGAGGAAGGGGCTGGAATTCACAAAAATGGCAACCACGTAGTTAATAAGCAGGGCCGAGAAATTAGGCTATCCAGGGCCAGACAACTATTTGTTCCAGGAAAGTCCTTCAAACCAGCTTCTCCAGGCAAATATTTTATTTATCTAGGGAACTGTCTCCTGTCAGGATAATGGCTTTCCTATCTGAGCAAGCGGTTGACTTACCAAAGTCAGTGTGCTCACCTAGCCTTGCTTCCTGACTCTGTCCGCCCATCCTGAAGGATGATGTCATGTATTTTTCTAATCTTATTTAGTTCCCAGCCTTGAAAGATTTACCTTTAGCCACTTCAGTCCAAATCTCCAAGCTCCGAATAGCTTACTTTGACTTATGTAATAAATTCAGTTTCTGTAATCAAGAAGTTTGGGGGTGGTCTCTTCAGGAGTGACAGCCGACAGAGGAAAGGTGTGTTTGGCTCCTTAGAGATACCAAACTGACTTGGCTCCACCGACTGAGAAGCCCACCTCTCAGCATTCTGATGCGTGTCATTTTGTTATAAACTGTTTCTACTTTACGCCAATACCACACTTTCAGAACTACACTTTCCTAAATATCACCTAGGACTCTGCATCTCCCAACTTGGCTGTTTTCCAAGATTTTTCTTGGCTAATTTTTGTCCTTTGTGTTTCCAAATGCGTTCTGGAGTCAGCTTTCTAGTTTCCAGCAACACCGCCCAGAATTCTACTCAATCTAATGGTCAACTGGGGATAAACTAATCTGTAAACTATTGGGGCCTTCTAAATGCATTAATTAAGTCTTATTTCTCTAACTAAGGCTTTATGGTTTTCTTTGTAGCTATTTTGTACATCTATCATCACATTTATTCCTAAGTATTTTACATGTTTTGAGTAAGTTACAAATGGTATCTTTTTTCTATTTTCTCTTTGTTGTATTCAGAGATCATGCTAAAATGGCTCATTAAGTCAAATTCCTTATCTGTTAGGGATTATCTACTTAAGCAATCACGTCATCTGTGAATAAAGATCATTTTATTTCTTTCCAAGCCGTGCATGCGTGTACATACTTTTTTGCTAGCAGAGTAGTGTTTGTTCTTCCTGCAATATATCTGATCTATGTGCTTTGGGTGGTCTCTTGTGGAGCTGACAGTTGACAGAAGCAAGATCTATTTAAGTCCTTTGAATTCCAATAGCTAATTAGTCCTAGGATTGGAAACAGAAGACCTGAGCTCAAGTCTGTTACAGCATAATTTTCAAAAGGGAAAAATTATGACTTTCATGTTGCTGTTCAGTCGCTAAGTCATATCCTGCTCTTTGTGACGCCACGGACCACAGCACGCCAGGCTTCCCTGTCCTTCACTGTCTCCCAGAGTTTGCTAAAACTCACGTCCATTGAGTCGGTGATGCCGTCCAACCATCTCATCCTCCGTCGCTCCCTTCTCCTCCTGCCCTCCATCTGTCCCAGCATCAGGGTCTTTTCCAGTGAGTCAGCTGTTCACATCAGGTGGTCAAAGTATTGGAACTTCAGCTTCAGCATCAGTCCTTCCAGTGAATATTCAGGGTTGATTTCCTTCAGGATTAACTGGTTGGATCTCCTTGCAGTCCCAGGGACTCTCAAGAGTCTTCTCTGGCACCATAATTCAAAAGCATCAATTCTTCGGCGCTCAGCCTTCCTTATGGTCCAAGTCTGACAACCGCACGTGACTACGGGAAAAACCACAGTTTTGACTCTGTGGACCTTTGTCGGCAAAGTGATGTCTAAAGGTATGTCCCTAAATAAACAAAACCAAATAACTTCTAATCTCTAAGTCCTTCGAATGAAGACGCATACTAACTGACATCCCAGTTCACTGGAGGTAGACTATGACCTTAAATTGGCAAAGGAGACCTAGAAGAAGTAGGACTTTCAGGGTCTAACTTTCTTTACCTCCCCAGTGCCAGGAATGCAGCTGACTCTCAATAAATATATGTCTGATGTAATTGTTAAGCTAGAAAAATATGTTTCTGATAATCACTCACTAACACACTGAATGCCAATTTATTCTGTTGGTTTCAGTAAGATTTCCTTTTCTAATACAAGCTAGCCAGAGAAGTCTGCAAGTATATTATTTGAACTCAGATCTTTTTATCAGGATATTTCTTTCGTAATTTCTTATTATAACACTTCTCCTCCTCTGGCTTACAAATGTTTATATAGACACAATAATGAATACTGGAAAATGATTTTATAGATAAAGATGTAGATAGACATATATATAAAAATGCAGATATGGATGTAGATACAATACATAAACAGAATGTCTATCTATCTACCTATGACAGTTTTCATTGTTATCCCTGTGTTATATCTTTCTAATATTTCCATTTGTTTTTTTTATTTCCATCTTTTTTTCTGAAACTATCCATCTAATACTTGTACTTTTCCAGTAGTCATGTATGGATGTGAGAGTTGGGCTATCAAGAAAGCTGAGCTCCAAAAATTGATGTTTTTGAACTGTGGTGTTGAACAAGACTCTTGAGAGTCCCTTGGACTGCAAGGAGATCAAACCAGTCAATCCTAAAGGAAATCAGTCCTGAATACTCATTGGAAGGACTGATGTGGAAGCTGAAATGCCAGTACTTTGGCCACCTGATGCGAAGAACTGACTCACTGGAAAAGATCTTGATGCTGGAAAAGATTGAAGGTGGGAGAAGAAGGGACAACCGAGGAAGAGATGGTCGGATGGCATCACCGACTCGGTGGACATGAGTTTGAGCAAGCTCTGGGAGTTGGTGATGGACAGGGAGGCCTGGCCTACTGCAGTCCATGGGGTCGCAAAGACTTGGACACAACTGAGCAACTGAACTGATAGTGAATACTTATACTTACCCTCTTTTTCATAACCTTTCATAGTTACATTATATTGCATTGATAAGTTCCAGCATCTGTGTCATATCTGAGTCTGGTTCTGCTCCTTGTGTTGTGTCTTGGCAGTGTGTTGTGGGGGTTTGTTTGATTTTTTTAGTATGCCTTGTAATTTTTTTCTTGAAAGCCACACACTTTGTGTAGGAGAGCAAAGATCGAGGTAAATAGACTTTTATGTCTGGAAATGGGCTCACGTTCCTTTCTGCTGAGTCTTTGGTGTGGGGTTTGAGTCAGTCAAGGGTGAGAGTTGAGACGGGTTTGGGGTTTGGCATTGCCATCTTACCGAGTGCACCCTGGGCTTCAGCTTCCTTTCGTGTCGAGGGCGGTGCCGGTTTCCCAGAGGTTTTCCCCTCCTCAGTCTCTGCTCCACTCCCAGCTTTAAGCCTCCTCTTCACGCTGTGTGTCAGGAGGCTTTCTCCTGCCGTTTTCCACTGTACTTGTTATTCAGTGCTGAGCCCACTGCTTAGGGCGGGAGGGGGCACTCTTGTTACTCTGGACAAACCTCGGGCGTAGACACGCTCTGCGTCCTGGGCCTCGGGGTCTGGCCCTCTGTGCTCCTGCCCTGCCCCCAGCCCTTGTTCCCAGTGTATACGCCTGTCCCTCTCCTGGGCTCAGAGGATTGCTGTTGTTGTCACTCCCTTCTCCCAGCTGCCAAGAGTTTTGAGCAGTGACCTAAAAGCTAGAAAGCTCCTCCCCGTCCTGACTCGGGGTGCACGGTTCTCACTCTGCAGGTGAGTGGGGCTCATGCTCCCCCAGCAGTGACCACAGTCTGCTCCTCCCCTCCCACCCCGCATGATTACGGATGTCTCCACAGGACCCTCACCCATATTTCTGTGAGCATCCAGAGGAGTCCAGAGCCTACCAGCGGGAGTAGACTATTCCCATATTGGCTGCCCCTCAAACCTCCACAGTCTCTTCAGCCTGTGCATGGACACATGCTAAGTTGCTCCAGTCGTGTCCGACTCTTTGTGACACCATGGACTGTAGCCCGCCAGGCTCCTCTGTCCATGGGCTTTTCCAGGCAAGGATAGTAGAGTGGGTTGCCATTTCATGCTTCAGGGGAGCGTCCCAATCCAGGGATCAAACCCACCTCTCTTACGTGTCCTGCATCGGCAGGGGGTTCTCTACCACTAGCGCCGCCTGACCCCCAAACGCTCGAGCAATTCCAGCTGAGTCCTGTGGCCTGTGTCCATGCCCCGTGTAAGCAAGTGTTGCCTGCAGGTGTCTGTCTGTCCTTAGATTTGGGGCTCGCTTGTAGCCCTGAAATCCCCGCTCTCTGATGAATTTATGAAAAATCATGACATCAGTTTGCCCAACACTTTTTGTGGATGGGCAGCTACATTCTTCCTAGCTGACCCCAAGTAGTAACCAGAAGTCAGAGAGGAAGGCTTCACTCTTTCCCAGCTTCAGGGTCTTTTCCAATGAGTTGGCTCTTCACATCAGGGGGCCGAACTATCGGAGCTTCCGCCTCAGTCCTTCCAATCAGTATTCAGGGTTGATTTTCTTTAAGATGGACCGATTTGATGCCCTTGAAGTCCAAAGTACTTTCAAGAGTCTTCTCCAGCACAATAATTTGAAAGCATCAATTCTTTGGCGCTCAGCCTTCTTTATGGTCCAACTCTCACATCCATACATTGCTACTGGAAAAACCACAGCTTCGACTATACAGACCCTGGCATTAGTGATAGGACCACAGGAAAATAAGTGGGCCATCAAGTGTAGAGCAGGATTGTCTTTCTTCTCCATTTTCCTAGTGTCTGGAGTTTCTGAAGCTCTGGGCTTTCATTTCGCATGAACACCATTGTGCCTTGGTCACGAGTCCCTTTGTACAATTATTCTCAAATGCACCCTGGTGCTGGATTCCTGATCTGTGCTGAGTGCTGCCCTCTTGCTCCCAGTGCGGTTCCACTCACTTTTCCTGCTCACCCCACTCCCCTCACTTTCCCTGTTCACCCTCATGACTTGGTCCTCGGCTGCTCCCAAAGCATCACATGGCTGGAACACACGTAACGGCAAGAGCCAATCCAGGTCACCCTGCCTGTTCCCACGGTCTCGGCAGCCCCTGTGGATAAGTACATCCTCTGTACCTGTCATCAGCCAAACTTTTCCTAGTTTAAACTTTGTGATGACTTTCAGAGCCTCTGCCTTTTCAAACTTTCCATGAGAAACCCTTAGCATCACCAAATAAATCTTCCTCAGCCATAAATTACAGCGGCATGATCTATGTGACCGAGGCTGAACCTGCAGGGGTACTCAGCTCGGAACGAGTTGGATTCACATCCGAATTCACCCTGGAATTACAGGCAGCTTTTTATTTTATTTTATTTTGCAATCTGCTTGCATTCTACCTTTCCCCCCCACCCAGTTTCAGTGGTGTAAAACTATGGTCACTTATACTGACAAGTTTAGGTGGGTAGGGATGAGGCTTCCCTTGCAAATATTCTGTCTTGCTTTCATTCTGAGAGATGAGTCTCCACTCTTCATTATTCACCTGGCATCCATGTCATGACACCGTGACTCCAAAGCTGTCATTAGGAAACAGCTCTTGTGTGAGTCAGGACCGACTGGTCTTTCTCTTTTTGCGCCATCTCTTCTCTCCTCTGTCAACTTTCTTCAGAAATAATTGACAAATAAAATTGTAAGATGCTAAACCATACAGTGTGATGGTTTGATATATGAAATCATTGTGAAAGGCTGTCCCCCACTGAGTTAATTAACACATACATAACACAACTAATATAGTTACTTTTTTTTTTTGAGAAAACATTTACATTCTATTTCCTTAGCAAATTTCAACTACCTAATGCAGTGCTGTCAACTATAGTCACCACGTTATGCACGAGATCCCCAGAACTTCATCTGGTAACAGCGAGATGGCTGATCTATTCCTGCCACAAGGTACGCCTTCAACAATATACCAAAAATGTATTTATTACCTATTTTCCAAACACCTGCAAAGAAATAACTCTAATGTTTAAACTGCATGTGAACAGGACATTTTCTTTAGTTGGAGTGTGATCATTCCCTCCCGATTCCCCATGATCTGTCAGTTAAATCATTTCTTTGTACTTGACTTTCAGTATTTCCTCCTTGTTTGAGAAGGAGACAGCTAACACCGAAAAATTCAAAAGTCCCGCATTCCATGTCCACCTGCAGCAGGTGTTCTTTGGGTAAATCTGTCCCAAAGTTTTCTGATCCCCTTCACCAGAACAGACCCTGAATAGTACAGCCAGTTGCCCTACACAGAGGCGCTCAAAGCACAAGTTCTGAAGCCCTTTAATAGCAGTAATTACAGAGCACTGTCTGCGACCTTGCGGTGAGATGTGGTGAAATTTCACAGCTGGAAGGACTCTTCAGGATCACACAGCACGACTATGCATCTCAGACTGGGGACTGAGGAGGGTAAAGCGACTGGTTCACAAACTGGCAGCTGAACAAAAGCTTTCCCCAGATCTCTCAACCTACTTGTCTTCCCTGTAATCTATTTGCATGTCGATCTCATTTTTAAAGCAAATATTTCTTGAATTCTACTCCAGGATAGGCTTTCTTCTAGTCACCATGTGAAGCAAAGAGACAGGTGCAGCCTGTCCCTTTGCGGCCCATGCATCCTTGAGACTTCAGCAAAACGCCCAAGGGCAGTTTCTGCACTCAGTCATCACGGAATCGCAGAGGGGGCGCCAGGAGGACCACTGCGACCGTGGACGAGGATCCACTCCCAGGACCACTGTCACCTGCTGATACACGGTGCTCCCACTCCAGGAACACTGACTTTTCTGAAACATACTCACCCTCTCACTTCTGATTCTAATCTTGCCTCAAACCCCTGTTTTCACAGAGTCTCTGAAAAGCACCTAAAACTACTCAGCACACCTTGAACCCTTGTGTCTGGTTATGAATGTATTCAGGAGAAGGATGACCTTAACCCCAAGCCCAAAAAGTCCTTGGCATAGATAAGAGCATCTTCTCCAGGGACGGAGAAGCGCCTCCATTCGCAGAGTGGTTCTCAATGGAGGCAGTTTTACCTCCCAGGAGACGTGAGGCTGCGTCTAGAGATAGCTGGAAAGGGGTGGTCCAGGCACCAAGTGGGGAGAGACCAGGGATGCTGCTCACAACCCTATGATACACAGCACAGTCCTCCTCAACACTGAGGGAGCCCAGAGTGTCAGCCCCAAAGGTCAACTGTGTCCGGGTTGAGAAACTCTTACCTAGAGCTGTGGTCACCTCATACACAAGTAACCCTAACCCGTGAAGCTCCATGGACCCTTCACCCCCCGCCCCAGGTAAACTAGGGTGACTGCTTTATCCCAGTGGACTCAAATCCAAACCCTTTAGAGGACCCAATCACCTTGCTTGGTCCAGTTTCATCCCTAATGAGGAATTGCAGTCTGTTGGTTGTGGTTTAGTCGCTAAGTCGTGTCCAACTCTTGGGACCTCACGGACAGAGGAGCCTGGCAGGCTACAGTTCATGGGCTTCTCCAGGCAAGAATACTGGAGTGGGTTGCCATTTCCTTCCCCAGCGTATCTTCCCAATCCGGGAATCAAACCTGGGTATCCTGCATTGTAGGCAGATTCTTTACCAACTGAGCTACAAGGGAAGCCTGTAGTCTGTTACCAACATACATAAATGCTTATGTAAAAATCAGGAATGTCAGACTTCACTGGTGGTCCAGCGGTTGAGAATCCACCTGCCAATGAGGGGACACGGGTTCAGTCCCTGGTCTGGGTAAATCTCAGCTGCTGCAGACCGGCTAAGCCCATGAACCCCACCCAACTGCTGAGCCCGCACGCCTCGAGCCACTGCTCTGCAACAAAAGCCCATCACAGTGAGAAGACTGCGCACTGCTGCTAGAGAGTAGCCCGTGCTCGCTGCAACTAGAGAAAGCCCACGTGCAGCAATGGAGGCTCGGCACAGCCAAAAATAAAAACAAATAAGGAGTCTCAATAACCAATACAAGGTGTACGCACCACCATTAGACTGCTTGGCGGTCTTCAGTAGCATGCGAAACTACTGTTAACATTAGCTACATTTTGTTATACTTCACAATAAATAAACCATAGGTTAAAAAGTATCAGTATACAACCAAGAAATATTTTCCCTCACAAACCTGCAAGTGATTGCACAGGAGAAAAGAAATGTCAACCTTGTGAAAAACATAGTAATTCCATTTTAAAACAGAATACTATCAACCCAATTCTGAACTAAACCTACCCAAGAAGACATGATGGAGTAAGCTATTTCCTCTAAATATCATTGGTTCACCTCTTGAACTACTCAACACTTGTATTCTCTAGTTGACAAAAACAGAATTGGTAATGCTAAGGCAAGCTGATGAGTAAAGATCAATCCTTTTAACACAACTGCTAAGGCAGTAAATTATTACATATCACATACAGAGCTCACAGGATGAAAAAACTGATATGTGTGATCAAAAGTCACCTTTCTTATTGAATTCCCACCATGTGCTTCTTCCTGGTTCACAACCTTGAGTGACAGGCATCATTTTCTCCAGGTTGGTGGTGGTGTTAGTCGCTCAGTCATGTCTGACTCTTTCTGATCCCATGCACTGGAGCCTGCCAGGCTCCTCTGTCCTTGGGATTCTCCAGGCAAGACTATCGGAGTGGGTTGCCATGCCCTCCTCCACTGGATCTTCTCGATCCAGGAATCAATCCCAGGTCTCCCCCATTGCAGGCAGATGCTTTACTGTCTGAGCCACAAGGGAAGCCCCTTCTCTGGGTTGCTGCTGCTGCTACTGCTGCTAAGTTGCTTCAGTCGTGTCCGACTCTGTGCGACCCCAGAGACTGCAGCCCACCAGGCTCCCCCATCCCCAGGATTCTCCAGGCAAGAACACTGGAGTGAGTTGCCATTTCCTTCTCCAATGCATGAAAGTGAAAAGTAAAAGTGAAGTCGCTCAGTCGTGTCCAACTCCCAGCAACCCCATGGACTGCAGCCTACCAGGCTCCCCCGTCCATGGGATTCTCCAGGCAAGAGTACTGGAGTGGGGTGCCATTGCCTTCTCCGGGTTAAGATTCTTTTAAAAAGTTGAAGCAGTTGGACTCACATGGAAGGAAAATTGAACCCAGCTAGATCTCCAGATCAAGTCCCAAACGATGTCCCCAAAGCCCTTTCTCCAGAAACTTCCCCTGCAGGTGGTCCTAGCCTGTGGCACCAGCACTTCATGGAAGGGTCCCGTCACTCACTGACCTTTGGCTCCCAGGTTTCTCTACTGTATCCTATGCCCTCTGAGAGTCTACAAGCTCAGTCAGCACAGAAAAATCCAAGCATACCAAGGCCAGGTCCCTAATCAGTTCAGCCACATGAATTCACCTAACGTGGTCTAATTTTGTTCACCTTCTTGAGGGTGGATGACACCATCTGATTGGGCACAGCTGACTGGACAGTCCCACTCAGTCAGTGACCTAAAATTGCCTTTGATCAGAAGCAAACGTGGTTTGTGGAATGGACTGGTTTTAGATGCCAAAAAAACAAATACAGTGATTTTTTTGGAGCTAGACAAACACTGGGAACGCTTACTAGCGACCGCAAACTTAGTGCATTTGATCTTCCACACTTGACGTCAAGACGAGGTTTTTAAATAACCTAGCAGCTTGGCTTGCTCTCGGCTCAGCGCTGGAGATGTTTAGAGATATTGTAGTTAATAACATTGACACATACAAGGGAAAGGGGTCACTTACGAGAAGAAAACATGTGGATTTAAATCAAGAACTAGTGCAAAGCGCAGTAGTCCTCAACCCTCACACAGGAGAGAAACCTTGTAGGCAGAGTCGAATTGGTGCTTTTAGAAAAGGCAAACGCCTCCAGACCAACCTCCCCCTCCAGACCAACCGACTCAGGATCCCGGGGGTGGGGAGCGGGGAAGCAGTTGTCATTGTTTCCAAACTTCTGGGGTTAGTTGCTATGGACGGGAAGTGCTGAAAATGATGGCGTGGAGGGTGTTTGAGGCAAGAAACACCCTAAGCAAACCTGAGCTCTGACGTTCCCAAATGCATACGCTCCGAAAACCCATAAATTTTCTGACCTTCCCTTCCCCACACTGGGAAGTCCTTACCACTGCATGGGGCCGTAGGGTGAAGGCAAAACCTGAGACGCGTCTGTCACATAACACGCGTCACTGTCATTATTACTCCAGTGAATGATTCATATATGAATATGTGTTCATATTCTCTTAGAAGTGAAGGATTTTAGTTCATATCCTCTTAGAGGTAAAGATTTTAATTGTAACGCGGGTAACCAGATGCTTCCTCAGAGGCCGTGAAACTACTCATCTCTGCCTCTTTCTATGACTGGGGGGACGATCAGACTTCATCTGCTGGCTTCCACCTGGGCTGAAACCTGGAGAAGCACAGAGCAGAAGGCTGCTGATTCCGACAGCATCACAGTGCTGTGTGGCCAGAAGCCGGAACTCTGAGCATCCCTCGCCATCATGAAAGCAGACTTTTGCTGGGATTCTGAACAGCATGGGCTTCTGTTAGCCACAGAATCCAGTAGGTTAACAATGACATCAAAACATCTATCAAATTGAGTGCTGAGCAACGTGGATGGACCTAGAGACTGTCATCCTGAGGGAAGTAAGGCAGAGAGAGAAGGAGGAATACTGCACGACATCCCTCACATTCGGAGTGTAGAAAGAAAGGCTACAAATGAATTTACTTACAAAACAGAAACGGACTTAGAGAACAAACTCACGGTTGCTAAGGAGGAAGGATGTGGGAAGGGATAGTTGGGAAGTTTGGAGTGGACGTGTTTATTTAAAATGGATAACCAACGAAGACCTACACTATAGCACAGGAAACTCTGCTCAACGTTGTGTGGCAGTTTGAACGGGAAGGAAGTTTGGGGGAGAATGGATCGTGTACATGGATGATTAGGTCCTTTTGTTGTTCACCTGAAACCATCACAACACTGTCAATCGGCGATTGTTGTTCAGTTGCTAAGTCATGTGCAACTCTTTGCAGCCCCATGGACTGCAGTACTCCAGGCTTCCCTGTCCTTCACTGTCTCCTAGACTTTGCTCAAACTCATGCCCATTGAGTTGGTGATGCTATCTCATCCTCTGTCACCCCCTTCTCCTCCTGACTTGGTCTTTTCCAAAGAGTTGGCTCTTCACATGATGTGAAGAGTATTTGGAACTTCAGCTTCAGCATCAGCCCCTGAATATTCAGGGTTGATTTCCTTTAGGATGGACTGGCTTGATCTCCTTGCTGTTCAAGAGACTCTCAAGAGTCTTCTCCAGCACCAAGATTTGAAAGCATCAGTTCTTCGGCGCTCAGCATTCTTTATGGTCCAATTCTCACATGTGTACGTGACTACTGGAAAACCACAGCTTTGACTAAATGGACCTTTGTTGGCAAAGTGATATCTCTGTTTATACTTTAATAAAAAAGTGAAAAGTTTAAAAGGAAATAGAGTTACTGCTAACATCCAGAAGGATGCTAAGTACTTCATTTATTCCACAGTGACCTTATATGAGAAGTATGACCTAAACTTCACCAACAGAGAAATTGACATTAAACCACGTGTCAGAATTCTCCCAGTTAGTGGTGTCTCCTGAATCTGAAGCCATACTTACGTGATTAAAAAACACACTCTCTTAACCAACTGATTCACTGTATCTGGAATTAAAAGAAAACATAACCTGGCAACCTGACTACACTTTGATCTGCGACATCCTAGGCTGGCCACGTCCTGGGTGATCTAACCTGCACAGGTGTGCGGCTCTGGAGAGCTCACAGTTGTTAGGTTGTGCAAAACAATCCTCTGGGATGGGGATGAACGTGCAAACGTCCAGGTCCTGTCTGCCCGTGACTCGGAAACTGTGTGTCTGAGATGGAGCCCTGAATCTGCCTTTCTAGCCTTCTTTCTCTCATTGTTGTCGTTTAGCTGCCAAGTTGTGTCTGACTCTTTTGCAACCCCATGGACTGAAGCCTCCCAGGCTCCGCTGTCCGTGGAATTCTCCAGGCGAGAATAAGTGGGTTGCCATTTCCTTCGCCCGGGGAATCTTCCCAGGCGCGGGATCAGACCTGCGTCTCCTGCACTGGCTGCTGGAGTCTTTATCACTGAGCCATCAGGGACGTCTGCCTTCATTTAGGTCTTTCATTCATGTCCTTTCTACTTTGGTTCCCTTGGGGATACGTTACTGAAGGGCATCTCTGGCTTTTATTGCTTTAAATGTATTGTCCTTAGACAGGAGGCCTCGGGCCAAAATAAGCCAGGCACCTGTTTTGGCAAATAAAGTTTTATTAGCACACAGCCACTCCTGTGCATCGTCCGTGCCTGCCTTCATGCCTGCAGAGCCAAGGATCTGCAACAGAGGCTGTATGGCCAACCAAGGCGGAAAATATTTACTATCTGGCCCTTTACAGCAAAGGTTTGCCAACCCCTGTCCTAAAATGACTCTGCTGCTGCTAGACTTTGGCTCAAGTGTGGACCACTGATTAACTTAGAAATACTTTTTCTGTATCGAACAGCATCTGAATTGCTCAGCTTCAGGGATACAATGAGTGTATGAAAAATGTATTTTATTCGTGGAAAACATGTCGTTCATTATGTCCCGAGCCGTGCCTGTCAGACGAGCACTCAAATAAATGACATTATCTCATCTTCTGACCTTCTGACTAGCCACAAATCCAAAGGCAAGAGAAACAGACTTTTCTCCAGCAGATGACCAAGAAAAGCAGGGGCTCCACATCTCATCTGTAAGACAAATGGAGAAAAATGGGAGGAATTCATTAAGAATCCCTCTCATTTACTTGCAAGAAAAAAAAGAAAAGTCAGCAAAGGCACAGACCTTTCCATGTTGCCATATACTTAAAAAAATATCAAGACTGAGGGGGAAAGCCAGCTGACGCTGGTGGAGGTAACTGCTTCCCATCGCTGACTGCTAGGAAAGTGAGCCCACCCCTTCCTCCCCAACCCATCATGAGGCACGGCAAATAGTTGCCACATTAGGGCAAGCGCCTTTGGATCAGAGAGAGAAAAGGAGACACATCATCAGGCCAGAGCAAAGCAAAGGAGATGAGGAAGGTGATAGTCAAGTGCCCAGAGGATGGAGTTTAGACCCTCAGCAGGAGGAAATGGCAGACAAGATGCAGATCGACATGAACTTGGACGTGACACAAAGAGGCCCTTACACGGTGCAGGCACTCAGGAGCCGCTCAATGCTTGGTGAACGAATGCACTTAGAAAAATAAAGCTGAACTGGGGGCTCCAAAGCGAGAAATGATGCTCGGAGTCCAAAGAAGGAAAACAAGAACATTGTTTTTTTACACATAATCATCTGGTATCAGATGAATGATCTCTAAGTATTTTCCCACTAGGGAAAAATAAAAGCCCAAATTCCTTCCTTCGAGCTCGGTTTCCTGGAGGAGCTGCAGGCTTGACGAGGTCTAGACTGCGTTTTATGCCCCGCGCCCTGCCAGGTCCTCTTCCTGGAGGAGCTGCAGGCTTGACGAGGTCTAGGCTGCGTTTTATGCCCCGCGCCCTGCCAGGTCCTCTTCCTGGAGGAGCTGCAGGCTTGACGAGGTCTAGACTGCGTTTTATGCCCCGCGCCTGCCAGGTCCTCTTCCTGGAGGAGCTGCAGGCTTGACGAGGTCTAGACTGCGTTTTATGCCCCGCGCCTGCCAGGTCCTCTTCCTGAAGGAGCTGCAGGCTTGACGAGGTCTAGACTGCGTTTTATGCCCCGCGCCTGCCAGGTCCTCTTCCTGGAGGAGCTGCAGGCTTGACGAGGTCTAGACTGCGTTTTATGCCCCGCGCCCTGCCAGGTCCTCTTCCTGGAGGAGCTGCAGGCTTGACGAGGTCTAGACTGCGTTTTATGCCCCGCGCCCTGCCAGGTCCTCTTCCTGGAGGAGCTGCAGGCTTGACGAGGTCTAGACTGCGTTTTATGCCCCGCGCCCTGCCAGGTCCTCTTCCTGGAGGAGCTGCAGGCTTGACGAGGTCTAGACTGCGTTTTATGCCCCGCGCCTGCCAGGTCCTCTTCCTGGAGGAGCTGCAGGCTTGACGAGGTCTAGACTGCGTTTTATGCCCGCGCCTGCCAGACCCTCTGGCATCAGTGGTGGCGGGGATGCAGAGTCTGCGTGCACCCACCACCTCGGCCGGGCACGCTGCAGGCTCCGCCGTCTGGTTCAACAGGAAGCATGCACTGTTTGCGGGATGCTACTTAGCTATTTTGAAGAGCAGAGCTGTGTACAGGTATTTATGAATCTGGGTCCGACTTGGGGAAACAAAATCTCTGCCAGTGCGTGGGCGGTGAATGTTTTACCAGCCAACCACAAGGCCTTGGATGGACACCGTCTGGGTGAGTGAGTGGACCCCAGGAGGGCTGTGAGTTCTCTTGCAGGTGGTCAGGTCTGATTCTAGAAATGGCCATTGCTGGTAGGAGTGGGCTGCTGAGCTCTGACCTGGATGGCAAGAATGGCAGGGATTCTGAAACACTATTTTTCATACCATGAGACTCATGGAGATACTACTTTTGTTTATAAAAGTTAACCATGAATATTCACTGGAAGGACTGATGCTGAAGCTGAAGCTCCAATACTGTGGCCACCTGATGCAAAGAACTGACTCATTAGAAAAGACTGATGCTGGGAAAGATTGAAGGTGGGAGGAGCAGGCGAGAGATCGAGATGGCTGGATGGCATCACTGACTCGATGGACATGAGTTTGAGGCAAGATCGTGTGAGATGGTGATGGTGATGGTGGAGATCATGGAGATGGTGAAGGACAGGGAAGCCTGGTGTGTTGCAGTCCATGGGGTCACAAAGAATTGGACACAACCTAGCAACTGAACAACAAGGAATCCTATAAAGTTTGTATTAGTCAGTATTCTTAAGCACAACAGAATACCCTGTGGGTGAAAGTGAAAGTCGCTGAGTCGTGTCCAACTCTTTGTGACCCCATGGACTATACAGTCCATGGAATTCTCCAGGCCAGAAGACTGGAATGGGTAGCCTTTCCCTTCTCCAGGGGATCTTCTCAATCAGGGATCGAACCCAGGTCTCCCGCATTACAGGCAAATTCTTTACCAGCTGAACCACAGGGAAGCCCAAGAAAACTGGAGCAGATAGCCTATCCCTTCTTCAGCGGATCTTCCCGACCCTGGAATCGAACTGGGTTTTCCTGCACTGCAGGTGGATTCTTTACCAACTGAGCTACCAGGGAAGCTCTACCCCATGGGTAGAGTATATGTATAATGTGTATGTGTATAGACATGAATATAAATACATAAGGTTGGTCAAAAAGTTAAGTACACTTAGCCCAACCTATGTGCATTGTACATACAAAGAGATTGATTACAAGACATAATAAGATATATATATATATGTATACATATATATGTGTGTGTGTGTTGGAATATAGGATATATACAGAATATAGGAATATAGGATATATATATATATATCCTATGTAGGTGCATTGTACATACAAAGACATTGATTATAAGAAATAAGATGATACATGCTCATATGATTATATAGGCTGGTGAGTTTCAGAATCTCCATCATCTGGATGCACTATGGGTTATTCAGTCAGTCAGAGCTCCAGTTGACATAGAGGTTATTTCCTGCATTCTGTCACTACAGAATGTCTTGAGTGTACATCTTGGTGCGTGTACTTTTTTGTTTGTTAAAGGTAGCTTTGCAAGGGCTTCTGAGAAGTGGGATTGTTGGGTGGGATGGTGGGTGCTGTATAATCTCGCTGTATGTGTGCTCAGTCTCTCTCAGTCATGTCCAACTCGTTGCAGCCCTGGGGACTATAGCCGCCAGGCTCCTCTGTCGGTGGATTTCCCAGACAAGAGTACTGGAAGGGGTTGCCATTTCCTCTTCAGGGGATCCTCCCAACCCAGGGACTGAACCTGCATCTCCTGGGTCTCCTGCATTGCAGGCGGGTTCTTTACCACTGAGCCACTGGGGAAGCCCAGAGAAATGTCAATTATCAGGGCACACCTATTTTTCTTTAGAGGTTTTTGGATGCACGGCAAACTTTTAACCATGTGACATTTTATTTTAGTCTTCTTTACTGTCTTTGAAAGCAAAGAGAAGATACAAGAAACCTTAACTCTTACAGAAAATCAAGCCTTCCCCTCCATGACATTTTGTTGGGTATTCAAATGTTAATTACACTAGTTGAGTGGGTGAGAGTGCAATTTCGCTGGAGTGAAATGATGGAAAGCAGCTCACTCAGATCTTTATCATTTTTTAACTAAGTGAGAGAACGTGAGGGAACACGTCTCCCAATCAGACACACGTACTGGCTACAACTACAACTCATTTGGGAGGAATTTTCCTAAGGAAGTCACAGGTGCTGGGTAGACAGGTGTTTGGGTACAAGACTTTCATGCCATATACGGAGGGAGACCAAAAGACCGGGGAAAACATCAGCTTGCCTCAGTAATCCCACGTACAACTTCGATTCAAAACATCGAGATTAATGCCTAACAAATGATTGACTTAAATGTAAAACACAAGCCTATACAACCACTGGGAGACTATAGGGGGAAAAACATCAGAGACCTTAGGTTAGGCCAAGAGTTCTTAGCTTCAACACCAAAAACATGACGCGTAATGGAGCACACTGGTAAATGGACAGAAGATATTGCTAAGAAAATGAAAAGACGAGGCACAGACGAGAAAATCTATGGTGCACATACAGGCTAACACTGACACTCATCAGAAACAAAGCTGGGCAGGAGGAAAGGAAGCAACGACTTTAAAGTGTTGAGGAACAGAGGAGGGAGAGGGCCATCTTCACCCGGACAAAACCTGAGCCAGCTTCTCACCAGTCGACCTGAAGGACAAAAACATTCAAAGAGTTCCTTCAGGCGAAGGGGAGACGACGCCTGTGAAAGATCAGGCACTGGAAATAGTAATCGGGTGGATAAATACTAAAATGCATTATAATTTCTCTTAATTTCTTTAAAAGAAAACTGACTGTCGTAAAGCAAAACCAGCAGCAATGGACTGTGGGATTTATACCAGGGTGAAGTAAATTAAGTAAGATCATTGAGTAAGTAAAGTCAGTAAGTCAATGAGGAATAAATGAATGATGACAGTAATTCAGTGCACAGAATGAGGTAAATGGCAATATATGGTGAAGTGGTAATTCTCAAGAGATCGGGATTAATGCACATTGTGGTTCTGATGCCAGTTCAGTTCAGTTCAGAGTCCCTCAGTCGTGTCCAGCTCTTTGTGACCCCATGGACTGCAGCACGCCAGGCCTCCCTGTCCCTCATCAACTCCCGGAGTTTACTCAAACTCATGTCCATTGAGTCGGTGATGCCATCCAACCATCTCATCCTCTCTTGTCCCCTTCTCCTCCCACCCTCAATTTTTCCCAGTGTCAGGATCTTTTCAAATGAGTCAGCTCTTCTCATCAGGTGGTCAAAGTATTGGACTTTCAGCTTCAACATCAGTCCTTCCAATGAATATTCAGGACAGATTTCCTTTAGGATGGACTGGTTTGATCTCCTTGCTGTCCAACGGACTCTCAAGGGTCTTCTCCAACCCCACAGTTCAAAAGCATCAATTCTTCAGCGCTCAGCTTTCTTTATGGTCCAACTCTCACATACATACAGGACTACTGGAAAAACCACAGTTTTTACAATATGGACTTTATCTCAGTAAAGTATTGTCGCTGCTTTTTAATATGCTGTCTAGGTTTGTCATAGATTTTCTTACAAGGAGCAAGCATCTTTGAATTTCACCGCTGCAGTCACCATCTGCAGTGATTTTGGAGCCCAAGAAAATAAAGTCTGTCACTGTTTTCACTGTTTCCCCATCTATTTGCCATGAAGTGATGGAACCGGATGCCATGATCTTTGTTTTCTGAAAGTTGAGTTTTAAGCCAGCTTTTTAACTCTCCTCTTTCACTTTCATTAAGAGGCTCTTTAGTTCCACTTGGCTTTCTGCCATAAAGGTGGTGTCATCTGCATATCTGAGGTTATTGATATTTCTCCCTGCAATCTTGATTCCAGCTTGCACTTCATCCAGCCCAGCATTTCTCATTATGTACTCTGCATTTAAGTTAAATAAGCAGGGTGATAATATACAGCCTTGATGTACTGCTTTCCTGATTTGGAACCAGTCTGTTGTTCCATGTCCAGTTCTAACTATTGCTTCTTGACCTGCATACAGATTTCTCAGGAGGCAGGACAGGTGGTCTGGTATTCTCATCTCTTTAAGAATTTTCCACAGTTTGTTGTGATCCACACAATCAAAGATTTTAGTATAGTCAATGAAGCAGAAGCAGATGTTTTCCTGGAGCTCTCTTGCTTTTTCTATCATCCAGTGGATGTTGGAAATTTGATTGCTGGTTCCTCTGCTTTTTATAAACCCAGGTTGAACATCTGGAAGCTCTCAGTTCATGGACTGTTGAAGCCTAGCTTGAAGAATTTTGAGCATTACTTTGCTAGCGTGTAAGATGAGTGCAATTGTGTGGTAGTTTGAGCATTCTTTGGAATTGCCTTTCTTTGAGATTGGAATGAAAACTGACCTTTTCCAGCCCTGCGGCCACTGCTGAGTTTTCCAAATTTGCTGGCATATTGAGTGCAGCACTTTCACAGCATCATTTTTTAGGATTTGAAATAGCTCAATTGGAATTCCATCACCTCCACTAGCTTTGTTCATAGTGATGCTTCTTAAGGTCCACTTGACTTCACACTCCAGGATGTCTGGCTCTAGGTATGGGATCACCCCATCGTGGTTATCTGGGTCACGATGATCTTTTTTGTACAGTTCTATATATTCTTGCCACCTCTTCTTAATATCTTCTGCTTCTGTTAGGTCCATACTGTTTTTGTCCTTTACTGTGCCCATCTGTGCATGAAAAAATTCCCTTGGAATCTCTCATTTTCTTGAAGAGATCTCTAGTCTTTCCCATTCTATTGTTTTCCTCTGTTTGTTTCCATTAATCACCAAGGAAGGCTTTCTTATCTCTCCTTGCTATCCTTTGGAACTCTGCATTCAGATGGGTATATCTTTCCTTTTCTCCTTGGCCTTTTGCTTTTCTTTTCCTAACTATTTGCAAGGCCTCCTAAGAAAACTGTTTTGCCCTTTTGCATTTCTTCTTGGGGATGGTTTTGGTCACCTCCTCCTGTACAATGTCGTGAACCTCTGCCCATTGTTCTTCAGACACTCTATCAGATCTAATCTCTTGACTATTTGTCCCTTCCACTGTGTAATCGTAAGGGATTCGATTGTACCTGAATGGTCTAGTGATTTTCCCTACTTTCTTCAATTTAAGTCTGAATTTTGCAATAAGGAGTTCATGATCTGAGCCACAGTCAGCTCCCAGTCTTGTTTTTACTGACTGATGCCAAACATGAAAGAAAAAAAACGGAAGAAAGGAGGGGAAGGAGGAAGGAAAGAAAAAGAGAAAGCAAATGAGGGAAAAGGAAAAGGAAACCATAACATTTTAAAGCAAAGAAAGTACAGCTAACAATTTTAATTGTTTATGGAGGAGATAAAAAACGAAGACCAGAAATACGTGTTTAATCCCAATGCAGACCACTAGCCCATTCACTTATAACTATCCTTAAAGTTTGAAATACTCCATGGTGGGCTGCAGGCCTTGGGTCGAAAAGAGTTGGACATGACTGAGGGGACTCAGCACGCACGCAATTGGAAATTATACTCAGGCCATCCAAAAATACTGATTAAGTGGCAATCTGTTAGCCATGACATCTTTGAAATCTCTGAATTTTCTGAGGTACAAAAGATCATGTATTAATATCTCCTTATGGAATCCAACGGAGATGCAAGCAGACTCTGACTTTATCCTCCACGCCCCGGGAACTGAAAATGACGAGATGAACAAGCAAGCCTTCAAAAGATCTGTTATTGACACATCTCAGTGAACTATATCTCATCAAGGTTTTACCCTCCTCCCATCTAGCTTTTTGGGGAAGAAGTAAGGTTTTGATTATTTCTCCTTAAGTTGCTCTCCTTAAGTTGTTGGGAAGTCACCAACATCTTATTCCCAGAAAATGGATAAAATATATCCAGCTCTTGGTATTTTTTTCCTAAATAAATTGAATTGTGGCTTTATTTGATTTACAAAAATTTTTTAAGGAAAAAAAAGACAAATATACTGTAGCTACAAAACTAGTTTTTCTTTTTTAAAGATCAGAGGCAAATAGCCTCAGAATAACCCTGAATGTTCCTTTGATGATACATTCCCCAGGAAAATGTTTTTAAAGTAAATAATTGTATATGTATTTGGTTAGCACAAAAGCTTTACAACCTTCTTGATGTGGTTGGAAACTGGAACCAGTTTGGAAAGCAACTGGACATTTTACGGCTGAGATCATTTTCTCCTCTGCTTTCTACTTTCAGAAATGGAATCCGTTGTGATAGAGAGAAGAGCCAGAGGCGTGAAATTCACCCAGGAATAAACATTATAAACTACAGGTAACTGCACCCTTCTGAATGACAGTCCTTCAGACGCGTGGTGCATTTCTTTCTGTGGTTCCTTCTTCCACTCAGCATTTTCTGAAGCAAGTCAGAAAATGCTTCACAACATTTCTGAAGATGTCGGTGAAAAACAGGTGGTATCTGTTTACTACTGTACTTTAATATTGGCAGAACCTGAAAAGTCACTTTGGGTTGCTGGTGGCTTCTCTGTTTTGTTTTCATTCAAAATTATTTCTTTCCAAACAAGGCAGAAGGAGATGAAAGAAAAGGCTATCCTAATAATGTAGCATTACAACGTTATATGATCCTTGGAAGAAATAACTGAATTGCTCGTGGGGAAGTGGAAATTCCACTCAATGACACTGAGGGGTTTACAAGGCTAGAAAGTTTCACTTTCTGTCCCATTCCAGCACTAAACAAGAACCCGTGGACGATGTTCAACTTCTGCAAGAAGAGAGTCAATTTTGGGGACTGCGTGGACCCAGGCTTTGTCCAGGTTTTGGTCCTGCTTCCCGGCTCGAAAGCTTTCCAGGGTTTCTCCTTGTCTCGCAGTCACTTCACTGAGCCTGAGTGCTGGGGTCGGCTTTCCCACATAACCTCAGCACGCGTCCACCCCTCCGCGGCCCAGTCAGACCCGTCTCTCCCCCATCTTCTCACGCTTCTCCTTTGTTGTTATTTAGTCACCAAGTCTTGTCTGACTCTTTGCAACCACATGGACTATAGGCCTCTGAGCTCCTCTGTCTATGGGATTTCACAGGCAAGAATCCTGGAGCAGAGTCATTTCCTTCTTCTGGGGATCCTCTTGACCCAGGGATCAAACCTGCATCTCCTGCATTGCCAGGTAGATTCTTTCAGTGAGCTGCCACGGAAGCCCCTCACCTTCCCTTACCTGGGTGTTTTAAGAAGAAAATTAAACAGAATTTGGTTATCATCCATCCAAAGCACCCAGGGAATTATTTTAAAGCACTGCACGCAGCTGACTCTTCATCACATTGCATGTTTAAATTACTTGGATAACACAGGGTGGGGAGGAAGGCTGCTCATGGACAGATGTGACACTTGCCTTGTTCGAGATGGATGAATTCCAAAGGCCACTGGGACAACACCGCACCTAGAGCTAATAATGCTTGCATTTTGGCAAGTGGGTGGATCGCATGCTGTGTTCTTACCACAATGAAACAAACAAACAAAAAAACTACTTGGATAAAACACTAAAATAATGGCTTCCCAGGTGGCTCGGTGGTAAAGTATCTGCCTGCAATACAGGACACTCAGGTTGGATCCCTGGGTCAGGAAGATCCCCTGGAAAAGGAAATGGTAACCCTCTCCAATATTCCTGCCTGAAAAATTCCATGGACAGAGGAGCCTGGCAGCCTACAGTCTGTGGAATCACTGAGTCGGACATGACTCCGCACGCATGCTGATAAAATAACAATCTAAACAGTAACTAGCCTCCTCTTTACTCCTTTATCCTGGAAAGTGAACTGACTCTACATATATTTGCTCTATCTCTTCAATACACCCTCTATTTGAAAGAGGGTTGTACAGAGTCTCAAAGAGCTTACTAAAGTAACTGACCCAGCCAGATATATAATTTGCAAAGCCAGGCCTGGCCCCTCAGTCTGTCTGAGGCCAGAGCTCAGGTTCAAGCTGAAATTTAATGTAGAAACTCAAGTCACCTTGATGTTCACTGACTCTTTTTAGAGGCTAGCAGCCTGTTTTCGATTAAGACAAAGTATTGAATGTCGCAAGATAGAATTTCCATTTTATCCATGAAAAATCAAAGGATTTTTAAATTTAGGGTATTTCCCACCTTAATTGCATCTGATTTTGATTGCTCCTTCATTCCGTCTTCACTTTGTTTAAGTATACTCATCCCACACTGCAATGACATCTTATTAATTCAGACCTGGCTTGTTTGGAATCTGTGATAATTTGACTGAGACAGGATGGGCTTTTACATTTACTTTCCTGTTATCTAAGAAGGAACTTTTGAAGAAAGTGAATTCTAGTAACATGACTTCCTGGAGTTTAATCTACTTAAGAAAATATACCAATTCTCCAGAACCCAGCGGCTACAATTTGCATACAAATGATTCCTTTTCAAATATCTCTTATGAAGTGATCAAAGACAGCCCACAAAAACTTGGCAGCCCTCAAACATTATTTCACGTTATCCTCCACGGTTCAAATAACTCACAAAAATAAAAATGGACGAACCCACCTTTCGTAATACAGTGGCTCCCAGGTGGCTCAGTGGTAAAGACTCGGCCTGCCAATGCAGGAGGCATAGGAGACCCAGGTTCAGTCCCTGGGTGGGGAAGATCCCCTGGAGGACGAAATGGCAACCCACTCCAGTATTCTTGCCTGGAGAATCCCAGGGACAGAGGAGCCTGGAGGACTACAGTCCACGGGGTTGCAAAGAGATGGCCACGACTGAGCATGTCGACACACACCTCATAATATAAGCTGTTCATTCCCTCAATAATTTTCAACTGCTGAGAGCATTACAAATGCGCTTGCTTTACAAGCTGTTTTTTAAGCCCTGTTTTGTGAATATCCTTGGGGTTGGGTGTGCCTGGAGCCCTTGAAGGAGCCGTACATTGTTCAATGAGTTTGTTTGTTTTTCTCTGTTTTAACCTGAGCTTTGGACCGAGATACAAAGATTCTAATCTTGGGGCGCTGCCTTTGAGACAGCTGGAGTTTGGGGAAATCATTTTGTCTCTGAACCTATTTCCAGTAAAAGGTAAAATATCCAGCTTCCGTGTGAGAGTGCAAAAGTAAACAATGTGAAACAAAGGCTAGCACCCCACGCCGTGCCTGGCGCAGAGTTACCACGTGACACGTGAGCGCTTCCTCCCGACCGTCCTTCCCTTACACACCTGCCGCCTGCTCCAGGCACCTACGCGCAAGAAAGGCGCTTTTAAAAGTGGCCACGGAGACGAGTGCAAACAGCCGTGCCCACCTGCCCCCCGCCCCAAATTACGTGCCCTTACCCCTCTCCCCACCCAGAACCAAGTCTCAAGAGTAGAATTCAGAAGGCTCAGAAGGGTCTTAGAGTTTTAGACAGAGAGCAAATCATAGGCTAAGACTGATATATAGCAACTGAAAACAATAACCAAAGCCTGGAAGAGTGCCCGTGAAAGGTGCCCTACTGCTCTAACGCTCAGGCTCCAGGCAGCCCTGAAAGATGGAGAAGAGGGAAACAAAGCCCCACCAGGAAAAGAACGATTGCAGTTGCTGACTGGTACTTTCCTCTGGATCCTGGTCTGGTTATGATGTGAACAAGTAGTCAGCAATGCTTTTTGAGTCAACAGATCCAAGGGCCACTGGGCCGGCAGCAGTTTTAAGCAAATACTTTCAGAATCCGCGGAGGGGTCTCAATGCCATCATCCTCTGGATGTGTTTCATGGTTGCCAGAGTCAGGACGAAGTCTGTGAGTAAAGATGTAAGCTTGCAGTTGTACCTGTGCTCTGCCCTGGGGGAAGAGCTGATCGTGACACCCACTGGGATGAAATGGGAAGAGCATCTTTTCCTGTCAGTTTGCACGGAAATACCAAGCTGAAGCAGACACACCGCCCCCTCCCTGGGGCAACTCTGGTCAGTAGGGAGGAGAGAGGGGTGACACCCTAGCAATAGCATGCATACAGGATTTCATTCCTATGAGCCCTTGCGATCACCATGGTAACACCGTGGTAAGAGGCATCATCAGCTTCATCGCTCCCCCTCCTCATTATCATCATGTCATCCTTGATCTACAGGAAGGATGCTGAGGAGTTGGAGGCAGTGAATGATTCACCCGGACCCCAGAAGCCACGGGCTCATTCCACACGAGCCACTGTGCAAACACCCCTAGTTCAGAGAAGGCCGCTTTGGCATTTGAACTGTCTTCTGTCGGCTATCTATGTGTCTCTGAGTACTTTCCACCCTCAACATTTTTTCCTGAAAAATAAGAGGACTGAGTGAGGTGATACATGCATGAGAGGTGGAGCTGTGTCTGCTGCAAGGTTCAACACCCAGGGAAGATCCTCTCTACTTAGGCTTCCTCCCACGCTCTGTCTCTTCTCTTCCAGCTGACAGGAGAATCTGCAGAGAAACAAGCATTGGTAGCTCACAGTGGTATTGCTGCCAACTCTAGAAGTTGGGAGGACCAGTCTTCCTCTTTAAAACACTCAAGGAAAGAAAGAAAAGAGGCTGCATAAACAGCTCTGATTTTCCTATCTCCTGCTGCATTTCTGAACTTCGCCATTGAAGCAAAGCCCGCTAGCCAGCACAGTCTGAAACGGCTTTCTGATCTCTGATCCAGTACAAACACAGGAACTAAATTCTATTTCCAACCAATCAATCCAGGTCCTCTGAGAAGGAAAAGCATTTTCTTGGACTGACAGATGAACTCAAATCAGAAGAGAATGGTTTACATTCACAGGTGGGCCGAGGAATTCACAAACCGCAAGATGGGAGCAAAAGGCCTACCCTAGACTCCCCCTGACACTGCTCTCAAGGCAGGAGAGAAACCCACAAGGCAAGGCTCTGAGAGTGATCTGAAGATGCCATTCGTAGAGGCCTGAGTACCTACAGGAACCCTGAAACAGAAACATCAGGATCTCAAGAAACATAATTCATCAAATCCATTTTTATCTGTAAAAAGCCCTTTCTGGAAGTCTGCCATAAAATCAACAAATTCACGTCACTTGGGAACTATTAATCTAACAAAATATCAGCAATACAGAATGAATTGGGAAAGATATTTGGCAGAAAATAGAAATATCTCCAGACTAAAGTGTGGGGTTGTGGGTGCAGGGAGGGAAGGAAGATTCCCTTGGAATCTTTATTAGCACAAATCTCCGGCACATGTAGGATTTTTCAACTTGGCCATCTACAGAGGAACACAATCAGTAGGACCATGAGTACCCAAAGGATATGCTGCTTAGCTCTGTGTGTGTGTGTGTGTGAAAACCAAAGTGTTACATGATGATTGCAGTAAAATCTGAAGTATAAATATCAAAACAAAAACAACATAAAACAACCTGTAGCTCTATTAACGTTGAGATAACCACCAGCAACATCTTGGCACTCATATTTCCAGATAGCTTTATATGCATAAATAGTTAGGGGTGCTGTTTACTGCTCTGTGTGTGTGCTAAGTCACTTCAGTCATGTCTGACTCTTGGCGACACCACGGACTGTAGCCCACCAGGATCCTTGGACCATGGGATTCTCCAGGTAAGAATACTGGAGTGGGTGTGCATGCCCTCCTCCAGGGGATCTTCCTCACCCAGGGATCAAACCCACCTCTCTCGCATGTTCTGCACTGGCAGGTGGGTTCTTTACCACCAGCGCCACCTGGGAAGCCCTGTTATTACTCTAGGCCACTATATTTGTTTTGCAAAAATGGAATCATAATATATCAACTTCTTTTAGAAAATTTGAGTAAATGAAAAGGAAAATGTTTTATTAATAAATCATCTAGTTCTCCAACACTTAAGTCATCTAGATACTCCCATACTTCTTTCCTCTGATATTTTTGATGCACATTTATACATTAAATAGAATTTTTTTTATAAACATCACAATTGTATAGAAGATATTCTGCTACCTGATTTTCTCATTAGCCCTGAACGTTCATTTCAAACAATATGGGTATGCATGCTTACTGCTGCTAATCTCCTAGTCCATCCTAGAATAGTCTCTGTATTTCTGGAAAATGAATTTTGGGCTCAGAACGTATATGATTTATCCTCTCCGAATCACAGCAGGAGAGGAGCCATTGCTTATAACCCAGTCAGTGCTGAGCCTCGTTGTTCATTCTTCCTGTTGTCAGTTTCATGGAAGATAAATGTTATGCTTAGCGTTTATTAAATAAAATTCACCTTGAAAAACGCCTGTGTTCATATGTTTAACAAATAGCTTCTGAACTTGACTGTGTGCCAGGTACTGTTATAAGTAGGTAATAGCTATTCCTTTAATTCTCTTAACAACCCTGTAAGATAGATGCTATTACCATTACTCCCATTTCATAGATGGGAAAACTGAGGCATGAAGAAATGAATTAACCAGGAGCAAGAGAGCTTAAATTCAGACCAGGCAGTTGAGCTCTGGCATCGACTTCTGCACTTTGGCACCTGGGCTCTCTCCCAGGCACCTTCCTACAAGCGAGATCCCCTCACAAATCTGCTTCTCTCAGTGCCAATAAGGCACTTTCTAAGTACTCCCAGCATATTTCCCTTATAGGATGACAATTCCCCGTGGCTGTAAGGCTGCAAAGGGGGCTTAGAAAATAAAGATGGAGCAAAAACGATTCAGGCGACTCTGATTGGCTGACAAAATAATGACTCACCCCCTGGGACTCGGCTCATCACTGGGGCAGCAGTAAAATGCAGGGTCCTGTTCGCAAACAAGAAGCGGTGGTGGTAACAACAGCTGTCTAAAGGGGTCTGCCCCCCAGCACCCCATGCCCAGCATCAGCAGCTGCCTGCAGAGGTCTTCCGCGACCTGGACCATGGTCATAGCAACCGGGGGCCGTGATGCCACTCGTAAACGGAAGTCCTTCTTCCAAGTAACAGAGTCTGCAGTTCAAGAGAAACAGATCAGAGTCCTGGTTCCAGTTTTGGAATTTGTGAAAGCGAGACTTGCCTTTCAGTGTCAGCCAGTTCCATTCTGTCTCCGGGTGGAGGAGTCGGGCTCTCCTAGCGTGGGCAGGGCCTGGGAAAAGGCAGACCCAGAAACGCATCCCATGGTGCACACCCGGCTACTACAGCCCGCGGGGCATGCATCACAGATGAGGCCTACACCCACTGTCCGGGAATGGGCCCTAAACGGTGCCCAAGGCGAAAGATGCAACGAGCTCAGAATTTATGAATTTACGCAGACAGTTCATGGATGATCGTCAAAAGGCTTAAGTTGAGAAATCTAAACTGGCCAGAGCAGGAGACACAGGTCCAAGTTTTGGATCCTTGTTGGACAGGAGGAAGGAAGGGGAAGAGAATTCGGAACAGGGACAGCACCGCAAGTTCAAAAACAGGTAGGTGGACGCGGTCATGTACACCTGGAGCTCTGTGTGTCTCACCCCAGCCAGCCAAGAACCAGTGACGGCAGACCTGGGCTGAGACGGAGGACAGCCTTCTCCCTGGAGACTCATCACAGTTCACACTCAAGGCCTGTCGCACATATTTATTTGCTGAGGCTTCTGTGGGCTAAAAAGCTGAGTGATTTATCCAGATGACTCAGCTTTTCAAAGCTGTGAGCTGGAAATCGCTCCCGTGGTCTTTCCATTTGCACGCTCGCCAGCTCAGTTCTATAGAAACCCCGAGCGCACAAACTTCTTTGGTTCTGCAAGTTGCAGTTCCATGCTCAAAGTGCCCCCCACCCCCCCAAAAAAAACTGTTTTCTGCATTTTTGACCAGTGTGAAATTACAGCCAACCAAATGAACGAAGGGAGGTGTTCTTACTCCAGGCAGAGGTTATTCCGGCTGTGAAGTAACTAAAGAAACAAGGACAGCAGCAGGATTTCTGTCCCCGAGCTGGGACTCAGCTCAGACCTCACACATGCCCTCCCATGCACAGGCTCCCCGCACGTACAGACGCACAAACGCTCTGGCTCATTTAAGCCAGCAGGGAAACTCGTCTTCAGAGCAGCACCCAACCTTCCATACCTCACTGCTAACCTGTAAAGGATCAGAATATGTTTCTTATTGGAAGAGAAAAAAAAAAAAAAAAGAAATTAAATAAATAAATCCACAGAAACGTCTCCAATGATTGAAAACAGAAGCTGGCCATTAAGACATTCTCATTGGGGGAAAAAAAAAAAAAAAAAACCCTAATGGAAAGTCAAGTGAAATGGAACTCCACCAGAGCTTTTATCAACTGCGTGTAGAGACGCCACACCCAGCACATTTTATCAGAGGAATGACAGGCACGCTGGACTGCTAATGACCTACAGGCTTCCCTTCTAAATTTATATCCCTCCTGGGAGACGGCGGAACAGGGAATATGCCGGCGATGGAGAGCGTGCCAGGGAGGAAGGTGGGTGAGCAGGGTCTCAGAGAACAATGGACCTCTCTTTCTTCATCTCGAAGTTGTGATCATTCAGCTGAGCCAGAAAACCGTAGCCTACCTGGAGTGGGGCTGCTGCCTGACTGGCAACGTGGCACTGCAACCACGGAGACAATCTGACAGCAGCTGCCCTGCACTCGGGTCTGTTTGTTTTTTTCCATTACTTTGTCACCACTTTTTTAAAGAGATAAAGAAGAAAAAGAAGCCACAAAAATCTAGGGTAGTCTCATGGTAGACACACACAACTTATTTCTTAATTTTATTCGGTTTCTACTGTTTGAATACTAACCTTGATTTCAGAGAATCCTACAAGAAGTATTCACAAAGTCATTGATTCATTTATTCATATTCTCTCTCTCACCCAATTCTCTCTCTCTCCCCTAACTACACAGAGCTAAGCAGAATTTCATTGAGTTAGACAAGGCTGTGGTCCATGTGATCAAATTGGCTGGTTTTCTGTGATTATGGTTTCTGTGTGTCTGCCCTCTGATGCCCTCTTGCAACACCTACCATCTTACTTGGCTTTCTCTTACCTTGGTCGTGAGGTATCTCTTCACGGCTGCTCCAGCAAAGTGCAGCCGATGCTCCTTACCTTGGATGAGTTGCCCCTCCTGACCATGAATGTGGAGTAGCTCCTCTCGGCCCTCCTGTGCCCACGCAGCTGCCGCTCCTTGGACGTGGGGTTGCTCCTCCCAGCCGCCACCCCTGACCTCAGGCATGGGGTAGCTCCTCTCAGCCACTCCTGTGCCAACGCAGCCTGGCACTCTTGGTCGCCGTCCCTGACCTTGGGCAAGCTCCTCTTGGCCATGCATCTGCGTGGTCCATCGCAGCCGGCTGAAACTAAGCCATGCCTGTGGGGCCACCTAAGACAGGCGGGTCATGGTGGAGAGATCTGACAGAATGTGGTCCACTGGAGAAGGGAATGGCAAACCACTTCAGTGTTCTTGCCTTGAGAACCCCATGAACAGTATGAAAAGGCAAAATGATAGGATACTGAAAGAGGAACTCCCCAGGTCAGTAGGTGCCCAATATGCTACTGGAGATCAGTGGAGAAATAACTCCAGAAAGAATTAAGGGATGGAGCCAAAGCAAAAAGAATACCCAGCTGTGGATGTGACTGGTGATAGAAGCAAGGTCCGATGCTGTAAAGAGCAGTATTGCATAGGAACCTGGAATGTCAGGTCCATGAATCAAGGCAAATTGGAAGTGGTCAAACAAGAGATGGCAAGAGTGAACATTGACATTCTAGGAATCAGCGAACTAAAATGGACTGGAATGGGTGAATTTAACTCAAATGACCATTATATCTACTACTGTGGGCAGGAATCCTTAGAAGAAATGGAGTAGCCATCATGGTCAACAAAAGAGTCTGAAATGCAGTACTTGGATGCAATCTCAAAAACAACAGAGTGATCTCTGTTTGTTTCCAAGGCAAACCAGTCAATATCACGGTAATCCAAGTCTATGCCCCAACCAGTAACACTGAAGAAGCTGAAGTTGAACGGTTCTATGAAGACCTACAAGACCTTTTAGAACTAACACCCAAAAAAGATGTCCTTTTCATTATAGGGGACTGGAATGCAAAAGTAGGAAGTCAAGAAACACCTGGAGTAACAGGCAAATTTGGCCTTGGAATATGGAATGAAGCAGGGCAAAGACTAATAGAGTTTGCCAAGAGAACGCACTGGTCATGGTGATGGACGGGGAGGCCTGGCATGCTGCGATTCATAGGGTCGCAAAGAGTCAGACACTACTGAGCCACTGAACTGAAGCAGAATTTAAAACTCAAGGCAAAATGGGAATGGAATTTGGGGGACATTTGTTTTTGTTGATAATGATATGAGAATATGTCTCACTGTACTTTTGCCAGCAGGAGCTGGCTGTGAATTTGGGAAAGTGTGGCTGAAAGCTGACAAAAGAGAAGAGTATTTATCTGTGTGAGTGAGGGTGTGTGTGTGTGTGTGTGTGTGTGTGTGAGTGAGTGTGTGTGTCTGTGTGAGTGTGTGTGTGGGGCAGAGCCGAGCAGGGAGAAAGTGAAAATAAATTTCTCTTGCTCCCTGGAGATCAGTCCTTAGTGTTCACTTAAATAACAGAGTCTAGTGGAAGGCATTTAGCCTAAGGGAGACAGGAGCTCTGATCTGCAAACGCCCTTTTATCCACAAGGACTCCTGTGATTCCTGATTCTCTTGTTCGTGGCTGGTTTGGAGGGGACACGATGTGAAAAGGTCTTTGAGAATACCCGGTCATGGCGATAGGAAGAAAGTGTGAGATGCATATTTTTATACAGAACCACAGCATACTTCGTTGGAAGGACCGATACTGACGCTGTAGCTCCAATACTTTGGACACCTGGTGCAAAGAGCTGACTCCCCGGAAAAGACCCTGATGCTGGGAAAGCCTGAAGTCAGGAGAAGGGGACGGCAGAGGATGAGATGGTTGGATGGCATCACCGACTCAATGGACATGAATCTGAACAAACTCTGGGAGACAGTGAAGGACAGGGAAGCCGGGCGTGTTGCAGTCCATGGGGTTGCTAAGATTCAGACATGACTGAGTAATTGAACAACAGCAGCACGCTTCGTGTTTTCTTCTTAGAAGGATCCATCCAAGCCTCCAAGTGTCTGCAGCTATGAGAACCTGTCTGCTCGTCTCTCCTTTCAAGCAGACCCCTGGACGCTTGGATCCCTCCACTTCATCTGTGTCTCCACTTGCCTGAGGAGGGGGCGGCCGTGGGCACTTACCCCTGTCCTGGCTGCTGGATCAGACCCGGGAGGCGGGCTTGGGTGGTGGGGGAGGGATGGAGTCAGGGAGAGAGCAGCCAACAGCCCAAGGAACTCTGTGTCAGCAGCATCCTACACTGATGTGAATGAAATATAAATATTGCACAATGAGCCATTAAAAAACTCTTCCAAACACGATGCTCTCGCATGACGGCTGTCTGAGTGGAGGCAGCGAACTTCTGTCTCATCCCTGCAGAAGTTCAGAGCGGCCCAGGAGCTGAGAAACCAACTTCAGAAACACTGAATGTTTAGATCCACTTAGTGGTCAGGGAAAAAAAAAAAAAAAAAAACTTTAGAAAAATACTTAAGAGCTGCTCTACCAAGTGGAAACAGCAATTCCTTGTAAACAAACCTAACATGAAGCTACGTCTCGGTGGTGGAAAACCTAACTTCATAAAGTCAGATTTCCGATATATTTTTTTTAAGCTCCTCAGAGGCTACAAAAGCAACCACACTCTGCCAGTTGGTGCAGCAAATAAACAAACGTGCATGAGAGATTTTCCGTCTCGTATGTCAGCGGCATGTGTGTCTGATAAAGCGAGGGGTGCAGACTTGGTACCTGCTCACTGCGGAGAAGATCAGTTATGACGAAAAGCGAGTGTCCGCCCGTCTCTGCGGCTGCTCCACAGTGGACCCTGGGACAGTGGTAACTGACGAGAGCTCTCCAGGGCTCTTTTCCCACGCATCTCTTTCCAGCCACCAGCGAGGTCCTCATGGACAGTGTTGTTTCTGAAGCAGGGGGACTGACTCATCATTGGAAATCCACCCCGTCACCCAGCTCAACAGGGTGGTGCGGGGCGGGCAGGTCAGAGCCCACTTAGAACAGCATACCCTCCAAACCTAGAGCCCTGTCACAAGAGTGAAGTAAATCAGGAAGAGAAAACCAAATATATATTAATGCACACATGTGCAATCTCGAAAAATGGTGCAGATGAACCTATGTGCAGGGCAGGGCTAGAGATGCAGATGTAAGAACAGCCGTGCACACACAGTGGGGGAGGAGAGGGTGGGGCGCTTTGGGGGTTGGCACTGACGTGTACACCTCCATGTGTGCACAGTAGCTGGTGGGAGCCCAGGGAGCTCAGCTCGGTGCTCTGTGATGACCTAAGGGGTGGGAAGAGGGGCAGGGAGAGAGGCTCAAGAGGGAGGGGGTATATGTGCACACGTAGCTGATCCGTGCTGTTGCACAGCAGAAACGAACACAGCATTGTCAATGATTGTGTGTGTGTGTGCTCAGTCTGTCTGACTCTGTGGGCTCCATGGACTGTAACCCACCAGACCCCTCTGTCCATGGAGATTCTCCAGACAAGAATACTGGAGTGAATTGTCATTTCCTCCTCCAGGGGATCTTCCTGATTCAGGGGTTGAACCCATGTCTCCTGCATCTCCCGCGCTGGTGGGTGGCTTCTTTACCACTGCACTATCCGGGGAAGCTCCAAGCACTTATACTCCGATTAAAAAAAGTCAAAGTAAACCGTACCCCCAGTTCTCAACGTCAGCCCTCTTTCTCAGCAGAACAGAAACAACTCCGGTTTATTCACTGAATGGGGCTGCGGGCACCTCACCAAAAATCTCACTGGAAACCTATCGTCCAAAATTAACACAGTTCCATTTTTGCTAAAGAACTACTCCTTAAGGGCAAGTATCCATCAGCCTCTCATAGCAGGAACCCCTTGTCCTTCTCCTGTCTCAGCTCCCTTTCTTTTCCAAGCTGGAAGCTTGGACAAGTTACTCAGTCAGGCTATGCCTCAGCTTCCCCATCTGTAAAATGGAGCAATTATCCCCATTGCACAGTGTCCACATAAATAACAGATGAGACATGGAGAGTCGGGATGGAAAAGCAGGCCCGCTGGCCCATGACTCTCTACGCAGCTGTGTGGGATGGTCCTGAGCCATGAGCCACAGCGGAGGGTGACACAGACAGCCTCTCTGGTTTATTCTGAGTGCACCGTGATTCTTCCTGCCCAGTCCGACAGCAGGTGCACCCAGAGGTCACAAACCAGGGACCCACTGGCATCATAAGGCTCACTGCCATGTTTGGTCTGGCCCTCGATGCTTTAGAAAAACAAGTCCTCTTTAAATGTCTTTCGGGAGGGCTGGCCCTTCCCAGCTCGGCCACACACAGCGCTCTCTCCCTCTTTCTGGAAGCAGTGGTCTTCCGTCCATACCTTTTCGGCTCCTGAAGACACCTGATTTTTCTACCAGTGATTCAGACCAACAAGCCGATGGGAAGTTAGCCTCGGGGCCGTGCAGGGAGCTGGAAAGGGGTCCACGGAGTCAGACAGACATGGGTTCACACCCAGCCTTGTCACTGATGATCCGAGTGGGCTCGGTGGCTTTAGCTTCCTTTCCCCGTCTGTCAAAAGCCATGACAAACCCAGGCCATGTATTAGCAAGCAGAGACATCACTTTGCTGATGAAGGTCCATATAGTCAAAGCTATGGTTTTTCCAGTAGTCACTCACATATGATGTTAAAGTTGGACCATCAGGAAGGCTGAGCCCCATAGAAGTGATGCTTTCAAACTGTGGTGTTGGAGGAGACTTGAGAGTCCCTTGGACTGCAAGGAGATCCAACCAGTCCATCCTAAAGGAAACCAATCCTGAATATTCATTGGAAGGACTGATGCTGAAGCTGAAGCTCCAGTACTCTGGCCACCTGATGTGAAGACCCTGATGCTGGGAAAGATTGAAGGCAGAAGGGGGTGACAGAGGATGAGATGGTTGGATGGCATCACTGATTCAATGGACTTGAATCTGAGCAAACTCTGGGAGACAGTGGAGGACAGAGGAGCCTGGTGTGCTGTAGTCCATGGGGTCGCAAAGAGTCGGACACGGCTGAGCAACTGAACAGCAACGACAAAGGTGCCTCATGCAGGTCTCAGCCCTGCGAGTGTCTCAGCTCACCCCAGGGCACAGCAGGTGCCAGTCACTGCTCTGCTGGCCGTGTCAGAGATGCAGAGGCAGCTTCTTCTGTGGTCTGATGTCCAAGAACCTACAGCAGGGCCGATGGGAGCAACTTTCCTTGGCCACCTCAAGCAAAGAGTTGACTCACTGGGAAAGACCCTGATGCTGGGAGGGATTGGGGGCAGGAGGAGAAGGGGACGACAGAGGATGAGATGGCTGGATGGCATCACCGACTCGATGGACATGAGTTCGAACAAACTCCAGAAGCTGGTGATGGATAGGGAGGCCTGGGAGCTGTGGCCCGTGCAGTCACAGAGAGTCGGACACAACTGAGCGACGGAGCTGAGCTGACCGGAGGCATTATTCGTTTGCTTTGTGTTCGCTCGTGCTGGCCTCTGCTGCTGTGAGGCCTTTTCCCTGGTCGTGGTGAGAGGGGCTGCTCCCTGCTGGGGCTTCTCACTGTGGAGCCTCCTCTTGTTGAGGAGCATGGGCTCAGCACTGCGGCACAGGGGCTGAGTCACTCTGAGGCAGGTGGGATCTTCCCAGACCAGGGATCGAACCCTGGGTTCCAGGTCAACAAGTGCAAGGAGAGGGAGATCCACCAACGACCTGATGACCTTGGAAACGGCTCCTTCCCATGGAAGTCTGTGGCCTGATGAGACCTCGCAGAGGACTAAGCCACACCCGACTCCCGACTCCCTGGAAACTATGAGATAACAAATTTGCATTGTCTTGAGCTTCTGGGTATATGGTAGTTTCTAGGACAGCAGTAGAAAATGAACACAATGAAACATATTCAAATTTGCAAAAACACTTCAAAGGCCAAACCAGCCTGAGGGGTGCAGGTGGTTTATGGGCAACCAGAAGAGCCGACTCCTTGGAAAAGACCCTGATGCTGGGAAAGACAGGGCAGGAGGAGAAGGGGGCGACAGAGGATGAGATGGTTGGATGGCATCACCGAGTCAAAGGGCCTGAATGTGAGCAAACTCCAGGAGATAGTGGCGGACAGAGGAGCCTGGCACACTGCAGTTCATGCAGAGAGTCAGACATGACTTAGTAACCAAATAACAAAGATTGTGCAGTGTGCATCACAGGTAATGAATTGCCTTAGGTGTTAGGTATTAGGTATTTAGAGAGCTTCCCTGGTGACTCAGATGGTAAAGAATCCACTTGCAATGCGGGAAACCTGGGTTCGATCCCTGGGTTGGGAAGATCCCTTGCAGAAGGGAAAGGGTACCCACTCCAGTCTTCTGGCCTGGAGAATTCCATGGACTCTATAGTCCATGGGGTCACAAAGAGTTGGACACAACTGAGTGACGAAGCACACACATTAGGAATTTAGAGGTAGAAGGCACACTTCCGGAGAAAGGTAAATATCTGTAGAAAGAAAGGGGCTTTCCTGATGGCTCAGTGGTAGAGAATCGGCTTGTCAATGATGGGACACAGGTTCAATCCCTGACCCAAGAAGATCCCACAGGCCATGGAGCAGCTGAGCCCGTGACCGCAACCACCGAGCCTGTGCTCCAGGGTCCAGAAGCTGCAAGTCCAGAGCCCACACACCCTGGGGCCCGCGATCTGCAGCAAGAGAAACCAGCGAGTGAGAAGGCCGGCTCGGCACCTGGAGAGCAGCCCCTGCCGCCACAGCTGGAGGGTCCAGCGCAGCCTAAAATAAATAAGACGAGGCTGAAAAACATCACAGTGCATCGTGCTGTGATAAGTGCCGAACCCCACGTGCAGAAAGGACAGGCCTCCTGGAGCAGCAGGTGTTAGAACCTGATGGTGACCCACGTGAGGTCGGGAGCTGCCCTCTGCACCTTGGGGAGAAAAACTGCACCTTGGGGGGAAAAACTATCTTGTCCCTATTCTCCGTTTCCTCTGAGGGGCTCCATCCTCACTTCGCTCTAAGATCATCTCATCAGTGATTCACTGTTATCTTAAAAATAGATGAAAATGTTACTTTGGAGCCTAAATCATACAAGCACCGGGCTTATTCTTTGAAGCACCCTGGCGTTTACCTGCCCTTTCAATTTTGTGACCCACCATCCCGTGTTAGAATTTTCCCATCGGACAGCTCTGCGGGGTTTGGGCAAGTCCCAGGTGCTCTGCGAGAAAGCACAGCATTCACTCAACTTACATTCAGCTAACACTGACTGAGGCGTCAGAGCCGTGGGAAGGGGGACCAGCTTGCACAGTGTGAGTGGAAAACAGCCATGCAAGCGTCCTAGGCTCCCCGTCAGCTCAACTAAGCACCTCTCACCTGATCTCAGAAATACATATAATAAAACAAACTGAACAGTCCTCCACATTTCTACCTGTGTCTCCCAAAACACCTTCTCAGCACGTCAGCCCAAGTCATGTTCTTCAGACACAGCTCAGACCCCTAAGTGGCTCCCTATCACGCAGAATGCTTTTTGATTCCTTTATCCATTTGGCTGCTCCAGGCCTTAGTTGTGGCACGTGGGCTCTAGTCCCCTGACCGGGGATCGGACTCTGGGGCCCTCGCATTGGGAGCCTGGAGTCTCAGCCACTGAGCCCCCCATCATGCACAAGGTGTACCCCGACTTCACCAGGGCTTGTGTGCGTGTCCCTCTGCCTGCTTGCCTTCTCCCAAGGAGGTGCTAGTTATCAGAGTTTGTCTGTAGTTTAAAACACAACGTTATCGCCGCAGCGCTCCCTCAGACAGGCATCAGCCCCTTTGCAGAAGCCTGAGGTCTCCTGGCAGCGTCCAGTGGATGTCCCATGAGAATCGAGGCGTGTGGTGACGTATCTGTGATGTGTGTGTGGGAGGAGGTGACCTTCACGTCCTGCTACTCCAGCATCAGTCCTGACGGTTGGCCAGTGTGCCCTGGATACGAGTGTACGGAAAACTGAAACATCTAAATGATTCCACACCACTTGGTCAATGAGTTGCAAGCCTGAACACCGCCTGCTACCTCCTGTTCTTCAGGCTCCCTTGATCTTACAATTATCCCATGGTGAACCCCTAGCTTTCTGCTCAAGAAACATGGCCAAGGTCCATTCTAGCAGATGGGTACCAAAGCCACTGCTGTTGCTGCTGCTGCTAAGTCGCTTCAGTCGTGTCCGACTCTGTGCGACCTCATAGACAGCAGCCCACCAGGCTCTGCTGTCCCTGGGATTCTCCAGGCAAGAGTACTGGAGTGGGGTGCCATTGCCTTCTCCGACCTAAGCCACAGAGACGGTTAACTGTCTAGACCGGGATATGACTGCTGATGGCGGCTGTGCTACTGGAACAAGATGGTCCACCAGGAGGTCCCTCGTCATCCACCAAAGCACCAAAAAAAAAAAGCTCAGAAAGGAATAAAAGGAAAGGCATTAAAAAGCTTCCTGAAGCCAAGAGCAGCTCTCTTTCAACGTGGTGGAATAAAACTTGCCCCGTCATTCAGCTTGGGAAACACTAAATGGGAAATCTGGAAAATAAATACAAAGCACACACTTGCTCTTTGCACTACCGACACCACATGAAGAGCAGAGTAATTATGTATTCGAATATCACTGCTGGGAAAAACTCAGTGTGACCCAAAGTTCACTACTCGAACACATCGGTTCCAGGCGAGATTGCCTTTCATGGTGGTATACCCTTTCTCCACGACCGCCTCGCTTCCAAAGGAAATCAGATACCGTCCCTCTTTACCAGAATGGGATCTAATAAGGGCGTCCTCTTGATCACAGGGCTACAAGGATCAGCATTTTCTCTCTTGCTCATGAGAAACCACATAAAATGAAACAACAGAAAGCTGTAAGTGCCGGGGCTCCGGCTCATCGCGCTGGCCCAGCCGAGCAGACACGACTGGCAGCCGGTTTCAAGAGGAAGAGAGTGATCAGAGGGGAGGGCCATGATGTCAGCGTCATCTTCATCTTCCTCCATGTCACCTCCATCCAAAGTTGGATGGATCCAGATGGACTTACATGGCCCCTTGTCAACTCAGCCAGGGGCGCCCACTTGTCTCCAGCAGTGGAGAGCAAGGTAAATCAACACAATGTTCTCAGCCCCAGAATAGACGGCCCGCTAGACTCCTGCATTTGTCGGGTCTCCAGTCCCTACCCTGAGTTCCCTTCATCAGTCAAACCTCTACCCTCTGCGCCAAAAGACAAGCTGGGTCTCTTTGAAAGTCTTCCCAACTTGTAAAATCCCCCACCCGCCTCCTGGTTCAAGCCATGGTGCTGAGCTCCAGGCTTCTTATTGCTGTTCTGTCACTAAGTCGTGGACAACTCTTTGTGACTCCACGGACTGCAGCATGCCAGGCCCCCCAGTCTTCCACTATCTCTGGGAGTCTGCTCAAACTCATATCCATTAAGTCAGTGATGCTATCTAACCATCTCATCCTCTATCATCCCCTTCTTCTCCTGCCTTCAATGTTTCCTAGCATTAGGGTCTTTTCCAATGAGTCAGTTCTTCGCATCAGGTGGCCAAAGTATTGGAGCTTCAGCTTCAGCATCAGTCCTTCCAATGAACATTCAGAGCTGATTTCCTTTAGGATGGACTGGTTTGTTCTCCTTGCAGTCCAAGAGTCTTCTCTGGCCCCACAATTTGTGGGTCTGCACTAGTGGAATCAAATATACGATCTGCCCTTTGAGGCTGCGGGTGCAGTCCTAATCCTGACTCTTACCCCCGGGGCCCTCCTATACCGCCTGGCCCTGCCAGCCCCCTGGCGTGAGACAGAAGTCCTCACGTAACGTCCAATGGCAACACCTGCCCCTTCCGAGACCGCCCAGTGCTGTGCTCCGGTGGCCGGGGCAGGCATTCTGCTGTGACTCGCTGGACTGTAACTCAGTTTCTTTGTCCTCTAAAGCATGGTCCTTGGGCTGCCCAGTTCTCACAGCCAGGATCAATCTATCCAGCAATTCTTTAGCCCTGCTTATCTGCCCTTTCTCAGTTAGTAGGTCCTAACCTGGTTCTCAGGACTTCTCCACCGGCTCAGCAGTAAAGAATCCACCTGCAATGCAGGAGACACAGGAAGCACAGGTTTGATCCCTGAGTGGGGAAGATCCCCGGAGGAGGGAATGGCAACCCACTCCAGTCCTGCCTGGAGAATCACATGGACAGAGGAGCCTGGTGGGCTATAGTCTATGGGGTCACAAAGAGTGGGACACAACTGAAGCTGCTGAGCATGCACATGATTGCAACCTGGTTCTTACAGCCCCTGGCCATCTAAAATCCCAACGTGTACTGTCCCCCAGGCCCTTCTTACTGGATCCCCAAGTCTTCAGCCTACTCGGGCTGACAAGATACATCTTGAGGATTTTTGCCAACACAACAGAACTGCTTATGTTTTTATGACTCACAACCTCATACCTGAAAACCCAAGTGGAAGACGTGCCCTTCTTACCGAGAATAATTGCGCAGGCCAAGCAGAACTGTTTCCTTTTTGGTGGCTCAAATTTAAGTTTTCATTTGCTTCATCTTGTTGCAATAAAATGTGACTTTTGAACGTTTTGCTTTCAGATATATTTATCTAAGAGGATTTTGCTCCATTATGTAAAATAAAACAAAAAGGATCATTTAAGGGGAAAATGTAACATAAGTCCATCATTTAGCTAGCTTTTCAAATTATATCTATTTGATCCTGACTTTCTGCCCAGATGCGAATGGAAAGTTTTTTCTTTCCATCTAAAAAGCAAATATCATTGAAAATATTGCAAACCAAACAGCATGCTTTTTTTTTTTTTTTTTTGGTCTAGCCATATTTGCTGTCTTTATCTCATAATGACCTTTCCCCAACTTACTTTTTCTCTTTAGTGCCCAGTTTCTAAAAATAAAGTGGCGAGTGGATCTTTGAATGTAGGGATAATATTTTGATTTCACTAGTACATACAATCAGGAAATGTATTTCTGTTTATACTCTTAAAATCAGTTGAGCGTTGTAGATGAAGCCACGTCCTGTCAGCACATTTTTTTTTCTTTTTTCAAAAACCTGGAAAATGTAACAAAATCCGAAGCAGCTGTAGGAAGCAGAATGTAGACTCCATTTGCACTCAGCAGGAGCACAGCGAACAGGAGGTAACTGGATAGTTTCCACATGAAAAAGTTACAAAGAATTTAACCTGTAATGAAAACTCTGATAATCTCCAGGAATGAAAGATGCTTGGATGATGGGTTTGGGGTTTTTTCATGAGTTCAAAGGATCTGGTTTTTCCTATAAATGCCATGCAGGAATAGGAGACGGTCCATGTGGTCATTGTTATGTCTGATAGCCAACAAGAGTTCAGCCCTCATCTTTAAGCCATTAAACAGTGACTGTGTGTGCATTTTAAGACCCTGGATTAGGCTGCCCAGGCCTTTCTCTGGAGAACACAGAATGCAGGATCTCATTGCCTTATCACCCTCTGCTCCGAGACAGGGATGCTCATGGACAATCAGCTTAAAGTTGGCTGAGGTGATGAGTAGGGATCCTGGAGGCCAGAAGTCCTCCAACTCCGAGATGCACCCTGAGAAACTCTGCACCCTGTGACATGATTCTGACTCAGCAGGTCTTCGCGGGACGGGACCTGAGATCCTGGGTTTCTCTCCAGCCCTCCAACGGTCCGATGGTGCTCGTCCCTGGACTGCTGTTGAGATAACAGGAGAGCGGACGACTTCTTCCTCTGCCGCCTCATCCTGTCTGCTGAGGTTGACAGTCTCTAGGAAGGTGGCCAGTGAGCTTCCCTCCCAGGATTCGGCTCCTTGAGTAATTCCCTGCCCTGGAGTCTGGGCTGCACCAACTGACCCACATCTAACAAATGAATAGGGCAGAAATGGTGGCCTGTCTTTTCTGAGGTCAACTAACAAAACCTGTGGTGCTGGAGAAGACTCATGGACTGCACAGAGATCAAAGCAGTCAGTCCTAAAGGAAACCAACCCTGAGCATTCCCTGGTGCTGGAGAAGACTCTTGGACTGCACGGAGATCAAAGCGATCAGTCCTAAAGGAAACCAACCCTGAACATTCCCTGGCAGGACTGATGCTGAAGCTGACTCTCTAATACTTTGGCCACCTGATGCAAAGAGCGGACTCATTGGAAAAGCCCCTGATGCTGGGAGAGATTGAAGGAGAAGAGGGTGGCAGAGAATGAGATGGTTAGATAGCATCACCGACTCAAAGGACATGCGTTTGAGCAAGCTCTGGGAGGGTCCATGGGGCTGCAAACAGTTGGACATGACTCAGTGACTAAAGAACAACAAGGCCCTCCTGTATGGCACGGGGAACTCTATTCAATACTCTGTAATGACCCCTATTGGGAAAGAATCTAAAAAGAGTGGACATACGTATAACTGATCACTTTGCAGCAGAAGCTAACACAACACTGTAAATCAACTCCACTTTAAGTAAAAATTTAAAACATACACCCGCAAACTGTCTAGGCCCACGTCAGATGCCGCCCCTCCTGGGTCACTGCTGTTCAGGACGAACTCTCCCATCTCTGAAGATGGTGGTGTCGGCTTGTATGGCACCTGGTTCTAACCCACCTTTGTCCCTCCTCTAGCCAGCTGTCACTTCCCTCCTGCATCATTTTGTATTTCAAGTATTCAATATTATTAGCACTTATTATCATTCTAACATTCATGTAGTCCTACCTCAAAGAAATCGATAGTTACCAGGTTCGAGGGACCCTGCATTTATATTAATCACTTATTTCTTAAGCATTTAATTTTTCACATTTTAGATATTCATTTAATTGGTGCTAAGTAAATATTTGTGAGCCTAATAGTTCAAAAATATACAGGCACTGCAGTACCCACTGCAGTGCTGTTTGCAAGACCCAAGACAGAAACAGCCTAGACGCCCATCGAAAGAGGAGTGAATAAAGAAAGCATGGTCCATACACACATGGAATATTACTCAGCCATGAAAAGAATGACAGAATCCCATTTGCAGCGCTGTGAATGGACCTTGAAATTATCACCCTAAGTGGAGGAAGCCAGACAGAAACAGATAAATGCCATTTTGGTATCACTTATATGTGGGATCTAAAATACGACACAGATGAACTTATCTATGAAAGAGGAAGGGACTCAGAGAGAAAGACTGGCTGCCACGGAGAAGCGGAATGGAGCAGGGAGGGGCTGGGATGGGCAGATGCCCACAGTTACCCATAGAACGGGTAAGCAAGGTCCGCTGTATGCCACAGGGAAGTATATCAACATCCTTAGTCAATCATCATCGAAAGGAATATGAAAGATAACATATGCATATGTATAACTGAATCATGACACTGTACACCAGAAACCAACCCTACATTGTAAATCAACTATACACCAATAAAATAAGTTTAAAAATATCTGTGAGTCTAACTAATAGAACGTACATTTCCCAGTATCCTGAGTCTCGTGACAAACTTCTGGGAAGTATAAGAACCATACAATTACGAAATTAATGACGAAACAAGACTGAGAAGCGGCTGAATCATCTATTTGCAGGAGCCTAACCACGCTCAGCTTGCCTGTTCCTTGGTGCGTGCTCCATCGGCTTATCTCAGTGGACACTGTATCTGCTTGCGTGCGGGCGGACCTCCACCTCACAGATGTCAACTCACCTCATGCACAGATGGACGCAGGGGAGCCTGTGTGGAACCAAACATCTCATGCTCGGACTTGTTGCATTAGGATGTAGATGCCGAGGCGGCCAAAACTAGAAGCGACCATCGTGCAGAGCTCCTCGTCACCTGATTTTCCCTCGGATGAAAATGGTCATAAGACCTGCAGAAACGGGTGCAGACTTGCAAAGTAGGACAAGACCCTTGCTTCCCAGCTGAGGGGCCCCTCTCTTGTTGCCCCCCCTCCACGTTCCTCCCAATTCCAGGAGACACCATTCGCATTTTCATTAAGCTTGTACGTGGTCATGATATGCTGACGGAACTTGACGTTAAAGGTAAGCTCTGGGAAGACCTATTTGCTGGCATCAGAGGTAACATAAGTCTTTGAAAAGAAAAAGGCTTGAAAGTCAGTCAGAACAAAAGGGCACTCACAAAGGAAGTGAATCGCTAATTGTTACCTTTAATCTCCAGATTCCTATTCACAACACGTGACTTCTACACACACACACACACACACATACAGAGAGAGAGACACAAACGAGCGCACACACACAGAGAAGCTGCTTTTGCTGAGGTGTGTCTGTCTGTATGCTGGTATTTATAACGGTATTATGAACACTAAACAAGGTAACATATGTAAAAGGACTAGAGCAGAGCCTGGCACAGGTTATATTCCCAGCAGAGGTTTATTATTGCTGTTGCTCAGTCACTAAAGTCATATCCGACTCTTTGCGACCCCATGGGCTGCAGCACGCCAGGCTTCCGTCCTTCGCTATTTCCCAGAGTTTGCTTAAACTCACGTCCAACTGAGTCGGTGATGCCATCCAGCCATCTCATCCTCTGTCGTCCCCTTCTCCTCCTGCCCTCAATCTTTCCCAGCTGCAGGGTCTTTTACAATGAGTCAGCTCTTCACATCAGGTGGCCAAAGTATCGGAGCTTCAGCTTCAGCATCAGTCCTTGCAATGAATATCTGGGGTTGATTTCCTTTAGGGTTGACTGGTTTCCTATTGTAATGATCACTAGTCTAGAATTAGCACTAGGACTTCTTACCCTGTATCTTTCCCACTGATGAATATGATGTACACTGACTCAGTGAATGTGAAAACCTGCAGATGCAGTCATTTTCAGAGTAAGAAAAGTTAGGTAACTCTCAGGCATCAAAGAGGTACTGAGCGTCCTGCCAGGCTTGCTGAGTGAGGAGATGCCAAAAGTGAACGAGGAAGGCATGGCCCTGCCCTCTCTGAGCTGGAGCTCTATCAGCAGTTCACTTACTGATTCTATTCAAAGGGGCCAGCGGGTACTTTGGGATTTTTATCGCATCTTCATTCGGTGTTAACGTCAAGGATGTGCTTCCAGGACCTTCAGGTATATTCCGTGTCCTCTTTGTAAACCTCTGAAGTGCGTACAGAAAACGCAAGGCGAGAAGACTTCTAAGGCAGCAAATGCTTCTTAGAATCGTCAGCCTTCCAAGGCTCTTTTCTGTGCCTTGAAAGAAAGCCACCCAGCCAACCGCAACTTTTCAACGGGAGAAGGCAGCGCCCGCGAGAGACATACAATGGTTTTTCTGGAGGCTTGCTGCTGATGGCTGTAAAGATAGGAGAAGAAAGAGGGGAGGAAAGTGACCCCCAATTCCCTTTGGACCAGGATGAAATAATCTAGCAATATGAGCCAGAGGGGAGCATCTGCGGGGAAGAGGAATAAGCAGGGGCTCATTGTTTTGGAACAAGCGAGCCTTCTTTGCTTGCAAACAGTCCATCGCCGAGTTCCACGGTGCTGTTTCATATCAAGATTTCACAAACCATTACAGGCCGCACAGGTATTGGAGGCTGCGGCAGATGTGTTGAAATTTCCATTGTTGTACTTAGTGCATGGAAAATATTACTAATGGTGGGTGTCAGGGGGAGGCTTAACTGACCCCAACTGCATAAACTCATCTGGGCCGAGAGCTTGAAGTCAGAGCCTTTCAATGCTTGCTCTTGTTATTCCATCGTCCCCTCCCCCATTTTATGAGATATTTGACGATATATAGCTCATTTCAGGCAAAGGAGAAATTCCATGACCGCATGAACAGGTGGACTGGGGACTTGGGCGAGGGGTGGGATCTCTTTCCTTGAGACCTGAATTTTATTTACAGCCAATTCTTGACTATCTCTGACGTGCAAGACAAAACCAAGAACAATGAAGAAACCGAAGTCCTCAAAATTCCATTTAGTCTCTCTCTCTGCTGTTACCCACCGAGAAGGACTCGAGTGACAACATTTACATATCTAATTGAGCAAAATTACTTCTCCTTTTATTTTTCCTTCTTCCCTCTCCAATGCAAGAGCTAGTCCAATAGAACAGAGAGAGGGTCTTAGAAACACTCCTACCCATATTAACCCACAGGTGACATTTAATTTTCATTTTTAGTATACCATTTGTGGTTTAAAGTTTCTGGGAGATACTGGCAATTACAAATAGCAGTGAAATGCTTAACTTCCACTTCCCTGATATGCCATGATTACCAGAACAATGCTGGAGAAGGGAAAGGCTACCCACTCCAGTGTTCTTGCCTGGAGAATCCTATGGACAGGGATCCTGGCGGGCTACAGTCCATGAGGTCGCAAACAGTCGGACACAACTTAGGTACTAAACAACAACAACCAGAACAATGAAGGTCTTCCTACAAGCACAGACCCATTCACTTCTTTTCTTTATACTTAAAGAGCCTCAGAATGCCTCATGGGTTTCTCCACGTTCATTCATTAGAGGTGTCCTTCATTCCCTATCGTGAACTTAACAATAACCCCAGAAACAAGCTCATTAAAATCTAGAGTTCAGGATCAATTCAGAGGAATATTGAAAATATGAATGCTTTTCCAAACCCCATGGTGACTTGATCTGAACCTTGTGTCTTTATTTGAACCTCTTGTCAATAACACTGGGGGAGAGATCTCCTAAGCGTAACTTTCCTTGCAAGAAGATTGCTGGCATCTAAAGCTTAGCCTTGAAATCATAAGTCAGAAAAAGGTCAAGATGATAAAATGTGGCCATGGTTTCAGAAATGAACAATGCTTTAGTGAGCTCCATATATTAAATCTTTCTTTCAACGTGCTGTTCATTAAACAGGATTATAATGAAGTGGCACTGGGATTTAAAACTTAAAGCTGTGATATAAATGCATGATGGCCATTACTTTTTTAAAACATCAAAACTCAGACATACCTGGTTTCTGGTAAAAAGATGATAAGGGTATCATTAAATGAAAAACAAAATCCTCTTAAGTTTTATAACCCTGTGTCAAATTAAACCCGAACCTTTTCTTGTGTAAGAAAAATACCTATCTTCGCTGTACAGTTGCTATATTTCCACTGGCATCTTAGCTGCTTCTCTTAATAGTGTGAGTCCCTACAGATGATCTCGTGCTGCCAAACCGGGGAGTCCACTGGAGGTTTGCCTTGGTATTATGAAAACCGATAGAACTGAACGAGGAGAAGAAAACAGAGCGGCTGGCTACCGAGAACCAGCGTCAGGACCGAACACATGTAGTGTCATCAAGAGCAGTTGGTCTGAATTCCGCCGCATCCTCCGGTCTTGTTTGGAAATGATCCTAAAAGACCGAGGTCTCAGAGCTGGCAAAAACACTTAGCACCTGGAATGAATTTAAAACTTGAGGGAACAAACGAAAACTGAAGGATGGGACAGCCTCACTCGAGAAGGACCGTGAGCAATTCCCAGGGCATGCTGCTGCCGGAATTCGCCGCAGAAATATAATGGAATTTCTAATTTGCTTTAATTAGAAAAAAAGTAAACACTGCCCTCAACATGTCATCATGTTTATATAGGAGCCCAACCAGCTGATTTTCTGCTGGCATGGCCCTGGAACCACTCAATTAAATCTCAGGGCACAATTTCTTTTTATGAATGAAATACCATGACTATGAAGCCAGATTCTTTTTTTTTTCATCAGCTTCACTGGCTGTGACCAAGGACAAGGGACCAAACAGAGCACCTTCCAATTTTCAGTTAACCCCTGACAGTTTCCAAGACTAGATCATTTAGAGGTCCTCTTTTTGAAACAACAGCTTCATTGTTTTAAAACTTTCCACTTTGCAAGACTAAAAGAACAAAAATACTCTACTATTTCTAGCAAGCAACACTAGCAGTAAAATAATTAATCTGAAAAAAAGGGAGAAAGGGCAGTTTGCTTCTTCACGGGCTTCCAGTCCTCTTATTTATCCGGTAAATCCTAGTGAAGGTTTTATCCCAAGAATTAGAATTTTGTTAGACTTTTCCAAAGCTGGAAGGAACTTGGAAAGTATCTTCATGTTAGAGATTATACAATGCTATTCAACTTCCATTAACTGTTGAAGATACAGACATTTTAGTACAGCACTGAGTCAATTATTCTACAGTCTTTTAGATCGATGAAATTTGAGTCATAGTGAAACGAATTAGGAAAATTTTGTTTGAGAAGCTTAGAAGTAAGTAATCATACATGATTTTTTTTTTTTTTTCAGAAAAGGAGATGGCAAAGATTCCTAGTACTCCAAAGCAGACTGACATTGCAATTAAATATAGTGAAAAGTCAGTTTTTCTGCTATTAATATGAAAGGAAGCAACACTAATTCTCCCAAACAGCTCCACACTTGCAGCAAAGTAACAGAAGACAGATCTGATTCTGAAAATCTGGGGAATTTTTCCCCAACTCATCATCTCCATATCGGTTTCACCCACAGGTAACTGCAGCTGCGTCACGTACATCCCAGTGCAGGGGAACAAGTCCCCAGCTTTAGCCATCTGTGCCTGGGAGCTTGCTTCCCAGTGACGCCAGTGATAAAGAATCCACCTGCCAGTGCTGGAGCGCAGGAGACACAGGTTCAATCCCTGGGTCGGGAAGATCCCCTGGAGAAGGAAATGGCAACCCATTCCAGTACCCTTGCCTGGGAAATCCCATTGGCAGAGGAGACTGGCGTGTGCAGTCCACAGGGCCACAAAGAGTCAGACACGACTGAGCGCCTGAACACACCCATAATATACACTACCACATGTAAAACAGATAGCTAGCGGAAAGCTGCTGTATAGCACAGGGAGTTCAGCTCAGCTCTCTGTGATGACCTGGAGGGGTGGGATGGGGTGAGGTGGGGTGGAAGGAGGTAGGGATATATGCGTATGCATAGCTGATTCACATCACTGTGCAGCAGAAACTAACAAAATATTATAAAGCAATGGTACTCCTATCAGAAATGAGGAATGGAAAACAACAAAACTGAGTGTCTCTCAAAGGAAAGCACACTGACCGCTCTCTGGGTATTTCACTTAGTCCTCTAAGTATACAACCTCTGTGTGTGTAAATGAGTTGAGTCCGCCTTTCATTTAAAAATGCAAGATGATCTTTAGTTAAAAGATTCAGGAATGACGTTTACTTAGAATAAGTGAGAAAAATATATCATGACGTGGCTTCTTTGGGGGCCAACCTGTACCTAAGTAAAAGGAATTTCCACTCCCACCCAACATACACACACATGTGCACACACACACGTGCACACACACACGTGCACAGAGGCATCTATTTTTTAGTCCATATTGTCCAATTTTTATTTTTCACCCTATACTGAAACTGCAATCATTTCTCCATAAACCAGGAAGCACTACAGGTTTTCTCACAGACTTGGGTGTCATCAAGGGAAAACATACTTTTCAGTGGTGTCAGATCCAATCATTTTGGGCATTCCCAACTCAGGGATCAAACCCGCATCTTCTGCATTGCAGGCTGATTCTTTACCATCTGAGTCACCTGGGAAACTATCAAGCACACTACACCTTAATTTACCAAGACTGCCAGACCCTAAAAAGGCAGCTTATAAAATTTTTTTTTCAACCATCCATCTCACCAGGCATCTTCCAACAGCTTGCTTGGGATAGAAAGTTCTGAAGGCATTTCTCCAGATGAATCAGTATGAAAATCAGGATTAGACTACATTTCTAAGCTCCACCAAACCATCGGGATAAATTGCGATGGTGTGAGAATACAGTAAGTACTTGATATTTCTAGAATCATTAATATGCTAGAAAGACATGGGCATGGCTTGTGCTCTGTGGTCCACACTGTTGCTTCAGGCCAGCTGAGAGCCTCAGACAGTCTGGAAAACGTGATGAAGCGGCAGGCATGGGTCTTGTTGCCAGGTCTTTCTGGGTACCTAAGGGCTACCTCTCACTCACGTCCTTACCTACAACTGTCACCTCCCCCACCTCAGGCCCCTCCAACCTTCCTCCACTCAGTAAGTGTCTCCAACATCCACTCAGGTTTTCAAACTAGATGCCCGCTAAACTTGAACTTTTCTCTCTCTCCCCTTTGACATTCAGTCACCACCTCTTCACGTTCTTTGTTCAAAATGACCCTTATATTTATCTCTTTTTCTCTAAGAACCGTTTTATCATGGTTCCAACTATTATCTTTCCTCTTAAGTTATATACCAGGCTAATTCTATTGCAATGTCTACAAATAGGGTAGCCACACACCCCAGTAAGTCCAGGACGGCCAAAATTAATGCTTCTAGTCCCAGGATAAGACCCGCTTGCCAACACAGGAGATGTAAGAGATGCGGATTTGATCCCTGAGTAGGGATGATCCCCTGGGTCAGGACAATCCCTTGGGTTGGGAAGAGGAAATGGCAATGCACTCCGATATTCTTGCCTGGAGAATCCCATGGACGGAAGAGCCTGGTGGGCTACAGTCCATTGGGTCTATATATAAGCAGATACAAACCAGATGACTTAACACATAAATGTAAACAAGTTCCACATGACATGGAAATGGTCATCATTATTTAATTTTTCCTTTAATTATTATGTATCATCATCGTTATCATGCCACCAGTAGATAGAAATTAAGCACAGTCATTTTTCTGCTGTTGCTGGAATCATCTCATAAATGTCCCACCAGTCTTCCAACATTGGTACGTGTGGCCTCACGCTTTATAACCATGAGAAAACACAATTTATAAGGAAAATCTTTGCCAGGGTTCCCTGTCCTTCACTGTCTTTTGAAGTTTACTCAAACTCATGTCCATTGAGCTGGTGATGCCATCCAAACATCTCATCTTCTACTGCCCCCTTCTCCCCCTGCCCTCAATCTTTCCCAACATGAGGGTTTTTTCCAATGAATCAGCTCTTCACATCAGGTGGCCAAAGTATTGGAGCGTCAGCATCAGACCTTTCATTGAATATTCAGAGTTGATTTCCTTTAGGATGGACTGGTTTGATCTCCTTGCAGTCCAAAGGACTCTCAAGAGTCTTCTCCAGCACCACAGTTCAAAAGCATCAATTATTTGGTGCTCGGCCTTCTTTATGGATGATTTTTACATATTTGTACTTTGAAAACATAGATCAGAATGGCCGCTGTCTGGTCTGGCTCTGATGACATCATACTTACTCTCTTCTTTTTTTTCAGAATCCTAAACCTTCACCTTTGCTGGCTGGGAGCGACCTAGTCTGACAGAGAGTTGATAGGAAAACCTTCTCTTCCCAGTAGCTCATCATCCACCGTGATCCCAAACTAACAGAGTGTCACACACCAACCTAAAGATTTCCAGTTCCAAAAATACATGTTGCTGCTAAGGTAACGAACACAAGACAAAAAGCTGTCTGTATGTTTTCTTCCCAAGACATCAGCCTGCTGCCCTTTCACAGCACAGCTAGGGTGAGTCTGGCAAGCAGCTCACCCAGAGACTATGGCAGCACGCTGCTCTGACGCCTCTCCACTGGAAGGAAGCGCTGCTCCTGGACAATTCTCCAGCTTTCGTGCTTAAGCACTGAGAAAGCCCAGGAAGAAGACAATGAACAATGAGCAGGATTAGTTCTCAGATGGAACACATCATTTTTCCTTTCCCATTTCTCCCATGGGAATTGAGACAGGAACAGAAGAATTGAGTAACTGTGAAACTGGTTAATATTTTTAGACACCATCCACACTCCGTTAAATTCACCTTTTAAAGCACACAATTAAAAAAAAAAATAAAGCACACAATTGTGTGGCTTTTAGTATATTCACCACGTTGTGCAACCACCACCGATATCTAATTCCAGAACATTTTCATCACCCACAAAAGAAGCGCTGTATCCGTGAGCAGCAAATCATTCCCCACCATCCTGAGCACTTCTCCAAACACGAATCTACTTCCTGTCTCAATGCCGGCCTCATTCTGGACATTCACACGAGTGGACTCGTGCAAGGTGTCGCCTTGTGCGTCCGCCCCCTTTCACTTCACACGTCATTTTCAAGGACCATCCATGCAGTGGCACGTGCTGTTACATTCTGTGTATCTGTTTATTCCAAATATCTGTTGATGGATATTTGGGTTGTCTCCATTTTTGGTTATCATGGATAATGCCTGCACACCCATTCGTGTACAAGCTTTGGTGCAGACGTTTGTTTTCAATTCTCTTGGGTATATACCTAGGAAGGACATTGACGGGTCATTGGGTAACTCCATGTTTCAAGTTTTTGAGGAAACATCAAAGTGTTTTCCACATCAGCTGTATCATTTTACATCCCAACCAGCAGTATACAAGTGTTCCAATTTCCCCACATCCTTATCAATGATTGCTATTCTGGTTTTTTTAAATTATTGCTGTTATAGTCCTAGTGGGTTTGAAGTGGTGTCTCATCTTGGTTTTGATTTGCATTTCCCTTATGACTAATAACATTGAGCATTTTTTCATCTACTTACTAGTTATTCATATAGTTTTTTGTAGAAATGTCTATCCAAATCCTTTGTCCATTTTTAAAATTTAGTTTTTTATTCTTTAACTGTTGAACTGATAGAGTTCTTTATGGAGTCTGGATACATACCCCTTGTCAGATACATGATTTGCAAGTATTTTCTCCTATTCTATAGGCTGCCTTTTTACTTTTTTGATGGTATCTTCTAAAATATAAAAATCTTACTTTAAGTAAGTCCAACTTATCTTTTTTTTTTTTTTTTTCCCATCCTTTTGGTATCATATCTAAGGAATGGCTATCTGATCCAAGGTCAAAATGATTTATGCTTGGTTTTTTTTGTAAGAATTTTATAGTTTTAGTCCTTATAATTAATCCTTTAATTCACTTCGAGTTAATTTTGATAGATGGCATGAAGTCAAATCAAACTTCATATTCTATTGTTCCAGCACTATTTAAAAGTATTATTCCTTTGCCATTAAATTGTCTTGGATCTCTTCTCAAAAATCAATTGATCATGACTGCAAGATATTATTTCTGCTCCCTCAGTTCTACTTCACTGCTCTCTATCTGTATCCAATGTTGGTATCATATTGTCTTGAATGTAGTTTGTAATAAGTTTTTAAATTGGAAAGTTAGAGTCCTGAAATTTTCTACTTCTTTTTCAAGATTCTTTGACTATTCTGGATCCCTCCCTTCCATCTCATGTAGAAATTACAAAACACTATTGAAAGAAGTTAAATCACAACTAAATAAATGGAAAGACAGACTTCATGTTTTTAAGAGGCCAGTACTCCCCAAATCAATCCACAGATGAAGCTCAATCCCTATGAAAATCTCAGTGACCATTTTTTGTAGAAATTTAATCCTAAAATTCATATGAAGGGTATGTGTGTTGGGGGAAGAGGGTTAGACTAAGTTTGCTTAAGAATACATTTATAAAAACCAGTAGATATAATTTGATAGCTATAAACTGATCTCTTCTGAGATAAAATGCATGTCAATAGGCATTGTTTGTTAACTGGTTGACCCAATGATTGCAATTGGAGAAGGAAATGGCAACCCACTCCAGTACTCTTGCCTGGAGAATTCCATGGACTGAGGAGCCTGGTAGGCTACAGTCCATGGGGTTGCAAAGAGTCGGAAACGTATGAGTGATTTCACTTTCACTTTCACTTTCAATGACTGCTGTGGCTGCTAAGTCGCTTCAGTCGTGTCCGACTCTGTGTGACCCCATGGACTGCAGCCTACCAGGCTCCTTCGTCCATGGAATTTTCCAGGCAAGAGTACTGGAGTGGGGTGCCATTGCCTTCTCAGTGACTGCAATTAACTTCAGTCAAGCACGGTTGACTGCTTGCTACTTGCCACTGACATCCTAGGTGTTGAGATAAACCGATGCATTTAGATTTCCAGTGGTGAAAGGAAACATTAAGTGCATAAAAGGCATAAACAGTTTGCAGTTAGTGCTAATTCCAACAAGTAAAGAAGAGAGAAATGGAGCAGAGACTTACTGAGGGGTGGCAGTGGGGGCCGGCCTCTGGGAGGAGGTGGTGGTTGAGTCAGACTCACAGTGACCCTGGGCCAGATTACCAGGAGGAGGAGCCCCTGCAGAGACTCAGAACGGAAGCTGCTTTTTCCATCACACTGGACCTGGAATTTCTTCCCAGAAACAGAGGTGAGGATATACCTTTAGATGATGTATTTATTTCAGTTTAAATCTTCTGGAAAAGAAGGTGCAAGATAACAGGATGTTTCTCTAAGAAATGAAAGCAGCTTTGTTTCTAGAGAATCCTCTTGATTGTCCTGATGGGAAGCACTGGGAAAAATACACATATTTAGCTGAGATTCACTTTGGGGGCATGAAACAAAAGCCACAACTTACTTATAGGATCAAATTTAATGGCTGTCAGAGATTCACTTAATTGTTTTATTGCATTTCATTTTGAGGTTAATTTAGCTGAGGTAGTTCTTATTTAATCAGAAACATTTACCCATTCTCATTAATAATATACGTTCTTGCTATAAAGTACTTTTTGCCTTTTTTTTCTCCGAAGTCTATTCTAATTAAGGTTTACCCAATTTTATGAAATTTAATGAAAAATATAGAAGCTATTCCTCGAGTTGGAATTCTTCTTCTGAAAGAGTGGAATAGAGCCATGCTTGTGACTAATTCCAGTGATTCAGAATTCTGACCCAAATCAGACCTTTGGGGGTTCAATCTCCTTTACATTTCATAAAATGCAACTTCCTATTTTTAGAGAATAAAAGGCTTTGAAAGTCACAAGGAAATGGCTCAAAAGGCATCCAGGACATGAAATAGCTTGAACAAACCCCACTTGATGAGTTAAGTGTAAAGGAATCAGAAACATATGGCTCACATTCCCCTTAAAATACACATAGGTTAGCAGTGAAGAAGAAGAAAAGTGGCTGGCCCAGTGCGGCTTGGGTTTTTTCGAACCGAAAACATTTGAAAAATAGTTCAAGATGGTTAATGGACCTCAAAGTGAGCCTGGGAACTGTTCTAGATTTCACAAACAGTGTCGACTAGAGATGTAGAAAGAAGAGAAAAGAAGGGAAGGGAGGAGGGAAGGAAAAGAGAAAAGAAGAGGAAAGAGCAAGAGAGGAGGTGGGGGAAGAAGAGAGAGAGAGAAAGGACCAAGAACAGGCAGGCTTGAATGTGTCTGCAAAGCACAGAGGAACCCTTTGGATCCACCATCAAGGGAGCTCACTGGGCCCTGATTCCCGATGCGGTCATCTTAAGTCACAGCTTTGGAAAGGTCCCTCCTCCTCCTTCCCATGACCACCACCATCAGTCCCCCTCACAATAGAAAAAAAAAAAAAAGATGGAATCAACATTTCTCAGCATTTCTAAAACTCTGTCCTCTAAGGGATTGTTATAATTCCATCTCATTTAGGAAATGAGGCGTTTGGATACATTGCATTCCCAGGCTTAAATTACTGTGTCATTCTTGTTGATACAATGAACCATTTCACCTCACATTGTGTCCTAGGAAATTACAATTCCTGCATCCAAGGGCTTGCTGGAGAGCCCAGGCTCTAAGCGGAGAGGGCCAGCATTAGTCACAGCCCACGAGCCAGGCCTCCTGGCTGCAGCAGGAAGCATCTTAATCCCCGACCCCTCCACTCCCCACCCCTGGTCTCCTCAGGCCCACTCAGGGGAACTGCCACCCACTGCAAGGAGATGGCCACAGCCGGGTGCACCAGGAACCCGGGTGCCCATGGCAGCATGGAGCTCCTGAAACCCCAGGTGAGCTGCTGGAAGCCCCAGGCAGAGCCTTCGCTCCTCGGTGATGCTCACTTCAGAGGAGGTGTGCCCTACACCGTGCTTCTAAAATGCTTGCTTTTAGAGTCATCATCCAGCGGCTTCCCAGCTGGCTCGGTAGTAAAGAATCTACCTGCCAAGGCAGGAGACGGAGGAGACACAAGTTCTGTCCCTGGGTCGGGAAGATCCCCTGAAGGAGGGCAAGACAACCCACTCCAGTCTTCTTGCCTGGAGAATCCCGTGGACAGAGGAGTCTGGAGGGCTACAGTTCATGGGGTCACAAAAGAGTCGGACACAACTTAGGAACTAAACAACAGCCACAAAGTCATCATCTACTTTCCATTTCCACAACCACAACCATAACTCCAGGACTCTATCCATACCCATCATACACGCTGGGAAAGGTGGCCTTGGGCATGCAGTTTCTGAACTCGGACTCAGCCACATGAGATTTTGGCCTGGACCACTTCCTTGCATGTATGCATGCTAAGTCGTTTCAGTCATGTTCAACTCTGTGCGGCCCCATGGACTATAGCCCACCAGGCTTCTCTGTCCATAGGATTCTCCAGGCAAGAATACTGGAGTGGGTTGTCATTTCCTTCTCCCGGGGATCTTCCCAACCCAGGGATCGAACCCGGGTCTCCTGCATTGGGAGGCAGGTTTTTTACCACCGAGCCACCAGGGAAGCCCCACACAACCACCACGTGGTACTCAGGGTAAAACATCCTGCGTCGACCACGCCTCATCGTCCTCGCCACACAGGCCAGATGCGTACGCAGTCTGGAGCGGGAGGCCAAACAGAACTTACACCGCAGACTGACTGAGTTGGTATGTTTAAATACTAAGGAGATGGACTAAAGGAAATCAACCCTGAATATTAATTGGATGGACTGATGCTGAAGCTGTTGCTCCAATACTGATGTGGAGTATTGATTCATTCAGAAATCATTCAGAAAGCTCAACATTCAGAAAACGAAGATGATGGCATCTGGTCCCATCACTTCATGGGAAATAGATGGGGAAACAGTGGAAACAGTGTCAGACTTTATTTTTCTGGGCTCCAAAATCACTGCAGATGGTGACTGCAGCCATGAAATTAAAAGACGCTTACTCCTTGGAAGGAAAGTTATGACCAAACTAGACAGCATATTCAAAAGCAGAGACATTACTTTGCCAACAAAGGTTCGTCTAGTCAAGGCTATGGTTTTTCCTGTGGTCATGTATGGATGTGAGAGTTGGACTGTGAAGAAGGCTGAGCGCCGAAGAATTGATGCTTTTGAACTGTGGTGTTGGAGAAGACTCTTGAGAGTCCCTTGGACTGAAAGGAGATCCAACCAGTCCATTCTGAAGGAGATCAGCCCTGGGATTTCTTCGGAAGGAATGATGCTAAAGCTGAAACTCCAGTACTTTGGCCACCTCATGCGAAGAGCTGACTCATTGGAAAAGACTCTGATGCTGGGAGGGATTGGGGGCAAGAGGAGAAGGGGACGACAGAGGATGAGATGGCTGGATGGCATCACTGACTCGATGGACGTGAGTCTCAGTGAACTCCGGGAGTTGGTGATGGACAGGGAGGCCTGGAGTGCTGCGATTCATGGGGTCACAAAGAGTCAGACACGACTGAGCAACTGATCTGATCTGATTGATTCATTAGAATCAAGCCAGCTGATGCAAAATGCTGATTCACTGGAAAAGACCCCACTGCTGGGAAAGATTGAGAGGAGGAGGAGAAGGGGATGACAGAGGATGAGACGGCTGGATGGCATCACTGACTCAATGGACAGGAGTTTTAGAAAACTCCAGGAGATGGTGGAGGACAGAGCAGCCTGGCCTGCTGCCGTCCATGGGGTCGCACAGAGTCGGACATGACTGAGCAACTGAGCAACAACCACAGGACAGACACCTACCAAGATCTCAGTGAGAAGGTGAAGTGATGCAGCAGTGACCAGACCTGCATCCCACGAAAAGGCCAGCCAAGCTCTCACCAAGTGCAACCACCGCTAGAACAGACGCACTCCCTCTCAGCTGGGTGGGGAAACGGCCTTATATTCAACGTCTATAATGCCTTCTTACAAAAAGACTGGCATAAAGGTAAAATTTAAAAACCAAAGAAGTAATCTGTCTGATAACTAAGAAAACAATTAAGCAACATAAGCAAACCCTCAGATTATGCATATACTGGGCTCCATACAGTAGAGCATTAAGATAACTATCTTAAATACACTAAATAAAATAGAGGAAGAGAGGACCAAAAAAATGAATGGATAAAAAAAGAGAATTTAATCATCTGAATCTGAAAAAAGGAATCAAAAGCACCTTATAGAGTCAAAAGCTACAACATCTGGAATAACTCATTAGGGCAGTCTAGACAATGCAAAAAAATAGTAATTACCTAAACTGAAGAAGAGGAGAAAAGGGAAGCAACATAAAAGAGAAGAAAATGCACAGAGAAACATTCAAACTGTAGAATATTGTAGTTCAGCTTCCACGGAGCTAAACTACAATATGGAAAGAGAACCAATTTAAAAAAATGATGCCAACCAAATTTGAAACTGATGAAAGGGATTAAATGACAGATTCAGACATCTGAAAACACCAAAATGAGATAAGCAGTCTCCTTCCTTCTGTCTGTCTCTCTCCCTCACTCACACACACACACACACACCCCAGTATGGCAAGCTTCAGTTAAAAGTCAAAAACAAAAAGAAGTTTTAAAAATCCAGAGAAATAAGGAACACTACCTAAAAAGGAGAAAAATTATCTTCAACAAAATATAAAAAGAGCCAGAAGATAATGTAAGACATTTATAAATTTTTCAAAAAAAGTAAACAAACCAAAGATACCAGCCCAGAACTTCATACAAAGTAAAAATACAAAATACAGACTTTTTCAGAAAAACAACAGCTGAAATAATGCATTACAAGCAACTCACAGTATAAGACCTTCTAAAAGAAGTTCTTGAAACCAAGGGAAATGGTTCAAGATGAAGCACAGAAGAGCAAGAAAGGATGAGGGAAGGCTGACTGTGCGGGCGAGCTCAAAGGAGCACCGACGCCGGAAACGACCGCCAGGCTGCCTTGTGAGGTGTGCCACGCGCAGAGGTGAGATATGGCAGCAGAGCGCAGCAGACAGAACAGGAGAGACGGAGCTCAGAGGCACCAACACAGCGCGGCAGACAGAGAGAACAGGAGAGACAGAGCTCCTGGGCTGTTTGCAAAGTGGTAAAAACAATAAATTAAAAAAGAAATGTCATGAAGGCAAGGATACACGGTTTAGCTCTAGAATAATCACTAAAAATTGACCAACTTAATGTAGCTGACATATAAAAAACTACATTTGGCAACTGCAGAGTTACAGGTTCTTTTTCAGGTGCAAAGAGAACATTTAACGTGGTAGATCAAGATTGGAGCACAGAGGCAAGTCTCCACAAATGTCAAAGGATTAACAATCAAGCAGAACATTTCAAAATGGTGAAATTAAGATAAAAATTAATAACAAAGAAACGTTGTGAGAATGTTTGAAAATCTCCCAAGTATGTGAAAATAAGCAGCACAATTCTAAATAACTCATAAATCAAAGAACAAGTGACAATGAAAATTAGAAAATATTTTAATGAAATGATAATGAAAATATGACATATAAAAACTTACAAGATGAAGCAAAAGCAGTCCTAAGAGAGAATTTAGTGCCTTCAAATAAATATACTAGAGAAGAAAAAAAGGGAAATTAATGATCTGTTATACCGTGAAGGTAGAAAAAGATTAGCCTAATAAATACAAAGATAGTGGAAGGAAATAATAAAAATAAAAGCAGAAATTGATTAAATAGAAAACAATCATACAATAGAGAAAATCAACAAAGCTAAAAGTTTTTCCCTTGAAAATGTTAATGAAAATGATAAAACAGTTACAAGACTGATCAAGGGGGAAAAATGCAAAGAACAAGCTACTCATGTCAAGAATGAAAAGGACACCACTACAGACCTTACAGATGCTAATAACAACAGTAAGAGGACACTCATGAACAACTTTACGCCAATAAAATCAGCAATAAAGTAAAATTTCAAACATTCATTAAATCACAACCTGTGTGTGTCTGTCCTAAGTACTTTAGTCATGTCCGACTCTTTGTGACCCCATGGACTGCAGCCCGCCAGGCTCCTCTGTCCATGGGATTCTCCAGGCAAGAACACTGGAGTGGGTTGCCATGCCCTCCTATAGGGGATCTTCCCAACCCTGGGATCAAACCCTCGTCTCTTGTGTCTCCTGTATTGGCAGGAGGGTTCTTTACCACTGGCGTCACCTGGACGGCCAATTACAACCTGTCAAACCTATAAAAGCAACAAATAGAAAATATGAATTAAATGTGCAATTATAAATACTTCCCACAAAAAGGATCCAGGCCCAGAGCATTTCACTAGTTAATTTATCCAACCATTTAGAGATAAAACAATAAGGAAATACTACCAAATTGAATCAGTAGTTAGAAAATGACTAATACACTAAGCCCAAGTGAGGTTTTGTCTAGATAGGCAAGAGCCTATCAACATCCAAAACTTGATGCAATCAAATCCACTACACTGAGTAGAAAAATTATATAATCATGTTAATGGATGCAGAAAAAAAATTTGACAAAATTTAACACAAATATGTATGATTTTAAAAACTCATGGAAAACTAGAAATAGCAGAAAGCTTATTTGAACAGATAAAATATCCACACACAAAAACCAAATGTTATATTCAATGGTAAACATGGAGAATCTTCCCCAATAGCAAAAATGAAATAATAACTTCACTATTTATAGTCAATGTTGAAAGAATTGTCTTGTCTACTTCAAGAAAATGAGAAAAGATATGTTTGAAATAGTTATTATAAAACCATTGCTATTAACACAAGATAGGACTGGCATAAGTACAGAAGGGTACTGATACAGACCCACACATATACGCTCTATGATTAAAACAAAGCCAGAACTTTGCTGGTGGTCTAGCAGCTAAGACTCTGTGCTCCCAGTGCAGGGGGCCTGGGTTCGATCCCTAGTCAGGGAACTAGATTCCACATGTTGTGACTAACACTCAGCCCAGCCAAATAACTAAACAGAAATAAATACTAAAAAACAAAGCCAACCCTGCAGTGCAGAGAGAGAGGGGTGGCCCTATCACCAAACGGTGCTGGGTCAGCTGGACAGCCATATGGACAAAATGACTCACCCCAGAAGTTGGAGAGCTCAGGGCTGCTATGACCTGCCTTGTTATTGTTACACCAGCCAAGCCCGTGGCACAGTCCCCACCACCCAGGATCTGCAGCTCACATGAGATGCAAGGTTGTTAAACAACCTTTCTCTTTTTTTTTTTGTATCAGGATGAACATATGCTGGTCTTTTCTATACTCTTAATCTGAAATTCCAAATCTGACCACACAGAAGCATGTCAACCACAGAGTTCTATTCAGGGTTACTCAAGAAACTGCCTGAGTACCTGCAGTATTCTATTATGAATTTGGCATGAGAGGACCGAAGGAAAGGAATGGCATCAAACAGATGCACACAAAGTGAGTAATATTCGTCTCGCCAACTTAGACTTCACAGGGAAAGCAAAAAAAAAAGAGGGGTAGGGGGGAAGGAATTTGTTGAAATTCCATGAGTTTGGATTCAATCTGAACCATATGTAGCTCCAGATTAGGTCATATTCTCATGATAAAATTACTAATTTTGTCTGCTGCTCAGTATTTCCATGATCTCTTATTAGCTGATCTCACGCATTATTTATTTGGTCTGTATTACTCAAAAGATAAGAGACTTCAATTAAAGTCCTTGGCATTTCTGCAAGGTGTATGGAACTCAGCCACCTGGGTGCTGGGGGGCAGGTGAGAGAGTCAGGTACAGTGGAGCACGGACTCTGGAATAGGACTGCTTGGATGTGAAGTCTCCTTCAAAGCAGTGTGATCTTGGGAAAATTACTTCTCTCTGTGCCTTAGTTTTCTTACCTATAAAATGGGCTTAATAATAGTACCTCCTTCATTGGGCTGTTTATGGATTAAGCATTAAAGAGGAAGGTACGTAATACAGTACCCAACAGATAATCACTGCTGTAAAGATGTGAGTTACCATTTCTTCTATACAAGAACCTACAGAAAATTCTTGCCATCTAAACTCCATTGGTTTGGGCTTACTGTCCAATCAGTCAGTTCAGTCACTCAGTGGTGTCCGACTCTTTGTGACCCCATGGACTGCAGCACGACACGCCTCCCTGTCCATCACCAACTCCCAGACTTTACTCAAACTCACGTCCATTGAGTCTGTGACGCCATCCAACCATCTCATCCTCTGTCGTCCCCTTCTCCTCCTGCCTTCAATCTTTCCAGCATCAGAGGGAAACAGCAACCCACTCCAGTGTTCTTGCCTGGAGAATCCCAGGGATGGCGGGGCCTGGTGGGCTGCCATCTATGGGGTCACACAGAGTCGAACACGACTGAAGCGACTTAGCAGCAGCAGCTTAGCAGCAGGCTCTTCACATTAGGTGGCCAAAGTATTGGAGCTTTAGCTTCAGCATCAGTCCTTCCAATGAACATTCAGGACTGATTTCCTTTAGGATGGACTGGTTGGATCTCCTTGCAGTCCAAGGGACTCTCAAGAGGACTTAATGTTAACTGCATGTTAACCTGAGCTTTTCATATATTGTAATTTGGAACAAATCACTTGTTTTCCCATTAATGGAAAGCAAACAGAACTTGCTGATTTCCTGTCAGGAATCCACCAGGAAGAAGCAGCAGAAGGGGACAGTGACAAGATCGGGGCTTTGGAGTTAGTAACTTTGGTTTTGGGGGTTTAAATATTTCTTTATTTTTTGGCTGTGGGTCTCTGTTGCTGCGGTTGGACTTTCTCTAGCTGCGGTGAGTGGGGGTCACTCTTCATTGCTGTGTGTGGGCTTCTCATCATGGTGGTTCTCCTGTTGCAGAGTACAGGCTCTGGGTGCACGGGCATTGGTAGTTATGATGCACAGGCTTAGGTGTCCACAGTGTGTGGGATATTTTTGGATTAGGGCTCGAACTGGTGAACCCTGCATTGCAAGGTGGATTCTCAACCACTGGACCACTAGGGGAGCCCCCTGTGATCTTGTTTTAAAACTCCTCCTCCACCAGTTTTCCATGCAACTGAGACAAAAGAAGGCTGAGGGCTGAAGAATCAATGCTTTTGAACTGTGGCGTTGGAGAAGACTCTTGAGAGTCCCTTGGACTGCAAGGAAATCCAACCAGTCCATCCTAAAGGAGATCAGTCCTGAGTGTTCATGGGAAGGACTGATGTTGAAGCTGAAATTCCAATACTTTGGCCACCTAATGTGAAGAGCGGACTCACTGGAAAAGACCCTGGTGCTGGGAAAGATTGAAGGCAGGAGAAGAAGGGGGTGATAGAGGATGTGACTCAATGGGCATGAATCTCCCGGAGCAAACTCCGGGAGACAGTAAAAGACAGGGAGGCCTGGAGTGCTGCAGTCCACGGGTGGCAAAGAGTGAGACACGACTTAGTGACTGAACAACAATAACAACATTGCAATGAGTGATTTAATTCATCTTTGACATGCAGACACGGTAGCATCAATTTCCTCAGATAGTCAGGAGGGTCGAACCAGATGATGTCTCCAAATTACTTAGTATTTTATGTACTAATGAAGTCATAGGCAGTATAGCATTGTTACATTATTAGTTTCATTCAGATCCCAAGATAGAAGACTTTGAAACACCTGGCAACAAATACTTTCTAACAATTCAAAATTACATTATTATTATTTCATCTTCACAGCAAAGACTTTGCGTCTTTCAGGTTGGGGTTGAGTTTACTCCAGACCCTTGAGTCTTCATCCATTTTAGATTCAACGCAATCCCTATCAAGCTACCAACAGTATTCTTCACAGAGCTAGAACAAATAATTTCACAATTTGTATGGAAATACAAAAAACCTCGAATAGCCAAAGCGATCTTGAGAAAGAAGAATGGAACTGGAGGAATCAACCTACCTGACTTCAGGCTCTACTACAAAGCCTCAGTTATCAAGACAGTATGGTACTGGCACAAAGACAGAAATATTGATCAATGGAATAAAATAGAAAGCCCAGAGATAAATCCACGCACATATGGACACCTTATCTTTGACAAAGGAGGCAAGAATATACAATGGATTAAAGACAATCTCTTTAACAAGTGGTGCTGGGAAATCTGGTCAACCACTTGTAAAAGAATGAAACTAGACCACTTTCTAACACCATACACAAAAATAAACTCAAAATGGATTAAAGATCTAAATGTAAGACCAGAAACTATAAAACTCCTAGAGGAGAACATAGGCAAAACACTCTCTGACATACATCACAGCAGGATCCTCTATGACCCACCTCCCAGAATATTGGAAATAAAAGCAAAAATAAACAAATGGGACCTAATTAACCTTAAAAGCTTCTGCACATCAAAGGAAACTATTAGCAAGGTGAAAAGACAGCCTTCAGAATGGGAGAAAATAATAGCAAATGAAGCAACCGACAAACAACTAATCTCAAAAATATACAAGCAACTCCTACAGCTCAACTCCAGAAAAATAAACGACCCAATCAAAAAATGGGCCAAAGAACTAAATAGACATTTCTCCAAAGAAGACATACAGATGGCTAACAAACACATGAAAAGATGCTCAACATCACTCATTATCAGAGAAATGCAAATCAAAACCACTATGAGGTACCATTTCACACCAGTCAGAATGGCTGCGATCCAAAAGTCTACAAATAATAAATGCTGGAGAGGGTGTGGAGAAAAGGGAACCCTCTTACACTGTTGGTGGGAATGCAAACTAGTACAGCCACTATGGAGAACAGTGTGGAGATTCCTTAAAAAACTGGAAATAGAACTGCCTTATGATCCAGCAATCCCACTGCTGGGCATACACACTGAGGAAACCAGAAGGGAAAGAGACACGTGTACCCCAATGTTCATCGCAGCACTGTTTATAATAGCCAGGACATGGAAGCAACCTAGTTGTCCATCAGCAGATGAATGGATAAGAAAGCTGTGGTACATATACACAATGGAGTATTACTCAGCCATTAAAAAGAATACATTTGAATCAGTTCTAATGAGGTGGATGAAACTGGAGCCTATTATACAGAGTGAAGTAAGCCAGAAGGAAAAACATAAATACAGTATACTAACGCATATATATGGAATTTAGAAAGATGGTAACAATAACCCTGTGTATGAGACAGCAAAAGAGACACTGATGTATAGAACAGTCTTATGGACTCTGTGGGAGAGGGAGAGGGTGGGAAGATTTGGGAGAATGACATTGAAACATGTAAAATATCATGTAAGAAACGAGTTGCCAGTCCAGGTTCGATGCACGATACTGGATGCTTGGGGCTAGTGCACTGGGACGACCCAGAGGGATGGTATGGGGAGGGAGGAGGGAGGAGGGTTTAGGATGGGGAACACATGTATACCTGTGGCGGATTCATTTTGATATTTGGCAAAACTAATACAATTATGTAAAGTTTAAAAATAAAATAAAATTAAAAAAATAAAAATAAAATAAAATACTCGTGGGAAGAATGCCGAGGCTCTTCATTGACAACATCAGGAATGCGTGGACTTTAAATATCATACATGACCCACAAAGTGTGTGCCTAAACCCAACACTCTTTCAAATGCTGCATGTCACTCACTTGCCCCAAGATTTATGAGCTATTCTTGGAGAGGATCAAAGCTGAAGTTTTGTGTAAAATCATGAAAATCAATCTCATGACTCTGTGACTTTCGACTTTCTCAAAAGGGCGGCTCTGGACCCCTATCACTTTTCTGTGACTCTGCCGACACCAGTACATAGCCCAGGAGCATTACTACTTGTCTGTGAAAAAAATAATGAAAACTAAACAAAAATAAATCCTCACAGAGCTGAGTTCCATGGGCTGCTTACACTGGGGATGATCAAGAGTGAGAGGGAAAAAGAAAAAAAGGCTTCACAGTTCCAAATGGAGTTAATTAGCAATCAAAGTTGGGATGGAATGGAATGGAAAAGTCAGCCGGACTTACCAAGGGCTGCCCTGAGAAGAGTGTCCAAACACCACTGAGTGTCTCTCCAACTAGTCTCTAGCTGGTCGTTAGCACCTGATTCCCTGGTAAGGACACATCGGTGGGTCATCAGTAAGACCAGAAGCTCTACAGACAGTTATAAATCATGAAAGGGGAGATTTACTTGAAAGAGTAAGCCAGAATGGCCTCCAGGAATTTCTGAAACATCCCACTGGAGCAAGCAGTGAAATCCAGTTGTTGTTAGCAGCACACAAAGAGCCTCAAGGAAAGCAATCAGGGGGAAAAAAATTATAAGGTAGTGGGTATACTGGCTCAGACCCAGTAACATAAGACATTCATTATGCTGAGACACTGTAATTCTCCAAACACCCCTTAAATCTCTCAGCTGTTTAATATAAGATGAGAGTAAATGTTCAGGTCAATAAAATTATCAGCTATTTCCATATCCAAAAAGCAGGAAAGGTTTACCAGTGGAAAAACGTAGAGGTTAACCGTGAACTTTTTTAATAAACAATTTGGCTGCACGTTATTCCACGCACAAGCCTCCCGTCACCAGCGAACGCGGCATTTCCAGCATTTCCAGCAGTCAGGACACGCTGGGGCCCTCACAGGTTCGAGTGTTAGCCGCCACTCACCAATAGGATGAGTGCTGTATAACCACAGGCAGAGGCTTGGAGGCCAACTCCAGTTAAGCCTGATAATAGTTTTTGACATTTAGAGACATTTTATCCTTCAGGACTCTTGGAGAGCTGAACTGTTTGCCTGAATCTGCTGTTTCTATGGAGATGCAGAGGAGATTTTAAGGTGTTAATCCTCGCTGACCTCTTTCGTGTTTCAAAAGGTTGACTCTTCCCCTAAAAATTCAGCCCAGAGTTACGTGATCAGCTGTTCTCTAATCTCACTTACAATTTTCATCTCGCAGCACTTCAGGGGTCTCCCCAGTGAGCTACTTCCACTCTAGAAGGTGTCCAAGAGAATTCATAGTAATGAAAGAAACTATTCAAGCCTGTATGTAGATTTATTTTCAATCTAAGAATAAGAAGGAAACAAGTTTCCACAGCAGAGTACAGAGGGGTGCTGGGACTATCCTGATGCCCTTGTGTCAGGAAGTGCTGAGCCCAGCGAGGAGACTGAGGAGTCCCAGAGAAAGAGGAGGCTCTCCCAGCGGTGGAGGAGGAGACAGCCAGCCTCGTCTTCTTGTGCTTCCATCTCACGGTATCCTATCGCTGCTCACATGCACCCAGTTCACCGGAATTACCCATTCCGTGAGCTAGTTTTAACTAATTTTCACAAAATGGACAAAGGGCTTCTACAGTTCGTACAAAGCAGGTATGGTTTGGAAACACAAGAACAGAGCAGGGGCCAATGGCAGAGACGCGACAGAGTTGCTGCTCCGTCCCTAAGTCATGTCTGACTCTTCGTGACCCCATGGACTGCAGGATGCCGGGCTTTCCTGTCCTTCACCATCTCCCAGAGTTTGCTCAGATCCCTGGTGGGCTGCTGTCTATGGGGTCGCAGAGTCGGACACAACTGAAGTGACTTAGCATAGCATAGCATGTCCATTGAGTCAGTGATGCCATCCAACCACCTCATCCTCTACTGTCCCCTTCTCCTCCTGCCCTCAGTCTTTCCCAGCATCAGGGTCTTTTCCGGTGAATCAGCTCTTGGCACTGGGTGGCCAAAGTACTGGACCTTCAGCTTCAGCATCAGTCCTTCCAATGAATATTCAGGATCGGTTCCCTTTAGGATTGACCGGCTTGATCTCCTTGCAGCCCAAGGGACTCTGCAGTCTTCTCTAACATCACAAATTGAAAGCATCAGTTTTTCAGCACTCAACCTTCTTTATGATCCAACTCTCACAACTGAAGGTGACTGCTGGGAAAAAACCATAGCTTTGACTATATGGACTTTAGTCAGCAAAGAGATGTCTCCACGTTTTAATATGCTGCCTAGGTTTGTCATAGCTTTCCTTCAAGGGGCAAGCGTCTTTTAATTTCATGGCTGCAGTCAAAATCTGCAGTGATTTTGGAGACCAAGAAAAGAACCTCTGTCAGTGCTTGCACTTTTTTCTCCTTTTATTTGCCTTGAAGAGATGGGACTGGATGCCATGACCTTAGTGTTTTGAATGCTGAGTTTCAAGCCAGTTTTACTGACTTCTGAAGCCAGACTCTCGACACTACCCCAGACTAAGTCGGTGAGTTTGGGGAAGTTACTTCCTCACACTGTGGATCAGTATCTTCCTGTCACGTACATTATAATGAGAAACTGTCATCCCCACAGTAGCGGGTGTGTTGGGCAAATTAAATGAGTAAGGCCTGCAGTTAATGTTTAAAAAAAAAAAAAAAAAGCTCCTATCAATATCCTTCTAATAAGAGCAAAAGCACTGATGATCTAATCAGATTTGATCACAGGAAATTATCAAGACACTCTCATTAAGTACCATGAAATAAAAACAAGAATAAAAAACAATAACAATAAGAAAAAACAAATCTCTAGGTTTGAGCCACATGACATCACTAATAGCACATGCATATTATAATAATTATACTTGCTGTCATCATTCAGTTGCTAAGTCATGTCTGACTCTCTTGCGACTCCATGGACTGCAGCCCGCCAGGCTCCTCCGTCCATGGGTTTTCCCAGGCAAGAATACCGGAGTGGGTTGCCATTTCCTTCTCCAGGCATCTCTTCCTGAACCAAGGATCAAACCCATGTCTTCTGCATTGGCAGGCAGATTCTTCGCCACTGAGCCACCATGAGATTATATAATAATCACATGATTAAGTGTAATTACATCACAGAGAATATACATACGGAAAGAAACACCAAGCATGTGGAACAAGAAGGTAAACCTGCAGTGTTTTGTGTTGGTAAAGTCACACAACACACAATCCAAACTCTACAAAAATCTCATCAAACTTGATGATAAATGTTCAGAGGCCCCATTTGGGCCTTTTCACTTAATTGCATGGCATTAAGTCATTTCAGTCGTGTCTGACTCTGTGCAACCTTATGGACTGTAGCCCACCAGGCTCCTCTGTCCATGGGATTCTCCAGGCAAAAATACCAGAGTGGGTTGCCATGCCCTCTTCTAGGGGATCTTCCCAACCCAGGGATCAAACCCGTATCTCGTGTCTCCTTCATTGACAGGTGGGTTCTTGACCACTAGCACCACCTGGGAAGTCCTTTTTCACTTAATGGCAAATAATAATGGAGAAGGCAATGCACCCCACTCCAGTACTCTCGCCTGGAAAATCCCGTGGATGGCAGAGCATGGTGGGCTCCAGTTCATGGGGTCGCTAAGAGTCAGACACGGCTGAGTGATTTCACTTTCACTTTTCACTTTCATGCATTGGAGAAGGAAATGGCACCCCACTCCAATGTTCTCTCCTGGAGAATCCCAGGGACGGGGGAGCCTGGTTGGCCTCCGTCTATGGGGTCGCACAGAGTCAGACACGACTGAAGTGACTGAGCAGCAGCAGCAGCAAATAATAAAACAGTCATATTTTATAGGAATATAAGTACTGTTTCTAACAGAGTAAAACAAGTTAAAAATGACACATGGGAAGCATTTTCATCAGAAAATTATTTTGCTACACAGAGAGAAACTTTGCTGAAGATTAGAAGAAATTCAGAAGAAATATGTGATTACTGTTAGATTTACTATAGGAACGAAAAAAAACAGTACTAACAGATCTGAACTAAGCATGTACTCGACATATTATACTTCAATAACGAAATATACTTTTTGGACCAATAAATGAGATGTAACTCAGAAAGTATATTCTCAACAATAAATGACTACTCAAATTTAAAAAACAGTTTGTGAAAATATTACATAAGGAAACACTGAAAAAGAAGATGCTTTGAGTGGAATGAAAGATCCCAGAGTAAATTTACAAAGACAGCATGACACCTAAAATAGATTCACAGCAAAGACATTGGAGTCAAAATGTACAAAGTGCTACCAGATGTCATCCAACGTGCTTATTTTTACAGAAAAGGCTTCTAAAAATATAATACTTATAAAACATTATATCACAGAGTCTTTCTCACTGTTTTTTATCTTATTTTAAATAACTGCCAAATTTAAAGGGGTGGGATTTTTTTTCTTTTATTGTTTATATTTTTCTTTCATTGTTTACATTTTATTTTTGATGAACTAGGGTTCCCTGGTGACTCAGACGGTAAAGAATCCACCTGCAATGCAGGGGATCTGGGTTTGATCCCTGGGTTGGAAAGATCCCCTGAAGGAGGGGATGGCAACCCACTCCAGTATTCAGGCCTGGAGAATCCCATGGACAGAGGAGCCTGGAGGGCTACAGTCCATGGGGTCGTGAAGAGTCAGACATGACTGAGCGACTAAGCACAGCACAGCACTCTCCTGAGATGGCAAACAGCTAACAGCATCCTGCTTTCTGAAGTAGGCCCCATACTCAAACCTGGGTGCTCGGCCAAAATTGTTAGAGACCATTGTTTAGACGGCATTAGAAATTCTATATTTCAATAGATTTTAAAGAGATAGCACACTTTTGATTACATGTTTTAAAAAAGACCTCTCATATTTGTACATGATTATCACATTCAATTATCTTAACAAAGCTAACTGGAATGGACCAATGAATTTTACACTTGTACTTACTAATTTGCCTTTTTTCATATCAGTCCTCACCTTCTACATCATCCTTCTACTCAAAATCTTGGCTGCCTAATCCATGCCTTCTTCTTATATCAAGGGCACCAGCTAAATTATTTCTTAACCACCTGACTTATAAGAGACTCCAACTCTGGCCCTCGGGCACAAGCAAGAGCATTTCAGGAAGCCAGGATCATGTTCCAACAACTATTTCTGAGTTTATATCACAGATCTACTTGGGCAACTGGAAAAAATGGAAAGGAAATGTGGGATGTTCCCCTCAATAACCAATCCCACAAGAAGAAAATTCAATACTAGAACTTGGGAAGGGAGAGCAGGAAAATACTCAGGTAGAACGGCTAGGGAGAAAGAAGAAAGTTAAACTTTCTTTTCTTGAATGCATTTATTTTTGGCTGTGCTAGTCCTGGTTGGGGGTCTTCTCCTGCTGCAGACAGTGGGGCTGCTCTCCAGCTGCGGTGCGCGGCTTCTCTTGCGGCAGAGCCTGGGCTCTAGGGCCCGCAAGCTTCGGTAATTCTGGTGCGTGGGCTTAGCTGCTCCACAGTATGTGGGATCATCCCAGGCCAGGGATCGAACCTGTGTCCCCTGCATCAGCATGCAGATTCCTATCCACTGAGCCATCAGGGAAGTCCGAAAGTAAGTTTTCTTTACCCTTGGTTTCCCTGGCCTGTGGGAGAACGTGGCTCCTAGTGAATTACAGTAAACTTTTGAGACGAGCTCGTTATCGAGTAGTGTTAGCATTAGGTACTGTGAAGGCCTTTCTGAGAGGGCACCTGGGTCCACTGAGGATGAGACAACTGCTGCCGAACAGGATTTTGGGGTCGATCTCACTTCTTTAAGGAACTGCTGCAGAAACAGTGAGCCAGAGGCCCAGACGGCCAGCTTTAAGGCCACTCTGGATCAATGAACTGGCTCTGGAACTTCTTTCCCTGGGTGTCACAAAGGAAGCAAGTCAGACCCAGCTCCTATCAGCTCACTGTGGCTGGAACTTCTGAGCCCACAGCTTGGGGACAGAAGGCAGTCTGGGCAGTGGCTGGGCCACGTGTCTCAGCACAGCTTCACTAGGTGTGCGAACTTGGACAAAACCCTTGACATTGTTGACGTTCAGTTTTCCCATCTTTAAAATGGGGATAATCATAGAGTTACTAGTATATATAACTGATGAAAAAATTACATGAGGTAAGAATAGGTAAAGTCCACACACTGTATAGTACAAGGAACTCTGCTCAATGTTCTGTAACAACCTAATTGGGGAAAGAACTTGATAAAGAATAGATACATGTATATGGATAACTGAATCGCTTTGCTGTACACCTGAAATTAACACAACACTGTTCATCAGCTATGCTTCAATGTAAAATAAAAAGGCAAACAGAGCACCTTGGCGAGTGCCCTGTATTACACGGGAACTTCGCACTAGCTCTCCGTCTGACACACGATGAACGTGTGTGTGTCAGAGCTGTTCTCGCAATCCGTCCCCCCACTTCCCCTGCTGTGTCCACAAGCCCACTCTCCACCCCTTCATTTTCACTCCTGCCCTGGGGCCTGGGGTCAGGGGCTGGGGGCAGGTTCACAAGGGAGGGGACGTATTTACACTTGTGGCTCACTCACGAGGTTGCGTGGCAGAAGCCAACATAACCCTGCAAAGCAATTACCCTCCAATGAACATTTACATTAAATAAAAAATGCAGCCCATAGAAAATACCTAGAAAATGGGCATAATAACACTTGACATCCATATAATGGAATTGGTATAAGGCTCAAATGATTTTTAACATTAAGAAATGAGGAAAATAATAAATATTTTCTATCCCATAGTGTGAGATACTAGAAAATACATGTGTGGCTTGGTCTCTGCCCCTAGTTCCTGGCACAGAGCTCCTGAAACTTTTGCAGTTTCCTAAGCGATAAGAACATCCCTTGTTCTAATATTGGTGTCTGACTTCTCTTCCTGACGCTGAGCTCCTGAGGGTAAGAAGAACGTTTCTTATTCTACCGAGATGACTGTGGGTGGATTTCAGGATGGCTCCAGGGTGAGGACCAGTCACCAGAAAGACCAAGCCATGATTAGAAGATTGAAATAGTCATCCCCACCCCAGTCCCATCCTCTTGAGACCAGAGAAGAGATGAAGACGGAGTCAATGATCCATCACGTCCGTGTGAAGAAGTCTCCATAAAAATTTCAAAAGTGCAGGAATTCTAAGATCTCCCAGGTTTGCAAGAACACGTCCACATCGGGAGGGTGACGCACCCCACCTCCTCGGGGAGACAGGAGCTCCTGCACTCAAGACCCTCCCGGAACTGGTCCTGAGTGTCTTCATCCGACTGTCCATCTGCACCTTCCATCATATCCTTTCATCAACTGTAAAAGTAAGCAAGTGTTTCCCTGAGTTCTGTTGGCCGAAAGTAAGCAAGCGTTTCCCTGAGTTCTGTGGGCCGCTGTAGCAAATTAATTGAACCCAAGGAGGGGTAGGGCTTTCCCTGGTGACTCAGTGGTAAGGAACTCACCTGTCAGAGATGTAGGTTCCATCCCTGGGTCAGGAAGATCCCCTGGAGGAGGAAATGGCAACCCACTCCAGTATTCTTGCCTGGAAAATCCCATGGACAGAGGAGCCTGGCAGCCTACAGTCTATGGAGTTGCAAATGGTCAGATGCAACTAAGCGACTAAACAAGGACAAAGGAGGGCTGAGGGGACCTTCCATCTCCACCAGTGGGACAGAAGCACAGGTGACAACCTGGGTCTGTGTCCTAAGTGGGGGGAGGGGAGGCAGTCTTGTGGGACCATCTGTGGGGTCTGTGGGGTCTGAAGCTGTCTCCAGGTAGACTGTGTTAGAACCCAGTTAGACGGTAGGACCCCCAGCTGGGGCCGCAGAGACCCGCACGATGTGGGGGGAACCTGAACACATGTGGTGAGCAGAAGTGTCAGAAGCACAGCGTTTTGTGTGAGGAATAAAAACACAAAAAAACCAGACTGAAGTGTGAGATGTCTCCCTGTGACGGGGGGAAAGACTGAGGCTTTTTTTCACATAGGATTTTCACAGCTGTGACAAACGTGTTAACATTTGTAAAGCATTTAGAACAGTGCGAAGCACTCCGAAGGTACTCAGTAAGTGGGCTTATACACGGTTCATACAGAGATACGAAAGGTAACATTCAGCTTTGCACGCGTGACCTGAGTGCTCAGTCGCGTCCGACTCTGACCCCAGGGACTGGAACCCGCCAGGCTCCTCTGACCAAGGGATTCTCCAGGCAAGAACACTGGAGTGGGTTGCCATTTCCTTCTCCAGGGGATCCAGGGATCAAACCCAGGTCTTCCTGGTCCAGGGATCAAACCCAGGTCTTCTGCATTGGCAGGTGGATTCTTTACCATCTGAGCCACCAAGGAAGCCCAATGGCTGAGTAGCATTCCATTGTATGTATGTACTGGGTTGGCCAAACATTCATTTGGGTTTTTCTCTACACGTTATGGGAAAAGCTGAATGAACGTTCAGGCCAACCCAATACTACATTTCTTTACCCACTCATCTGGTAATGGACATGGAGGTTGCTTCCATGTCTTGGCTATTGTGAATGGCACGGCTCCATTCCCATCTCATATTTCTCCTGGGCAAGCCTAGGCATGTTCTTCTCGTGATGGTAGATGACACACAAGGGAGAAAGCCCAGTTGTTCAAGAGCTTTTTAAACCTTTGCTTAATTCATGTCCTCTAATATTTCACTGGTCCAAGGAGTCATGTAGATAAACTGAGAGCCAAGTTTATAGGAAGTTATACCCTGCCTACTTAAGTAGGAGAAACTTCAAAGTAATATGGCAAAGTACAGGGATTCAAAGAAAGGAGAACTGAGGTCGTAAATGCAATTTATCATAAGGAGAACATGACTGGTCAGATCTTTGGAAACCCTCTCCTGAGTTTTGCCATTTATATATTTTATTGGTTTGTACCTATTGGTAAGATTTAAGGTGGCAATACAGTTTTTGTGATGGTTGTTGTTCAGTCACTAAGTTGTGTCCAACTCTTTGTGACCCCATGAACTGTAGCACACTAGGCTTGCCTGTCCTCCACTATCTCCCAGAGTTCAAACTCACATCCACTGAGTCGGTGATGCCGTCCAACTATCTCATCGTCTGTCATCCCCTTCTCCTCCTCCTCTCAATCTTTCCCAACATCAGGGTCTTTTCCAATGAGTCGGCTCCTCACATCCGGTGGCCAAAGTATTGGAGGTTCACCTTCAGCATCAGTCTTTCCAATGAATATTCAGGGTTGATTTCCTTTAGGATGGACTGGTTTTATCTCCATGTGGTCCAAGGGATCTCAAGAGTCTAAAAGGTACCCCAGCTAAAAAAAGATTTGGACTTAGTTCAGAGCAATTTATGTAACTAACAAGTACTTTTTGGACAGTGTAGAACTGGCACTGGAGAAGGATAAGCTTTGATACTGTGGCCTGTGGGGAAAGTGGAAAAGCCCAGAGCCCTGGACATCAGGTAGACAAGGGCAGCAGAGGAGGAAGCCATGCTGAAACTTAGAGGTGAATCGGCAATAAAGAAAAAGTTCTCCTACATCTAAACTTGGCTCAAAGACAGCCTACAGGCAGTCAGTCTTCTGTCAAACCTGTCTATTGCCATTAAAATGGAAGCAGCAGTGATAGTCTCAGAGGGAAAAAATGTCCTTCTGAGATAACTACATAGCTAACTCTGCAACAGCCGAACTTTATTAAGGAAGTGTCTATGAAAACTGATGCTTACACAGCTATGGTTTTCTCCGGGAATGTGCCCAGTAGTGGGATCGCTGGGTCACGTAATAGCTCTGTTTAGCTTTTTAAGGCACATCTACACTGTTCTCCACAGGGGCTGCCTCAGTTACATTCTTACTAACAGTGTAGGATGGTTCCTTTTTCTCCACACTCTCTCCAGCATTCCTTGTTTGTAGGTTTTTTGATGATGGCCATTATGACTGGTAAGAGGGAGGGGTATATGCATACATATGCCTGATTCACGCTGTTTCACAATAAAAACTAATACAACACTGTAACGTAATTATACTCCAACTCAAAAAAAAAAAAAAACGATGCTTACCTTTAAAGTTGACTTGCTCATATTTACCTATCTTCTCTTTGTGGCATGTGAACACACAAAAGCTAAAGTAAGTCAAAATAAATGATAAAATGAAGACTGGACCAAGGAACTTCTGTTCATTCAGAGTCTTGAAAATGCCTTGAGCTGGATTCTAAATATTTGATTCAGAAAAACCTAAACCCTGTTTGTCAACTGCATTCTTTTTCCCATTAAAAAAATAAAATAAAAAGGCCTCCCATGAGTATAATGGTGGAAATTCAATCCGTATGTTTTCTGATTCATTTACACTTAGCTCATCAAAATATTTTGTAAGAGCTGAGCTTTTTGGTGGCCAGAGACACTTTGTGGTCCTTTTCCCCTTTGAAACAGAAAAACTGCAGTTTATCATCAGCTTGCATAAATGAAGGCTGAAGCACACTCCTAAATCTGTTATCGCATAAGGTTGGACTGAACTATGAGCCCAGAAATTCTGTCTTCCCGAGCTGGCTTCCTCACCCTTGTAATTTATCCTCATACTCCAGTGCTACCTGCCTGGTGCTGAGCCTCTTTTCACCACTCACATCAGCATCACTGCTCTCACTGATAAGGACAAACTAAAGAAAAAAAAAGGATCAGCCTCAGGAGTGATCCAGGAAAGGCAAGAGTAGGCTTCAGGCAAAATGTTCCGAGAAATGTTAGAGGAAAATGAATGTTTGGGAGTGTGGTGTGATTCTGTAGCCAGATTTCAAAGGTAAAGAGCACAGTCTTCTATTTATCAAAAGTCGAAAGGAACAGCTGTGCCCAGACAGAATGCCAAAACCAAATCCACATTTATCAGAAGAACAGAGGAAGCTTTCCTTTTATGTAACAGATCTGCAGTCCTGATCGCTGAGGTGAGCAGCTTTTGCTCACAGCACATCAAGGACAGATCTGGGGAAAATACAAAGTCAGAACAGAAATCACTGTATCGATAGAAATACTAAAATCAGTAACAGAACAAGGGAGCAACCAGTCAGCAAACTCAGGTCATGAGATGCTAAATTATCTGACCTTCCTGGATACAGTGACTGAAAATTAAATGAAAATACTTATTATGAATTCATTTATTTTATGGCTTTAGCTTAGGTTAGTTGGCTTCCCTGGTGGCTCAGCAGTAAAGAATCCACCTGCAATACAGGGGACCTGGGTTCGATCCCTGGGTCAGGAGGATCCCCTGGAGGAGGGAAGGGCAGCCCACTCTGTGTTCTTGTCTGTAAAAGCCCATGCACAGAGGAGCCTGCAGGGCTGTAGTCCATGAGGTCACGAAGAGCCAGACATGACTGAAGCGACCTAGCACGCACTCACACCGTAACTAAAGGCAGAAAACCTGCACGATGGGTAGGCATAAGTGACCTCTTCATGTTTCTCTTGCAATGGTAGGCGACACTCTCAGCTCTACATTCTCAGAACTCACGTCGTCTGTAATCTTCAGTTGGCACCTTTTGTGATTTGCAGGTCTTCCACTCCGTTCCTGTCCTCCACATTCAGGTAACTCTCAGCAACATGGGATAAAAGGGTTCCTTTGGTTTTGACAAAAGCAGATCAGTTTCTCAAAGCTGACCAAAGTGACTTTCTTTGCTGTTTTTCACACAAACTAATTTTGTTCACTCTAATCATAATGAAAACTAAAGCCAAAGTTTCATGCCACAAAAAAAATGGGGCCAGACATTTTTCTTCTTTTTTATTGGAATGTAACTGTTTTAAAATGCTCTGTCAGTTTCTGCTGTACAACACAGAGGATCAGCTACCTGTAGACACAGGCCCCTCCCTCCTGGCTCTCCCTCCCATCCCCCATCCCGGCCCTCCTGGTCATCACCGAGCACCGGGTGGGCTCCCTGAGCTACCCAGCAGCCCCTGCGAGCTATGATCCATGTAGCAGTGTGTGCATGCCAATCCTAATCTCCAATTTCATTCCACCCTCCTCTTACCCGTGTCCACAAATTCATTCTCCACATCCACATCTCTACTCCTGCCCTGCAAGCAGGCTCAGCTGTACCATCTTTAACAACTATAGTAGAGGACTTCCCTGGTGGCTCAGACGGTAGAGCATCTGCTTACAATGCAGCAGACACGGGTTCAGTCCCTGGGTCGGGAAGATCTCCTGAAGAAGGAAATGGCAAAGCACTCCAGTATTCTTGCCTGCAAAATCCCATGGACGGGGGAACCTGGTAGGCTACAGTCCATGGGGTCACAAAGAGTCAGACATGGCTGAGTGAATTCACTTTCTAGAGGTGATCTAATTTCATCTCAGTTATCTTGTATGTGTTTCATTTTTTATGTATTCCAGTTTATTTTTTAATTTTTCTAATTTTATTTTTGTTATTGTTCTGCTCTTTTCTTTTTTTCCTTCTTTTTTTTCCAATTTGGTGAGGAAGCTTGAGGGAGCGGGTCTATGATCCTCTGGGGCATCTTTTCTTCCTTTTTCTAACTTTTCCTGGAGTACACCTGATTTACAATATTGTGTTAGTTTCAGGTGCACAGCAAAGTGAATCAGTTACATAGATACATACACCCACTCTTTCTTAGATTCTTTTCCCACATACATCATTCTGTGACCCTTTGTGACATATCATCCACATGGAAACCAGGACTCCAAAGGCGCAAACCCACCAGAATGCAAGCCCCGTCTGGTTCAGAATGGTATCCGTCATGCCACGCAGAGACAGTGTTTCACTCCTAGTGAACACTCGATAACCATTTGTCATGTGAATGAATTAATCCCAAGAGAAATCCCAAGAGATCAAAAGATAAGTGTCCACAAGAGCTTCGAGACTGATAAGCGCCCTTCACTTAAGTGCCCCCCAGTACGCGGCCATGAACATGCCGAAGCTGAGCAGCCCCCAGCCCTCATCACCCTCCCGGGCGTGACAGAACGGTGAGACCGTCACCACCCTGAGCACCACGTCAGCCGTGATCCTCTGGGGCTACATCTGGATCTTGTCATCATCTGTAATTCTTTCACTTTCAAAATCCTCACTCATAAGTTCCTCATCTTCCAACTTGCTTTTCCAGCCGCTTCTGTGATGACAGCTTTTCAGCTTCATTGGGACCTTGAGTACTCTGGACTTGCTGCTTTTCTTCCATATCCACCCATTCCTCTCCTCAGGGTTTGCTATATCCAACTTAAACTCCTACTTACTGTTTTCTCCTTGTCCTCTCCCAAGCAAACAAGCAAGGTGAGGAGAAAAACCCACACAACAGGGTAAACATAAACCAGTATAAATATAAAACCATTTCGTTTGAACGGACCCCCAGCACCGTCCAGCCATTCTGCTACAGCCATGGTATTCAAAATATTGTCTACACACCAGGAACGTCAGCATCACCTAGGAGCTCATAGAAATGAAGATGCTTGGGTCTCATCTCAGACCTACTGAATCAGAATTAAAAACTTAAGTAAGGTAATCAGCTAATTTATATGCACATGGAAATTTAAACACTCTGCACTGTGGGGATTCCCTGGCAGTCCAGTGATGGGAACTCTGCACTCTCACCGCCAAGGACCCAGGTCCAATTCCTGGTCAGGGAACTAAGATCCCACAAACTGAGTGATGTGGCCAAAAATTAAAAAAAAAAAAAAAAGGTGTCCAGCCATCACCACTTGCTAACCTTCATAGCTTTCTCTGAATGTACTCAAATTTTGAAATCAATGTACTTGCAAAAGGATGGTCCCTAGAAGTAAATTAAAGGTGCAATATTCCTGATAGTACAAGGATTTGTCACCTCTTCTTATAGGTATTAACTTTCCACCTATAATGCTTAGTTCAGTATTAGCTATTTTTTCTTGACCATATTTTCATACTCTTTACACATTGCTGTAGTTACCTAAAACCTCCAGCATGATTACCAAATTGTTATAAATTATTATTAAGCTACTAACTTTCTGCGTAAGTTAACAGTCTGTAATACTATTAGGCATATTGGGACTGACTGCCTCCACATGCCCCTCCCCAAAGAGTTGGAAGCGATTCATTTTGCAACCTTATTTTGGCATAATTCTCTTGATATCACGAGGGTCTTTGCCAAAAAAAAAATTATGTAAGCAAAGTACTTTAAGTTAAAGCATTTGCTCAATCCATGAATACAGTATTCCTTGAAAAAAAGCGGAGAGACCATGGGAGGGAGGAAGGAAAGAAAATGTAACATGCTTGAAAAAAAATAATCTTAGTGAACTCTTGATAACCTCTGAAAATCCCTACTTCCTTAAGTGCTCATTAATCAGATTTTTTTTAAAAAAGAAGACAAACCAAAATTTTGAATTTTTCATGTAGCATCAAGTTTCTAGAGCCGTACACTTTATCAAATTTTGCATGCTTGTTTAATTTATTTACATCTTTGGGTACTCAAACAAATGCAGTCTTTCTGACAAAAGAAAGACAAAAGTCATCCACAGGCATGTAGATGTCCTAGATCACCACTTAAAAGAGACCACCAGTTCAGGTTTTTTGGTTGAACCAAAGAAATGCTTAAATTTACATCAGTTAGAAATAGATCAGAATGGGGAGCATTTTGCCCATTACATGCAGTCCATTAATTTGTACTCTGATTAACACTTTCAGAAAGAGAAAGCAGTCATGGTATCCTATCTTTCATTAGATGACTTCCTTTGTCATCTCTTGTCTCGGGACAATCTGAACTAATCTTCAACCCACGCAATGATGTTAGACAATGTTTGGATCTTTATCTCTTGTGTCAAATTTCAAAGATTTAATATAACACGTTATAATTTAAGAATATTAAAGGGGACCCAGGACAGAACATTTAGCCTTGACATCATATGGACATGTCCAACATTTGATTCTTAAACAGCCTAGTTTTGCTATCACTGGGAGGAAAGTACTGACATGTCATTACATAGACGAGCAAATTTAACATTGAGGCTTCTCAAGACAAAATCAAACTGAGACTTACATAGTCGTAAGCAATTGGGTGATAGTTGAGGTTTCTAAAACTTTACTATTCTGTAGAGAAGGCACTATGTGAATTCAGAATAACAGTGTGCAGATTACAAATAACACTTAACAGCATAATGATGGTTAAGAATTTATGCTATACAAACAAAGACAAATATCATATGATATAGATTTTATGTGGAATCTTTAAAAATGATACAAATGAACTTATTTACAAAACAGAAACAGACTCATGGATATAGAAAACAAATGTACGATTACTGGGAAGGGGTGGAGGGATAAACTGGGAGGTTGGGATTGACACGCATACACTACTGTATGTAAAATAGATCACTAATAAGGACCTACTGAAAGCACAAAGAATTCTACTCAGTACTCTGTGATGACCTGCATGGGAAAAGAATCCTATAAAGACTGGAGAGAGAGAGAGAGAGAGAGAGAGAGAGATAACTTTCTCACTTTGCTGTATGTTGTGACTAACACAACATTGTAAGTCAACTATACTCAAGTAAAATTTTTTAAAAAAGAACTTATGCTATAAAATGAGACCATCTTAATTCACCACAGCTCCATCACTTACTCTGGGATATGGGTTACTTAAAATCACAGTACCTCTATATCCTCTTCTACAAAATGAGATGATAATGCTACCTACATAGTGACATTGCTTTGTGGATTAAAATGGATGGATGCACAGCAGGCACTTACACAGTGCTTTGAATAAGCCTTCAATAAATGTAAGCTATATTTATGTTCATTGTAACCCTGTACCTTATGCTTAGATCAAAAAGAGTAGAAGAAAAGATACCTAAACCTGTCTATAATATTCTGCAATGTCTACCATGAATGTCTACAATGGTTTAAACAATTAGCCCATGCTACTCTAATAATTGGGGTGAGGTGGATGGGTGGGTACTTAGGGAAAATAGTCCAATTATCCTTCTGTACTCCAGAGGTTTGGTCTTCTTGCTTTCATATATCTTGAGATGATATTTAATAAGAAGCTTTGCCAGTGGTAATCAGGCACAAAGAAAAATAATCCAGCTTATGCAACTCAAACTCACATGAGAATGATTTGTGTCAAAGAACCAACAGAATAATTTATGAGGCTTTGACTGCCAAGCAGACTGATATTCATGTTGGCTCTTCAACACATTCTCTTTGTAGGAGAGAAGTCTGCTCAGGAAACCAAATGAAGATCAAGCCGACTGGTGAGTAAGAGCTGGGAGAGGCTGAAGAAACAGCCCTACGCACGAAACCCGCAGTTCTACCGTTAAAATGTGTCTCTTTCCTGAAAGGCCATGGAGATATACTCTCCCAGTCCTTTCCAATTTCTCTCTTCAATCCCTTACTAGTATTAATATGACTCTTTCTGGTTGTTTCTGAGAAAGAGCCTTTGATAAGCATTCATCGAACTCCAGTCAAGGAGGCTGTGACTTGAGCCCTAACCTCATGTAACCCTTTAGTCTCCGTGACTCCAAAAGAGCCGAGATCAGGTCTCAGAAGAGACCAGTTAATGCCTCTCACTATTTGACATACTGTGCCATCACATATATCAGTAAATTCGTTTCATTCAATCACAAACAAAAGGAGGAATTCCTAAGGAAGGTATACAAATGCACTATGTGTAAATGATGAAAATTCAACCACAGTCCTCAGCATGCCTGAACCATTATTATCTTCAGAAGCTCTTCTAATCTTAGATTCTACAGGTGCTTCAAATTTTATCCAGAAGTTGTTGAGTTCACCCCCACAAACATCCTACATTTATTCCATAATGAACAGTGCATTCAGCAACACATCCATTTAAGAGACAAGAATCTGGAAGTCTCTACACTTGATAGGGGAGGGATCAAATGATACATTCGAAAAAAAAATGCATTCACAGACAAATTAACCAAAATAGGGTGGGAGGAGAAAGTGGTTAACACTGGCCCAATGAGGTTTCCACATTTGACCATGTACGGAAATATTACAAATATTGCCCATGCTGAATCGTAAGAAAAGAAAAGACATCTGGGTAATTATTTTGAATCTTCTTCATTAAAAAAAAAATACAGATGGGAATAGGCACAGAAAAGCCTGGAGAATCAACAAAATATTATGTATGTTTGTAAATATTTCCCTAAATATTATCAATCACTGAGCTGTGTCATCTCATTTTTTATTCAGTCAAATATGCTAGCCACATTTCAACCAAAGATGCTTGCTTAATACACAAATAAATCTTAATACACTACATGAGCTTGCATTTGAGAAAATCTCCAGATGCCAAATGGAGCCAACTGTTAAATAATAAATCATAATATGTATTAGCAAACTTTCAAATCGAGCTGCTGTTCCCCTCCCCTCCCCCAATCTCAAGATTTCTCCATGTCATTGTTTTGCATATGTTTAAGGAACACATTGTGTAATGGATGAAAAATGTGGATGAAGGTTTTGAAGTCCTTTATTTCTAAAAATAGTGCCACCACTTGAGAAATAAACATGATGTCTAGGAATGGGCTGATTTTTTACAAATAAGCAGAATTTTCAAGTTGCCTTAGATGATTCAAAAATCTCCACTTACATAACACCAACCACTCTTAGAATAGTTTAGGAAACATAACACATCCAAGTCTGGACAATTCATAACAAGGGCAAAAAGCCAGATCCCCTCAAACCAGTACGATAAACATGAGGACTTTGTTTTCCATAGATCCTAATACAATACAGTTGGTGGAACTCAAAGAGCAACTTGAGGTTCTAGTACTTTGCTGTACAATGGGCCAGCTGCCGAGTCTGCAACCAGTGGGAGGGCAGCTCCCCCCAGGGATCTTTATGTGGTTCCCCAAACTGAATGAATGCTCCCTCAGGCTCCCACATCAATAGTAAAAATGCTTTATTCCTGTCTACTTGGGTAGATTAGATATTTCTTGATGGCTGAAATCCTGCAAGTTCATCTCTAATAAGGCCCAGGACAGGTTATCCACCAGGACCATATAGTCAAAGCTATGGTTTTTACAGTAGTCATGTACAGATGTGAGAGTAGGACCATAGAGGAGGCTGAGCACCGAAGAATTGATGCTTTCTAACTGTGGTGCTGGAGAAGACTCTTGAGAGTGCCATGAATTGCAAAGAGAACAACCAGTCAATCCTAAAGGAAATCAACCCTGAATATTCATTGGAAGGACTGATGCTGAAGTTCAATACTTTGGCCACCTGATGTGAAGAGTCAACTCATGTGAAAAAAGCCTGATGCTGGGAAAGACTGAAGGCAAAACGAAAAGGAGACAGCAGAGGATGAGATGGTTGGATGGCATCACTGACACGATGGGCATGAATCTGATCAAACTGTGGGAGAGAGTAGAGCTGCCCTGGCATGCTGCGGTCCAGGGGTTACAGTCAGACACAACTTAGCAACACAACAACAACAACAACAAAAGATGCTCTGAGATCACCTGGACCCTCTCTCCATCTCTCCAGGATCATGCCTTCCACCCTCCATGTTCCATTTCATTCCTATTCCTTTGGGTATCTCTGTACACCCTGTTCTCTGGAAGATGTGCCCCTCACCCTCACCCTACCCGCCTCCACACAATATTCTATTCCACCTTTTTTCATGTTTATAGTAATGTGTTCACATATCTATCTCCCTGTCTCCAATTTGTGAACTCACTGATGATAGAAACTACATCAAATCCTAAATCTATCCATCTTTACCCAAGGCTAGTGGAGAGCTGTGAAAGAACAGGAGTCAGCTAAGTGAGACTCAACTATAAATAAGGTAGTCATATACTCTAAAGTGGGCTTCCCAGATGGCTCAGTGGGTAAAGAACCCACCTGCCAGTGGCAGAAGACACAAGAGACTTGGATTTGATTCCTGTGTGGGAAGATCCCATGGAGGAAGGCATGGCAATGCACTCCAGTATTCTTGCCTGGAGAATCCCATGGACAGAGGAGCCTGGTAGGCTATACCCCATGGGGTCGCAAACAGTCGGACATAAATGAGCAACTGCATGCACACATATTTGTTTCAGGTGTAGAGCATAGTGATTCAGTATTTTTGCAGATTATACTCCGTTATAACAAGCTGGAATCAAGATTGTGGGAGAAATATCAATAACCTCAGATATGCAGATGATACCATCCTTATGGCAGAAAGCCAAGAGGAACTAAAAAACCTCTTAATGAAGGGGAAAGAGGAGAGTGGAAAAGTTGGCTTAAAACTCAACATTCAGAAAACTAAGATCATGGCATCCAGCCCCATCATTTCATGGCAAATAGATGGGGAAACAGTGGCAGACTTTATTTTTGGGCTCCAAAATCACTGCAGATGGTGACTGCAGCCATGAAATTAAAAGACACTTACTCCTTGGAAGAAAAGTTATGACCAACCTAGACAGCATATTCAAAAGCAGAGACATTACTTTGCCAACAAAGGACCATCTAGTCAAGGCTATGGTTTCTCCAGTAGTCATGTATGGATGTGAGAGTTGGACCATAAACAAAGCTTAGTGCCGAAGAATTGATGCTTTTGAACAGTGTTGTTGGAGAAGACTCTTGGGAATCCCTTGGACTACAAGGAGATCCAACCAGTCCATCCTAAAGGAAATCAGTCCTGAATATGCTGAAGCTGAAACTGCAATATTTTGCCACCTGTTGTGAAGAGATAACTCATTTGAAAAGACCCAGACGCTGGGAAAATTGAAGGCAGGAGGAGAGGGGGACAACAGAGGATGAGATGGTTGGATGGCATTACCGACTCAATGGACATCAGTCTGATGAGTAAACTCCAGGAGTTGGTGATAGACAGGGAGGTCTGGCATGCTGTGTAGTCCATGGGGTCACAAAGAGTCAGACATGACTGAATGAACTGAACTGAACTCCATTATAAATTATGGTAACACTTATAATTCCTTGGGCTATACTGTAGGTCTTTGCTATTTATCTGCTTTATCTGTAGTACTATGTGCCTGTTAATCTCATACCCCTAATTTACCCTCCCCTCTTTGGTAGCCACGAGTTTGTTTTCTAGTCTCAGATCATCGTCTTAACACTGCTCATTTAGATTTCATTTAGATAAATGACCTGGAACAACACAGTCTAGGGCAAACCCCTAGAGTCTTTGGGAGTTCTGTTAATTCCATAAAACTATGCAAAATGGGGGCAGGGGTGTTCATGAACATATTAAGAGGAAGTGGTTAGAACTCAGACCGTCAGGAAGCCCAGGAACTCAGCTAAGAGAACATAATGCATAAGGCTTGAGAGGCAAATACAAGCAGCCCTACAGCTGCCCCAAGGAGTAGCTGAAAATATCTAACTTCTCAAACACAGTTAAGTTTTTCATATTCAAACATTACAATTCCGTTTGCTAAAAGCGTCTTGGAAATTCCCTTGATGTTTGCGAGACCAGATTAGCCCATGTGATGGAGCGATCACGTGATAAAAAAAACAGATGAAAAACATTCTATAGAACACACTGCTAAAAAAAAAAAAAAAAAAAGAACACACTGCTAGGAAATGGATTCTATTTTCAGCTTTTAGCTTTGTCATAAGTCTTGCTTTCCCCGTGGTTACACTGGCTCGTTGCCAACATCCTCTGAGGGTGACTGGGCTGAGGAAAAAGAGGTTCACTTCCCCATACTGACCACCAAGAAGGGCAAGCTATGTGGGAAGCCCTGGCAGCAAACATGATTCCTTATTATGATTATTATTTTATGTTTCTATTTTTTAGGTGCTGAAGGGCAAAGTGTAGTTTTGAAACACACAGGAAAGAAAATATAAGTCTTACTGTAGACGAGCTAAAGACGGACCTCTGTCCGGAGCACGTACGACCCGCGCCCTCGTGTTTCGGGACAGACGTGGAGACAAAGGTGCGGGCGCAAGCACGTTACGCATGCACGCAATGCACTCCCGTTACGCACGCAGGCTACGCACGCCCGTTACGCACGCTGACATGCAGGGCAGGAGTGCGTTCTCTGGGCAGCTGTCATTTTCAAGGCCGTCTCCTCCTCCTCCCCATTTAAAAGAAAGAAGGTAAAAACATTCTTTAATGAAATATAATTTGCTAAAAGGACACACTAAAATGTATGCAGAGGAAAAAAAAAAAAATAAAACGCGGCTTCAAAGGCAACTCAAAGTATGAAGTCTGAGGACTAAGCCCACACTGGAGTTTTCTGTGATGGCAGAAAAGCTGCAAGGCTGTGCTTCCTTGGAGGAGCTCCCGGTCCCCCCAGACAGCCAGCGGTGAGCAGTCTTGCCGGCTCTGGGCATCAAAGCAGCGCCCAGCTCACTCTGCGTCCAACCTGTTCCTCACAAAACCTACCGACGGATGAGCAATCAAAAGAGGGGAAATGGAAAGATGTGGAGTCAGAGGGGTTTCCCAGGTGGCAGAGTGGTAAAGGAACCACCTGCCAATGCAGGATATGTGGGTTTGATCCCTGGGTCAGGAAGATCCCCTGGAGGAGGGAATGGCAACCCACTCCAGTCTTCTTGCCTGGAGAATCCCATGGACAGAGGAGCCTGGCAGGCTGCAGTCCATGGGGTCACAGAGAGTCGGACACAACTGAGCGACTAAGCATGCACACATCTGAGGTTTCATGCGTTCAGTCTGACCTGGCTCTAGGTTGGCAATAATGATCAAGTGGTTAATGATAAAGCCACAGCAACTGAAATTGCCTTGAATCCAATCCTCGATCTACAATTAGCTAGGAGTGTGACCTCAGCGAACTTCCCGAGGCTTCTATATCCTCATCAAGGAAACAAGGACACTGATGCTGTCTCATTAGGGTTTGTTTGAGGATGAAATGAGATTAGTGATATAAACAGAAGCAAGCCCCACAGAGGCTGTCCTGAACACATTAGCTGTTATTACCAATAACACCGGGGAGAGAAGACGGGTATGAAGGCAGATTCTAATTTATTAAGAAAATAAAACATGGATACAAATCACTGTGACACCTCATGGTAAATGGCCAGTAGAGCTTCAGTCACCAGAGGTCCCACTGACTTGAAATCAAAAACAGGAGAAATCACTAAATCAAGTGTTCAGTATTTCAAAGGAGGAGTGACCTTTGGTCATAAAAAAATGAACATAATAGGGATTCACCTGACACATGAAAAGTGTAAGTCACTCAGTCGTGTCCGGCTCTTTGTGACCCCATGAACTGTAGCCCGCCAGGCTCCTCTGTCCGTGAGATTCTCCAGACAAGAATACTGGAGTGGGTTGCCATTTCCTTCTCCAGGGGATCTTCCCAACCCAGGTTCTGAACCAGGGTCTCCTGCATTGCAGGCACATTCTTTACTATTTGAGTCACCAGGGAAGCCCTGACACATACTATAGATTACTGAGTAAAAAGCACTGAAGAATCCCATACGATGATCAGTTGCTAAGTCATGTCTGACCTTTAAAAAAATTTATTAATTGGAGGATAATTGCTTTACAATATTGTGTTGGCTTCTGCCATACATCAGCGTGAATCAGCCATAGGTATACACATGTCCACTCCCTCTTGAGCCTCCCTCCCATGTCCCTCCCCATCCCACCCGTCTAGCTTGTCACAGAGCACTGGATTTGAGCTCCTTGCCCCACACAGCAAGTTTCACTGGCTATCTATTTTCCATATGGTAATGTATATGTTTCAATGCTACTCTCTCAGTTCGTCCTCCAGGCTCCTCTGTCCATGGGATTTCCCAGGCATGAATACTGGAGTCGCCTGCCATTTTCTTCTCCAGGGGATCAAACCCGAGCTTCCCGCAGTGGCAAGTGGGTTCTCTCCTACTAAGCCACCAGGGAAGCCCCCAATAAGACCACACAGATTCAATAATGTTGGCCACATCTGAATTTATGTTCCAGTTACTAATTCTAAGTGATTTTCATAAACTACCTTATAGGGGAAGAGAATACACTTAGGGACAGAGTTGATAAGAATCTGTATTTCTTGGGAGTTTTCTGGGAATTCTCTGATGGTCCAGTGGTTAGAACTTGGTGCTTTCACTGCTGTGGCCTGCATTTAATCCCTGGTCAGGGAACCAAGATCCCACAAGTCTTGCAGCACAGCCCAAAGCAAACAATCAGTTTTTTTTCTATAAAATAACTATGACCTTGGTAGAAGTGAGATTTCTCTGTGACCAACTGATGATAGTATGTAAGGAGCTGGAAGCTAATTACTGAATAAGGCAAAGAAAACATTATGTACCGATTTTCCTTTTCATATATACTCAAAGGTTAGTAGGAGAAAAGTCAACAGAAAAGCCATCCTCCGATAGTGAGTCAGACTGCTCAGATTCAGCTGTGCCCAGCAGCAGTCTTGGCACAGAGCCGGCAGGCTGCCAGTTAAAAAAAAAAAATCAGTAAATCCTGCGCATGGAAAAAAAATGTGTGAAAATCTCTTAAGAGTAAAAAATACACCCTCAGCTATTGAAGAAGATAAGAACAAAACAAACAGATTCAGAAGTATGGTACTTGGATTGCAGGAATTTAGGAAGTGTGGAAAATAATGAAACAAGATGAAATAAGAACTAAATCTAATTATCCTTTCTAACGTATCCATATACAGAAATGAGATGTTGGTGGACTCCCAGAGAAAGTTCAGTTTCCCACAGATGACTCAGAGTTGGGTTTTATGCAGCAGCAGGTCCCGTAAAGGACCCGTGTGGATATTTTGGTGTTCTCGGCTGAAGGATGCTTTAGAAGCGTAAAGCCACCCAGTTCTTGAACTACTTTAAAATAAATTAAATAACAGAAAATGTCCACCAACTCACCCGACCCTGTTGACATTGTTTCAGAATTCTTTAAGTGTTTTGGGAAGAAAAACTCTTGCGAAACCTTAGCGTGGTGCTTTCAATAGTATTAGTCACATTGTGTAGGACCATGGGTTGCCTGTGAGATCCAAACACTTACAATGCACTCTACTTTCAGTGAACTTCCCAGGTGGCACCAGTGGAAAGGAATTCTTTTGCAGTGCAGGAGACGAAGAAGACACCAATTCGATCCCTGGATTGGGAAGATCCCCTGGAGGAGGACATGGCAACCCATTCCAGTATTTTTGCCTGGAAAATCCCAGGGACAGAGGATCCTGGCAGGCTACAGTCCACAAGGTTGCAAAGAGTTGGACATGACTGAAGCAAGTTAGCATGCACACACAGACACTTTAAATAAACTCAAAAAAATCACAACTTTAAGATAAAATTCACTTGTTTTTTCCCCCCTCGATGGTGACTGCAGCTATGAAATTAAAAGACGCTTACTCCTTGGAAGGAAAATTATGACCAACCTAGATAGCATATTCAAAAGCAGAGACATTACTTTGCCAACAAAGGTCCATCTAGTCAAGGCTATGGCTTTTCCTGTGGTCATGTATGGATGTGAGAGTTGGACTGTGAAGAAGGCTGAGCTCCGAAGAATTGATTCTTTTGAACTGTGGTGTTGGAGAAGACTCTTGAGAGTCCCTTGGACTGCAAAGAGATCTAACCAGTCCATTCTGAAGGAGATCAGCCCTGGGATTTCTTTGGAAGGAATGATGCTAAAGCTGAAACTCCAGTACTTTGGCCACCTAATGCGAAGAGTTGACTCATTGGAAAAGACTCTGATGCTGGGAAGGATTGGGCGCAGGAGAAGGGGATGACGGAGGATGAGATGGCTGGATTGCATCACTGACTTGATGGACATGAGTCTGAGTGAACTCCGGGAGTTGGTGATGGACAGGGAGGCCTGGCGTGCTGCGCTTCATGGGGTCGCAAAGAGTCGGACACGACTGAGCGACTGAACTGAACTGAACTATGGAGATTTCAGGAGCGTTGATATACTACATATAGGAAGACATGCAAATGACTTTCCAGGTTTAACTATTTGCCATTAACAAAAGGATTAACCTGTCATTCAGATTCCCTCGCATGGAGGAACTTGGATCGGGTCTTTGCAGAAGAAGGCTACCAAGAAAATGTTGTACTGAAACCATGGTGGGCAATTGAAGAAGAGAAAGAATATAAATAAATTGCAAATGCAGGCACTAAAAAAAAAAAAATTGCTGAGCTTCCTAAGTTCCTTTGGTAAAGTTTTGAAAGAGGCATGATGGGGTCCACCCACGACCCACCTCCAGCAGTGCAGGACCTTCCAAAGGCCTTTGGGTTCCCTCCCTTGATATGGTATCTGCAGGCAGAATGTACGAGAATGAGGCTACTGTTTTCCTTTCACTTCAGGGAAAGTGCAGAAAGGGCAAGTTATTCCACAAATCCCTGGAGGAATGCCCAATATCTCTGTGGGAACGTGTGTAGGCACTGCGCTTCCAGGGAGAAAAGAAATTCTCATGCACGTCTCTCCTGCACTCCTGTGGTCCACTCGGAATGGGTGCATTCAGAAATGATGGGAAACACAGCACGGATGTGTTTCTGATCTGGCGTCTCTGAGCTGGTGTGTCACTCCTTTAAAAGGATGCCTAAAAGATGGCTCGGGTGCAGTGGATAAGTGGGACTGTCACTGTGTGGAACGGCTCACTCTGGGAGCCAGATGAGAAGGCAGATACGGACTGCAAGAGGAGATGTTTCTTGGAAACCCTGACTTCATAAAGAGTATGAGAATGAAATATCCCAGGCAGGATGACCAGCTTTTCACTTCAGAAGCCTGATGTCCATCAGCCTTAATTGAATCAAGACTTCCTGGGCCTCCCAATGCTTCTATGAATGAGCACATCTTACCATGAGCAGCAGACACATTTCAAACATGATACAAAGCCCCTTTGGGCTTCCAAGTTGGCGCTAGTGGTAAAGAACCTGCCTGCCAAAGCAGGAGATGTAAGAGAGGCAGGTTTGATCCCTGGGTCAGGAGGAGGGCATGGCAACCCAGACCAGTATTCTTGTATGGATAATCCCATGGACAGAGGGACCTGATGTGCTACAGTATACATGGTCACAAAGAGTCAGACATGACTGAAGCAACTTAGCATGCACACATGCACAAAGTCTCTTTACGTAAAGGCTTTTATGTCAGCTTAAGGCATGAAAATGGCTCAGAATATATCTGATGTTTGTCTTCCCAGCGGGACACATGGCATTCATCCTTTACTGCTCCCTGTCAACCTAGCTCCTTATAAACATCAGTAAATTAACTGAGACTCAGAAGAGAGAAGGGGTATCAAAATATAAAATTATTAGCTGTGTCCTAGAAATATCACATCAAAACCATCCATGAAGACAGGTCTCTAGTGCTGAAATCAATGTTCCTTCACCTTATTTTTTTAATCACTGAACTCAGATATCACTATGAAAACTTTGCTTAAATATTCAATAGCCATGTTATTCAGGGCTTTCCAGGTGGTGCTAGTGGCAAAGAACCCGCCTGCCAATGCAGGAGATGAGATGTGGGTTTGATCCCGGGGTCAGGAAGATTCCCTGGAGGACAGCCTGGCAACCCACTGCAGTGTTCTTGCCTGGAGAACCCCAAGGACAGAGGAGCATGACGGACTACAGTAAGTAGGGTCACAAAGAGTCAGACATGACTGAAGGGATTTAGCACGCATGCATAGTCATGTCATTCACCTCTATTGACTCATCAAGTAATTTTCAAATTTCTAGCACAGCAGTAGATGGTTCTTACATATGCTTAACTTTTAAAAGATGCTGATTCACTTTGCCGTACAGCAGAGACTAACACGAAGTTGTAAAGCAACTATACTACAATAAAAAAAAATTTTTTTAAGCTAATCTCATGTTTTGGTCTGGTTAACAGTGTCAAAGCATGATTAAATGTGAAGTTAATTTTTTTCTGCATCTGCCAACTACCTCTTCTCCAACTTAATAGTTTTTTTAAAAAGGTGAATGGTGGATGTCGGCGAAATTTGAAGATATTTTCCCATCTAAACATCAGCCCCCGGCCACACTCAGAAGCATGTCTCAGGCCTCTGCCATAGTCTCCAAAGGCGGCCGCAAGATTATAGTCCTGACTGCAGACAGAACTGAGTACACCCTGTTCCTTTCCCGTTCTCTTCATAAGCGTTGCAACACGAATAGTTGTCAGGGGATGTAGCTGGACAATCAAATGACAGTAATCACAAGAGTGTAAACAAATCAAGGAGAACGGGTGGGAATGGAAAGGGAGGCTATGGATACTCCCCTTCACTGGGTTCACTCTGAATCTCGAAGACTTGACCATGAGGTCATCACAAGCAAAAGCCCGTGGCTCACGAAAGTCTCAGAGAAAGTCTCCGGTCACAGACTAGTAGACTGAGTGGAGGAGATCCAACAAAACCTAAAGAGCTCACCCCTAAACTCCCGTGGTATTCCTTCTGACCAGCTTCTGAGAAGTGTTCAAACGAGTATCACCTTTCCATCGTGGACTGAATTATTCCAAAGAAAGTTGGATTTTAAGCAGAATGAAAACAAGTGGGGGCATCCCAATGTGTTGAGTATCATGATGAGTTCTATTAACGTGGAAGAAATCAACTCTCCTTATGTTCATGGATCTAACTGAAGAAACACGTAGGTGATGATGAAGACTTAAGCATATCCAATTGCCTTCTCTGATATCTAAGGAAAGTAACAACCAAAGGCTTTGTTGGAAAGCCCAAGAAACTTCTGAGATAAGAGTGAATGTAACCTGCAAACTCTATTTCCCAGAGGCCTGTCTGCATTAAAAGTGTGCATCCAGGGACTTCCCTGATGGTGCAGTGATTGAGAGTTTGACCTTCAAGGCAGGGAGCGAGGGTTCAATCCCTGGTCAGGGAACTAAGATTCCCCATGCCTCCTGACCAAAAAGCCAAAACAGAAAATGGTCCACACACAAAAAAAAAAATCTTAAAAGTCTGTGTTCCTTTCAGAGACCCTGTGGCTTTCTTCAACCCCACAGCCACCGCAGCAACGAAACTCATTTGCTTTCGAAGGGTTTCTAGTTTCATTTTATTTTGATGGAAATTGTAGACTAGGTAGCTTGTGTCTAAAGAACTGTGCAACTACATACAATTTTAAAGTGTACTGTATCCTGAATTTTCTTAATTTAATTTTTATTTTATATTTTATTTTATTTTATATGCAGCTGACTTACAGTGTTGTGTTAGTTTCAGGTATGCAGAAAGTGGTTCGGTCACATGCGTACACACACATAACTATGTACAAAATAGACAGGCAACAGGCATTCTCCTCAATATTCTACTACACCCTATATGGGAAAAGAACCTGTAAAATATTTTAAACTTATTACACAAACTGAGGAAATGGTATGGAATGAAAGTCAGCCTTCTAGCCAGCAAAAAAAGGGAGAGATAGGTAACGCAAACATAATGAAAGACTAATCATTTCAATTGTCTCTGTCTTGCGGCCGAGCAAAATGAAGTGAATCCACAGAACTGTCGGGAATCCATAATCAAATTAGCATCTTTGCACTTGGAGAGCACACTGTATGACCTTACACTTCATTCTCAACGTCTGAAGCCATGTCTCCGCTCAGATGAAGCACAGACTTGGCCCTCACAGCATCCTGAAATATGCCGTCTGAACACGCCCTGACCATCAGACTTGACCTGAAAGCCACAAAGCATGGAGAATAACCAAACACTTTCACCTGTCTCTAATCAAACCATTTCCAAATATCTAAGGTTTGGTTTTAATTTTCCCGTGCAATCAGGCGAGACCATTGGCATTTGAAATTTTTGGTCTCCCCACAGCAGCACAAATGGCGCTGCATCATCATTTCAGTTGGTTTGGATTATTAATCACCTTCTTGCTTTTACAAATTTCTCCTATAATATGTATTCTCAAGAAAAAAAATCTAATAAAAATAGAGACTATGGAGAGTTAAGCAGACTTTGGGCTTGCCGGGGGCTCAGTGATAAAGAATTCGCAATTCCTAATGCAAGAGACTTGGGTTTGATCCCTGGGTCGGGAAGGTCCCCTGGAGGAGGAGATGGCAACCGACTCCAGTGTTCCTGCCTGGAGAATCTCATGGACAGAGGGGCCTGGGGGGATGTAGTCCACCGGGTCGCAGAAAGTCAGGCATGAATGAGCGTAACATCAGTGCCTTATCTTCACTCAGCTCCTTCACCCTGCTCATCCCATTCATCCAAGTAACATGAACTAAGTCATCATCATATCTGAGCACCGGGCAAGTCATCAGAGAGACAGAGATAAGACAGCATTCTTTATGGGCGTGCCTACTCAAGAGAAATTTTTACAGAACGTAACTACTTTACCTTCATCGGCTTCAGCGTTATCTCCTAACCTATAATCAGACACGTAACGGTTTATTATGGGAGGGCTGACAGAATCAAATGATAACAATCTTTACCCACACTGACATCACACGTGTCATCTCCCCACAGAGTGGGTGTTTTGGTCTATTCAGATATTCTTGAATTATTATGTCTCATGCCATGTAACACCTACTGGCAAAATCCCAACTTTGAAGTCAGAAGGGCTACGTGTGAATCCTGCTTCTGCACCTTTGTTTTGCCTGGACGAGGCACTTCTTTTGGAAGCTGTCTGCATGCCACTGTGCCTCACTGTCTCATTCTAAATTCACAAGCGAGCAAAGTTCATTCCCTCCCTGTTCATATTAGATGTGCAAGCGAACTAAAGTATTTTCAGTCTCAAGAAACACACCACAGGACTTCTCTGGTGCTTCAGTGGTGGAGGCGTCACCTTCCAATGCAGGGGGTGTGAGTTTGAGCCCTGATTGGAGAGTTAAGATCACACATGACTCATGGCCAAAAAAAACAACTACAGAACGTAGACAACAGAAGTAATGTTGCAACAAATTCAATAAGGACTTTAAAAATGGTCCATATCAAAATCTTAAAAAAAAAAAAAAGAAGCACACCATATGTAACTCCTAACCTCCATGACTTTCACATGCTACTTCTGCCTAGAACTTCCTTCGGTTCACCACTCCTGGCTAATTCTCACTCATCATTTCAAGAAAATGCCCAGGTGCCACTTCCAGCAAAGGCGCTCTTCTGTAGATCCAATTTTAGTACCCTTCCTGTATGCTTTCATAGTTGCTACCAAGTCTTTATCACTGCAGCAAAATGATGAAATGCAGTGGAGGATTTACCTTTCCTGCGTGCTAGTCACTTCAGTCATGTCCAGCTCTTTTCGACCCTATGGACTGAGGCCCCCTAGGCCCCTCTATCCATGAGATTCTCCAGGCAAGAATACTGGAGTGGGTTGCCATGCTCTACTCCAGCGGATCTTCCAAAGCAGGGATCTATCCCATATCTCTTACATCTCCTGCATTGGCAGGCGGGTTCTTTAAGACTAGTGCCAGCTGGAAAGCCCTTTATCTTTCCAATGAAACAGATTTTCATTATCTCTTTGCTTTCTCAGTGCCTGGCATATAAGAAGTACTAAGAATTCATTAACTTATTTGTCCCCAATCAAGAGATTAGAGCATTAAACAGTTTCATATGTTGGTGGTGGTTTGTTTAGTCACTCAGTCATGTCCGAGTCATTGTGACCCCATGGAATGCAGTATGCCAGACTTCTCTGAATTAGGAAATTTCACATTTTATCCCTATACATTTCTAATACAAAGGCAAGATGATCAGCTTAGGATTGATTGGCTTATATTTGGGGTCATTGTTTCAGCATTAGCGGTACATTTGTCTGAGCAAATTATGTATCCAATCAGCCAGCCTAATAAAGAAATTTGTTGTACAGTCAAAACCATGGTTTTTCCAGTAGTCATATACAGATGTGAGAGTCGGACCATAAAAAAGGCTGAGAACCAAAGAATTGTTGCTTTCAAATTGTGGTGCTAGAGAAGACTCCTAAGAGTCCCCTGGACTGCAAGAAGATCAAACCAGTCCAACCAGTCAATCCTAAAGGAAATCAACCCTGAGTATTCATTGGAAGGACTGATGCTGAAGGGGAAGCTCCACTACATTGGCCACCTGATGCGAAGAGCTGACTCACTGGAAAAGACCCTGATGCTGGGAAAGACTGACGGCAAGAGGAGAAGAGGCACAGACTCAAAGGACATGAGTTTGAGCAACTGCAGGAGACAGCAGAGGACAGGGAAGCCTGCCGCACCGCAGTCCACGGGGTCGCAAAGAGGCAGACGAGGCTGAACAGGAACAATAATGAAGAAGTATGACCTCAAAGGAAAGGTAAATATTTCAAAGAGAGACATGAAGAAAAATAAACCTCTGGCTGATAGTAGATGATACAATTTCACAAAGGTTAACCTGTATTACCATGCTAACTGGCATCATCTTTAAAAAAGTAAAGACTAAAACTGCTCACAAAGGTATAATGGAAAACCTATTTAATTCACCCCACTCCAGTACTCTTGCTTGGAAAATCCTAGGGATGGGGAAGCCTGCTGGGCTGCTGTCTATGGGGTCGCACAGAATCGGACACGACTGAAGCAACTTAGCAGCAGCAGCAGCATTTAACTCAGAGCTTAAAGAAATCAGTTTGCATTACAAGTTCATCAACTGTGACAGTGAAAATGTTTTATTCTAGACCTCAGGCCAAGAGGAGATATGCCTTCTTGAAAACTACATACTTTGTAGAGGAATTGAACTTCGTTTCACAGGACAAGCACTCTACACTATCAAGTGTGTGGTCGGTCATCATAGACAGGAAAGGTCTCGGCCACACGGTCTCCATTTCAGTGGTCCTTACTCTTGGTTGTGCATCAAGATGAAATGGGGAGTTTTCTAAAAATATATAGACGCAAAACCACCAAAATATTGTAAAGAAATTAGCCTCCAATTAAAATAAGTAAATTAAAAATATATATATAGATGGATTCTTGGATCATACCCCAGAACTACAAGATCAACATTTCTGGAGCTTGAATACTTATACCCGGCTTCCCTGGTGGCCCAGTGGTAAAGAGCCACCAGGGAAGTGGTAAAGCCTGTCAATGCAAGAGACTCCAGTTCAATCCTTGGGTCAGGAATTTCCCCCAGAGAAGGAAATGGCAACCCACTCCAGTATTCTTGCCTGGGAAATCCTATGGACAGAGGAGTCTGGCGGGCTACAGTCCATGGGGTCGCAGAGAGTCAGACATAGTGACTGAGCAGGGAGCAGAGCAGAACGGGCCTGAACACCAAAGTCAGAAAGATCTATCAAAATGGTGACAATGGAAAATATGAAATCAATCAACTGATATCGTTTACAAGATGAAAATCAGCCTTCTCCTTTTAATGAAGGTCTTGCTTATCTGGATACAGTGAGGAAATTCTTAGTGGTGCTATCACATGCAGGAAGTTTTGTCAGTATCCAGGTGCTAATCTGCCTCGGTTCACGAGCACGGCAGAGTCTGAAATAAACCACAGTGCTTGTTTTCCCACTTGGTACAGAAAAGTCAGGATTATTGGCCTGCTGAGATTTGCTTTTCATTCTCAGTGAATGTTCACCAAACTTACTGAAAACAAGCTCATCTTTCAGAAAAGTTTTCAACAAGTCAAAAAAAAAAAAAAAAAAGCAGAAACTTTTCACTCATACAGTCATTCCCCCAAATTACTAAAATTATATTCATTTCAGCATAAAATGCAATGAGTCATCTGTAGTGCCAGAACAGTCTGCTTTTCAGGCTTAATGGCATTGTACTTGTTTACAGCTCTTGTTTTCTCAATCATTCACATGATTCAGACATGTTCTAACATTTGCAGCAATGTCTGAACCTTACCTAGGTCATCACAGAGCAGCTGCGTTTCACTCCGGGCTGAGTTATGAGCTCTGGCAGCAAATGTGGTCCATTTCTTGAACAATAGACATCTACATGGTTTGTCTGCACATCTTTCAGGAACTCACTCTAAGATTTAGTCAGTCTGTGACTGAGTCCCTTCTCTTCCATTGGCCCATTGGAAACAAGGTGGCAGGATCTGTCGGCTTCAGACAAAAATTGGTTGATGCTTTGCTAAAGACTTCAATGACCTTATTTCATCAAATGTATGGTGTCCACAGCTTGCAGGTAAAAGAAACGAAGTGACAAGGTATTAAAATGTTGGCCATCTGTACACACTATATTCAAAATGGATAACCAACAGGGACCCACTGTATAGCCCAGGGAACTCTACTCAGTGTTGTGTGCCAGCCTGGATGGGAGGATAATGAACACGTGCGTGTTTGTGGCTGAGTCCCTTTGTTATTCACCTGTAACCGTCACAACACTGCTAATTGGATATACCCTGATACGAAATAAAAAGGTTAAAGTTCAAAAAGAAAAACAAAAAAAAAGACACCATCAATCAAACAAGCAACCAAAAATTTTGAGTACTTACTTTTATTGCTCAGCTAGATTTACAATAATGAAACAGGACTGGGTAAACTTAACAGGACTTTATTTTCTCACAGCTCAGGAGTCTGGAAGTCTGAGATCAGAGTTTCAGTCTAATTAGGTTCTCATAAGAGTTCTCTTCCTAGCTTGCAGATGGCTGTTTTCTGGCTGGGGTAAGTTTAGGGGGAGGGTACTCTGGTTTCTCTTCCTGTAAGGGCACTAATCCCATCACTAGGGCCCCACCCTTATGACCTAGTATAAGCCTAATAGTCTCATTTCTGAATGAGCACCTTGGTGGTTAGGGCTTCTACATTTGCGTTTGGTTGAGACACAAATGTTCAATGCATAGCCTACTGTATGTCAACCAAGACACCCAAATCCAGACAGATTTCTGGGCAGGAAAATTCTAGCTACTGCTACTCAGTAGAGAGTGAGGTAAGGCTTCATATTTAATCGCTTTAGGCAAGTCAAGCCATGTTTCTGAGGAACTGCTGTTGTTGCTGTTGTTCAGTCGTGGAGTCCTGTCTGACTCTTCGCAACCTCATGGACGCCAGGCTTCCCTGTCCTTCACTATCTCCCAGAGTTTGCTCAAATTCATGTCCATTGAGTTGGTGATGCCATCCAACCATCTCATCCTCTGTCATCCCCTTCTCCTGCCTTCAATCTTTCCCAGCATCAGGGTCTTTTCCAATGAGTCAGCTCTTCAAATCAAGTGGCCAAAGTATTGGAGTTTCAGCTTCAGCATCAGTCCTTCCAATGAATATTTAGGGTTGATTTCCTTCAGGATTGACTAGCTTGATCTCCTTGCAGTCCAAAGTGTTCTCAAGAGTCTTCTCTAGCACCACATTTCAAAAACATCAATTCTTCAGCACTCAGCCTTCTTTATGGTCCAACTCTCACATCTGTACATGACTACTGGAAAAACCATAGCTTTGACTACACAGACCTCTGTCGGCAGAGGAAAGGAGAATCCATTTGATTGACAGGTGCCAATCAGAGAGATCAGTCTCACCTAAAAATGTTTTAAATATGCCTCTCATTGCATGGGCTTCCTAAAATTTATTATTCCAGAGAAAAGGAAAGCCCAGAGTCGTCAGGTGAGAGCAGCAGAAAAATAGTGCTTTGTCTTGTCATTTTCTAAAATAGGAATTGGCAGACAGTATCATATAAAAGCCTTTCAAAGAACAGGGTCAATCAATACTAGGAATTCAACACAAGCCTTAACTAAATGCATAAGCCAAGATTAAGAATGTTTTAGTGACTTATAATGTGTCCTGAAACAAGAAATGGGTATTGTAGAAGACAAAGTCAACTATCACAGTAGACTCTAAAAATGTAGAGAAAACTTTTGGTCCTGATCTGAACTATCTCTGTAACTACACTGGTTAAGAACTATCAGTACATTTTTGGGGAGAAGGAATGGAAGACCTGAAGTAGAAAAGTAATTTTAATATCAGAACTTTCTTGAGGAATTTGAGAATTTTTTTCAAATATGAACTTGTATACTAGGGGCATTCCCTTCTCCCGACCCAGGGATCAAACTGGCGTGTCTTTACCCAGCGGCAAAGAGTCTCCCTGCCAATACGGGAGACACAAGAGATGCCAGTTTGATCCCTCGATCAGGAAGATCCACTGGAGGAGGAAATGGCAACCTATTCCAGTATTCTTGCCAGGAAAAACCCATGAACAGAGGAGCCTGGTGGGCTACAGTCCATGGGGTTGCAAAGAGTTGGACACAACTGAGCCCACACGCACGCACACCACCTAGGAAGCCCAGGTAGCTCAATGGTAAAGAATCCACCTGCCAGTGCAGGATCAGGTGTGATCCCTGGGTCAGGAAGATCCCCTGGAGGAGGAAATGACAAACCATTCCAATACTCCTTCTGGTATGGCAACCCACTCCAGTATACTAATCTACATCATATTCAAGAGACAATTCTCTAGAAAAATTAAGATAACTCGATGCATTAGCTAAGTACCCCAGAGTACATCAGCTCACAGTTTGAGAATCACAGGTATAGTCTATTGGTCAATTCAGATTTTTAAGTCAAGCTACGATTTGAATCCTGATTCCATTACTTTATTATATATGCAACTCAAGCCGTTTATATGTAAACTTTTCACGCTTTATCTGCTTATAAAATGAATCAGATGCTCAAAATTTCATAAATAAGAAAGCAAATATCATATTAATGCATATATATGGAGTCTAAAAAAAACAAAAAACTAGTATAGATGATCTTGGTTACAAAGCAAAAATAGAGACACAGACATAGAGAACAAACGTGTGGATACAAAGGGAAAAGAGGGCTGGGATGAATTGGAAGATGGGGTTGATATATATATACTATTGACACTATGAAGAAAATAGACAACAAGAACCAACTGTATAGCACAGGGAACTCTACTCCGTACTCTGTGGTGACCTAAATGGGAAGGAAATCCACAGGAGGGGATATATACATATAGCTGATTTACTGCCCTCAATCTTTCCCAGCATCAGGGTCTTTTCAAATGAGTTAGCTCTTCACATCAGGTGGCCAAAGTATTGGAGTTTCAGCTTCCGCATCAGTCTTTCCAATGAATATTCAGGACTGATATTTAGGATGGACCGGTTGGACCTCCTTGCAATCCAAGGGACTCTCAAGAGTCTTCTACAACACCACAATTCAAAAGCAACAATTCTTCAGCACTCAGCTTTCTTTAGAGTCCAACTCTCACATCCATACATGACTACTGGAAAAACCATAGTTTTGACTAGACTGACCTTTTTGGCAAACCAATGTCTCTGCTTTTTAATATGCTGTCTAGGTTGGTCATAGCTTTTCTTCCAAGGAGTAAGCATTTTTTAATTTCATGGATGCAGTCACCATCTGCAGTAATTTTGGAGCCCAAGAAAATAAAGTCTGTCACTGTTTCCATTTTTTCCCCATCTATTTCCCATGAAGTGTTGGGACCGGATGCCATGACCTTAGTTTTCTGAATGTTGAGTTTTAAGCCAACTTTTTCACTCTCCTCTTTCACTTTCATCAAGAGGCTCTTTAGTTCTTCTTCACTTTCTTCTAAGTACTTACTCAGTAGCTGGTACTTAGCTCCATAAATGTGAACCATGTTCATGAATATTGAGAAGAGTCCATCATATAATATTCCCTTTCTTATAATTGCAATAAATCTAGGGAAAACTAAATGTAGGAGTGGGTACACGCTTTTAATTCTCACTCCTTTGTAAGGACCTGGAGTTACATGTTTCAAAAGAGAGGCTTATCAAGTGATTTTCTTGGGTACTTCCTCCCCAGGACACAGCAGAAGCAGAACCAGGTCCTTGTTTTAATTAAGGCTTAGTCATGCAACGAGTTGGACTTTCCAAGAAAATAATGTCTCTATATCTTTAATGTCTAATTAAATACAAAAAGAAATGCAAGACGTTAGCCAAGCGTTTGATTGTAGACATGAAGAGTTTCCAACTCACTCAAGGGACTGGCATTTCACTCCTGCACATTTATCAACAGGAAAAGGTAGTGGGATTAGGAATATTTTTAAAAAAAGAAATTGCTGAAAAAGGAAAACAGTCCAAGTAGTGAGCTTTTTAAGATGTGTTTCTACTTTGCTACATTTATTTTGCTTTGCTAAACCACTTAGCTAGTCTTCAGTTGAAGGATATAGTCTTATAAGAGGATATAAAGCATAAAAATCCCAAAGTTTGGCCAGTGTCACTCTCAGTTTTTATAATATTAACAGCATGGTCTTTTCAACAGTTTTATGTGATACTGGGGCTTCCCAAGTGTCTCAGTGGTAAAGAATCCACCTGCCAATGTAGGGGAAAAGGGTTCAATCCCTGGGTTGGGAAGATCCCCTGGAGAAGGAAATGGCAACCCACTCCAGTATCCGCTATCTCCTGGAGTTTGCTCAGAGTCATGTCCTTTGACTTGGTGATACTATCTAACCATCTCATTCTCTGTTGCTCTCAACCTTTGGTGCTAAATTAAAGCTTTAGTTTTAAGCCAGTCAATGGTCATTTTATTCATCTCATTCCTTAACAACCACCTACAAACTCCCACCCTGAAGGGACGAGTCCTGTGACACTTCCCTCTCTCTTTACTCTTTGGCTGCTATCAATATTCACTTTATTCACCTTATTTCTTAAGAACTCTTTAAAGATTGCCACCTTGCTGAGAAGAGTCATTTGACTCTTCCCATCCTCTTGTTAAGAAACCTAATGTTTTTTTCAGCATCTGTAAGACACTAGTGATAAAGCATCTGCCTGCCAACGCAGGAGACACAAGCTTCAGTCCCTGTGTTAGGAAGATCCCCTGGAGAAGGGCATGACAACCCACTCCATTCTTCTTGCCTGGAGAATTCCACAGACAGAGGAGCCTGGTGGGCCACAGTCCATGGGGTCACACAGAGTCAGACATGTCTGAAGTGACTGAGCACATGACCCATTTCAGGATGCGGAGATTGCAAAGTGGATAAAGCTTCCCAGATGGTTCTTCAGTTTTCTAACAGCAAGGTGCATGAGGGGTCATGTGCAAGGAGGTCCCTTAACCACAGGATCTATCGTGACCTGGGAAATGAGCATATTCAGCAGGTGGGCAACCCAGTCGTCATGAAGCCGGCCCCTTGCGGCTTGTGCATAAAACACATCAGCTTCTTCAGCTGGGGCTTTCCACCTGGGATTCACAGGGGGAGACTGAAATCCCCCTTGTCAGGACAAACAGACGTGCCAGTGGCTCCTCTCCAGGCCAGCAGCTGGTCTGCTTCCTCGGGAGTAACCGCCTGTGAGTCTGCATCACTTGGAGCCATCTGTGCCTGCTCCACTGTGAGGAGTGCACCTCACACCAACCCAGACACACTCCAGGACCTTCTGAGGCTTGAAAACCAAAGATGTGCCACCTGAGTGAGTCGTTCTCCACTTACACTGAAATTGGGAGAACTGAGCTGCTTGTCCGCTTTGGAGATTGATCCTTCGTCAGCTGCTTCGTTTGCAAACATTGTCTCCCATTCTGAGGGTTGTATTTTTGTCTTGTTTATGGTTTCCTTTAAACAAGATAAGTCCTGGGTGTTCATTGGAAGGACTGGTGTTGAAGCTGAAACTCCCAATACTTTGGCCACCTGATGTGAAGGGCTGATTCCTTTGAAAAGACCCTGATGCTGGGAAAGATTGAGGGCAGGAGGAGAAGGGGGTGATAGAGGATGAGATGGTTGGATGGGGTCACCAACTCAATGGACATGAGATTGAGTAACTTCTGGGAGTTGGTGATGGACAGGGAGGCCTGGTGTGCTGCAGTCCATGGGGTCACAAAGAGTCAAACATGACTGAGCAACTGAACTGAACTGATTGCTTCCTTTGCTGCACAGAAGCTTTTAAGTTTGCTTATTTATTTACTTATTGTTTTTATTTTCATTGCTCTAGGAGGTGGGTCAAAAAGGATCTTGCTGAAATTTAAAAGAGTGTTCTACCTATGCTTTCCTCCAAGGGTTTTATAGGCCTTTCTTTTAGGTCTTTGATCCAATGTGAGTTTATCTTTGTGTATGGTATTAGGGAAAGTGATTTCAATGTATCTACATTGAGCTGAGAGTGACTGATTGTCACGTTCAACATGATAAGCATTATTAATATTGCTGTATGTTATATATGAAAGTTCTTAGAGTAAGTATTGAGTTCTCATTACAAAGAAACTTTTTTCTCTTTAATGTTACACCTATAGGAGACGTTCAATGTTCATGAAACTTATTATGATCATTTTGTGATGTATGTGAGACAAATCATGATGCTGTAAGCCTTACACATATCAGTACTATGGGTCAATGATATCTCAATAAAACTGGGAGAAAACAATTAAAACTATATAAAAATAAGTAAATTAGTCAGTCTCATAATCCACTTCGCTTCCCAGGTGGTGCTAGTGGTAAAGAATCCATCTGCCAACGCAGGGTTCAGCCCCTGAATCAGGAAGATCCCCTGGGGGGAGGGCATGGCAAGCCACACCAGTGTTCTTGCCTGGAGAATCCCATGCACAGAGGAGCCTGGTGGGCTACAGTCCATGGGGCTGCAAAGAGTCGTGATGACGGACACGACTTGGCAGGCACATAATCTCTTTCAGTGTGGATTCTGCATGGGACTCATCGCCCAGAATAAGCAGACTCCTCGTGCCCTCGACTTTGATTCTGGTCTTTTCCTTCCCCTTCTTCTCCTGAGTGAGCCTGGAGGTCCCCCTGCAGACACTGTCTCTTTGCCCATCTTCTCAGTAAAGGCCAGCTTTTGCTCAGACCCCAAGTGCTCAGGGTCTAGAGGTGGATCTTCTTGTTCTTTCTGTGCCACCATCTCTTCCTAACACTTTCCCCTCCTTCCTCCTTTGACGTGATCAAACCTTACCTAACCCTTACCGCTGACATTTTTTAAAATCATTAACCTATTTATCTGGCTGCACTGGGTCTCAGTCACGCCATGCGATCTAGCTCCCTGACCAGGGGTCAAACCCGGGCCCCCTGCACTTGGCGGGCAGTCTTAGCCGTGGACCCACAGAGAAGCCCTGGGTGGCAGCGCTCTCACCCAGGACGCCCAGGACCCTCACTGTCGTCACTTGTGGGATATCTGCTCTGTGATTCACCCCTCCCCTCCTCACTCCGCCCTGGTGGGTGACTTCAGCATCCGCACGGAGGACTCCCCAGGTACCCCATGCTCTCCCTCCCGCCTCCTTCCTCCCATGATCTCCTCCTCAGCCTGAGCTGAGCACCATCAGTGTTGCATCCTTGGCATCACCAGTAACCTCACCGCCTTCAACATCTTGCTCCTTCACTACCACCCCCCATTTTCCAAGTACAGTCATCCTCAGGCTCTCCTGCCAACTACTCTGTATGGTCAACTGAACATATAATTTATTGTCCCGACTCCTTTTTTGCTATACTCATGATACTTTTTTGTATCACACTTGTTAGTGATACCGTGATGGCAGGGTACCACTGGGTGGCTGAAACAACAGAATTTTATTTTCTTGCATTTCTAGAGGCTAGAAGTCCCAGATCACCGTGTTGATGGATGGTTTCTACTGCGGTCTCTCCCCTTGGTTTGCAGATGGCCATCTTCTCTGCCTGTCCTCATGCCGTCCCCTCTTCAGTTCAGCGTCTAAGCATCTAAACTTTTGCTGTCTCCACGGATGAATCCTCAGCCCTCCTCATTTCCCTGTTTTCTCCCTAAGTTTGAGCTCCAGCTCCCAAGCCTTTCTTGCTTCTCACATGCTGATGCATGCCGTCCACACTTCCTTCTCTATTGCTTACAGTTTTCCTGAGCTCCAAGTTCAGATTTCCAATGACTTAATGTGTATCTACAGTTGTGTCTAAGAGGCACTTCAAGGGTAACACAATTTATACAGAATTCTTTATCTATAATTCCCGCCCTACAAAATTCCCTCTTCTTTGACTTCCCTGTAGATTACTGAAATATACACTGATTGGTCGCCCTGCTCTCACGCACCTCACATGCCTTACAACCCACAAAATGATCTTTTTAAACTCACAGTCCTACCATATCACTTTTCTTCTTTGCATAAAAACCTCCAATGGCTTCCCACTGCAGTAAGACTTTACACCTTATATCACCCGCAGTGTCTCACATGAGTGGCCCTGATATGCGTCTCACTCCTGGAGTCCTCTCTCCAGGATTCCACAGAATTCCAGACATTCTAGCTTTCTTTCTGTCCTTTGAACAGGACAAGATCTTCCTACCTCAGGAACTCTGCACTATCCTTCCCTCTGCTTGTAATGCTCTGCTCCAGCTCTTTAAACACCAGGATTCACTTTAACACTTAGATTTCGGTTCAAATGTTCCCTCATCAGTGATGGCTTCCTGGTCACTCCATCTAAATGAGACCCCCATCTTTAGACTGTCACTCAGTATTATTTTTGCCATAACACTTATAGTAATCTGAGTCAATTATTCACTCATTTGTTTACTATCTGTTTCTTTCTCCTGAAAATGTAAGCTCTACCAGAAAAAGTTGTGTAGTCACCTCTGATATCCCCAGTGCTTAAGCCAATACCCACCGCAGTGTAGGCAGTCTATAAATGCTTGTTGAACAAAGGAATAAGTGAATGAATTCTCGTTTCAGTAAGTTATGCTAATAAGACAATCAGACGAAAAGTATTTATTCTAGTACTATTCAAATAGCAAAGAACTGAAAATAATTACATGGTCAAAAGAGTAAAGAAGTAAATTGTGTAATGTCCATGTAGTAGAATAATAAAGTAATAAGACCTAGAATCAAGTAATAGATCCACATTTATCAACTTGAAAAAATATCAGCTCAACTTTGTTAATGAAAAAAGTTGACTACTGGCACAAAAACAGACACACAGGTCAGTGGAACAGAAAAGGGATTCCAAAAATAAACTCATACACTAATTAATGTTTAATTAATCTTCGACAAAGAGGCAAGAATGCACAATGGAGAGGGGACAGCCTCGTCAATAAGTGGTGCCGGGAAAATCAGACAGCTACGTGTCAAAGAATGAAGTTAGGACAGTCTCTAACACCGTACACAGAAATAAACTCAAAATGGATTGAGACCTACATGTAAGACCGGATTCTGGAAAACTCCTAGAGGAAAACAAACAGAACACTCAGTGACATGAACCACAGCAGTATCTTTTTGGATCTATCTCCTAAAGCAAAGGAAATAAAAGCAAAAATAAACAAATGGGGCCTAATGAAATGTAAAGGCTTTTGCAGAGCAAAGGAAACCATCAACAAAAGGGAAGACTCACTAAATGGGAGAATATTTGCAAATAGTATTATCAATAGGGGGCTAAGAGCCAGCATATAGAAACAACTCATACAACACAATACAGAAAGAAACCCTAATGAAAAGATGGGCAGAAGAACTGAACAGACACTTCCCCCAAAATGACATACAGATGGGCAACAGGTACATGAAAAAAATACTCAATGTTGCTAATTCTCAGAGAAATATACATCAAAACAATGAGATATTACCTCATACCTGTCAGAATGACTATCATCAAAAAGTCTACAAACATGTTCGTGAGGATATGCAGAAAACGGAACCCTCGCACACCGTTAGTCAGATGTAAATTGGTGCAGCTATTATGGAAAACAGCATGGAGGTTCCTCAAAAAACCTAAAAATAGAACTGCCGTGTGATCCAGAAATTCTACACTGTGGTATATATCCAGAGAAAGAGAAAGCACTAATTGGAAAAGATTCATGCGCCCTGATGTTCACAGCAGAACTATGTGCAATAGCCAATATACTGAGGCAACGCCTACATCCATCAACAGATGAATGTATCAAAAAGACGTGGTATAAATACAGAAGGGAATACTACTCAGCTGTGAAAACTAATGACACTCTGCCTTCTGCAGCATCATGGACAGACCTAAGAGAATATTATGCTTAGTGAAATGAACCAGACAGGGAAATTCAAATCCTGTATATGATTTGTATGTGGCATCTAAAAATATAAAACAAACAAATGTGTATAGCAAAAGAGAAACATACTCACAGACGCAGAAAACAAACTGGCGCTTAACGGTGGGGCGGGCGGGGCAAGCACGGGGCAGGGGAAGATGTGAACTATGACAGAAGTTAAAGAATCCTTCATTCGCTTGTTTTAAAAAAGCTGGATAAACAAAACCCTAAATGTGCACCCATTTATGCAAAACTATGGATATACAATATTATATATAAACTAAATATTTATATACACATAAATGCAGTCAGATGTTGAAAATATTAACAGATATAATGTTAATGTATCTGGTTATCTCTGAGAAATCTGGAGTAATTTTTAATTTCTTCCTATACTTTTCTGAATCATTTGAATCTTTATACAAGCATTTATTATGTTCATAATCAGAAAAAAGTAAAAACTAAAATGTCTAATCTTTGATTTATTAGATAGACAAAACTAGGATTTTTCCAAGTGATTTTTGAGGGGGGAAAGGCAGCTTTTTCAGTATAGGAATTCAGTATGCTGATTTTTTATTTCATTTCTTTTCCCCTCTTTTGTTTTTCTTATTGTTATTGAGAGTGTGGAAACACTGTTAGCATTGCAAAAAAAAAAAAGAAATAAAATAAATCCAAAAAATATTATTAGGCTACGCTTTTCGGAGTGCATTTTAATATAGCATCAAACATGTTCCCATTTTTATTGCTGATTATAATGTTCAACAGCGTGTGACACAACCATTCAGACTTCTTGGCAGATGGAGCCCAGTTTCCATCTCTTTTTGTACAAGATGTAGGGTGTGGAAACTTTCTACTTGCTTGGAAACGCTTCTGAAAACGGGTTTTCACTCAATTCGGCCTCTAAGTGTTTAAGAGGTGACTGAATTTCTGAAAGTGGCCTGACTGTTTTAGTGCTGCTGGCAACCCCGGCAACTTTCACACTATGTGAGAGGGGGAAAAATCCATATTATTAAAAATTTGCCCTAGATCTCTTTCCCATTTCCTATTTTTTCATTGAGGCCAAAATATCAAGATAATTTTCCTATGGAAACATTTGAACTTGGCTTCGAAAATTATTTATTTAAATAACTACATCTCTGAATACTAATGATGGGATCACTAGCACGGCAGCTGCAAGGGGAAGAGAGAGGTCAAGTCCATGCAAAGCGCTCTGCTTGCGGCTTCGGTTCTGTTTTTTAAGCCACTATACTGCCCAGGCGGACACCCATCTTTATTAAACTGCTGAGTGAGCTTCAACAAGAAGTCTCAATTACTTACAATATTTGTATAGAATAAAACAAAAAAGCCATTTTAACTCCTTAACAGGGCAATGCATATCATAATGAATTTCTTGAAATGGAAATAGCTTCTGCCTGCTTCAACTGTCCAGCAGAAGGTTGGCTTCTTAGGACAAAAATCCTAAAAACAGGCAGTTTTGATGTCTGATCTGGTTGTGGCACTTAGCCTTTGGGGACTAACAAGGTAGTTAGTCCTTCTTCTCAGGGAGTCCTTTCACAGTCTCTGCTACTAAAATTCAAGAGGACGCTAGTCTTGAATTGAGGAGGGTGAGGGGTAAGCAGATGATCACAAGCATTCTACACACTTTGGTGCATCTTCAGAGATGAGTCTGGGTTTCCTAAAGCCCCGATGAGAAACACTGATGTCTAGCTCTTCAGCCACTCAGTCATGTCCAGCTCTGTGCGGCCCCATGGACTGCATCATCCCAGGCTCCCCAGTCCTTCACTGTCTCCCGGAGTTTGCTCAAACTCGTGTCCACTGAATCGGTGATGCCATCCAACCATCTCATCCTCTGCCACCCCTTCTCCTCCTACCTTCGATCTTTTTTCCACATTAGGGTCTTTTCCAGTGAGTAGGCTCTTCAGGTGAGGTCGCGAAAGTACTGGAGGTTCAGCTCTAGCATCGGTCCATCCAGTGAACATTCAGGACTGATCTCCTTCAGGATGGACTGGTTGGATCTCCTTGCAGTCCAAGGGACTCTTAGGAGTCTTCTCCAGCACCACAGTAGGAAAGCATTAATTATTTGGTGCTCAGCCTTCTTTGCAGACCAACTCTCACATTCACACTGATGTCTTTAAATGCCAGTATCTCGTCAATGTCTACGATGTCCATTATCAAGTTGTCACGATGTGCTGATGCGTCTAAATCCTCAGCTCCACACCTCACTGCCTCCCTCTGTCAGATCCTCATGGCAAATGCCTTCCCACAACCTCAGCGTGTCATTCGCCGTGCCCCTAGCTAACTCTATGCTGCTCTTTGAAGATCTGCTTCTTCTCCTGAGTTCCCTACACTGACTGATAGCATCACTCAGTATCCTTCCATGCTGACGCCCAAATTTGAATCTTCTGTCATCCTTAACTCACCCCTTCTCTTCAGCATTGCACTGTCATCAAGACCTGTGAATTCCACAGGAGCGACATCTTTGAAACACCTCTGGCAATGTTCCCACTTTCTAACCTAAGTGTCGCTTTCACAGTGGAGCACCTGTCATCGCTTGTGTGACCTCAGTTGGTAGATTGTGGCCCACTGACTAAATCCCACTCCCTGTCTGTCTTTGTAAGTCAAGTCTTATTGGAGTGTCTAAGGATGCTTGTGGACCACAAAGTTCAAGTTGAGTAGTTACAGTAGATGTTATATAATCCATGAAACTGAAAATACTATCTGGCCCTTTATAGAAAAATTTTATAACCCCTGGTCTAGACCATCGCAACAGCCTCCTAAAAGTTTATATTACTTACACACTGATTTGAGAAGAATGAATAGACAGTCAAGGAAAGCAAAGGAAACAAACATAAGCTCTGTAATTTGTTCCATGCTTCTTCTGGGCAGACGCATTCGTATTATTTCTTAAAATAATAGAGTTGTATTATACATACTATTTTCCCTAAATTGAGTCTTTCTTGTCAGCAAGGGGCTTCCCTCATAGCTCCTGCAATGTAGGAGACCCTGGTTCGATTCCTGGGTTGGGAAGATCCACTGGAGAAGGGATAGGCTACCCACTCCAGTATTCTTGGGCTTCCCTTGTGGCTCAGCTGTTAAAAGAATCTGCCTGCAATGTGGGAGACCTGGATTTGATCCCTGGGTTGGGAAAATCCCCTGGAGAAGGGATAGGCTACCCACTCCAGTATTCTGGCCTGGAAAATTCCATGGACTATATAGTCCATGGGGTCGCAAAGAGTCAGACATGACTGAGCAACTTTCACTTGTCAGCAGTAATGAAGCTTTTCCTTTTATGAACTTTCATGGTTATGCTAAATATTACAAAGATTTTTTAATGTTCTACACTTGATGTGTATTTTCCAAGTGTCTAAATTTCAGTTTTCAATTTGCCTCTGGAGAAGTCACACATTTAGACTCCCATGAGGACTGGGCTTAAAAACAAAACAAGCTACATCTTCCCTAATGACAGCCATACACTGGTATCTCTTTTCTTAATCAGTTCAGTTCAGTTCAGTGGCTCAGTCGTGTCCGACTCTTTGCGACCCCAGGAATCGCAGCACACCAGGCCTCCCAGAGGTCACGCAAACCCATGTCCATCGAGTCGGTGATGCCATCCAGCCATCTCATCCTCTGTCATCCCCTTCTCCTCTTGCCCCCAATCCCTCCCAGCATCAGAGTCTTTTCCAATGAGTCAACTCTTTGCATGAGGTGGCCAAAGTACTGGAGTTTCAGCTTTAGCATCAGTCCTTCCAAAGAACACCCAGGACTCATCTCCTTTAGAATGGACTGGTTGGATCTCCTTGCAGTCCAAGGGACTCTCAAGAGTCTTCTCCAACACCACAGTTCAAAAGCATCAATTGTTCAGCGCTCAGCTTTCTTCACAGTCCAACTCTCACCATACATGACCACTGGAAAAACCATAGCCTTGACTAGACGAACCTTTCTTGGCAAAGTAATGTCTCTGCTTTTCAATATGCTATCTAGGTTGGTCATAACTTTTCTTCCAAGGAGTAAGCGTCTTTTAATTTCATGGCTGCAGTCACCATCTGCAGTGATTTTGGAGCCCAAAAAAAGAAAGTCTGACACTGTTTCCACTGTTTCCCCATCTATTTGCCATGAAGTGATGGGATCAGATGCCATGATCTTAGTTTTCTGAATGTTGAGCTTTAAGCCAACTTTTTCACTCTCCTCTTTCACTTTCATCAAGAGGCTTTTTAGTTCCTTTTCACTTTCTGCCATAAGGGTGGTGTCATCTGCATATCTGAAGTTATTGATATTTCTCCTGGCAATCTTGATTCCAGCTTGTGTTTGCTCCAGCCCAGCGTTTCTCATGATGTAGTCTGCATATAAATTAAATAAGCAGGGTGACAACATACAGCCTTGACGTACTCCTTTTCCTATTTGGAACCAGTCTGTTGTTCCATGTCCAGTTCGAACTGTTGCTTCCTGACCTGCATACAGGTTTCTGAAGAGGCAGGTCAGGTGGTCTGGTATTCCCATCTCTCAAAAAATTTTCCACAGTTTATTGTGATCCACACAGTCAAAGGCTTTGGCATAGTCAATAAAGCAGAAATAGATGTTTTTCTGGAATTCTCTTGCTTTTTCCATGATCTAGCGGATGTTGGCAATTTGACCTCTGGTTCCTCTGCCTTTTCTAAAACCAGCTTGAGCAACTTCAGATGGCCCTTAAAACTCACTGCTGACATCACTGCCTGTAGAAATATGTCTCTCATCACCGGGCATGGATTCCCCCTTCTCCTCTGCCGTCCTAGCACCTTATGTCATCTCCACAGCATGAATCACAGTGTACACTGCCTGTCACTTTCTTATCCACCTCCCTCATTAGAAGTGAAGACCTACGTAACAGTATCTGCTTTACTTGCCTTTTATCCTAAGGACTTAACGTGATGTGCAGCTGGATGGAGTGAATATGTTCAATAAACAAGATAATCGATTAGACAGTTGAGGTAGGAAAGCAGCAGGCTGTTGTGTGGGGTTTGGGTTTTAACAGAGAGGCTGAAAGTTCTCTGCAAACAGACATTAACAGTCATCCGAAAGTCTAAGATGTGGATGAGGAAGAGATGCCAAAATGACCCACTAAGGTCTGAAGCTGCATGGCAAAGAGTCAGGACAACAACATAAAAAAAAGCATCGAGACCTACATCACAGACAAGACATCACGTTACATCAAGCAGTGAGTGGGAGTCGGAAGGCAAGAAAAGATGTCAGATTCTGGGAAGATGCTTTGAAGATGAGTCGGACAGGCTGCAGATCCTGAATGTGGAGAGAGGAGCAAAGCCGAAGCTGAGTCCCTCTGTTGGGACCAACCACGGAGCAGGGCAGGCTTCCCTGAGGGCCCGGAGGTAAAGAACCTGCCTGCAGTGCAGGAGACGCGGCTCCGATTCCCGGGTCGGGAAGATCCCCTGGAGAAGGAAATGGCAGCCCACTCCAGTACTCTTGCCTGGAGAATCCCATGGACGGAGGAGCCTGGTGGGCTACAGCCCATGGGGTCACAAAGAGTCAGAACGACTTAGCACTTGGCCACACCTGCGCAGGGCGCCAAGAATGGGTTCCTCCTGTTAGAGGAGTGTTAGTGGCCTCCCTCCTAACAAGAGTGGGTTCCTCCTGTTAGAGGAACGTAGTGGACTCCCTCCTAACAAGAGTGGGTTCCTCCTGTTAGAGGAGCGTTAGTGGACTCCATCCTAACAAGAGTGGGTTCCTCCTGTTAGAGGAACGTTAGTGGACTCCGTCCTAACAAGAGTGAGCTCCTCCTGTTAGAGGAGTGTTAGTGGACTCCATCCTAACAAGAGTGAGCTCCTCCTGTTAGAGGAGTGTTAGTGGACTCCCTCCTAACAAGAGTGGGCTCCTCCTGTTAGAGGAACGTTAGTGGACTCCGTCCTAACAAGAGTGAGCTCCTCCTGTTAGAGGAGCGTTAGTGGACTCCCTCCTAACAAGAGTGGGTTCCTCCTGTTAGAGGAGCGTTAGTGGCCTCCCTCCTAACAAGAGTGGGTTCCTCCTGTTAGAGGAGCGTTAGTGGACTCACTCCTGACAAGAGTGGGTTCCTCCTGTTAGAGGAGCGTTGGTGGACTCGCTCCTAACAAGGACAGTGTAGGCACCCCTCCTGGCCCCTGGACACAGTCATTTGTGTGGATTCCTTCCCCACTGCCTGCACGACGCTCACACTTGCTTATTTTATTTCTAAGATTTTTTTATGTGTACCATTTTAAAAGTCTTCATCGCATTTGCTCATTGCTTCCGCTTTAGGCTTTGGCATTTTCAGCCGCAAGGCATGTGGAACCTCAGTTCCCTGACCAGAGATGGAACCTGCACCCCCTGCCTTGGAAGGCGAAGTTGTAACCACTGGACTGCCAGGGAAGTCCCCAGGCCCCACCACCTTGCTTATGAGCCCTGCTAGGAGCCTGGGGGCATGGAAAACAATGAGGAGCTTGTCCGAAGGGATACAAACCTCAGGTTCAATCATTTACAAGAGCAACTATACCTTCTTTGAGCAGAGCAAAAAGTATCCAATTAAGAGACGTTTAGTAGGACATTTTACCAGGTTTCCTGAAACCATCCAGTCTCCTTTTTGCCTGTGAATCAGTACAAGTTTAAACAGTAATTAGTACAAGTGGCTTCACAGTTTACCTTTGGGTAGCCTTCTTTATGTAACAAAAGCCCAACTGAACAAACTGACGGCGGTTACACAGATCATTCTTCTTCTCAGAAGGAAATGTCTAAAATTCTTCTTCTAACCCCAGAGAAAGAAATCTTAAATTTGATACGATTTAAATAGCAGATTTTGTGAAGTGATTCATGCTTTTCTAGTGAAGAAAAGTAAACTTCTCCTCGATAACTTCAGCATGTCTTCTTTAGAGAAAGGCGCTTGTTTCTTGTTTTCTTCTCCTGTCTTTCTGTACAAAAGCCAGTGCGTTCTTTTTTAACCATCAAGAGCTGACTTTCGGAATGTAAGTCACATTGAATGGCTGTACTTAGACTCAAGAGTTTTTTGTTTCCCTTAACTTATAGGAAAAAAGAAAGAGAAAGCATTGCATGTGCCAGAAGCCATGATCAAATTTCAGATGACTTTTTGCACTCTGCAATAAGCAAATGCCAAATTTAAGCCAAAGAATCTTCTGGAAATGCTCGGTGATATTAGATTTTAAGGGATCATAGTTCTGTGTTGCTACATACAGACATCCAAGTGTATACTTATCACAGGAATAGCTAGAGACGGGTATACAACAGTTTATCCCCAGAAGCAATTTTCTCTTCCACTGTGTTGGCAATGTCTGCAGGACTGCTTGCTTGTTACTGTTATTTAGTCACTCAGTCATGTCTGACTCCTGCAACCCCACGGACTGCAGCCCGCCAGGCTCCTCCGTCCGTCGGATTTCCCAGGCAAGAATACTGGAGTGGGTTACCATTTCCTTCTCCAGGGAATAATCCCGACCCAGAGATCGAACTCTTGACTCCTGCATTGACAGACAGATTCTTTGCCACTGAGCCACCGGGGCAGCAGATGCCACTAAATTGTGTTTACTGTCACATTAGACACCATTGATTGGTGGAATCCAGGAATCCAGAATTTACTAGAACACACTCATCCTTCATCATTGCCGGTGTTTCCTGGACACAAAAGACTCCAAAATGAGGAATTATGCAGCTTCCAACAAAAGCAGAACCATCCTTCCTGCCTTGAAGCAAGACTTGTACTTCCTCAGAGTCACTGTGAAAAATCTGTTCCTACCAAGCCTCACCAAGCCACACAGAGCCGAATGGCTATTTTCAAAGAAAAGTAGAGAAGAAGGTTCAGGCCAGACGCTGTAACTTAGCAAAAGCTCCTGCGCTGTTGTAAATAGCTGTTCCTCTCCCGGGCTGCTGCATACTACCGCTAAATGACTACCGTCTCCTTTCTTTCTCCTACAAAGTATTCTCTCCTCCATTTTTTCAAAAAAGAAAAAAAAAAGTCAGTTCTGGCCCTTAAGGTGCTTGTCCCACTAGAAGCAACAAACATCCCACAGTGAACTGGGCCCCCCTTCTTAGAAGACGGCCGAGGGCAGCTACTGACACTCGAGCTTGCGAGGTCAAGTCCTGTTCCTTCCACTTATCAGTGTCCCTTCCTACCACACAGAATATCCTTCCTTAGGGAAGTTATAATAAACGCAGGTCATTCGAGTCATCCAGTAGGCATGCAGGGATGTGAGAGCTGGAGCATAAAGAAAGCTGAGCACTGAAGAATTGGTTGTTTTCAAACTTCGGTGCTGAAGAAGAGTCTTGAGAGTCCCTCAGACAGCAAGGAGATCCAACCAGTCCATCCTAAAGGAAATCAACCCTGAATAGTCATTGGAAGGACTGATGCTGAAGCTGAAACTCCAATACTTTGGCTGCTTGGTGCGAAGAACTGACTCATTGGAAAAGACCCTGATGCCAGGAAAGATTGAGGGCAGGAGGAGGGGACAACAGAAGATGAGATGATTAGATAGCATCACTGACTCAGTGGATATGAATTTGAGCAAATTCTTGGATTTAGTGGAGGACAGAGGAGCCTGGTATGCTTCAGTCCGTGGGGTCACAAAGAGTCGGACGTGACTTACAGACTGAACGACAACAACATTCGAGTCACTAGGGTGACCAGAACATCTGACGGCCGTGAAGGTGAGCTGAGCAGAGCAGCCTGCATGGAGGAGGGGGTGGTAGTTTACAAGGGCTGCCAGAGGAACAGTTACATCTCGTGATTTCCAGGAGTAACTGTGTCCTCGGAGAAATTTCCTCTATTAGTTCACCTTTATTTTCCATATTGCTGGTAGCCTGTTGGGTATTGAGGTATAGACTGTGTTTCTCACACACACAGACTCCTGATACATTTTACAGGTTGAATCAGCTGTGCATCCAGAAAGAAAGGGTTTCTCATCCTAACGTTGACCACAGGAACTTCAAAGTGACTCTGGCAGCTTGCAAATATGTGGGCTACCTTGAGTGGTAAAGAAAGTTAGACTCCAGCACCGGGCAGGGACTCTCAGCATCTCAGTTCCTATATCAGCTCAACGGAGATAACACCAACCGTAGCCACCACTCTGACTACACGCCAGACTCTGTGCTATGCGCGTCACAGGGGCCGTCTCATTTAATCCTCCCAACGGTTCTATGAGACAGAGGCTATTTGCAGGGATGCTATTATAACTTGAGAATTACGTGAAGAATTACTTGTATGGATCACCAGGTAGGGATGGGAGCAGGGCAGGGAAGATTTTAATGACAGAAACAAAGGACAGGTGGGATTTCCCTGGAAGGCCAGCAGTTTGGATTCCTAGCTTCCAACGCAGGGACACAGGCTCGGTCCCTGCTCAGGGATCTAATACCACACATGCGGTGGGGGCACAGCCAAAAAGTAAAACGAAAATGAAAGAACTAACCAAGGACAAGTGCAAACCAGCTTCCAGTGCTTATGGGGCTACGGCGCTGCCAGCAGCAAAAGATACAGATACTGATACAGACGTACTCTCTCCCACGAGGGTGAGGCTATGGAGCCTGCATGGCGCTGTCGCTGGTACACAGTCAGCCATGTGGGAGCGAGCAAATCTGGGGCAGAGGACAGAGCAGGTATCACTAGGCTTCCTCTAGCATAAAACAGCAAACGGGAAAACAGTTCAAGCTGAAGAATCCATGAAGAGAGAGGATGAGAGCTGTGTGTGCTGCTGAAAGAAGCTCACTAGACAGGCTTGGATCCTGGAAAGAGAACAGACTATGTCAGCCTGAGTCACAGAAAGCCAGCCACGAGTGACATTTCAAAAAGAAAAGGTGTCTGGGTTGAGAAACATGACCTTGGCCATGCAACCAGAAAGGTGAGTGTAGAGCAAGGGGTTTCCTAGTCAGAGGCCACATTCAAAGCACAGCTCTGCTCCTAATCTGCCTTGGGCAAGGTTTCCACTTACCCGAGCTGTGGATTGCCAACTGTGAAGTGATCATAGTGGTTTGTTTCTTAGGTTTTATATGCCAAGTACTGTTCATGGAATTCTCATGAGGATGAGATGGTTGGGTGGTATCACTGACTCAATGGACATGAGTTTGAGCAAAGTCTGGGAGATGGTGAAGGACAGGGAAGCCTGGCGTGCTGCAGTCCGCGGGGTCGCAAAGAGTCAAACATGACTGAGCAACTGAACAACAGCATTGCTGAACACAGGAAGAGCTTCAGGGGCTGCACAGGCTCAGGGTGCGGATACCTGCTTTGTCCTCAGCCCGGAATCTGTGTGCCGGTGACAGCACCATGCAGGCTCCAACCCTAGAACGTCCTAGACATTCAGGAAACGAAAGGATCCTTCTGCTGCACGCTGCACCCTTTACCAAGCACTCCGTACACCTCCTTGTTCCCGGAGTTCATGCCAGATGTTCAGGGAGCACGCACACCATAGACCAAGCAGGTCATCACTGCAGGGGCTCAGGGAGAGACAGTCAGGACAAAGCACACCCTTCAGGGATTCCATGGCTTTCCAGGCGGCGCTAGTGGTAAAGAACCCACCTGCCAACGTAGGAGACGGAAGAGATGTGCGTTCAACCCCTGGGTCAGGAAGACCCCCTGAGGAGGAAAAGCAACCCGCTCCAGCATTCTTGCCTGGAGAATCCCATGATCAAAGGAGCCTGGTGGGCTACAGACCACGGGGTCGCAAAGGGTGACACTTGATTGTCTGAGCATGCTCATTCTTCCCTTTCCACCACCAGCATCACCACAGACTGGAGCACAGAACAGTAAGATGCACTGCAGAGTTTGTTTGCCTTGACATCCTTACTGCAATATTCTTCTAGTGTTTGTAGGCTTTTGTTTTTCCTACCTGTCTCTTTTCTACTGTACCAAATTAAGAATGCAAGTAAGTTATAGTTACCCATTTGTCCAAGAATATATATCTCCTGGGAATCACTTATTTTCCAGATGTGGAGTCAAATGAAAAAAAAAAAAATGCGACTACCCCCTTCTAAATAATCAGCAATTATAATGATATTCTCTATCTGTAAAGGACTGGGTATCAAGGGAGATGAATTTCACATTAAAAAATGCAATTCCATTTGCAAATGCTCACTTACTAGCCTTCCATCTAATTAAAAGTACAAATTCCAAATATGAGAGCTAATATGACAACAGATTAAAGAAGCTCATTAAGGCAGCTTATGACCTTATTCCCTTTTTCCAAAAATACATTTTCCTCCCAAAAGAACATTGTCATTTCCAAAAATAATGAATAAAGTTTGAGTGGATCCAATTATCTGAATCACTTGGGCAGGAATCACATGTTACTGCATGAAGTAGGGGTATGTGGTCCATCGCCCACAGGAGCGATGGCCCTCCACTCCCTAAATGGGCATCACTTGTTGTTTTCTCTTCCTCCCGTGTTTCCTTCCCCTAACCCTACTTCTTGGGCCAAAGATGATAAATAAAAACTAGTGAATAATAATGTGAATAATCTCAGGAGTCTATTTATGTAAATGAATATGTGTGAGAGCTTTTGTCTTTTGGCGACCAAGAAGGAGAAATGCAGATGGCACGGGAGAAAAGGGGGGCTATTTTGGGAATGAGTGTTTTTTGAGCTTGAAGCACACAGTGTTCCATCAGACCATGCAAAAATGTGACACATGAAGGTCTGGGAGAAACACCAGCCACCTCTGCGTAGCTTTGCTTCTTGACGATTCACCAAAACTGAGTGAACACAGAGGAGCCTGCTTGGTGACACCAGAGGACAGTCAGCGTAGGGGGGAGGCATGCGGAGAGGCCTTCTGGGTGACGGGGGCCGGCGCTCCACGACCGCCTCTGCCACCCACTCCGGGGACAGGAGCCCCAGGCGTCTGCTTCGCCGGGGGGTCCACTCCCCGACTCTGAGCTCCTGTGTGCTTCCAGCAGAGCTCATACAAGCCCTAAGCTCCCATCTCGAAAGCCACCCAGGCTGAGGCTGTCTGTGCCTTTCACATCCCAGGCCACCAGCTCAACTGTGAGAGCCTGCCCCAAACCAGACTAATCACAGCCACGGAAACTCAATGGGGAGACCCCAAGAATGACCGGAGAAAAAGACGCTCCTCTCAACAGCAACCTGAGTATCGTGTTGAGAATGTGGCCACCACGAGGGCTTGGCAGGCCACCACCAGGGCTTGGCCATGCAGAGAAACCGGAGATAAGAAGTGGGCCTTGTTAAATGGTGCAGATGATCTTATTCACACAACAGAAACAGACTCACAGAGAACTAACTTATGGTTGCCGGGGTGGGGGACGGCGGAGGATGGGGGAAGGGATAGCTAGGGAGTTTGGGATCAACATAGACACACCACTGTATTTAGAATGAAAAACCCACAGGGACCTCGTGTGCAGCACAGGGGCCTCTGCTCCACGTCCTGTGGCAGCCTGGGTGGGAGGGGAGTTTGGGGGAGAGTGGATACATCTTACATGTGTGGCTGAGTCCCTCTGCAGTCCACCAGAAACCATCACAAAACTATTAACCAGCTATCTGTGTGCTTAGTCGCTCAGTCAGCTCCAACTCTTTTCGACCCCATGGACTGTGGCCCACCAGGCTCCTCTGTTCATCGGATTCTCCAGGCAAGAATACTGGACTGGGTTGCCATGCCCTCCTTCAGGGATCGAACCCAGGTCTCCTGCATTGCAGAGGGATTCTTTACCATCTGAGCCACCAGGGAAGTCCAATTAATCTGCTATACCTCAATACAAAATATAAAGTCTTTTAAAAAACGATCTCACTGACATCTTTGGAGCCTAAACACAAGTGTTGCAAGTAGCTAGTCCTAGCCCTGTACACACTGCCTTTTGGTCTAAGTTAATCTGAGCTGAGTTTTCTGTCTGCAGGAATAGGTAGCCAGAACAGCAACTAGCACTCGAAGTCAGTATTTTTGGTCTGGATGAGCACTTTCAACATGAATAGCTCACTAGTCTCCAAAAGCTGCATCAGGAAGCGGATCTTCGTATGTTCCACAGAAGCGCAATCAAAGCTGAGAGACCAAGCTCTTTTAAACTGCCATATTGTGCTTCATTAAAGCAGGAGAATAAGTAAATCATATTTCACAGACCATTTTAAGGAACAAAGAAACGAAAGCAGTTCTTAGGTACCTGAGTTACGAGGTGGAGTCGTGAGACATTAAAGACCGTTAAAACCATGCAATCAGCAACTGATCATTTGAGATACAAAAGCCTCTCACCATCTGTTTTACTTAATTTGTCCAACTTAACACATATGAGACGAAGCAGTTTTGCCAACACAGTCTGTGTTTCTGATTTTCTAAACTTACACTACCTCTGACCTTTATGATTAAAATCTAATTAAAAATATGGTTATTTTTAAAAGGTAGAGATGGCGTAATTGTCTCATCTATTAAAGTTATGACTAATTGTTAACCTTCTTAACTTGCTGATTCACTGCCATGCCTTCCATTTCAACCATTTTCAAAGCAAGGGCCAAAAAGATTCACATTGCAAAACAAACTTGGAAAAAAACAAAACAAAACACGCAATTCACTTTCACTCTATGACCAAAACAACTGGAAAGACTTTTATAAATTTACAAGTCTAATCTCCCAGAATTGTGAACTAACCGAGTATTTGATTCACTTACCAAACTTTTCAATTTAATCAACTAATAAAAATAATCTATCTAACAACTACTCTGTGTCTGTCCTTACCTTGGGTGGGTGCTGTGAAGCAACAGCAAAAAGTTACATGGCGTTGTTCACGCTCAGGATCTTGAAATCTGGTCGGGAAAATAAAACTCGTGAATATGGACAACTTCCATGATGAGATCTGCTTTCTTTCAGGAATATAACTTGCCCATAAATAGAAGGGGAAATCATATATGCAAATAACAGTCTTCTAATCCACTGAATGCCAGTGTTCTACTAGCTATCTCTCCCCACAAGGCTTGTAAGAATCCTTAACTGGTGTGAAATAACCCCTGTGAGAAACAGCCTTCACAGAAATTGCAATGTTTCAGGCTTTCTTCTTAAAACTTGATGCGGGGCTCATGTGGACCCGCCATGTTCTCTGTCCATGGTCCTCAGTGTGAATTTCATGTCTGTTCCGAAGAGCCGTGAGGCCCTCCTGTCTATCTGGCTTCATCTTTTCATGAGGATGACTCAGTATCTCTTTGATGTGTTTCCCAAGGAGCCTCTGAAGTTAATCACTCATGTGCCACATAACTGTATTTGAGGTTAGATCATTACAAATAAGTGGTGCAAATCTGGCAAAGCACTTCGTAGCCATCCTCATAGAAAGCATTGACAGATGCAACTTCACTGCTGAAGTTTACTTATTAGGACACAGAAAGCGTTTAGGAAGGGCTAAGCATATTTGAGTCACATTGGCTTCAAAAAGAGTAGGAAAGTCTGTGTATTATCTCCTCTAGTAATGCTTCATTTTTTAAGTGTGACTACTTCCAGAAAAAAAAAAAATCATAAGCAGAAGGTCACAAAAGAACAGATAAAATGGTATTGCTTTGGTGCTCTTCAAAAAGCCGTCTGCCCTGTGTCCACCCCCTTAGCTCAGGGGTACCATTGCAGCTCCTGGAATAAACGGGGCTGTGCTGAACCCCACCATCCTCCACACACACACACATACTTTCTACCACTGAGCTCATTTTGTTTTCTTTCCAAATACCTCGCCTTAGATTCTCACCATCACCTCAGATTCTTCTAAGAGGAGATAAAAGATGGACACTTCAGGAATGTCAAAACACTTCACTCAACTTTTAAAAAATGTTAAGGCATCTCTTGTAGCATATTTCATGATTAAATGCTCCAATGCCAAGACAGCGGAAAGAGACATCAAGGAAGGGAGAAAGAGAAAGGAAGGATGGACAGCAAAAGAGACACAGATGCAAAGAACAGACTGCTGGACTCTGTGGGAGAAGGTGAGGGTGGGATGATTTGAAAGAATAGCATTGAAACATGTATATTATCATATGTGAAACAGATCGCCAGTCCAGGTTCGATGCATGAGACAGGGTGCTCAGGGCTGGTGCACTGGGATGACCCTGGGAGATGGGGTGGCGGGGAGGGGGGTTCAGGATGGGGACACATGTACACCCGTGGCTGATTCATGTCAGTGCATGGCAAAAACCACCACAATATTATAAAGTAATTAGCCTCCAATTAAAATAAATGAATTTATATTTTAAAAAGGAAGGAAGGACTGATGGAAGGAAAATGCTCATCAAACCTTCAGCGTCTTAAACAGCATCTTAAACCTACAGAGAATCAGAGAAATTACATTTTTCTCATGTATCTGATTAAAAATGTTCAATGTGAATTTTACATTTGTGAAAGAAAGCTGAGTTCTGAGGCAGAATCCCTGCACCTACCCATGAAGCCTCCTGAGCAGACACTGTCCTAGGCAGGTATTTTATCTGAAGCACGGGATTTGATTCTCTGACCTGACCGGAGCTGTTCCCATTGGCTTCTCTCACCTTCGTCCCCAGGCTCTCACTAACCAACTCTGTCCGATCCTTCACAATGCCTGTGCAGCGCCCACGGACCCGTCTCTGGTCCCACTCCCTTCCTGAGAGTAGCTGCCTCTGCTCTCTTTGGGGTGAGCCGGGAGATAAGAAGAGGGTTTGCGGTCGCCAGGCATCCCCATAGCTTCTTTAAGAGCTGTCTCAGGATGTCCTGGGTACCTCACCCCAGCCGGGCTAGGATATTTGAGACACATGCCCCTTCAAATCTACACTAACAGAGAGCCTTTTCTGAAGAATGAGTAAACATTCCAGAGAGGTTCTTGTTTTTCCCCAGCAGGTCTGCCCATCCCTACAAGTTGCATTCTTGTAAGAATAGTCCCCCAGTGAGTCACGGCAAAAAAGAAACAGAGAGTTTCTCAACGTGACACAGGAAGAATTTTTTTATTTGAATTTGCATGTTGTTTATATTTTCAAACAGGAACTGGAAGCAAGGGGCTTTGCCTTCCCTGAGCCTCCCTGGTCATGAGTTCTTTCTGAGCTGTTTGCGCACTGCCCTCGGCAGTGAGTGAGCGTTGGGGGGCAATGACTCAATTTCCCTTGCTTTCATCTCGCTCGCCCTTTCATCCATCTTCCCCAACGTGCCAGGAGCAGGGGCCTTGCCAGGACTGATTCCAGGCTTCAGTTCTAACCACATCTCTGCACCAGTCCCTCCCCATCTTGGAGAGTCCAAGTTTCCACCCTTCCAAAGCTCTTCTGAACCTGCCTCGTCCTCCGCTCCTCCCCTTGCGTGCATGTTCCCGCCTCGGCTAACCTGATCCGTGTCCTTTCTCTCTCCTTTCCTAGAAAAATATTTTTCTAAAATGCCTCACTCCCCTGCCCTTCAGTCTTTGGTCTCCAGGTCTATAAATAACCACTCTGAATTTCACCTAGAATCCTTCTCAGAGGAAGGCGTATGCCTTCAATTATAACATTTTACACACGATTCGTCATTATTTGCCTGGTGCAAAACACGCCGCCTGGGATGGACCGTCTCCCCATCACTCTCGATTTGACAGATGAATACACCATGTTGGCTCTGGCTGCTGGTGGTGTCAGCAGCCCCCTTTCCGAGGGCACTGAGAACGCTGGCTGTTGGCTTTGGTCCTGCTGCCACGACCGACGCAGGACGAACACACCTGACGTCTTCTGGGGGGCTGTGGCTGTGGGGTAGTCCAGAAATGACAGGAAAGGGCTTCTGAAGCGGAACAAGTGTCTGTGGGTTAGTGGGGGAGGCAAGGAAGACGGTGAACAGACAAACTGGAGCGCAGGGGAGAGCCACACTCTGTGGGAAAGTGATTAAATCCAAAGTCACCATAATGTTCAGTCCCGTTTTGGGGAAGTCACCTGTGCCCAAGTTGCCGGGCTAAGTCGGAGGCTCTTGTGACCTGGAGGAAGCCCTGGGGGGCGGCAGGTGTATTCTTAGACTCACTACTGCTGGGAAAGAGGAGCTGCAGGGAGAGAATGCCAAGCTCGGGGGAAATTCCAGGTCATCTGAAACAGAAAACGCAATCAGGAAGCCTCACAGGTTCTGCTGCAGTGGGTGGACTTGGACCCCACGTTCACTTAAATACTTCTTGGGTCAAGATTACTCAAGGAAATCAAGTGAGGCTGGCTCCCTCCATAAGAAACGAAGTCCAGCTTTGCAAGCAAAGAACCCAGAGAGAGGAAAAAATGAGACAGGGAGACTGATACTAACCTTGATAAATGGAGCATTTCATGCCTCGGGCTTCGATTTTTAATCCATAAAATGAAGAAAGCAGGGTTGCCCTTTGGCCCAGTTGGGTTATTTTGAGTCTTATGTGAGAAGGAGGTGAAGAGCCACTGAAAACCAGAAGATAAATGATCACTATCACTGTGATTGTTCTGGGATGGAAAGCTTCCATTAGCTCAGTCTAGAAGCGAACACACTACCATATGTTATCTTTAAGACCGGAAAGGGGTTTATGGCTGACTGGCATTGTGGAATGGCAGAAGCCAACACAATATTGTCAGCAATTATCCTCTAAATCCATGTTGTCCTGTATGATAGCCACTAGCTATAAGCAGGGGCCTCCCTGGTGGCTCAGTGGTAAAGAATCTGACTGCAAAAGCAGGAGATGCAGGAGATGCAGGCTCAGTCCCTGGGTCAGGAAGATCCCCTGGAGGAGGAAACAGAAATCCACTCCAGTATTCTGGCCTGAACAATCCCATGGACAGAGGAGCCTGGCAGGCTACAGACAACGGGGTCACAAAGAGACAGCACTGAGCAACTAAACCACCAGCCCAGCTACAAGAGACTGTCAAACACTTGAGTCAGGCTGGCATGAACTGAGACGTGCCATAAAATACATGCCAGACTTTGAACACTCACTAACAAGAAACAATATACATAATGTATCTCATTAATAATTTTTATCTTAATTGCATCTTGAAAGGATAATGTGTTGGATATATGCATTAGATCAAATAAAATATAGCATCAAAATCAAAGTAAATAAATCTTAAAATCTGAAAAGGAAGGAAGACACTATACATAAAATAAAATATAAGCAAACAGGACAAAGCAAAAACACAATTACAGCCTCTTCAAGCCTTTATTATAAGCCAGGCTTTGTGTTAGATGGTTTTGCCAACTGTGGCTAATGAGAGCGCTGTGAACATATTTAAGACAAGCTAGGCTATGCTATGTTAAAAAAAAAAAAAAAAAAGGTACTGAAAAGGATGATCCAGTTGGTGGAACTGGTTTGCACAGCTACCGCTGGGTGACTAAGTTCACAAGCTGACACTTTCACGATTTTCGAGGAGAAGCTGCAGTGGCCTTTGAAAAGAACCTCTCCCGTGCGCTGGGCAGAGCGCGGAGAGCCGCCCCTCGGTTCCGCGCCCTCACGAGCGCAGCAGCGTGTAGGTCTGCACACGCCCTGCGAGTGGAGGCGCAGTCAGCCCGCTCCGCCAGCTGCAGGACTGCCCACTTTCAGGGAGACCGCTCTGCCCACTAATCCGGTGCCTTCCCAGCTTCATTACTTTAGCGGGACACTTTCCCCCACTCAATGCTCCTTGGAAATCCACTCTGAGGCAGTGGAGCTGTTCTTATGAAATAGGGTGAATGGGAGGGAGGGCTCCCACTGACTTAGCTTCCACCGCACATACTCTTCACCCCCAGAAACGGTCTCCCCTCAAGACACCTTCGAGGCCCCTTGGGCATCCCTAGAACACAGTCCGGCAGCTTCTACGTCACCTTGCCTCCTTGTCCACTCTTCAGTGACCACTGAGAACACAGGGGCCACCCAGCTCAGAGAGCAACGCTTTCTAGCCAGTGCTGAAGCCATCTGCTTAAACAGGCGTGCGTGTCTGCATCAGCTCTCCCCACTGCCCACGGTCATTCTCGTGGCACTGCCCGTGGGTCACCGAACAGGCACTTGCTCCATGTCTCTTGTGCACCAAGTACATGATGAGGCTGACTATTGATTCGAGCTGTGTGTGTGTTCTGGGGCGCAGTCGTGTCTGACTCTTGTGACCCCCTGGACTGCAGCCCGCCAGGCTCCTCTGTCCATGGGACTCTCCAGGCAAGCACATTGGAGTGGGCAGCCATGTCCTTCTCCAGGGGATCTTCCCAATCCAGGGATCGAACTCACCTCTCCTGCTTTGCAGGTGGATTCTTTACCGACTGAGCCACCAGGGAAGCCCTGCTGGGAGGCATTTCACAGCAAATGAGTGAGAGAGAAGATAAACCGTTCTGTGGTATCACTTGCTGCATAGTCTCGGAAAGCTCACCAGGACATGGAGCCTCAATCTCTCATTTGTGAAAATGAAGAGTGAAGGGGTTGGGTCGGATTGTGACTAAGGATTTCTCATTTCTAGACTTCTCTGTATGTGTGATGCACCTCCCCAGCCTTATTCGTGTCTACTCTCTAATCCAACCCTCCATCCCAGCCAAGGCATACTAATGCCTCAAAGGGTCTTTTGTTATTTCTTTAGTCTCCTTTTGGTCTACAGGTTCTGCCTTGGTGTCCTGGCAAACGCTTAACAGCAGTATGATTTTATCATGATTATTATAAGAGTTGACTGAAAAATGACAGTGTTCCGGGCTTCTGTGGGCATCATGGGAGAAGCCCAGTAGAATTCCAAGATCTGATGTCCTCCTGGATTATTCATGTGTACTTTCCAAGTCTCCACTCAGCCATCACCCCTTCTAGAAAATCCTCCCCCTTGACTGGGAGTTTAGGACTAGTAGCTTGTAAGCTATTAAAAACAGGATGATAAACAGCAAGGCCCTATTGTATATCACAGGGAACTACAGTCAATGTCTTATAATAAACTATAATGGAAAAGGACTTAAAAAAAAAAGAAGAATGTCTGTATGAGGATAACCAAGTCACTCTGCTGCATAGCAGATTGGCACAACATTGTAAACCGACTGCACATCAATTAAAAAAAATTTTAAAGAAAGTCTTCCCTCGTTATAACTCCCGATGGGATAGATGTCCTGAACCACCACTGCACACCAGAATTCCCTAGGGAGCGTCATCGTCATTTTTATTGTAAGGACGCCTGACACGAGTCTCCCTTCAACAGATTAGCAAGCACGCGGCACCATGGTGTTAGCCGTAGGCGGGGGTGCACAGCCGATTGCTGGAACCTACCCATCTTGCAGAAGGGGAACTCTGCACCTGTCGAGCGGCTACTCCCGTCTCTCCCTCCCTCGACCCCTCTAGCAGCCTTGTTTTACTCTCTTTCTGTGGGTTTGATTACTTGAGATGCTTCACAGACATGGAACTGTCCAGCGGGCGTTCATGCCTCCGCGGCTGGCCGATATCACTTGGCGTAACCCAGCGGGTGTTCCTCCTTCCGTGGCTGGCTGGTATCACTTGGCGTAACCCAGCCGGCATTCATGCCTCCGCGGCTGGCGGGTATCACTTGGTGTAACCCAGCGGGTGTTCCTCCCTCCGAGGCCGGCTGGTATCACTTGGCCTAACTTCCTCTAGGTTCGTCCTTGCTGTCACACGTAGCAGGATTTTCTTGTGTTTTTAAAGGCTGAGTAATCTCCCACTGAATGCATATACCACAGCAAGTGATGAGTTTTGAGTATCTCTTATCTTTGCTTCTAATGTAAACTAATTTAATTTTGTATGACTGACCACGTTCTCTCTCTCTCTCTCCCTCATAATCTACTAGAAGTCTTAACTGAAGTCTAGATCTCTTATACCAAACAATAACAATAAGTCAGAATATTAGAAAAATCACCTCTTATCGTAAAAAGAAATTAGTCCATCAACTTAGAGAGACAGAAGACCTCCAGCTTGCAGCTCCTTCCACTTGGTTTTCAAGCCCCATGATGCCCCATGATTTGAATGAAAATTAATTCAAGCCCCAAACAACCACTGTAAAAACACTGGCCATACCTGCATTGGTTCTATTATATTAAAGTTAAGACAGCAAAGAAGGGTATTTGGGGGCATTCCTACATTCCTGGATATTTCTTAAGGATTTACACAGCTGCTCAATGAGTAAAACACATATATTTGAGAAAGGAAATGTTATGAATTAAGCAAAAAAATGAAATCTGGAGGTGGTGATAGAAGCATTTTTGGATCCCGTTCACTTTTTCAAGTTTTTATTTTGGGCTCAGCTGTAGTGCCTACTCTGAGCAACATACCTGTGTAACACGTGAAATTGCCAGATGAAATGCAGGCTCATATGGAAGAACAAGACATTCAAAACGATACCCTGACGTTTAGTGAGCGAAACGCACTGCCGAACACAATTCTAAGAAAGTCCCAGCCTTTACCTCATGATTGAAACTGACAATGACGTCTCGCCAGGAAAAAATTACATTCTCTGTGTTTGTTTCTACTATTACCTACCTAGGCAGCAGGTTATGAAGCAAAGAACTGCAGCTGAACTTGAACACGAGCGAACACTTCCTTTATCTCCTCCCAGTGCAGGTCTGCAACAGATGGGCTTCCACCAGCTGAGCAAGTACTCGTGAGCAGCTCAAATGTGAAAACACACAGTGGATAAAGAACCAGTGAGGTGGTTTGGTGATAAAGAATCCTCCTGCCAATGAAAGAGACACAGGCTCGATCCCTGGTCTGGGAGGACCCCACGCACCTCTGAGCCTGAGCTCTGGAGCCCGGAAGCTGCAACTACTGAGCCCATGCGCTGTGACCACTGAAGCCCGCATGCCCTAGAGCCCGTGTCTCCATCAAGAGAAGCCACTGGGTGAGAAGCTCCTGCCCAACACAAGAGTAGCCCCTGCTCGCTGCAACTATAGAAAGCTCTCTTGCAGCAGTGATGACCCCGCACAGCCAAAAATAAATAAATAAGTTATAAAGCATTTCAATGTTTAAAAAAAGGAAATAAAAAGAAGCTTATTTTTTCTAGCTTTTGTCACATAAACATATGTAGAAGTAAACCCAAAACAAAAGAACCAGTGAGCTGGGAATAAATAATGAGTAGGCACAATTCTACAAAGCCTTCAATAGTGACAAGTTCCTGCAGGTAGGGCTCACTGACCATATTAGCAAAGAGTCTCTACATGAGCTCGATGATCAAACAACCTTTTCCTTGGAACTCAGGATGAAGCACCTGTGTTTGCTCCAATGAACCCCCTAGGGTTCCGGTGACGCCCGTGTCTCTCTGTAATGTTCTGGTTGCCCTGCTTCTAAGGAAAGATGCCTGATGCTCGGCTATCGCCTTCCTCGGGTGGGCGCTTTCCCAGGAGTGGGATGGAGGCAGACGGGGTGGGGATGGAGGGACAACCCAGGGTTTATTTCTCTTAAAGCAAAATGGAAACTGATGTCAGCACGAACTCTGATGGAAACAGAACAAGACCAGGTTCAGACGGCAAAACAGCAATTGGCACTGGCAGTGGGACTTTGGTTAGGAATCGCACAAGCCGTTGTGTTTTATGCAGGACTTTGGTTAGGAATCGCACAACTGTTTTACACACCGAGAAGTGTGGTCAGGAGTCAGGGCCTTTCCTGACTCTGAGCAGAATCGGCGCTCGTCATAGGACGCACAACCTTCAGCAACAACCTCCTGGCGTCCCTCCCTCCTCGCAGGGGGTCCCCCTGTTCCCCTGTTTGTGCCAATCAGCTTCTTGGGCCGGGTCCTATGAGGGCAGCTGCTTCTAAACTTAAATTTGTCGTGCTCTCACTCCAGCTGTATAAAAATAGTGGAAGCTGGTCTACAGGATCCAAAAAACAAGGATCAGACTAATGGGGACACAGGTGAACAACAGATCAAACGGGCTTTGCTAATGCAGTTCCACAGGGGTACGAGAGCAGACCTCAGCACTTTCAGATACTCAATACCGTATGTTTCAATACTTTCAGACCATGAATTTCTTGCACCTGTTTTTATGCCCCTGGGTGTGTTCCAGTGTCTCCTAGTTATAGTCTATGGGAACTTGAATACAATTTTCTATCCTACTGTTGTGTGAAAATTGTATAAATCTTGAAAAAAAAGTGAAAGTGTTAGTCACTCAGTTGTGTCTGACTTCGCAACCTCATGGACTGTAGCCCACTAGGCTCCTCTGTCCATGGGGTTCTCCAGGCAGGAATATTGGAGTGGGTATTCTCCAGAACCCCCGTGGAGAAACCATGCCCTTCTCCAGGGGATCTTTCTGGCCGAGGGACAGAATCTGAGTCTCTGGCATTGCAGTCATACTGAATTGGTTCATGGAGTTTTCAGGTCTATTATATCATACTTCTACTTTTCTGTATATTCATTCTATTAATTTTTGAGAGTTTGATATTGAAACTCCAACTAAAAATCTTAAAAATAATTCTAAAATCCAAAATACTTAAAAATAATTGTAATATATAATAAAAACTATATGTAATTTTGCTCTGTGTTTTCCATGTTTCCTGTAAATGTGTTATCATACCCTCATAATTTAAAAAAATAAAAAAGAAAGAGAAAGAAATTTTTTTTTTTAGAAAATGGGTTTGGAATCAGTCAGGCTTGGGTGCAAGCTACTACACCATCAAGTACTAATTGGATGATCTTGGCTCTCTTGACTGACCCCCATTCCTCAGATACCAGTGCACATGCCAGACCATTGTGAGAGCAGCAATCACTGGCGGGGGTGGGGGCTGTTCCCCTCGTGCCGGACCCCTAAGAGAAAAATAGAAACTGCCTAACAACCTCCCACTGGTCATTTTTGTACAATCCATGGGTATGATGCAGCCACCCCAGAACCAGAGTGACAGAAGTCTCTGAGCGAGATTGTATCCAGGACTGTGTCACTCGGTAAAGAATGGGATAGTTGAAAGTGGTTAAAAGCAACAGTCTGGAACTAAAAATGGAAAGATTGGGCAAGATATTAAAAACAAACCAATCCCAACAACCTCCCAAGTTGCAACAAGAGTTGGGCAATAGGAGAGCGGCCTGAGTCACTGTGAAGGAGAGGAAGCTAGGAGAGGTTAGAGACGGGATGAAAGAGGCTGGAGAGACTGCAGGGGAAGCGGGCTGGAGGTTGAGGACGTGAAATGGTTTTTCCAATCCCAATCTGGGTTTATTTTTATCTCCCTCGTGAAATGTAAAATAATTCACATGACAATCTGATTGAGACCTTATGGGTACCGTCTCCATTGTGCAAGACAGGAATATTTTGGGCAGAAGACCTCTGCCAAATGGTAACAGAAGATGGCCCGTGTGAGCTAGAGTCAAGTGGAGCACAGGGAGGCAGCTTAGTGAATCTGGGGAGAGGAGGCCCCTGGTGTGGATAATGAGCGCCGACCTTAGAATCCTTGTTAGAATCGCCTATTGTTTGTGGCATCGTGGACTTAATAAGGCAGGACTTCTGATCCATGCCCTCCAGTCTGTCACTGAGGGGGCCATGCAAGGACCGTCTGCCTGTGTCTGAACAAAACCCGAGGCAGCTCTCGGATGCTCCCAGAGCTTAACTCTTTCCACTGCAGTGCCTGAAACTGATGGGAAACTGCAAAGTTTAGACATCTGGCTCACGAGTCACTAGCTGTGTGTCCTTCAGCATTACGGCATGGTATCTACAGCAATCTAGATGAGCTCTTAAAACCTCAAAAAACTCCAATGGCTAGTGGAGCCCCAGCTCAGACAATCTGTTCCTAATTTTGCTTTGCCCTTGGAGGACTATTAAGAGTTTTATAAAAAAGATTGCCATTTCCACGCTGGCCAGCTCAGGCTGTTCAAGTCTCAAATGTATGGTAGAGAGTGAGAATAATTAGAGTTATGAAAACTCAGTCCCTCCCATCAACTCCCAGGTACAGGCTGTACCATCACTGGGCAATTTCATCATCTCCTTCCTGCATCTGTGTTTGTTTAATGTTGGAGTGTCTTTGGAAGTTCTTGCACAAATGGCTATCTATAAATCCCCAACCATTAGCTGGCCTGGGACTTTCATACGGGGATCCAAAGAACTAATCAAAAGAATATTTTGGTAACAATTCTATGTTTATAGAGAGGATCTCTTTTTTCCCCTATAAGGAGCTCAAAGTGCTTTTCATTAAAATATTACAGCGCGTCTACGAGGTAGGTAGTAGGTTGGAATCGGTAGCTCTGTAATTTATAGACAAGTTGCTCGACCTCGAGCCAGCACGTCAGAGTCGAAAGGCTAGAAAGAGAAACACCCCATCAGCTCAGTGCACACACTCCACGCTGTCGTGTAGAAGCATGCAAGCCAAATAAAGTGTGAATTCAGATCCACTGCAGAGAAGGGAGCACTTGACCAACCTGTAAAATGTATTTCTATAAAATATACTTCACAAATACAGAGGTTTTCAATGATATTCTAATAAAAACATCAGGGAGCCTGTATCTACCTCTCAAAACCAGAGAGATAATTCCGTGTGTGGTAGGGTGACAGACTTGAGAAATAAATTACAAAAACATACAAACACAGCATATTAAAAAGCAGAGACGTTACTTTGTCAACAAAAGTCAAGGCTATGGTTTTTCCAGTAGTCATGTATGGATGTGAGAGTTGGACTATAAAGAAAGTTGAGAGCCAAAGAATTGATGCTTTTGAATTGTGGTGTTGGAGAAGAGTCTTGAGAGTCCGTTGGACAGCAAGGAGATCCAACCAGTCCATCCTAAAGGGAATCAGTCCTGGGTGTTCATTGGAAGGACTGACTGATGGTGAAGCTGAAACTCCAGTCCTTTGGCCACATGACGCGAAGAACTGACTCATTTGAAAAGACCCAGATGCTGGGAAAGATTTAAGGCAGGAAGAGAAGGGGATGACAGATGATGAGATGGTTGGATGGCATCACCGACTCAATGGACATGAATTTGGGTAAACTCTGGGTGTTGGTGATGGACAGGGAAGCCTGGCGTGCTGTGGTTCATGGGGTCACAAAGAGTCGGACACAACTGAGCAACTGAACTGAACAAATACCAGCAAAATTCTCAAATTGGCCTTTTTGAGGAAGATTGTTAGTTTACAATTGTACATTTTACAAAATATACATGGTAATACTCACCATATGTATATAAATGTGTGTGTGTATTCTGAAATATTCTTTAAAAATGACTTAAGATATAATAGGAAAGACTTTGCTTGACACAAGGAAAACTGTTTGGCTCCCAGAATGAAAAAGACAAAAAGTGTCTAGAATAAGTTACCAGGCAAGGCTGTAAGCTGACCTGGTCCCAGGTACCTGCTGGGCTCACAACAGTAGCACAAATGGAGCTTCATTTCAACATTCCCCGCCCCTGCCTTGAAAAAATAAACATTCATGATGACAAAATAAGAGATGAAGAAACTGGGCTTCCCCGTGGTCCAGTGGTAAAGAAACGCCTGCCGATGCAGGGGACACGGGTCCGACCCCTGGTCCGGAAAGACCCCACAAGCTGCTGAGCAACTAACCCGTGGGCCACAGCCATGGAGTCTGTGCTCTAGAGCCAGGGAGCCGCAGCTCCTGAGCCACCCGCTGCCCCTGCTGAAGCCCGAGCCTCCTCTGGCTCCGCTCCTCAACAAGAGAAGTCTGTGCGGTGAGCAGCTGCACCCTGTGACGGAGGGGCCCTCGCTCAGCACAGCCGGAGAAAGGCCCATGTGGCAGCAAAGACCCAGCACAACCAAGAATAAACAAATAAAAGTATCCTCTAAAAAAAGAAATAAAGTCATGGCCATCATGACACGCAGAACTGATCTAATATCTAACAGCACTGAGTTTAATTCTTATTATATCTGAGCATGCTGTTGATAATCTGGCAATATTTGGATAAGCACCAAATTTAAAAACCATACATAATGTTTATTATATAACTATCCTATAGAATGTATCTTTCTTGCTTTTATTCCAGCAGATTCACTAATTATATGATTTTCACCATAATTTATGATGTACAGAGTAGTGACTAAAAGATTGAAACACAAAATGTATTCTAAATATATGAATTTGGGTGTATTTTCATTATAAAAGAAAATTAAATGTAAGATAGAAAAAAAGAATTGACTTCAAATACGTTATTTTTCTCTACGGAGTCAAAATTATCTATTAAACTGTAAAAAGAAAGTTAAATATTAAAAATATTTTTGTAAAAATAAAATAATCCATAATTTGAGTATTTGGAGTTTGTCCCATTGGCATCATGAAGACTTAGAATTACACATCACATGTGGTATTTACGTAAGTATGACGGTAAGAGTGATATGGACTGTTTAATATTGTGAAACACTCCCCAGCTTGTGAATCTTGCCCTAATTTGAAGTCAGATCATGAAATGAAGAAAGAAGTGAAAGTGTTAGTCACTCAGTCGTGTCCGACCCTGTGACCCCACAGACTGCAGCCCACCAGGCTTCTCAGTCCATGGAATTTTCCAGGCAAGAATACTGGAGTGGGTTGTCACTTCCTCCTCCAGGGACTCTTCCTGACCCAGGGATCGAACCCGTGTCTCCCTGTTGGACAGGCAGACGCTTTCCCACGGAGCCACCTGGAAAGCCTGCGTACAGCATACCCCACGTTATATAATGTTAACGAGTAATCCTGCTTTCTTTTCTTCCACATCTCCTGGGATATCAGACGTTCAACAGGTGACTCTAATTGTTGATATGAAGGATTCATGCAGTAATTGTTGCTGCTTCCAATAAAAGACTGCAAGTATAAGGAGACCCATTTACAATCCTCTGGGGTGCCTGTTGGTTTGTTTACAAGAAGACTGACTCTCTGAAGAGAAGATGAGGAACTTCCACAGGGCAAATGAGACTGATCTTTCGATCTTTGAGCAAAATGGTCAGCTGCGCTACGACCCAAATCACAATTTTCTGTAATGATGACCTCAGAATCCTGCTGATAAAGAGAGAAAAACACTTGGCACTGACGTCCTTTCCCTCTTAAAAAAAAAAAAAAAAAATTCAGGTTACAAATCCTGCCGAAGGTGAGGATCCAAAATTAAAGAGAAGAAAACCCGATACACTTGGAGTATTTTTTAAAGACATTTCTGCTTACTTTTACCCACCGACAGCTCCTTCAAAAGCAAACTCACTTAAAAAAGCATGAGAACACAGAGCGCTGCCTAGAATTCAGCGTTCTTTCAGCAGGGGTTTGACTTCTAGCAAGTTTATTCTGCACAACTCCTGGATGCTGGCTCACTTTACACATATATCGCCTTTGAGTCAGCTGCTAGATAAGCCCGGAACGTATGGGTGGTTTCATCACCTGCCATGACTCAGACTGAAATGCAGATGATTTTCTGCAGGCTCAGAAGACAGAACAATGGGAAAAGTCTTCTTTTTGACTCCTGGCTCCCCATCAATCACTTCATGAATAAAAGAGCAAGGCAGCCATCAGCAACCATGATTCCCAGCGGGCTAGAATGACAAGTCATCAGATGCACCAGGACTCAGAAGAAATAAGGGAGGGACATGTGGCTCTCCTGCAAGGTCTGAGACATGAAAAGACAGCTGTCATGGTGGTGGGAATAAGCTGATACAGATGGGAAAACCACAAGTTATCAGCTACTTGAAGTTTGGAGACACTGAATGGATTAAAGGTAGAATGCAAAATCTCCCACCTCAGGTGTTGAGCAAAATAAGAAACCACAGAAGAGAAGATAATGATAAGGACAAGATAATCGCAGGACATCCTTGGTAGTCCAGTGGCTAAGACACCATGCTTCCAATGCTGGGGGTGCAGGTTCAATCTCTTATCGGGGAACAAGATTCCACATGAAGCATGGTGTGGCCAAAAAAAATATTTTTAATTTAAAAAGAAAAAAAGAAGGTCTAATATGTATTACTTATTCAGTAGAAATGAGACATGATAGTAATCCTCTATGCACACAACCTTTTATTTTCTGAATTTACACATAGGAAAGTTAAGGCTTAGGTAAGGAAATTTGTCCAAAATCAGAGATGAGACTCAAGTCCAGGACATTCTGACACTATAGTCCAGAATCTTCACAACTTTATCTTATTGAGGGGGGAGGGAGCAATAAGAAAAACACTAGAAATGAAGTAATAAGACAAATGATTGGAGAAAATACTGACCATATATGTGACTGAAATGTAGGTAATACAAAAATGGCCTTTAAAAACCCATAAGAAAAAGATAAAATCGTCAAAATGAAAGTAAGAGTCAAGGAAAACTAAAACACAAAAGTTTCTAAAAATGAAAAAAAATTATTGTATTCCTTTCTATTCTTGCTGTAACAAGTTACCCCAAACTTATTGGCTTAAAAAAGCATATTTTTTCTTCTCATTTTTAAAATTTTTATTTTATTATTGGAGTATAGTTGATTGACACTATTGTGTTATGTCTGCTGTACAACATGTGATTCAGCCACAGATATACATATATCCCTCCCTCTTGAGGCTCCCCCACCTCTCACCCCTCTAGGTCACCACAGAGCACCCAGCTGAGCTCCCCAGCATCATTTTTTATGTTACATGTAAGCTCTGGAGGTCAGAAATCCAACGCAGGTCCAGAGGACTGCCCTCCTCCTGGAGGTTCCACAGTTCACCAGCTCCTGAAGACCACCCCCTTCCCTGGGTCTTGGACCTGTTCCTCCACCTTCAAAGTCAGCAGCTGAACGCTCATCTCCTCACTGAAATCCGCTTCCATTCTCACATTTTCTTTCTCTGACTTTGACCCTCCTGCTTCCTTCTTCCAAGGATATTTAAATGACATTAGGTCAACCAGATAATCCAGCATAACCTCATCTCAGAGCTGTTCACTGAATCCTATCTGTGAGGTCTCTGTTACTAGATAAGGCAATGGGCTTAGGGGTGCTAGGACATGGGGATCAGGCCATGGACAGTTTGGGGGGAGGGAAGGATTCAGCAGACCACAGTTGTAACCAAAAGTTCAATCAAAAACAACAAAGATGCCATTTTTCACCCATTGAACTGACAGGAGAGCAGGGTACAACCACACTCCGTAGGTAGGAGCAAAAATTGGCATAGGTTTCGGCACAGAAAGGCTGTGTGTGGGTGTATGCGTGTGTGTATGTATATATAAAACTGACCATTCCCTGTCTCCAGATGATCTTCCTGACCTAGGGACCAAACCCAGGTCTCCCTCATTGCAGGCAGATTCTGAGTCACCAGGGAGACCCATGTAACTAACACAGAGAACTATTCATCAGCGCATATCACTGTATCTCAAAGAGCTTATCAAGTTATTCCTCCAGCTTAGAATTCCGTTTATTGGAGTTGGTCGTAAGGAAATCACCATAGACATTAATGAAAGATGTTAGCCTCAATGACAACAACCTACTGTGTTTCAGTAAGTAACGGTATTGTCATCTAATAGTATACAATGTTACTAGAGTAGTGTGTGTTCATACTGCAGGAAAGGGTTATATTGTAGAAAAATATCTACAGTTAAGGAAATGTCTTAAACGACAAAGGCTACAAATAAATAGCATATTTACCCATTTTATAAAGAATATTTTAAAATAAAAAGTGGGTATTTTTTATCTTCTCTGTGTCTTCCAGCTTTTCTCCCATGAACATGTGTTACAGTTACAATGATAACAACATTGTTTCCAAAAGATCCTTCTTCTTCAGCTTGATACCAAGCAGGAAGAGCTTCAGCCTGTCTAGGCGATTCGATTCGGAGAAGGATGAGCTCATCTCCTGGGACATGGCCAGCCTTGGCGTCTTCTCATCTTCCCCACTATCAGTAAAGCCCATGACAGTTCATGAAGATGGAACACTTCCAGGGGCCAGGAAAACACGGCAGAAAGAGAAAGGGCTTGGATCCATGATCTAAACTGGAAAGGCAGCGCCACTATTTACGGCCTGTGTGATCCTGGACAATGTGCTGAACTTATCAGAGCTTTGGCTCATCATCAGTAAAGCGGTACTGCTGATACTTACCTTCCAGGATTCCATGAAGAATAAATGAAATCGTTAAGTGTCACGTATGCAGGTGCTCTGGTGTCAGGAGGCTGGGAACTCGGAGCCTGGGCTGTTCCTTCACTGTGTGCCTGAGGCCAGAATGCTCTGACCTTTTATGTCTCAGCTTCCTCTATCACAGGACACTGGAGTGAACAGTGCCTGGAGTTTAAGGCTATAAAGCACTATAATTATAGTTTTCTCTGCGTATAAGCTCAGTAGTGGGATTTCTGTGTTGTATGAATGTGAAAGTGTTAATCACTCAGTCGCATCTGACTCTTTGTGACTCCATGGACTGTAGGCTCCTCCATCTATGGGATTCTCCAGGCAAGAATACTGGAGTGGGTTGCCATTCCCTTCTCCAGAGGATCTTCCTGACCCAGGGATCGAACCCAGGTCTCCTGCACTGCAGGCGGATTCTTTACCACTGAACCACCAGGGAAGCCCTCCGAATCATATGGTGGCTCTATATTTAGATTTTTAGGGAATCTCTACACCGTTCTCTCAGGGAAGGCGATGGTACCCCACTCCAGTACTCTTGCCTGGAAAATCTCATGGGCGGAGGAGCCTGGTAGGCTGCAGTCCATGGGGTCGCAGACACGACTGAGCGACTTCACTTTCACTTTCATGCATTGGAGAAGGAAATGGCAGCCCACTCCAGTGTTCTTGCCTGGAGAATCCCAGGGACGGGGGAGCCTGGTGGGCTGCAGTCCATGGGGTCACACAGAGTCAGACGCAACTGACGCGACTCAGCAGCAGCAGCACACTGTTCTCTATAGCAGCTGCATTAATTTACAATTCCCACTAATAGTGCAGGAGGGTTTCCTTTTCTCCACATCTTCTCTAGAATTTACTATTTGTAGATTTTTTTGATGATAGCCATTCTGACTGGTGTGAGGGCTACGTAACTGCATTTTTGATTGGCATTTCTCTACTAGCGATGTTGAGCACCTGTTCATGTGCCTCTTGGGCATCTGTATCTCTTTTTTGGAGAAATGTCTATTTAGGAGCACCACCATGTGTAAACAAACAGCTCGTGGAAGCTGCAGTACAACCCAGGGAGCTCAGCTCAGTGCCCTGTGATGACCTACAGGGGTGGGGTGTAGGGGGTGGGAGGCCCAAGAGGGAGCGGGGATAAATGCGGACATATGGCTAGTTCACATTGCTGTATAGCAGAAATTAGCACAATATTGCAAAGCAATGATACCCCAATAAAATTAATTAATTAAAAAAATTTTAAAGCACTGTGGAGTTTAGCACAGGGCCTGGCCTCCCAAACACTGTGAGTGAATGATAGCTAATACCACAGGTGCTCAGCAAATCATGAAGTTTTGTCATTTCTAACGATTGTATTACACGAGTGCATTCTGATAGTTTTTGGTTATCATCATGATGACAAAAATCAGGTTACTCTTCTCTTTATCACTCCAATTAGGAAAAGTCAAATGAACAAACCTTTGTACTGGCCAGATTCACAGCTTGAGAAAATACATCTTTCAAACTCTCCCTCTGACACTTCTCTCTGTGTCACTGAGAATGGGGTTGTTTGGAATAAATGTTCCCAAACTGATGATCCTTTGAAATGAGGCTTAAAAAGAATGTTTCTGGAGACCTTTCAGCAATTGCTTAGGTTCTTTTTTTTAAAGAGTCTCAAAACTTTTTATCTAGAACACCTACTATGTGAGATCCTTTGAATATTGGGTTGCAATTTTTAAAAAAGAGAGCTAAAACATGTGATTTAAACCCTTGAGAAACAGTTCGTCTATGGAAGGAGAAAAAAATCCATACAAATGCAAACTACTTAGGAACATAAAATAGAAGACCAAAACCCAGAGGTTTTTAATATGGACACGGTGTATGCTGTAGGAAAGATGGGGTAAGAAGATTGACATTCTATGTACACCGAATTGACAAACACTCTCAATGTCCGTGGTCAAAAAAAAAAGAAATCTACCTGAAGACCTGGCAAAGGTCCCTTGCCTGGCAAGTGACCTCAGTCTCTGGAACACTGGACCTTGAAGTCTTGCCTGTGAAATTCTGCTGACTGAAGGTGTCTGTGGTGTCTTCCTCTCCTGCTGCTGTGGTTCAGTCGCTCAGTCATGTTCGACTCGCTGCGACCCCGTGGACTGCAGCGGCCAGGCTTCCCTGTCCCTCAGGATACCCCTGAGTTTGCTCAAACTTATGTCCACTGAGTCGGTGATGCCATCCAGCCATCTGTCCTCTGCCTTCCCCTTCTCTCATCCTCAATCTTTCCACTTCCTTTTTTACAAAATCTCTACTTCCGTGGATTCTGCAACTATTAATGCATCTGTCACCGCTGTGTTGCTGGAGACCTCTTTTCCTCACGGCGCTCATAATTCTCTGCTTATTCCCCAAGTGCTGCTGTTCCTCAAGGCTTCATCCTTGACAGTGATCTGTAGTCAATCTACATGCTGTCTCAGGGAAGAATTTTTCAACCAACATCAATGCTTATGATTCCAAATTTACATCACTGACCTGATCCGCTCACCCAGACTCTAGACCCTATAGTTCTGTCTCCTGGATGCCTCCACTCAATGTTCCAAAATATTTAAGTTCAACTTGTCCAAGACAACACATCATTCATTGCTCTTTCCCAAACCCACCTTTGTATTTGCTGATCTTGGCTACTGACTTCAACACAGCTGTATGAACCAGAATGTTAGAAATCATCATGGATTTCTCCTTCCTCTCAGTTCAGTTCAGTCGCTCAGTCATGTCCGACTCTTTGTGACCCCATGAATCACAGCATGCCAGGCCTCCCTGTCCATCACCAGCTCCTGGAGTTCACTCAAACTCACGTCCATCGAGTCGGTGATGCCATCCAGCCATCTCATCCTCTGCCATCCCCTTCTCCTCCTGCCCCCAATCCCTCCCAGCATCAGGGTCTTTCCCAATGAGTCAACTCTTCGCATGAGGTGGCCAAAGTACTGGAGTTTCAGCTTTAGCATCATTCCTTCCAAAGAACACCCAGGGCTGATCTCCTTTAGAAAGTCCTTCCTCTACACCTTCCTTAACTAACAGCCAATAGACCCTAAACATTTTGCAATCATCCCCTCCTCTCTAGGGTCACTGGTAACATCTTGATTCCAGGACTCATTGTTTTTCTTTTTTCCACTTGAGTATAATTTCTTTGCAATGCTGTGATTGTTTCTGCTGTAGGACAATGTGAATCAGCTGTTTGTATACATTATGCCCCCTCCCTCTTGAGCCTCCCTCTCTCCCTGCCCCCTCTTCCCACCCTCCAGGTCATCACAGAGCACAGAGCTGAGCTCCCTGCGCTGCAGAGCAGCTGCCCACTAGCCCGCTGTTTACACACCGTGGCACACACGTCAGTACCACGCCCTCCATTTGCCAGACCTCGCCTTCCCCCCATCCATGCGGCCATTCTGTATGTCTGTGTCCCTATCCCTGCCCTTCAAATATGTTCATCTGTACCATTTTTTAGATTCCACACATTACCTGTTTTTCTCTCTCTGACTTACTTCACTGTGTGTATGACAGTCTCCAGGCCCATCTACATCTCTACAAATGACCCAGTTTCATTCCTTTTTGTGGCTGAGTACTATTCCATTGTATATCTGTATCACATCTTTTTTTCCATTCATCTGTCATTGGACATCTAGGCTGTTTTTATACATGTGTCCTTTTTGAATTATGGTTTTGTCAAGATAAATGACCATCAGTGAGATGGACAGCTACACATAAAAGAGTGAAATTAGATCACTACCTAACTCTATACACAAAAAGGAACTCGTTGCTTTTCTTACAAGGCAAGAGCTTAAATCTATCGTTTTCTCCCTTATCTCTCAGAGTACCCTTATTCTCATACATTAGCAACAGTCAGCTTTGTAAAAGCCCAAATTTGGCCGAGTAATCCCCAATTTATCCTCATAGACAATGCTTCAGTGATTCTCCTTCATGCCCAGGGTAAACACCCAAGCTCCTGGCAATAAGACACAAAGTGAATCATATCCCCCCGCCATGCTCCTTCACAAGACTTACTCCTCAGAACTGCAGAACTTCTAGTAAAATTTCACAAAGCTATTTTGTTTCCTCAGCCTACAATTTCCAAGCTTCTTCTTCCTGCTTGATTCACCCAGCATCTACATGGATAATCTGTGACTGTTTTTCAAGAATCATCTAGGTTACCATTCCTCTGTGAAGCTTTTTCTAACTGTTCCAGGCTGATTTACAAGTCCCCGCTTTGAACAAGAATAAAAGGTCATCTCCATCACAGGGAGCTCTACTCAGTACTATGTGATAAACCAGAATGGAAAAGAATATGAAAAAGAAACTGAATTACTTTGCTGTATGGCAAAAGTTGAATGGTTTGCCTTGGAAACAGACAGAGATCATTCTGTCATTTTTGAGAGTGCACCCCAGTACTGCAAGAAACCTATATGCAGGTGAAGAAGCAACAGTTAGAACCAGCCATGGAACAATGGACTGGTTCCAAATTGGGAAAGGAATACATCAAGGTTGTATATTGTCACCCTGCTTATTTAACTTATATGCAGAGTACATCATGCAAAATGCCAGACTGGATGAAATATAAGCTGGAATCAAGATTTCCAGGAGAATTATCAACAACCTCAGATATGCAGATGACACCACCATTATGGCAGAAAGCAAAGAGAAACTAAAGAGACTTTAGATGAAAGTGAAAGAGGAGAATGAAAAAACTGGCTTAAAACTTAACATTCAGAAAACAAAGATCAAGGCATCTGTTCCAATCACTTCATGGCAAATAGATGGGGAAACAATGGAAATAGTGGCAGACTATTTTGGGGGGCTCCAAAATCACTGCAGATGGTGACTGTAGCCATGAAATTAAAAGACACTTGCTCCTTGGAAGAAAAGCTATAACAAACCTAGACAGCATATTAAAAAGCAGAGATATTTCTTTGCCAACAAAGGTCTGTCTAGTCAAAGCTTTGGTTTTTCCAGTAGCCATGTATGGATGTGAGAGTTGGACTATAAAGAAAGCTGAGCACTAAAGAATAGATGCTTTTGAACTGTGGTGTTAGAGGAGACTTTTCAGAGTCCCTTGGACTGCAAGGAGATCCAACCAGTCAATCCTAAAGGAACTCAGTCCTGAATATTCATTGGAAGGACTGATGCTGAAGCTCCAATACTTTGGCCACTTGATGTGAAGAACTGACTTATCAGAAAAGACCCTGATGCTGGGAAAGATTGAAGGCGGGAGGAGAAGGGGAGGACAGAGGATGAGATGGTTGGATGGCATCACTGACTTTATGGACATGAGTTTGAGCAAGCTCCGGAAGTTGTTGATGGACAGGGAAGCCTGGAGTGCTGTGGTCCATGGGGTCACAAAGAGTCAGACATGACTGAGCAACTGAACTGAGCTGATGGCAGAAATTAAGACAACATTGCAAATCAATTACACTTAAAAAATATTAAAGAAAAAGTTCACCTCTAAACCATGAACCTTTTCAAAGACTCTAGTTTTTGCAGGACACTTCATACAGAACAGCCCCTTTGAGGTGACTGTAAATCCCATCCACACTGCTTCCAGCATTTATCATTCTCTGCACTCTCTGCACAGCCCAGATTTGCAGATTGCAAACTGCAGTCCAACTTGCTGACTATCCCTCGAGGGAACAGGGACATTTGCAAAATTGGGACAAACTCTGCAGAAGCACTCAGGAGTGGCTGCCTATCTTTATCCTCCCAAGAAGATGTGGGTCAACGGCTTGCTTCCTGTAGCCTAAACTTATAAGTCATGGTGAGCTTCCGCATGTAATTCTTTTCCTGAATGACGTGTGATATTACACTCAAGAATAAGACCCAGTTCGTACCCACAAGGCAGAAGAGCATGATGTCTGTCTCGCTTGGCTCCGGAAGACAGCAGAAGCAGTTGGGATGCACTAGAAAGGCAGAAGGTGTGAGGGACCAGTCCAGAACACCCCCTATAATACTCATAGGAGCTCCTTCACGGTGACCCTGACAAGGCAGAGAGTAGGAAACCATCCAAACCCAAGCTGGAGGTCTCTCTGTTATATGTCATGACTCTTCCAAATGTGTGTGGTTTCCCAGCAAAGGAAGATTTGAACAAGCAGAAGCCTAGGACTCTGCGAAGATGAGCCTCACTGATCCAGCAGGTCACCTGACCGCCCCAAGGGACACTAAGTCCACAGGAGAACAAGCGCGCACAGTGGGTGGGGGGTCACACCGAAGGAGGCAGAGGGGCCTCTGCACGTAGCATCAGCGGTCGAGCCAGGGCTGCCTCCCTATCAAGACGCCGACCTGCTCCTTCCCAAAGCCTGATGAACACGTTCTCTGGAGTGCTGACTTCTGATGAGGATTCTGCATCCGCGGCCTTCCTGACCCTAAACTAGACCACCTGGGCTAGTTGCAACCCAGACCTGCGCCGGTGACATCCACGGCCTGCCTCCTGCTGGTAAACCTGAAGAACCATGTCCGAGTCTGTGCGACCCCATGGACCGTAGCCCGCCAGGCTTCTCTGCCCATGGGATTTTCCAGCAAGAATACTGGGTGGGTACCCATGCCCTTCTCCACGGGATCTTCCCGGCCCAGGGATGGAAACCAGATCTCCTGCACTGCAGGCAGATTCTTTACCATGTGAGCCACCCGGGAAGCCCGTAAACCTAACTACTGCTGGTTCCCACCCTCCCCCCAGGCCCCTGTCCGTGTCCAGCAGGCAGCAGGCTCCTCCCTCCTAAACCGAAGTGCTTGCTGTTCTGGTACCGCCACTCAGCCCGTGAGATGAACGTTCAAAGCCAACCTTTCCTCTGCCATTGAATTCAGATAAAGCAAAAGGCATTAATTAGATTACACTCCAAACACCAGCTTTCTTTCATACTCTGGGATAGATTTAGGGCTCCTGGAAATGAGAAGCTAACAATAACAGCAGCTTGGGCCAGGGAAGGGCGGACCCAGAGATGGACTCCCGCCCATGGGCGCTGCCCAGAGGCTCAGCACACAATGGGCCGGACCCACCTCCACCTCTGCTCCCAAGCTGTCCAGCCCCATCCTGACCCTTAGCGCCTCTGGCTGGGATCCGAGGGCCCTGAGTTTTCTGCGAACAGTGATGAGGAGAAGGGAACACTCTGTCCCAGCGATCCGTGGCAGGCATGGGTTTTTGCCCTTGGCAACTTTCTTAGATGGCTGAAAGATTTAAAGACTTCAACCGAGTGCACTGCTCTGACTTCCCCCTTTCTCAGAACGCCTTCTCTACAGCCGGACCTCTGGTTTCCATCCCCCGGCATTCCAGTAACACTGCCCTTTCCAAGGTCATCAGCAACCTCATTCTGAATAAATCTCAAGACAGGTTCTCTGCTCTCCTCCTCCTTCACCATACCCTCCTTCCTAAAATGCCCCCCTGTCTTCCCTCAAACTGTGGGCTCTTTTCTCCTGACTTGCCGCCTTTCTGCCAACTCTTGCCAACTCATCTTCTTCTCTGACACTTCCGAGCGGTGGTTGTCCCGCTAAGTGTAACCCTTCTCCTCTTCCTCTTCCGTCTCTTCCATCCTTCCCTTCCCCTCCTCCTCCGCCTTCCTCTTTTTCCTCCTCTCTCTCTTCTCCTTCTTGCTCCTCCTCTGCTTCCTCTTTTTCTACACACTCACATCCTCAGTAATCGCTTCTGCTCCAGGACCACTCAGAACTCCCCAGAGGAACGTTCATCCTCAGCTGTGACAAGCTCCGGGCACTGCCACAGTCCTCTCCTTTGGCCACTGGGCTACAATCCTGACCTGCCCCTACTCAGGATGGGGCAAATCCCAACAAAGAAAAAATATCTTTTGTTTGGAGATCAGTGAATCCACCTCTCTAACGCTCTCTCTTTGAACCTCAAAATCAATGTTTGGCTTGAAAATGAAATTCAGAGCCTGGTTGATGTAAATTCCCTTTCTGTCCTTTAGTTCCATCAGGCTAAAATTGATGCTGAGCCTGAAGTGCTCCCTTCAAAGCTCCTTCCAAACTGTTTGCCTCAGTCCCATTGCTTTCTACTTCTTAGCTTTAAACTTGGCACCGCCCTCTTGACTTGACAGCATTCACAGAATAGCAGATTGCCATTTCTTACTCCAAGAAACCTTCCTGACCCAGGGATCGTGCCTGAGCCTCTTGCATCTCCTGCATTGGCAGAGGGATTCCCTACCACTAGTACCAACTGGGAAGTCTCCCTATTACATCATCCAGGGCAGAAAGATGCCTGCAAGAGAGCCCTTGTTCTCACTGAAGGAGTGAGGTAGGCTCAGCTTATGCAGAATTACAGACTATGATCAGGGTTTAGAAAGAGGTTTACAGATGCTACGATGAGGGGGTAACAGGAGAAACTGACAGCGTCCCAAGGTTCAGGGGAAAGGGTGCGCAAAAGCTGGGATTTGAAAGATGAGAAGCAGTCCACCGTCACAGAGTCTAGTGGGAAGGACATTCCAGGAAGCAAACATGGAGTGTGCAGCGGTCCTGTGCCGAGAGGAATCTTGACGCATTTGAGGGTCAGGGGAAAAGGCCAGGATGACTGGACTGCAGAGAGTGGGCTCAGGCTTAGCAATGAGCTGGAGTTGAATCAAGTAGGGCATTATGGAGCTGAGAATATCCATCTTCATCTCCCCTTACACAGATATTACAAAGGCTTCCCTGGTGGCTCAGCAGTAAAGAATCCGGCTGCCATGTAGAAGACACAGGTCCAATCCCTGGGTCAAGTAGATCCCCTGGAGAAGGAAATGGCAACCCACTCCAGTATTCTTGCCTGGAGAATCCCACAGTCAGAGGAGCCTGGTGGGCTGCAGCCCATGGGGTCACACAGAGTCTGACGCGACTGAGAGACTGAGCCAGCACCGCCACAAGGCTGTTACTCAGCTGCTTTACTCTCCTTTAAGAGTCTCCCGGGGGTGGCTTTACTCGCCTTTAAGAATCTCACGGGAGTGCAGCAGATTCACAACATGTGTCAAGATTCAGATGCGCACAGAGTGGCTCAGTTACACACACACGTATCTCTGCTTTTTCGAGTTCTTTCCCCATTTATTTTATTACCGAATATTGAGTGGACGTCCCTGTGCTATCTATTAGGCCATTTTGGATTATCTATCTTATTTCAAATTTACTTTTATTGGAGTACAGCTGTACAATGTTGTGTTGGCTTTGGTTGTAAAGTGAGTCGGTTTTATACACACACACGCCCACTCTCTTCTAGATTCTTTTCCCATGTAGATCATTGCAGAGTGCCGAGTCGTTCCCTATGCTCTATGGTGGGTCCTTATTAGCTCTCTGTTTTACACACAGCAGCGTGTATATGTCCATCTCAGTCTCCCAGTTAATCCCTCCCCCATTACCCCCTGGGAGGTAATGTCTTCTGCATCTTCAATGACTTTAATCTTGACCTGACCAGAGTTACCGTGAATGCAGAAGACATTCTGCATTCTGGGTGGGGAGAGATGCTCAGGAGCCAGCCAGGAGGCACAGCAACTCCTTGAAGAAGCGCGGTCAGTGGGAGGGATTATGACCCGTCTGTCAAGCAAGACTTGGCACCTCTCCCCTGACATGGAAAGATTAAGCCATCTCTAAACACTGGAATCGAGATCTCCAACTTTATCTCTCCCACATATTTCCCTGATGATTTTCCCAAGAACTCCTTCTGTAAGACTGCTGTGGAGGGACTTCCCCGGAGGTTCCACGGGTCAGATGTCACCCTCAAAGCTGGGGGTGTAGGTCTGATCCCTGGTCCGGGAGATAAGATCCCACGCATGTCACAGCCAAAAAATCAAAACATCAAACAGAAGCAATATGGTAACAAATTCAATAAAGGCTTTTAAAATGGTCCACATCAAAAACAAAAAATACTCTAAAAATATTCCTATTGAAATACTAAAACATAATTACATAAAAATCCTAAAAGAAGAGGCTATATGCGTACATGTCATTGCTGCTGCTTGGCTTGACCTTGGAAATGGTCATCCCCACTGGGGAGAGGAACAGATTCAGGAAACCCACGTGAAGAAAGCAGGCTCTTGGGTCCGTGTTCTCATATAATGCAAATGCAACCACAGTAACAAGGGTTGGCACACCTGACAAAGAATGCGGGAAACAGCCAGACTGGCGAGAAAGCCCCTGGGGGCAAGGGTGGTAGAGTCCGCTCACCCCAGGCCGCGCGAGACAGGCTTGAGGCTGCCCTCGGCCCCAGCTCAGAGGGACAGGTCGTTTCAGGTTCCAGCAAGCCCAGTCCGGTCACAGGCAGCAAACAGCACAGTCAGAAGGGAGTGAGTGACTCTGCCGTCTGTGTGAGTGTGTGTTGGCCCTATAGCTGGGTCGACCAGATGCCAGCTGGCAGTCAAGCTGAAACTCTCTTCTTAAAGAGAAACCAGCATGCCCTTTACATAGACCAGAATCCTTCCTTCTGGTTTAAGCCCCTGCCCCCCAGAAAACCACCCTGGGCTTTGCAAACCTAAGTAGAAACACAGCCCTCCCCCCACCCTGCCGACTTCCCTGCCCTCCCCAGCAGGCATCTGCAAATCCCTCCTGGGCACAGATGCAAAATACTTGCCAACCCTCCTTTCGGAGATTTGTGGGGCAACCAGCCAACTGGCTGCCCGCAGGTTATTCACACTGCAATAGGAAACAAATTTCTTGCTGCAGTTATCCTTCAATGTTGACTGTTTACCCCAGGAATAAACTAATTGCTGCTGTAAAACACCCTTTCCCACACTGTCCAGCACACATCTGTAAATTCCAAGAGGGATGGGGGTGAGCCAGTTGCCAGTTGGCTTCTGGAAGGGAATGGCGACTGGCCAACTGGAAGCCAGTTTATTATTCATGGTGGAAGAGAACTTGAACTTCTTATTGCAAATACCCTGCATGCTTCAGCATTTGCCTTTGAAGTACACAACTTGGACCTTAATTTGTAATAAGTCCGTGTTTACCGCTGGCTGTGGACTGGTTGTAGAGGCATAGGAAAGGGAAGACAGTATCATACCTCACATATTTACTGAATACCTACAAAATGCCAGGTGGCATGCTGGATGCTGACAACTGGCATGAGAGTTTTATTATTCTTAGAGGAATTCTCAGAAGTGGGGTAGAATCCATGCTCTCCATTGTTGCCAACTATTAGACCTGTAAGTGCAGTTTTGTTCCAATACTCACTCAATTTCTCTTCCTTACACTTTCATCATCAAGACTGGGGGTCTCACCAAGGTTTTATATGGTGCTTGACAAGAGCATCTTCTGAACTAGCTCACCTTCAGAAGGTCTATGCTCTTGTGCCTTTGAACAAACTATCTGTTGTTGTTATTCTTTAGTCATGAAGTTGGGTCTGACTCTTTTCAACCCCATGGACTACAGCCCACCAGGCTCCTCTGTCCATAGGATTTCCCAGGCAAGAATACTGGAGTGGGTCACCATTTCCTTCTCCAGGGGATCTTCCCAACCCAAGAACTGAACCCACATCTCCTGTACTGGCATGCAGACTGTTTACCAATGAGCCACCAGGGAAGCCCCACAAACAAACTATGGTTTCTGCCTAAAAGCCTCTCTTCTGCTTCTCTGATTATGAAAAGCATAACAAATCTCTGAAGACTCAGCCCAAGGCTGTCAACTGTATCCTTACCAGCATCCTATAAGGATACAGTAGGAAAACCTACAAAGGACCACAGTGAGCCCGGGCTTGTGAAGATGGAAACCAGGAAGTCCCCAGGGCCCAGCCCTTTTCACCCTGTCTTCCCAACACTGAAAGCTATCTTTATCCTCTGCTGCTCTCTGCCTCTTTCCTGGCTCTTCTCTGAGGTGACCAGCTTCTTCTGATCATTGGGTCCAATGTAAACCGTAGCCTCGTGGCTGTATCACCTTCAAGGTCCGCTGGTCATCACCAGAGATTACGCTCTCCGTGTTGCTTACTCTACGAAGACTCTACAGCACTCCTGATCTACAGTGGACGGATCCTCCTCGGGTCAGATATCTTAGCTGTGGTTGGAAGCCTGGGTTCTGAGACCCTAGACCCTACTGTTTCAGTAAAGCCATGGACAGGTTCAGGGAAAGCTTTGTGAGCAACACAGCAAAACAATGTTCTGTAACTTTCCACACTCCAGGGGTCACTAATGTACACTCCTGTCGCCCCAACCCAAACACACACCCTCCAATCCATTACGCTACCTACGCCCCTGTGGGTGCATAGGTTACCTTCCTGCCCGGTTACCCACTGGCACAGCCCACCACAAATAAAGAGGCTTTCAAGCAAGGTTCCTTGAGTAAGCCATTTAAAAATGTAAACCGGACTGTGGAACTCGCTTGCTTCAACACGCCAGTGGCTTCCCGTTGTCCCTAAAATAAAACCCAAACTTCCTCCCATGACCTCAAAGGCCAGAGGGGCTGGGACCCTCCGGGGCTCGTGTCAGTCAGATGCCTGTCGCCTCCTCTTTTCCCGGTGCTCAACCACACGGCTGTTTTCTTTTATTTCCTCTAACACATCAACGCCAGGCTCAGGACCCTGACAGGCCTTCTTCCCTCGGTCTGGAATCTTCTCTTGTTCTTCTCGAAGCTGGCTTCTGCCCATTCCTGCTTCGGAATCCAACTGAAATGTTGCCTCATGGGTGAAGCCTTTCCTGACGAACCTCCCGGTCCCACGGTCCAGGCACTCACTCTGCGGTGTGCGCCGTGTGCATCGCCGCTGGGGACTGTTACTCAGCTGGTTTATTTACTTCTCTCCTGTCTTCGTCCCAGGCGGACCGTAAGCGCCACAAAGTGATATACACGTCTCCTTCCTCCTCACCCACAGAGATGGAGCGCTTGGCACGCAGTAAATATTTGTTGGTGGATGAATGTATTGGAGGAGGATGATTTGAATTCTGACTTGATCACGGATAGTGACCTTGGGCAGGATGTGTCTCCTTTTTAAAAATAATTACTTTATTTCACTTTTAAAATGCATTTATTACTGAAGGATAGTTGATTTACTACATTGTGTTAATTTCTGCTGTACTCCTAAGTGTCAGTTTCCACTTCTACAAAACCAGGAGACTCCAGAGCTGATATAAAGATTATTCTAATCCACTTGAAAACTACTCAATCCTTCCGCCCTGAGATGATTTCCCTAATTAACCTATCTCATTCTGACATCAAATGCCTATGCTGACATATTATTTTGCAGTTATGCTCTTAGTTATCACAAGGTCTCTGGACACAGGATGCAGCAGTTCTTGAAGAAAGAGAGAAATCTGGGTGATCCGGAATTTTTGAGACTCCTGAAATATCTTTTGAGAGGATAGAAATTCCTAAATATGGAATGTTTATAAAAACATGTTTATAAAAAGCATGATAGTAATAAAACAGCAATGCTTCTAAGTGAGCACGTTCATGTTTTAAATGCAGAAATGTACAATGCAATGTAACTATGCTATGTGTAGAAAACTGCCCATAATTCCTTCAACAAAAGCATTCGTCAGGGGCTTACTGAATGTCAGTTATGGGCATTAAAGACCATTGCATGCATGCTCAGTCATATCCAATTCTTCGTGACCTTATGAGCTGCAGTGTGCCAGGCCCCTCTGTCCATTAAACATCACTGTCCACCTGCTATTTCAATTAATATGACAAAACCTGAGTGACTGTCTGTTGTTTCAGGGATCCCAGTGAACCATGCCCCCCAGTGTTTACATCCTATGAGAGACCACCCACACTGAGGCTGAGCTGGGCCACAGGGCCAGCTTTGACCAACAGGACATTTAGGAAGAGTAATGCAATGGACAAGACACTTGAGAGTCCCTTGGACAGCAAGAAGATCCAACCAGTCAATCCTAAAGGAAATCAGTCCTGAATATTCATTGCAAGCGCTGACACTGAAGCTGAGGCTCCAATGCTTTGGCCACCTGACGCAAAGAGCCGACTCACTGGAAAAGACCCTGACGTTGAGAAAGACTGAGGGCAAAAGAAGAAGGGGCAGCAGAGGATGAGATGGTTGGATGGCATCACTGATGCAATGGACATGAATTTGAGCAAACTCCATGGAGTAGTGGAGGAAAGAGGAGCCTGGTGAGCCACAGTCCATGAGGCTGCAAAGCGTCGGACACGACTTAGTGACTAAACAACACCAAGATATTCAGGAGCACGAGGAGACAGAAGAAAACGAGCTGTATGCTGGCATCTGCATGTGGCCCTCGAGAGCTGCCTAGCTTCCTGATGGTTTCCAGTTGTGATTTTAAGAGGTTATGGTCTTTTCATAAACTGACCTTTCTTTAGAGTAATCTGAGTAATATTCTATTCCCTGTAGCCTTGACAGTTACACCTAAACAAATTTCAAACAGGAAATGATTTCCACTATGGAAAGTCTACCTAAGGATGATTAGGACTTTTCTAGCTCCTTTTAACAAGGGTTAAATTTCCAATAAGCAGGTTCCCATGCTTATTAGGTGGAGGCAATACAGGGGGGAAAGCCTGGGAAAATGTTTTCCAGGACGGTTTTCTACCCAGAACGACTTGATTCTTGACCAAATCATTTGAATTATCACCACTACTAGACTGCCAAAATGCTGGATTTCAAGTGTAAGGGCCCAGGGTCATCTTCAGACGCTTGTTTCCAGGAACTCCCCATTTGATCCAGTTTTCCTGGTGTGTGAGTGTGCATTGTACACATGCTAACTCACCACTACAAATGTGCATCACTTGTGAGCAGCCATATCAAACCTTACAAATCTAGAAGGGAAATGATTAAGCTAGTCGAGGGGGGAGGGGAGAGATCAGTGCTGCAAGAGAGATTAACCCGACAACTAAATTTTTATATTGAACCTGACTTTGATTAGACGATTTGAACCCTTAGAATAATTTACTTTGGTTTCTCTTTGTCAGATTTATGAAGTTCTCCCCCTTTAAAAAAAATGTGTATATTGCTGAAAGATTGTAAAATTTAATAGCAAACAGATTACACACTTAGGAAGAGACTAAGCACAATTAGCGCGCACATTCCTCCCGCTCCTATAAATAACTTGGTTTCCTTTCCGTGTCTGCAAATTTCATTAGAGTGGTGGAAAAAAAGCTGGGGAGAGGAAGGAGGAAAAAAAAGAAAAGCCCTCTCTCTCACCGCAAAGTACAGATCTGCTCAGTCAATCAGGGGCTTTGTGCTATGCAGGAGCGGGCTTGAGGGGCACCCCCTCCCCCATCACGGACCACTAGCTTTGGAAAGAGACTTTTCGACATACGGATTTGAAATTCACCTGCTAAAAAGATCACATAAATCTCGGCTATTCAGCAAGCAACCTGCTTCCTCGGCTCCTCCACAGGGAAGTGCAGTGATCTGACAGCAAAGGTTTTGTCCCACACCACTCAATTTCAAGCTGTATATACTTTGGACAAGTGACCTAATTTAGCAGTTATGGTTATTTTATATCTGTGAAAAGAACAACAACAAAATAAAACTCCAGCTTCTCAATTATTAGAAGTCAAAGCAAGTATTAGTGAGAGGGCGGTGCTTGGAAAGGGGTCAAAGTCTGGAAGCGTGAGACACGAGCCATCCCCTCCCCCAGTCCTCTCCAAGAAAATGTCCACACCAAAACGTCTTTGGAACATGTTGGGAGCATATTGGCTTTATGTTCAGTTCTTGGATGGGGTCTGTTTATATAAAGTGAAGGGAAGAATTTGTATCATGTGAAGCAAAAACCACTCCTTCATCATTATCTGGATATTTCAAGCCCTGGGTATGTTACTGATCTAATTTGTGTGAGAACTTGCATTTAATCTTAAAATTCTAATCTGGCTGCTAGGGGCACCCAAAACACCAAGCCACTCCCTAATAAAATCTGTAGAGCTTGATTTCATGCACTGGCCTCAAAAAAAAAAACAAAAACACAGTAAATGTGACACAGAGCACTAAGAGGAATTGAGACGAAAAGCAAAGACTTCCTGACGCTTGCATGCGCTAGGGATGCATTAGGGATATTAGTAGCTCAGTCGCGTCTCTTTGCGACCAAATGGACTATAGCCCATCAGGCTTCTCTGCCCAAGGAATTCTCCAGGCAATTCATTAGCGATATTTGATGACAAAGAATAGAAACCCATTTTAACAAGGTCGACTAAAGAAAGACGTCATCGCTAACATGTGTCTTGTAAGGAGTAAATATCAAGGGTGTAAAAAGAATTCTTATGAAACAACAATAGTAAAAGAAACAACTTGATTTAAAAAATGGGCAAAGGACTCGAACAGACATTTTTCCAAAGAAGATATACAAGCATGCGAAAGGTATTCAACATCACTAATCACTGTTGTCATTGCTGTTCTTTATTGTCTAAGTCATGGACTCTTATGCAACCCCATGGACTGCAGCCCTCCAGGCTTCTCTGTCCATGGGGTTCCCTAGCCAAGAATGCTGGAGTTGGTTGTCATTTCCTTCTCCATGGGATCTTCCCAACCCAGGAATGAAACCCATGTCTTCTGCACTGGCAGGCAGATTGTTTACCACTGAGCCACCAGGAAAACTCAACATGGTACTTAGAGTAATCAGTCCCAAAGGAAGTAAACCCTGGACATTCCTTGGAAGGACTGATGTTGAAGCTGAAGCTCCAATACTTTGGCCACCTGATGCTAAGATCCTACTTATTGGAAAATAACCTGATGCTGGGAAAGATTCAGGGCAGAAGGAAAAGGAGACGACAGAGGATGAGATGGTTGGATGGCATCACTGACTCAATGGACATGAGTTTGAGCAAGCTCTGGGAGATTGTGAAGGACAAGGAAGCCTGGCGTGATGCAGTCCATGTGGTCACAAAGAGTCGGACACGGCTTAGCGACTGAACAACAAAATAAACAAACAAGAGTAATCAAATCCACAGAGACAGAAGTCGAAGGGTGGTTCCAAGAGCTAGTAGAAGGAGGGGACAGAGCTGATGTTTAAAGCTGGGATCCCCAAGCCTGGGCCATCCCAGCCCATGGCCTGTGAGGAGCCAGGCTGCACGGCAGGAGGTGAGCGGGGAGCAAGGGAGCCAAGCTTCATCTGTATTTATAACGGCTCTTCACTGCCCCCAGATGGGACCACCTAGTCTCAAGAAAATGACTTCAGGGCTCCCCATGAGTCTGACACCTGTGAGAGACCCTTAGTCAAGGAACCCACTTAGCCCATGCCCAGACTCTTAACCCACTGAACATGTGAAATAAATGTGCGTTATTCTAAGCCATCGAGTTGATGACAATTTGCTATATAGCAATAGACAACTGATGCCTGCCCCATTCCAGTCTACAGACGAGCCTCCTCCACCAGGACTGCAGCTTCTACATTTACCTGGAATGCAGTCTGCACCTGGCCACAGCATTGACTCCAGATTCCCAACTGCTCCTCACAGGCAACCTCACTGGCCTCTGGATCTCAGTTCCTTACCCCTAGGAGCATCCAACCAGCCAGGCAGTGTGAAAGCCATTCATTAAAGCAGACAGGCACCTGCTGCGAACAGGCTGCACCCACCTGTCATCAGGACTGTGCTGGAGGGTCAGTTCAGTTCAGGCGCTCGGTCGTGTCTGACTCTTTGCAACCCCATGGACTGCAGCACACCAAGCCTCCCTGTCCATCACCAACTCGTGGAGCTTGCTCAAACTGATGTCCATTGAATTTGTGAGGCCATCAAACTACCTCATCCTCTGTCATCCCCTTCTCCTCCTGCCCTCAATCTTTCCCAGCATCAGGGTCTTTTCCAATGAGTCAGCTCTTCGCATCAGGTGGCCTAAGTATGGGAGTTTCAGCTTCAGCATCAGTCCTTCCAATGAACACCCAGGACTGATTTACCTTAGGACGGATTGGGTGGATCTCCTTGCAGTCCAAGGGACTCTCAAGAATCTTCTCCAACACCACAGTTCAAAAGCATCAATTCTTCGGCATTCAGCTTTCTTCACAGTCCAACTCTCACATCCATACTTGACTACTGGAAAAACCATAGTCTTGACTACAGGGATCTTTGTTGGCAATGTCTCTGCTTTTTAATAAGCTGTCTAGGTTGGTCATAACTTTCCTTCCAAGGAATAAGCATCTTTTGATTTCATGGCTGCAGTCACCATCTGCAGTCAATCATCTGCAGTGATTTTGGAGCCCAAAAAAATAAAGTTCCTCACTGTTTCCACTGTTTCCCCATCTGTTTCCCATGAAGTGATGGGACTGGATGCCATGATCTTCGTTTTCTGAATGTTGAGCTTTAAGCCAACTTTTTCACTCTCCTCTTTCACTTTCATCAAAAAGCTGTTTAGTTCTTCTTCGCTTTTGGCCATAAGGATAATGTCATCTGCATATCTGAGGTTATTGATATTTCTCCCGGCAATCTTGATTCCAGCTTGTGATTCATCCAGCCCAGCATTTCTCATGATGTACTCTGCATATAAGTTAAATAAGCAGGGTGACAATATACAGCCTTGACGTACTCCTTTTCCTATTTGGAACCAATCTGTTGTTCCATATCCAGTTTTAACTGTTGCTTCCTGACCTGCATACAGACTACTCAAGAGGCAGGTCAGGTGGTCTGGTATTCCCATCTCTTGCAGAATTTTTCAGTTTGTGGTGATCCACACAGTCAAAGGCTTTGGCATAGTCAAAAAAGCAGAAATAGATGTTTTTCGGGAACTCTCTTGCTTTTTCCATGATCCAATGGATGCTGTCAATTTGATCTATGGTTCCTCTGCCTTTTCTAAAACCAGCTTGAACATCTGGAAGTTCACAGTTCACGGATTGCTGAAGCCTGGCTTGGAGAATTTTCAGCATTACTTTGCTATCATGTGAGATGAGTGCAATTGTGCAGTAATTTGAACATTTTTTGGCATTGCCTTTCTTTGGGATTGGAATGAAAACTGACCTTTTCCAGTCCTGTGGCCACTGCTGAGTTTTCCAAATTTTCTGGCATATTGAGTACAGCACTTTCACAGCATCATCTTTCAGGATTTGAAATAGCTCAACTGGGATTCCATCACCTCCACTAGCTTTGTTTATAGTGATGCTTCCTAAGGCCCACTTGACTTTCACATTCCAGGATGTCTGGCTCTAGGTGAGTGATCACATCATCATGATTATCTTGGTCATGAAGATCTTTTTTGTACAGTTCTTCTGTGTATTCTTGCCACCTCTTCTTAATATCTTCTGCTTCTGTTAGGTCCATACCATTTCTGTCCTTTATCGAGCCCATCTTTGCATGAAATGTTCCCTTGGTATCTCTAATTTTCTTGAAGAGATCTCTAGTCTTTCCCATTCTGTTGTTTTCCTCTATTTCTTTGCATTGATCGCTGAGGAAGGCTTTCTTATCTCTCCTTGCTATTCTTTGGAACTCTGCATTCAAATGGGCATAGCTTTCCTTTTCTCCTTTGCTTTTGGCTTCTCTTCTTTTCACAGCTATTTGTAAGGCCTCCCCAGACAGCCATTTTGCTTTTTTGCATTTCTTTTTCATGAGGATGGTCTTGATCCCTGTCTCCTGTACAATGTCACGAACCTCATTCCATAGTTCATCAGGCACTCTTATCAGATCTAGTCCCTTAAATCTATTTCTCACTTCTACTGTATGATCATAAGGGATTTGATTTAGGTCATACTTGAATGGTCTAGTGGTTTTCCCTACTTTCTGCAATTTAAATCTGCATTTGGCAATAAGGAGTTCATGATCTGAGCCACAGTCAGCTCCTGGTCTTGTTTTTGCTGACTGTGTAGAGCTTCTCCATCTTTGGCTGCAAAGAATATAATTAATCTGATTTTGGTGTTGACCATCTGGTGATGTCCATGTGTAGAGTCTTCTCTTGGGTTGTTGGAAGAGGGTGTTTGCTATGACCAGCGCGTTCTCTTGGCAAAACTCTATTAGTCTTTGCCCTGCTTCATTCCATACTCCAAGGCCAAATTTAAATTTGCGTGTTACTCCAGGTGTTTCTTGACTTCCCACTTTTGCATTCCAGTCCCCTATAATGAAAAGGACATCTTTTTTGGGTGTTAGTTCTAAAAGGTCTTTTAATTCACTGATTCCTAGAATGTCGACGTTCACTCTTGCCATCTCCTATTTGACCACATCCAATTTGCCTTGATTCATGGACCTGACATTCCAGGTTCCTATGCAATATTGCTCTTTACAGCATCAGACCTTGCTTCTATCACCAGTCACATCTACAACTGGGTGTTGTTTTTGCTTTGGCTCCATTTCTTCATTCTTTCTGGAGTTGTTTCTCAACTGATCTCCAGTAGCATATTGGGCACCTACAGACTTGGGGAGTTCATCTTTCAGTGTCTTATCTTTTTGCCTTTCCATACTGTTCATGGGGTTCTCAAGGCAAAAATACTGAAGTGGTTTGCCATTCCCTTCTCCAGTGGAGAAGTAGTGGAGGGTAGAGTCTCATTTTTAGGAGATAGTAGCTCCGGAGGCCGTGACCAGTGTCCTTAGCACATCATACTTGTCCTCTCCCTGCTTTTATTTTCTTCTGAAATGAGGTTGAGAGGGAGGGGATACATGTATACATATAGCTGATTCAGGCTTCACTAGTGGTAGAGAACCCACCTGCCAATGCAGGAAACATAAGAGACACAAGTTTGATCCCTGCATCAGGAAGATCCCCTGGAGGAAGGCATGGCAACGCACTCCAGTACTCTTGCCTGGAGAATCCCATGGACAGAGGGGCCTGGCGGGTCCATAGGGTCACAGGGTCAGACACGACTGAAGGCACTTAGCTTGGATGCACTGCTGATTCACTGTGTTGTGCAGAAGAAACTAAAATAACACAGTAAAGCAGTCATACTCCAGTTTAAAAAAAGAAATGGATCTGAAAACAGGATTATTATCAAAGTTGCCAGGAGACTTCAGAATCCTTCTCCATGAATGAAAGACACAGTACAAGTAATAATAACAGTAGTCACATTATCTAAGCTTTGCAATGAACTGAATAAATGAAACTAAGGAAACTGTATAAGCAATATCCACAATGCCTAATCTTACAACTGAAATCTTACTTTTTTATATTTAAACATTACAGTGGACTTCACAGGTACCTGAAATTAGATTAGTGCCCAAGGTAAGTTTTCCTTGTTTAAAAACCTTACCAAGTGGTGAAATATTCACAATATGGTCAGTTCAGCTTCCATTAGAATAGTTGTTCATAGGGCTTCCCTGGCGGCTCAGGTGGTAAACAAGTCACCTGCAATGCAGAGACCCGGGTTTGGTCCCTGGATCAGGAAGATCAACTGGAGAAGAGAATGACTACCCAGTCGTTATTCTTGTCTGGAGAATCCCACGGACAGAGGAGCCTGGCTACTGTCTGTGGGTTCACAAAGAATCAGATATAACTGAGCAACTAAGCTCACACAAACACACGCACACAAAAATCATCCAGTAACCCCCATATTACCTGTTTTTTCTTTTGAATGTATCTTGGCTAGCTGCCTAAAATCCTTTTTCAAAAGAAGTCTTTCTAAAATAAAGGGAGAAACGTTCTTCTCTTTTCTAAAGGCCTGTTTATTGAGGTGTTTTGAAAATATAACCAGTGGGGAAGCAGAACTGAAATGCTTGGGACCTTGGGTTTGCCTAAAAGCCTTTTTTTCCCCATTCTATTTTTTTATTGATGTATAGTTGATATACAATGCTGTGCCAATCTCTGCTGTATGGCAACATGACTCACTTATTCACCTTACACATTCCTTTTTAAATATTATTTTCCATTATGCTTTTTTTTAAGCTGCTCCTAAATAAAACTAGGTAGCAGCCATCTGCACACAGATGTGTTTTGCTTAAACCAGGAGCTAATGTGTTAAATTCTTTATTGTTTCCAAACACAGAGCAGACTTCTACCTCTTCTCCAAAAATGTTGCATAATTAATAAAATTCATATCATCAAACCAACTCTTTGCTCTTTTTTGCTTGCAAAAGTCATAGTTTATTTTCCTATTCTTCCTTTGAAGAAAGACACTGGTGATAGATGGTAGATGACAGTCCAGGAATTCCACCAAAACGACAGCACACGCCCTGTGAGCAGCTGGGGCTGGCGGAGGGCCTGTCTTCTGTGCACATCGAGGGCAAGGCAGCCAACGGAAAGAAGCGGTCACATCCGAGCGTGCCACAGACCCAAAGGGCATCTGCGCTGGGCATCTCCCACACACAAACACAGCTGCGTGAGGTCAGTCTGGCCTGCACAAACAGGACGACAGGTGGAGCAGCTTTGACCAACTGCAGCTGAAAACTCCTCTGCAAACCCCCTGTGTCTAATGTCACCTCTTTAGATACCGTGCAGCAGGCAGGCCCCGGATGGAAGGCACAGGAGGGTGGGGCCAGCCCGTGCACGGGCGTGGGCAGCAGTCGTATAAGGAGGCTCAGAGCCACCACCACTGTCCCCAGCTCCTGTGCTCCAGCAGTTGGGCTTGCCTGACTGCCCGGGCCACACCGGCATCCCCGCTTGGCCTGCATACGACACAGGGGCAGTCTCTCGCAAGAAAGACAACTGTGTTTGCTTTTTCCATCCCACAATGAGTTGGCTTTTCAGTCTGAGAAGAGGGAGAACCTCAAGTCTGAAAGTTGCCACCTAGGATTCCGTTATTGGGAATTTACACAGAGCACAATGGTGGGATGTGTCCATGCCCGGGATCTTGAGCATATGCAGCTACATCTCTACATCCATACAGCTATCTAGACAGACGACAGATAGATATCAATAGATAGATGATAGGTAGATGGATGATGGAAAGATACGTAGATGGTAGACAGATGATAGAAAGACAGATATCAATACATAGATGCTAGACAGATAGTAGACAGATGACAGAAAGATGATTAATAGATGGAAAGATAGATAGACAGACAGATGAAGGACAGATACAGTACTCAGCTACGTCCCTGGGTTTTTTTCCCTCCGAAGGACTGATGTAACACAGAGCCCTTGGCTCTAACTGCTAGAGAAAAGCTGAAATAGCATCATCTATGAGTTCTACAAACCTTCACCATGCTTCACTCGGCAGCACCTAGGAGACACTGCAGGAATCCTTGAGCACCTCCGACCAGCGAGTCTACGGATTTTTCACTCTAATCTTCATTGGCGCACAGCTGCTCTGCACTGTTGCGCTGGTCTCTCCCGCACAGTGAGCCAGCCGCGCGTGTACACCCATCCCTCCCTTTCGGACTTCGTTCCCCTCGGTCGCCAAGCGCCCTGAGCAGAGTGCCAGGGCTCTGCAGCATGTTCTCACTAGCTGTCCATTCTACATTAATACATACTATCAACAGTTCATCTGTGCCGATCCCAATCTCCCAGTTTCTCCCACCCCCGCCTTCCTCCCTTGGTATCCATACATTTGTTCTCTACATCTGTGTCTCTATTCCTGCTTTGCAAATAGGATTATCTATACCATTTTTCTAGTTTGCACGTATATGCATTTGATGGGTTCCATGAAGACAGGAACCAACCCATGGGATTTTTTGATGACCATATCCCCATCACCTGCAACAATGTTCTGGAACTCAGGAGGCAGTCAGAAAATACTTCCTGAATGAATGAATAAACGTCATAGCAAGATATGATGGGACATTAGGTAGCAAAATCATTCTATTTCCACATATGATGGGGTCTCAAAACCCAGGACTCAGTTTTCCCAATTCAGTTCACATTCAGTGAGCAAAAATTAGTCAAATTAGTAAAACAAAAATTTAAAATTTGTTAATAAAAATAGGCTAATACCACTGTTCCTTCATATCATTAGTGCTAACCAGGGCCAGATCCAAGAGAGCTTCATAAAGATCTCATAGAAGATTAACAGGGCATCTCAGAGGTAAGAGATCAGCTAAGAAATAATAAACAAATCAGAAAGTGATAAGTGTCAGTCACTCAGTTGTGTCCAACTCTTTGCAAACCCATAGACTGCAGCCCACCAGGCTCCTCTGTCCATGGAATTCTCCAGACAAGAGTATTGGAGTGGTTTGCCATTTCCTTCTCTAGGAGATCTTCCCAACCTAGGGATGGAACCGCGGTCTCCTACAATGCAGGTGGATTCTTCATTATCTGAGCCACCATGGAAGCCCCCAACAAAGAGGAAATTTCCAACCTGTAGTGAAAATTCAGCAAGTCAATTGTAGAAAAGAGAAAAGCTAATATAACTTGTTTTAATGAATCCAGGGGAGAAAAGATGTTTCTGTATGCTATATGACTATAATTATATTCATTTTCTTTCTTCTTTCAACATTTTGTATTTCAAATTTGTTACCTGGGATGAGGAAAAAAAAAACATGTCTCTTAATAAAAAGGAAGGAGAAGAGAGGGGCAGAGGGAGACATGGGTGAGGAGAGGGAACAGGAGAGGGAAGGAAAAGACCTCATAAAATGAAACAAGACAGGCAAGTTCTTCATAGCTCTAAAAGCGCTAACTGAAAATGGATAAAAGTCCTATCAACCAGCTGTTTTGTTTCCATGACACTAAAAACTACTGGTTTTACTTCTTCAGAGAATATCTTGAACTGATTAGTTACTGTGGCATCGTGGAGACGTGCCACCGTGTGAACAAAGAAGATGGCACACAGGCTCAGGGGACCCCGGGCTGTGGGGGGGACTCGCTGCCTCCAGGAGACCAGGCCAGAGCTCAGGGCAAGCCTCATCCAGGGGATGCTCACGGCGAGCCTCATTTGGGGACGCTGGCGGCCTTCAAAACCTTCCCCAGAGGATCCCTCTGTTCTGGTCAGGGGACGGTATCTGAGACTCAGGAGTGTGGACCCCTGGGTTCTACTACCCATCCATTCAACAAACAGACCTGCGAACTGAAACATGTATTTTCAACGCTCCAACACTCCTTTCTTCTGCAACAACTAGGATAATGATTTCTGTCCTATTTATTTGCAACATAAGAAAGCCTAGGGTAGGAATGTGTATTTTCTAAATTAGTGAAAAGCAGTGTCATTGATACCACCCATTATGATGTCCCTTCAAGAGAAGGCCTCGTGTGGGGGTGCGAAGGTTGGAGGAAGGCACAGTGGGGGGACTTTGGGACGGACGTGTGCACACGGCTATATTTAAAATGGATCACCAACAAGGACCTCCTATACAGCACAGGGGACTCTGCTCAGTGTTACGTGGCAGCCCGGACGGGAGGGGAGTTTGGGGGAGAGTGGGTACGTTTGTGTACGGCTGAGTCCCTTCACTGTCCACCTGAAACCATCACAACATTGTTAATCGGCTGTACTCCAATACAAAATAAAATTTAAAAAAAAAAAAGAGGAAGAGAAGACAGAGTGGCCTAGTGTGAAAACAAGAATCACAAGAGTCTGAGTTTTGGTGAGAACACCCCCTAGTTAGTGTCAGGGTTTAAATCAGCTTAAATCCAAGGACAATAGTCACCTAAGGGTCTCTGAACTGAACGTTCTGACTACAGTATGCAGGCTCTCTGCCAATTCAAGTGTTAATTTCATGTCAAATGCCCACCCTTGAAATCACCAACCGCTGTCCATTACAGATTTGGCTTAAAAAGTTAACAGCATGTAAGAACGAGTGAAATACAACAGTTACCAAATTATGACATAACCATGTACAATCACTTTAACTTTTTAAAGTGCTGGTTTAAGTCTTCAAGAGGGATAATGTGGAAAGTGAAAGTTGCTCAGTCATGTCCGACTGTTTGGTACCCCATGGACCATACAGTCCTTGGCATTCTCCAGGCCAGAATACTGGAGTGGGTAGCTATTCCCTTCTCCAGGGTATCTTCCCAACCCAGGGATGGAACCCAGGTCTCCCACACTGCAGATGGATTCTTTACCAGCTGAGCCACAGGGAAGCCCGAGAATACTGGGGTGGGTAGCCTATCCCTGCTCCAGCAGATCTTCCCGACCCAGGAGTTGAACTGGGGCTCGGGCACTGCAGGTGCATTCTTTACCAACTAAGCTACCAGGGATAATGCGAGCGCCTTAATAATTATGTGTTAAAATTCATCTCACAGAGAAACACAGTGGGGTCAAGGACAGTAGCTTCCGGGTGTGCGTTACATTTATATGTAGACTATTGTCGGCAAACATGAACAAAGCCGCCACCCAGCGTGACTAATTAGTTTATGGGGCACATGCTCTGCACTTAACCCTTGTTTGGACTTCTTACATACAGTAACGTCTTCAAAATAGTAGATACTGACTTCACCTGTATCTAATGAGATTTAAAAATCTCTATCTCAAAAAAAAAAAAAAAAATCCCTCTAAGTGGAGTCAACCAGACACAGAAAGACAAATATCATATGGTGCTGGGAGGGATTGGGGGTGGGAAGAGAAGGGACGACAGAGGATGAGATGGCTGGATGGCATCCCCAACTCGATGGACGTGAGTCTGAGTGAACTCCGGGAGTTGGTGAAGGACAGGGAGGCCTGGTGTGCTGAGATTCATGGGGTCGCAAAGAGTCGGACATGACTGAGCAACTGATCTGATCTGATCACTGATGGTGCTAATAGTAAAGAACTACCCATGCAGGAGACATAAGACGTGGAGGTTCGATCCTTGGGTCAATAAGATCCCATGGAGGAGGGCATGGCAACCCACTCCAGTATCTTTGCCTGGAGAATCCCATGGACAGGGGAGCCTGATGGGCTACACTCCATGGGGTCACACAGAGTCAGACACGACTGAAGCAACTTAGCACACAAGCACACATTGCTTCTGTGTAGAATCTAAAAAAAAAAAAAATGATAGAAATGAACTTATTTACAAAACAGAGTTACAGATGTGGAAAACAAACTTATGGTTACCAAATTGGAAAGGGGGGAAGAATTAGGAGACTGGGATTCATACATACACACTACTATATGTAAAATAGATAACTGTACAGCACAGGGAACTCTACTCAGCACTCTGCATTGACCTACATGGGAAAAGAATCTAAAAAGAGTGGATAAACCGGTTAACCGTGCTATACACTTGAAACTAACACATTATTACAGATCAACTATACACCAATAAAAACTAAAAAGAACAAAAAAGTCTCTCAATAAATCAGAAGGGCTAATGCCTTATGGAAGAAAGTGAAGAAGAACTAAAGAGCGTTTTGATGAAAGTGAAAGATGAGAGTGAAAAAGTTGGCTTAAAACTCAACATTCAGAAAACAAAGATGATGGTATACAGTCCCATCACTTCACAGTAAATAGATGGGGAAACAATGGAAACAGTGTCAGACTTTATTTTTTTGGACTCCAAAACCACTGCAGATGGTGACTGCAGCCATGAAATTAAAAGACGCTTACTCCTTGGAAGAAAAGCTATGACCAACCTAGACAGCATATTGAAAAGCAGAGACATTACTTTGCCAACAAAGGTCCGTCTAGTCAAGGCTATGGTTTTTCCTGTGGTCAGGTATGGATGTGAGAGTTGGACTGTGAAGAAAGGTGAGCGCCAAAGAATTGATGCTTTTGAACTGTGGTGTTGGAGAAGACTCTTGAGAGTCCCTTGGACTGCAAGGAGATCCAACCAGTGCATTCTGAAGGAGATCAGTCCTGGGTGTTCATTGGTAGGACTGATGCTGAAGCTGAAATTCCAATACTTTGGCCATCTGACTCGAAGAACTGACTCATTGGAAAAGACCCTGATGCTGAGAAAGACTGAAGTCAGGAAGAGAAGGGGACGACAAAGAATGAGATGGTTGGATGGCATCACTGATTCAATGGACATAAGTCTGAGTAAACTCCGGGAGTTGGTGATAGACAGGGAGGCCTAGCGTGCTACAGTCCATGGGGTCACAAAGAGTCGGACACAACAGAGGGACTGAACTGAATGTAGCTGGTCTCTACTATACATGAGATTGTCAAAAAGTCTTTCATCTGAGGACCACGGTAATGAAGTTTCTTTGGCAGCTGAGAAGGATACGCTCCCCCCCACCTACCCTCTCCCAGCCGTCCTGGACTCCAGGGTCACAGCCCTTCTTCACGGCACCCCGTCCCGTCCCCCAAGTGTGCTTGCGCTTTAAGCCCCTCCATCGTCTCACAGAAACCGACGGCCACGACTTCCCAGATGCACAGCAAGCAGCAGCCTGCTTTCCACAGGATCCTATAAAATGCTGATGGAGCAGGAAACAGCTATAAAACGTCCCCCGAAATCCTCAAGGGATGTCCTGTAACATTTTCCATGGAAATGCCATAAAATATTCCATGCAATTAGCTTCGCTTAAAGAAACATTTGTCAACGTGCTTCACCTTCGTATAGGTGACTTTTTTTTTTTCCTCAAAACACATGTCATTTACGAAAGTAGTATGTTGTTTAACAAAATACTTAGATGTTATTATCACTGTGGGATTCTGACGGACAGAAAGCTAATCAGAGCAAAATTACATTCTAAAGCTGAAGTCGAATTTATCAGTGAGGAGCGAGTTGGAATAGAGTAGAGAATGCAGGGGGAGGGGGAATTATGAAGAGATTTTTGTTTAGGTAAATCAAACTCCTACCCTTTCAGGGGCCCATTTTCCAGCCTCAGAAAATATGAAATTTCCTTCGAAAGACTCACTGTAAACCATGTGACCCCCGAGAATTCACAGGAATTGAAGTGAACTCCCAGGGTCCCCATCTGATGCCAAGAACCTAGGCTGCAAATCAACCGCTATTTTCCAAAGCAGGGAGGAGTGTTACCGCGAATCACCACGTGCTGACGATGGAAAACAGGTGTGTGGGTGAGGCTTCCTGACTGCAGCAAGGCCACGCTCAGTCCCCAGGGGGCTCATCTACACCCCGCCAGACGGCTACACCACCTACGCCACTCCCGACTGGTGTGCAGGGATTTTCCACGGGGACCCCAGGCCTTTCACGGGGCTGCTCAAGTGCAGGAGTATCCCATCACACTTTCCCTCCCTGGAGCCAAGACACCTTGGCCTTCCTGCCCCTTCTCCCAGATGTGTCTGCCTCCTGCCGACTCTCAGGACCTTGCCCGCTTCTGCCCACGGTCGCCTGCGGTGGAAAGTGCCTTGTCTGGGTTCATGGGGCTGTGCTGCCAGGTTTCTGCTTAGACGCCTCCCTTTCATGGGTTTCTCAAAATTCTTCTTGCTGTTCTTTGGTTGGACTCCACAACAGAAGAAGACGATTCATTCAGGTTTGTTTTAATATATCCTTTGTTTACTTATTGCTGTGCTGGCTCTTCAGTGCTGCACAGCTTTGTGTAGTTGCAGGGAGTGGGCACTTCTCTCCACCTGCGGTGTGCAGGCTTCTCTTGTTGCTGAGCACAGGCTCTGGCAGTTGTCTCCATGAGCTCAGCTGCCCCACAATACGTGGGATCTCTCCACACCATGGACCGAAACGGTGTCCCCTCATCGACAGGCGGATTAAGTCCATTCACCCAGTTTTGAAAGGCATTTTTTTAAAGCTTTGGAAAGACTAGAGCAACAGGGATGGTGGGGAGAGTTAGACTGTGGGCAGGAGGCTTAGTCGTGAGGAGTCACTGTTGAAACAGATGCAGAAAAGGCTCAAACTACAGACAAGGAGCCGAGATCAGCTGTAAGAAGACATGGGCAGAAGTCAGGCATCAAAGGTAGTTTGCTGGGACTTCCCTGGCGGTCCAGTGGTTAAGAGTCCCCCTTCTGCTGCAGAGGGTGCAGGTTGGGGAGCTAGGATCCCACATCCCTTGTGCCCCAAAAGCCAAAACATAAAACAGAAGCAATATTGCAACAAATTCAATAATGGTTTTTAAAAATGGTCCACATCAATAAATAAAGTAAAAAAAAAAAATCCTACTTTTCCAATCATATGCAGATTTGAGGATGTGACCAACTAGGAGATACCCATCAGAAACAAGCAGATTTGAGGATGTGACCAACTAGGAGATACCCATCAGAAACAAGCAAAGGCAGCGTCAAGGACACAGCAGAAAAGAAGGTAAAATGCATTGTTAAAAGAATGAGCCCCAACTTCATGATGAGTATACACGATGTTTTCTAGACAGATTTATACAAACAGTGAGTTAATTGCATCCAACATGAAAAGCCAGGGGCCCCATTCTGTCACTCCACCAGTTTTAGCCTTCAGAGTATCATTTTGTGACATGATCTAAATCGGGGATCAGGAATGGTAAATATATATTTATTTATCAAGGACTAGGATGTGGAAGAGGACAAACTAAACATCCAAACTGCTCCCAGAATGCTCAGTGCCCTAAATCCATCAGGACGACGCTCCCAGAATTCTCAGCGGCCCCAGATCTGTCAGGAAGGTGCTCACAGAGGAGCAGTGTGATGATGCTGGGACTCCCCCCGCCAGCATCCGGGGTCCAGGTCTTCCTCGCGAGGCTGGCTCAGCCCATCGAGTCGGTCATCTTATGCGTAAGGCCAGAACTGTGGTTTATTCATTCACCCTGAGAAATGAGAATTACCTACTTGTGAATGAACAGTGTGAACTATCCCTGTTGGATGTTCAACGGAGTGAGCCAAGATTGGCGTGTGCAGGTTATGACTAAGAATAGTTAACAAGCAGTCTGAGTGTTCCATGCACTCAGCCTAAGAAAACACAACAGAGCCATCCCGACAACCGTGATGCGCTTGCCAGTGAGTCAAGAGTGTTTAGGACTCCCCAGGTGGCGCCAGTGGTAACGAACCCGCCTGCCAATGCGGGAGACACAAGAGATGTGGGTTCAGTGCCTGGGTCAGGAAGATGCCCTAGAGGAGGGCATGGCAACCCACTCCCAGCATTCTTGCCTAGAAAATTCCAGGAGCAGAGGACCCTGGCAGGCTACAGTCCAAGGGGTCAAAAGAGTCAGGCACGACTGAGCAGGCAAGAATGTTTAAGTCCACCTGATAAAGTTCTGGGCCCCACCCGACCCCGATTCCTGGCCCCGACGATTCTGAAAAAAACTGCCAACATCTCCCTCTGTGGCTTTTCTGTTTGCATTGCTCACGTGTCTGTCTGATGTATGTTTTCCTGATATATTTCGTCAGGCTGCATGCAGTTCCATCTCTACACATCTCTGTTGTGATCTGCGAAGGACAGACTGATTCACAAGTTTCACAGGGGCTTTGCTGGTGGTTCAGTGGTAAAGAATCCACCTGCCAGTGCAGCAGACGGGGGTTCCATCCCTGATCCGGAAGACCTCACGTGCTGCACAGCAACTAAGTCCATGCGTCACAACTACTGAGCCTGCACTCGAGGGCCCGGGGACACACTCCTGAAGCCCATGTGCCTAAAGCCCGTACGCGCAACGAGGGAAGACACCGCAGGGAGACGCCCTCTCACTACAACCAGAGAAAACCCCTGCAGCAGGGAAGACCCAGCACAGCCAAGAATAAATAAATAAACACCGACACAAAATTATTACAAAAAAAAAAAAGTTTGACTCCTAGAGATCAATCTCAGGACTCTATTTTCCAGGGCTTAGGGGGAGAGGCTGGCAGAGGTGGGTCACCATTGTTCTCCAGCACCAGAACAGAAGTGCCTTGCTTTCCTTCTCATTTTAAACTTTAATGGGGTTTTCTCTAAAGGCCTATTACTGCACTTTCTCATTTATATGTTCCTATCAACAGACCCTGAATCATTTCAGTCCTCCCAGGATGCTGGATTTGGAAAGCTCTTTTTATCAAGGTCGTTAACGAACTCCCACTAACAAAGGAACTTTATCTGGGTTACATTCAGTATTCACAGGGGCAAAACTGTGAGCTTCTCTGGAGAAACCCTGGCAAATGATAATCAGAAGTATCGCGGAAACAAATGAGAAAAGAAGATAAGTTGTGCAAAGCCCTTTCGTATTTTGGAAAGCCCAAGTTAAAAGCGCGAGACAGACTGAAGGCGAGCTCAAAGTTATACAATGGAAAAATACCGTGCCGAAGATTAAAGGCCTGCCTGCCAGAGAGATAATGCCAAATTTGATGAGAAAATACATAACATTTCCTTTCCTTTGAAACCTTAGTTGATATTTTCCACTTTGACTGGAAAGAAAGAAGCTCTGAGATGTCACTCAGCACTTGGAGAGGGGGGCCTCCTTTCCAGATGCAAAAGCACAGAGGAAGTGCCTCAGGGTTTTTCCTATGAAGGACAAGCCCCTGGAAAGTTCGAGATCAGTTCATAGGCTGCGAAAAGGCTGCTTCGGGTCTTTTGTTTTTTGCCTGTGAACATTTTTCTCTCTACAGGGAACTGGGGAACTCGTAAAGGGGGCTGGAGGCAGAGAGAGAAGCGGATAAAGAAAACGGACTTGCACGTTCCCTTTATTACTTTGTGGCTTAGAGGATACAGTATCTGCCCACAATGCGGGAGACCCAGGTTCAAGTCCAGTATCCCTGGGTAGGGAAGATCCCCTGGAGAAGGAAATGGCAACACTCCAGTATTCTTGCCTGGAAAATCCCATGGACAGAGGAGCCTGATAGGCTATAGTCCATGGGGTTGCAAAGAGTCGGACATGGCTGAGCAACTTCACTTCACCTCACAGTTGCTTTACAATGCTGTGTAAATTTCTTCTGTTCAGCAAAATGAATCAGCTGTATGTTTACAGATATCCCCTCTGTCTTGGATTTCCTTCCATTTAGGTCAACCATAAAGCACTGAGCAGAGTTGATCAAAGCTGTATAGGATACAGCATCGTATACTATGTAATACAGCCTGGGCTATACAGGAGGGACTTGTTAATTATCTATTGTTGTTGTTGCTGTTCAGCTGCTCAGTCATGTCCAACTCTTTGCCATCCCATGGACTGCAGCACACCAGGCTCCTCTGTCCTTCACTGTCTCCCACAGTTTGTTCAAACTCATGTCCATTGAGTAGATGATGCCATCCAACCATCTCATCCTCTGCCGTCCCCTTCTCCTCCTGCCTTCAATCCTTCCCAGCATCAGGGTTCCAATGAACTGGCTCTTCACATCAGGTGGCCAAAGTAGTGGAGCTTCAGCTTCAGTCCTTCCGATGAATATTCAGGACTGATCTCCTTTAGGATGGACTGGTTGGATCTCCTTGCAGTCCAAGGGACTCTCAAGAGTCTTTTCCAACACCACAGTTCAAAAGCATCAATTCTTCGGCACTCAGTCTTCTTCATGGTCCAACTCTCACATCCATACATGACCACTGGAAAAACCATAGCTTTGACTGTAGGGACCTTTGTTGGTAGTGGTGTGATTAAACTGCTTTTTAATACATGGTCTAGGTTTGTCATAGCTTTTCTTCCAAGGAGCAGAGTAAGTAGGTCCTGTAAATTATACAGCAGGTTCTGTTCATGACTGCGTTCCCTGCCTGAGACCTAAAAGCACAACCGCATCCCTGCCCCGAGCTGACCAACCCCGGTCTAATGGGGCAAAACACACACTGTCGGGCAGGACAGGGGCGGGGATAAAAAGCTGAGCGGGGCCAGCTGCAGCTCCAGCCCGCACACGCTTGTCACACTCATTAGATATTCAAGGGCATGTACTCATTAGTGTGGTCCCTGCTCTGAGCAGGCACGAGGCCTCCAGCCGTGTCACATGCTGACTTGCAGGAGAACCCAAGACCATGATTTGCATTAATTGAAAAGTTGTGTCCAGACCTCAGCCCTCACTTCCAAAAGTTCAGGGCAGAACTTAGGAATTCCAGGAAAGCACGGCCAGAGAAGCAAAGAGTGAAACTGGATTTCCACCTCAGTTTAGAAATCATTCTACTGATCTGATCTTCCAGCTGAAATCCTTCATTAGAAATGGCAATACTGCTGCTAAGTCGCTTCAGTCGTGTCCGACTCTGTGCGACCCCAGAGACGGCAGCCCACCAGGCTCCCCCGTCCCTGGGATTCTCCAGGCAAGAACACTGGAGTGGGTTGCCATTTCCTGCTCCGATGCATGAAAGTGAAAAGTGAAAGTGAAGTTGCTCAGTCGTGTCCAACTCTTCGCGACCCCATGGACTGCAGCCCACCAGGCTCCTCCGTCCATGGGATTTTCCAGGCAAGAGTACTGGAGTGGGGTGCCATTGCCTTCTCCAGAAATGGCAATAAAACCTGGTTCATCAACCGGATTCCTCTGCATAATCATTTCATGTTGACAAGAGCTAAGAGCTCACAAACACTCGCACTTCCCAGCTCTGAGTGGAGACCTCCTCCTTGTTTCTGCAGGGGAGAGGCTCCCCACCCTTCTGTTTTCCCGTGTCACCACCCTCACCTCCCTGGATACGCATAATCTGAGGTGAGCTTTTTCTCACTTTTCTGACTTTTTCCATCTATAATGCAGGTTAATGGAGCTACACTGTTGTTCATTGTTCAGTCGCTCAGTCATGTCTGACTCTCTGCGACCCCATAGACTGCAGCACACCAGGCTTCCCTGTCCTTCACGATCTCCCAGAGTTTGCTCAAACTCATGTCCATTGAATCAATGATGCCACCCAACCATCTCATCCTCTGTCGCCCCCTTCTCCTCCTGCCCTCAATCTTTCCCAGCATCAGGATCTTTTCCAATGAGCTGACTCTTCTCATCAGGTGGCCAAAGTATTGGAGCTTCAGCTTCAGCATCAGTCCTTCCAGTGAATATTCAGGGTTATATTAATGGAACTAGAACAGCTGCTTGTTTATGGAGGATTCCAGGAAACGATAGGTTGTATTTAAGCAGATTTCCCTTTGAAGAATTTAGATCCCATGGGTGTTACAGGGCAAGTGCTTCAGACTGGACCAACGAGATCACACAAGTGTAACTAGGATGCCTAGTGAAGACCCATTAAAACCCCAGCCCCACATTCAGGGAAAGTCAGATACTGGATGGCATGAAGGAATTATTATTTTAATTTAGGCATAAAGTAGTATTGTGACCATACTTTTAATAAATATTTATCTTTTAGAAATCTCAGGTTGGCCAAAAGGTTTGCATGCATGCGTGCACCGTTGCTTTAGTCTTGTCTGACTCTTTTTGACTCTATGGACTACAGTCCACTGGGTTCTTCTGTCCACAGGCAAGATTGCTGGAGTGGGTAGTCATGCTCTTCTGCAAGGGATCTTCCCAACCCAGGGACTGAACCCGAGTTTCCTGTGTCTCCTGCATTGCAGGCAGATTCTTTACTGCTGAGCCACAGGGGAAGTCCAAAATGTTTGTTCTGAAACATTTTGCAGAAAACTTGAATGAAATTTTTGGCCAACCCAGTGAATTACCCAATTGTAGAGGGGGCTGGAGAGACATAAATGAACCAGATTGGGTATGAATTGATCATTTTTGAAATTAGGTGATGCGTTCAGGATAACAGATTTTAGTATGGTCTCAACTCTTCATATGAATGACGTTTTCCACAAAGAACCTCTCAAAAATGTGTCTTTTTGTATTCTGTATTTATTGGGGAAATCCACTCTGAATATTCACTGGAAGGACTGATGCTGAAGGTGAAGCTCCAATACTTCAGCCATGAGATTCGAAGAGCTGACTGATTGGAAAAGACCCTGAAGCTGGGAAAGATTGAAGTCAAAAGGAGAAAGGGGTGGCAGAGGATGATATGGTTGGATGGCATCACTGACTCAATGGACATAAGTTTGAGCAAACTCTGGGAGACAGAGGAGCCTGGTGCGCTGCAGTCCTTGGGGTTACAGAGTCAGCCATGACTTAGCGACTGAACAACAACAATCATTTCTTAGCTGTGGAATGCTGGGCCAATTGCTCTCTGAGCCTGTCTTTGCCTGTGCAGTTGTAAGAGATGACGGGGCCAGTGCAGAGAAAGTGACGAGCCACAGGAGAGAGGATGTGGAGGGCTCCCTGACGATGGCCCCAGGACTCTGTCCATCCCAGGGCGTTCTTCAGCAGAACCTGCCACCAGCCCACGGCTGACCGGATTCCTTCTCTGGTCTACACGTCAGCCAGCGTCTAGACTGAGCTCAGACTTCTGCTTACTTTATGAAACCAGATCAGGCTTTAAGAATCCAGCCTGCTGTGGAGCCCCGGAGTCCTAACCCCCTATGCGACCTTCCTTCCAACTGCCACCCCTTTCAAAAGAACACAAATATATATTTGGATTTTCCATAAACAAGAGAGCGTGCCAAACAGGTTTGTGCAGATTGCAAAAGAATGTTTCTTTGATTCAGATGCTGAAAATATACCACTGAATGACTGTACTTAAGAAACAGCATCAGTGAGAGCTCTTGTACCAAACCAGTCTGGAGCTACTGCCTGCCTACGAAGAGCTAGTGAAACAGAGTTACAGAGGGAATCAATGAATGTCTCAAAAGTAGTGACCGTATGAACACGTTTTAATTACTATGCCTTTTTTTACCGAACAAGGAGCTGAATCACTCTGCGAATCACTGGTATAAACAAAAAACGATGATCTAATAGCATTCTCCTAGAGGGCCTTCTGCTGTGCTGATTTTCCTTAGAGGGGTAAGCCAGTGTAAATAAATACCCTGTTTTTCCAAGCAAGTTGAGAGACAGGATTGATTGCAAGTGGAAGACTTTCTTAAGTTAGAGAGAAAGAAAAGGTATTTTCCGGTGTTTGCTGTTTTGTGGAGTCACTAACTCGCATCTGACTCGGTATAACCTGCAGCATGTCAGGTTTTCCTGTCCTTCACTATCTCCCAGAGTTTGCTCCAATTCATATCCATTGAGTTGGTGATGCTGTCTAATCATCTCATCCTCTGTCGCCCTCTTCTCCTCCTGCTCTCAGTCTTTCCCAGCATCAGAGTCCTTTTCAATGAGTTGGCTCTTCACATCAGGTGGCCAAAGTATTGGCGTTTCAGCTTCAGCATCCGTCCTTCCAGTGAATATTCAGGGTCAACCTTCTTTAGGACTTGCTGGTTATAGACGCTTAAATGTCACTGTCTCCTCCACTTGCTACAATTCTTGTGGACCTTAACTGCAGCCCCTAGATAATAACTTCTGGGGAGAAAACACATGTCTCTCAAGAATTCTTAGCATCGCAAAGAGGCATCTTTGTGAAAATAGTCTTTACAAATTAGGAACGCTTTGTTTTGTGCAAGAAGTATTAGATTCATGAATTGCAGTGCTGTGTGCAGTCATCAATAGTTAAAATCACAGAGAATGTCCATAAACAAGGGAGAGGAAAATGGAGTTATATTCATATCATAGAGCACAAATCCTCCAAAAATGACCTGCAGGATTTTCCTGAGGTATCACTAAGAAGAGGAATAATGCAAAAGAACGTGTCATTGAGCCCCACCCTGAGATCAGTTCAGTTCAGCTCTGTTCAGTCTCTCAGTCGTGTCCTATTCTTTGAGACACCATGGACTGCAGCACGCCAGGCCTCCCTGTCCATCACCAACTCCCGGATTCTGCTCAAACTCATGTCCATCATGTCAGTGATGCCATCCAACCATCTCATCCTCTGTTGTCCCCTTCTCCTCCTGCCTTCAATCTTTCCCAGCATCAGGGTCTTTTCCAGTGAGTCAGTTCTTCGCATCAGGTGGCCCAAGTATTGGAGTTTCAGCTTCAGCATCAGTCCTTCCAATGAATATTCAGGACTAATTTCCTTTAGGATTGACTGGATTGATCTCCTTATAGCCCAAGGACCTCTCAAGAGTCTTCTCCAACACCACAGTTCAAAAGCATCAATTCTTCGGCGTTCAGCTTTCTTTATAGTCCAACTCTCACATCCATACATGACCACTGGAAAAACCAAAGCTTTGACTTGATGGACCTTTGTTGGCAAAGTAATGTCTCCGCTTTTGAATATGCTGTCTAGGTTTGTCATAGCTTTGATTCAAAGGAGCAAGCGTCTTTTAATTTCATGGCTGCAATCACCATCTGCATTGATTTTGGAGCCCCCCAAAAATAAAGTGATTTTATTGGTCCCATTGCCATGAAGTGATGGGACCAGATGCCATGATCTTTGTTTTCTGAATGCTGAATTTTAAGCCAACTTTTTCACTTTCTTCTTTACTTTCATCAAGAGGCTCTTTACTTCTTTGCTTTCTGCCGTAAGGGTGGTGTCATCTGCATATCTGAGGTTATTGATATTTCTCCCTGCAATCTTGATTCCATCTTGTGCTTCATCCAGCCCAGCACTGCACATGATGTACTCTGCATATAAGTTAAATAAGCAGGATGACAATATACAGCCTTGACGTACTCCTTTTCATATTTGGAACCAGTCTGTTGTTCCATGTCCAGTTCTAACTGTTGGTTCTTGACCTGAATACAGATTTCTCAGGAGGCAGAACAGGTGGTCTGTTATTCCCATCTCTCAAAGAATTTTTCAGTTTGTGGTGATCCACACAGTCAAAGACTTTGGTGTAATCAACAATACAAAAGTAGATGTTTTTCTGGAACCCTCTTTCTTTTTCGATGATCCAATGGATGTTGGCGATTTGATCTCCAGTTCCTCTGCCTTTTCTAAGTCCAGAATGTACATCTGGAAATTCACGGTTCACATACTGTTGAAGCCTGGCTTGGAGAATTTTGAGCATTACTTTACTAATGTGTGAGATGAGTGCAATTGTGTGGTAGTTTGAGCAGTCTTTGGCATTGCCTTTCTTTGAGATTGGAATGAAAACTGACCTTTCTCAGTCCTGTGGCCACTGCTGAGTCTTCCAAATTTGCTGGCATATTGAGTGCACAACTTTAACAGCATCATCTTATAGGATCTGAAATAGCTCAAGTGGAATTCCATCACCTCCACTAGCTTTGTTCGTAGTGATGCTTTCTAAGGTCCACTTGACTTCACATTCCAGGATGTCTGGCTCTAGGTGAGGGATCACACCATCGTGATTATCTGGGTCATGAAGATATTTTTTGTATAGTTCTTCTGTGTATTCTTGCCACCTTGTCTTAATATATTCTGCTTCTATTAGGTCCATAAAATTTCTGTCCTTTATTTGCCCATCTTTGCATGAAACGTTCCTTCGTATCTCTAATTTTCTTGAAGAGATCTCTAGTGTTTTTCATTCTATTGTTTTCCTCTATTTCTTTGCACTGATCACTGAGGAAGGCTTTCTTATCTCTCCTTGCTATTCTTTGGAACTCTGCATTCAGATGCTTATATCTTTCCTTTTCACCTTTTCCTTTAGCTTCTCTTCTTTTCTCAGCAACTTGTAAGGCCTCCTTAGACAACCATTTTGCCTTTTTCCATTTCTTTTTCTTGGGGATGGTCTTGATCACTGCCTCATGTACAATGTTATGAACCTCCATCCAAAGTTCTTCAGGCACTCTGTCTATCTGATCTAATCTCTTGAATCTATCTGTCACTTCCACTGTATAATTGTAAGGGATCTGATTTAGGTCATACCTGAACAGTCTAGTGGTTTTCCCTACTTTCTTCAATTTAAGTCTGAGTTTTGCAATAAGGAGTTCATGATCTGAACCGCAGTCAGCTCCTGGTCTTATTTTTGCTGACTGTATAGAGCTTCTCCATCTTTGGCTGCAAAGAATATAATCAATCTGATTTCAGTAATGACCATCTGTTGATACACAAGATGGTGGAGTAGAAGAATGCTCACTCACCTTCTCCTAAAAGAACTTCATAATTACAACTCACTGCTGAGCAACCATTGACAGGAGACTGTTGCATAAAGATACCCCATGTCCAATGGCAAAGGAGAAACTCTAACAAGAAGGTAGGAGGGTCGAAATCGCATTTATAATGAAACTCCATGCCCACCAGAGATATTCAGAGGGCTCAAGCAAAACCTTGTGCAAACCAGGAGACCCCACAGAGCCAGAGCCAGACCTGCCTTTGAGTGTTTGCGTGTCTCCTGCAGGGGTCCTGGTCAGCAGTGGGCTGCCGCAGGGGCAGGGGCTCTGGGTGCAGCAGACCTGGGTGTGGCATAAGCGCTCTTGGAAGGGGTCACCATTAACCCCCCAGAGCCACCAGACTTACCCAGCACTGGGGAAACAGACTCTTGGAGGGCACAAAAAAGGCCTGTGTGCACCAGGACTCAGGAGAAAGTAGCAGTGACCCCCCAAGAGACTGACCCAGCCTTGCCTGTGGGTTGTCCACGAGTCTCCAGCAGAGGCGTGGATTGGTGGTGGCCTGCTGCAGGGTCGGGGCACTGAGTGCAGCAGTGCATCATGGGACCTTCTGAAGGAGGTCGCCATTATCTTCATTACCTTCACCATAGTTTGGTCTCAGGTCAAACAAGGGAGAGGGAACACAGCCCCACCCATCAACAGAAAAGTGGATTAAAGATTTACTGAGCATAGCCCTGCCCACCAGAACAAGACCCAGTTTCCCCCACAGTCAGTCTCTCCCATCAGGAAACCTCAATAAGCCTCTTAGCCTTATCAGTCAGAGGGCAGACAGAATGAAAACCACAATCACAGAAAACTAACCAAACTGATCACATGGACCACAGCCTTGTCTAACTCAATGAAACCATGAGCCATGCCGTGTAGGGCCACGCAGGACAGACGGGTCATGGTGGAGAGTTCTGACAAAACGTGGTCCACTGGAGAAGGGAATGGCAAGCCACTTCAAGAAGGTTCCTTGAAGGTTCTCAAGCCTGCCTTGAGAACCCTATGAACAGTGTGAAAAGGCAAAAACACAGGACACTGAAAAATGAACTCCCCAGGTCGGTAGGTGCCCAATGTGCTACTGGAGATCAGTGGAGAAATAACTCCAGAAAGAATGAAGGGATGAGGCCAAAGCAAAAACAACACCCAGCTGTGGATGTGACTGGTGATGGAGGTAAAGTCCAACGCTGTAAAGAGCAATAGGAACCTGGAATGCTAGGTCCATAAATCAAGGTAAATTGGAAGTGGTCAAACAGGAGATGGCAAGACTGAACATCGACATTCTAGGAATCAGTGACTAAGATGGACTGGGATGGGTCAATTTAACTCAGATGACCATTATGTCTACCACTGTGGGCAGGAATCCCTTAGAAGGAATGGAGTAGCCATCATGGTCAACATAAGAGTCCAAAACACAGTTCTTGGGTGCAATCTCAAAAACGACAGAATGATCTCTGTTTCTTTCCAAGGCAAACCATTTAATATCACAGTAATCCACGTCCATGTCCTGACCAGTAAAGCTGAGGAAGCTGAAGCTGACAGTTCTATGAAGACCAACAAGACCTTCAAGAACTAACACCCAAAAAAGATGTCCTTTTCATTACAGGGGCTGCTGCTGCTGCTGTTGCTAAGTTGCTTCAGTCGTGTCCGACTCTGTGCGACCCCAGAGACGGCAGCCCACCAGGCTTCCCCGTCCCTGGAATTCTCCAGGCAAGAACACTGGAGTGGGTTGCCATTTCCTTCTCCAATGCATGAAAGTGAAAAGTGAAAGTGAAGTTGCTCAGTCGTGTCCGACTCATAGCGACCCCATGGACTGCAGCCCACCAGGCTCCTCCGTCCATGGGATTTTCCAGGCAAGAGTACTGGAGTGGCTTGCCATTGTGGAATGCAAAAGCAGGAAGTCAAGAGACACCTGAAGTGACAGGTAAATTTGGTCTTGGAGTACGGAATGAAGCAGGGCAAAGGCACGAGTTTTGCAAAAAGCATGCACTGGTCATAGCAAACACCCTCTTCCAACAACACAAGAGAAGACTCTGAGATCACCAAAGTGCAAAAACTGTATCAAAGAACACACACTAGGGAGTTATCACACCTTCATGGTTGGATCTGTAGACACAGTTGGAATGAGAGGCACCAGGATTAGGAAGGGTTGGGATGTGTCCATGATAAAAACACAAGCTGCCATGTGGGGTAAAACCTCATGTAAGGAATACTGTGTGTGCATGTATGTGTCTATGCCTGTCTGCACGTTTGCACACACAAGTGTGTGCATATGCATGTGTGTGCATGCATAAAGAGATTCATGAAACAATAACACCTACAGGTTCACGGCACTTGTTGTAAGTACGAGGATCCCACAGGACTCTGACTTTCCTTATTAAGTTTTTATGTATTGTTAGATTTCTTCACATGAGGCATATCATAGAGCGTTGACATTATGAAGGAAAGATAAAATCTACTTTACCATTGAACAAAAAAGCTTTCCATGCAGGCTCAGTTCAACGGACATTTATTGAGCCTTTTAATCATTTTCTGTTGCTGTCCACATTGCTCACGCTGAGGTCCCTTCCTCCACGTTCAAGGTCAGTGATGCAGCGTTTTCTCAGACCCACTGAATGTCATGTCACTTTCTCTGAATCTCTTCTGCCTCTCTCTCCTACTCTGAAAAATTATTACGACTGCATTGGACCCAACCAGATAAACTAATATAGTCTTCCTATTTTAAGATCAACTGATTAGCAATATTAACTCAATCTGCAATCTTAATTCCCCTTTGTCATGTGACTTAACATATTGACAGCTCAGGGATGAGGAATGAGACGTCTTTGCAGGATGGCGACATCATTCTGCCCACCATGAGCATCTTCTCTCCATGTGCTAGCCCAGCACTAGGCATGGAAATCGTGACGGAAACTAGCACAACAGGCACTTCATCAACCAACATTTATAAAGGATTTCCTGTGTTCCGGGTATTGTTCCAAGCACCATATGTATGTGTTCATTCAACAAACATCAAGCGTGGACATCCATTTGCTGACAAAGGTCCATCTAGTCAAAACTATGGTTTTTCCAGTAGCCATGTATGTATGTGAGAGCTGGACCATAAAGAAAGCTGAGTGCCAAAGAACTGATGCTTTCAAACTGTGGTGCTAGAGAAGACTCTTGAGAGTCCCTTGGACAGCAAGGAGATCAAAGCAATCAATCCTAAAGGAAATCAACCCTGAATATTCACTGGAAGGACTGATGCTAAAGCTGAAGCTCCAATACTTTGGCCACCTGATGCTAAGAGCCAACTCACTGGAAAAGACCCTGATGCTGGGGAAGACTCAGGGCAGAGAGAAGAAGGGGATGACAGAGGATGAGATGGTTGGATATGACTGAGCAACTGAACAACAATAAGATCTTCAATTGGCACTGGGGATGCCACAGTCAAAAAGCGAATGCAAATCCTTGCCCTGATGGAGAAGATGGTAAAGAGAAGAAAATGAATGCATCTGTCAAAAGAATCCTATGACATGGGTACATAATAATTCTCATTTGCAGAAAAGGAAACTGAGGCAAAGAATGGTAAATCATTTTCTTAATATTCTGGCAAGTGATAAAGCTGAACTTCAAATGTAGGTATTCTCTTTCTAGAACCCAAACTCACCATTATATTACGATGCCTCCTTTGACTTTGTCACCTCAAGACAGTCCCAACTAGAGTGAGTCCAATCGGACAATGTAACTAGGCCGCTCTGATGCACAGTGTCACACCTGGGCAAACTGCTAGATGGACAAACTGCGAGAGGTATTTCGACGGCAAAATTTGGCCTATTGAAACCCACCCTGGCTACTTCGCTCACCACACCAGGCCAGCCTCATCAATGTGACCTTCCTTCTGCCTCTGCTCTTACTTTCATCCTATCGTTATTATCATAAAGAGTAAACCCTTGGTGTGGGAAGGAATCTGAGATAATTCTAAATCCCCTTTAAACTGAGAATGAGCCAGAGCCTGTGACTGGCATCTCTGTTTCCAAATCTAAACTGATATCTGTAAAGCCACCTATCACATTTCCAATTCTTTCTCTCCCTAACCTTTCTGCCACTCTAATCCCTTAACCCAAAACTCACAGTTGGCACAACAGCTCTGGGTCTAGAAATTTCAATCCTATGGAGTGTAGGCTTTGCAGTACCAAGATTGCAAGGGCAGTTAACTTTGGCAAAAATAAGGATTGCACCAAATTTCCTGAGAAACTCATAAAGGTCATGTAATCCAAAATAACTGGATGTTTATCAGAGGGGTTCATATTGTGATTCTCTTGAGAGATCATTATAATTTACTGCTTTAGTTCCCAAGAAATGCAAAGCTCAAGCTGATTGGCTCACTCTGTCCCCTGCTGAGTCAACAAAACCTGACCTGCTGCCATATTTTCCAGACTCTCCTGAGCCCTGCTGGCTCATCAGAAACTCTTTTCACACCTGTAGTCTCTTCCATTGACTCATGAGTCACAAACTGAATCAAGAAAGCTCTACCTTTACTCCCTGTTGCAGGGGCCCGCAAGCTTTCCCTTCAACAACACCCACCTCTTTGGTAGAACCCCTGTTGTGAAAGAAGGCTTCCCAGGCGGTGCTAGGGATAAAGGATCTGCCTTCCAGTTCAAGAGACATAAGAGACACAAGTTCAATCCCTGGGTTGGGAAGATCCCTTGGAGGAGGGCATGGCAACTCACTCCAGTATTCTTGCCTGGAGAATCCCACAGACAAAAGAGCCTGGTGGGCTACACTCCATGGGGTTGCAGAGTCGGACACAACTAAAGCAACTTGGCAAGCACACCCAGCCACATGTTTTGAAAAAGTAGGTGCTGGTACAAAGATGTGGTTCTTCTTTATGCGTGTCTTATTAAAGTCACAGAGAATCATCCATACAAGAGTAAAAGATAATACCTGTCTATCGAGTGCTCTACCGTCAGAAAGAGGAATAGAAGCTGCGGGCCCAAGACCAGGACACATACTGCGTTTTAGCGTCATGCCTGGATGTCCTCGATGGCCCCCTTCCACTGCTTCCCCAAGGCTACTTGCAAACCCAGACTCCTGCGTCAGCCTGGACGGTTCGGATGCCTTGCTGCTGCTCCTCGTTTGCCTTCAACCTTCCCAGTGCGTAAAGGACAAGAACAATCACATTCCAGACTTTCCCCAGTCTCGACATGACTCAAGCAATTAGAAACGTCCCTCCTGTTTCACAGTGTGGTTTCATTTGATTATTTGGGTGGCACCGGAAGAAGTCAGTTTTTTTAATCCCTTGTAGCTACTGTACCAGTCGCACTATATTTCTATATCAAACAATTTGAACCGAATGTTAGGAAATTGCATGGAACATTTGGGGCATCAGCTCCCTGGGCCACAAGGGAGGCTTCAAATGAAAGCGAGAACTGTCCTATTCCCTGTCTTCCTTGCTTCCCACTCTGTCAAATCATCCATTTGTTTGTATCAAAGGAATATTTTTCAGTCTTCAAACACAGAGCCTCCTCGAAAAGAAGCGATGCCAGTTTCCTGGATACCAGATCTGACATCTGCAAACAGACGTTGGTTTTCCACATTATATTTTAAAGAAATTCTTATATCACTACCCATGATTTATTTCACTCAAAGGGACCTCCCAGGCATTGTTAAGTGAAGCTTGCCTGAGCCAACATTTAAAAGTCATAATGCCCTTCTAGTATTGACTCAGGGACATTTTATCTGTTCTTTCTCTGAAGAAAGATCACACTGCTTTCCTTTCAAGCTTAAAAGCTCAACACAAATCACTAAGCAGCCTTAAAGCTAACATGCTCAGCAAAGGCCATCCTCTGCAGGGCCAGACTCAGCAAAGGTGCGTGTGCGCCCGCCTCGGCAAACAAAGGACCCAGAATGGAAACATCTGCCGCTGTTCACGTTCTGAAACGAATGATTCCAAAGCCTTCATCACCTACAGGGACTGGAGATGCTGTTTTTAGATAATTACCGCTTACATACAGCTGAGTGTCTTGATTCCACTGGGAAGTGCCTAATACACAGAGCACCCATGATGTGCCATGGTCTTGAGATAGTTATAGCACTGCACGCATGCATGCTAAGTCACTTCAGTCGTGTCCAACTGTCTGCAACCCCATGGACTGTAGCCCGCCAGGCTCCTCTGTCCATAGGATTCTCCAGGCAAGAATATTGGAGTGGCTTGCCATGCCCTCTTCCAGGGGATCTTCCTGACTCAGGGCTTGAACCGGCATCTCTTATGTCTCTGCATTGGCAGGTGGGTTCCTTACCACTAGTGCCACCTGGGAAGCCCATTTATAGCCCTGCGATCATTCAAAAAAAGTTAAAGCATGCTTTTTCAACTATGCTTAAAAGGAGACAGCATGTAACTGCTTGCTGCTGCTGCTAAGTCGCTTCAGTCGTGTCCAACTCTGTGCGACTCCAGAGACGGCAGCCCACCAGGCTCCCCCATCCCTGGGATTCTCCAGGCAAGAACACTGGAGTGGGTGGCCACCGCCTTCTTCAACGCATGAAAGTGAAAAGTGAAAGTGAAGTTGCTCAGTCGTGCCTGACTCTTAGCGACCCCATGGACTGGAGCCTACCAGGCTCCTCCATCCATGGGATTTTCCAGGCAAGAGTACTGGAGTGGGGTGCCATTGCCTTCTCCGATGTAACTGCTTAGTGGGGAAGAAAAGAAACTGGGATAGAAGATTACTAGGTATTGATGTCTTGCTTACAAACAAGAACTTTTTTTTTTTGGTTTTACAATACACAGATCTGCTGCTCTGGGCATAATTTATGATACTTTAGACAAGTTAATAGCCTGCTTTTGCTGGCGGCTTTGCTTTGACTCACCTCTCAATTGACTCATCGATTTCTGGGCTCCAGCACAGGCAACAACAAGCCAAGAAAATAGCGAGGCTGGTAGCACCAGATAAATTAGTGGCTGACTATCGCTGCCACCAGGACTCTGAGCAAAATTGCAAAGTACAGGAGGTTTGAGTGTTTCAATTCAGTCTGTTTCTTCAACCAGTTCTCAGCAGAATGAAGACCACACTTGGGGCAGGTCCATTCTTCCTACGGTCCTGTCCCCTGTACTTGCAGGACGCTTAGCAGACACAGCTCAAGGCACCCAATGAAGGAAGCGTGCCCCCTCCAGATTGGGGCTGACACACATACCCTGATATTGCATACAAAAGAGATGACGAGCGACAGCCGACTCTGCAACACCGGAATTCTACTCCCGTGCTCTGTGATGACCTCAGTGGGAAGGAAATCCAAACAAGAGGAGATATATGTATATAGAAGTATGCATAGTAAGTCTCCTTAGTCGTGTCCGACTCTGTGCGACCCCGTAGACGGCAGCCCACCAGGCTCCCCCGTCCCTGGGATTCTCCAGGCATGAACACTGGAGTGGGTTGCCATTTCCTTCTCCGTGGGAAGGAAATCCAAACAAGAGGGGTATGTGTATATGTATGTATGTATGGTAAGTCTCCTTAGTCGTGTCTGAATCTCTGTGACCCCTGTGGACTATAGCCCGCCAGGCTCCTCTGTCCTTGGGATTCTCCAGGCAAGAATACTGGAGTGGGTTGCCATACCCTCCACCAGGGGATCTTCCTGACCCAGGATTGAACCCATGTCTCTTGTGTCTCCTGCACTGCAGGCAGTTTCTTTACTGCTGAGCCACTGGGGAAGCCTTTTATAGCTGGTTCATTTTGTTGTATGGCAGAAACTAACACAATATTGTAAAGCAATGATACTCGAATAAAAATTAATTAAAATAAACAAAGTACTCCCCTTCCTCCACACGTGTGCACACATGTACACAGCACACACACGCACACGTTAAGCAGTCACATCACACAGTTCCGATGTGCTCTTTAACCCTTTCTGCTGCCTTGCAGCTCCACAGAACTCACTCAACCAGCTCCATTCTCCCAGATTTTCCCTCCCTTACCCACATGCCTCCTCTCACACACAAATATCTAAATCCTGGTGAAAAATCTCAGGCAAACAGTCCCACACGACCCATGTTGAATTAAGGATTGATGTGCGTTCTGCTCCTTACTATTTGTAAAGAACAAAGTGATTTAGTGATCCAATTAAAACAATTAACAGTAAACACTCAAGGACTAATAAATATCTTTTCAGGCATATTTGCACACGAAAGAAGGCTTCCCAGGAGGCACTACTGGTAAAAAATCCACCAAAGAATCCGCCTGCCAGTGCAAGAGACACAAGAGAGGCGGTTTCGATCCCTGGGTGGGGAAGATCCCCCAGAGGAGGGCATAGCAGCCCAGTCCAGTATTCTTGCCTGGAGACTTCCATAGATAGAGGAGCCTGGCGGGCTACAGTCCGTGGGGTTAATAAAGTTGGACACGACTGAAGCGACTTAGCACACACACACGCACGTACGAGAAAGAAAAACATCTGCACCCATGACCTCTCCTGACCCCCAACCCCAAAACAAGACACAGAGTCACGAACTCAGGTCTCCATTTATCAGAGATTGACGGCGCCCCACGCTGGAACACTGGGGAAGCTGTCTTTCAGATTATGAAAAATAAACAACCATACGGCCTCCTTCCTCCTGGGTCACTGAGAAAGCAAGAGCCAGATTTGTTCTCATTCTCAAAGAGAAAGACAAAAAAAGCCAAAATTAGGGGAGAAGAAGTAAGTGGCCCTGAATCTTCAGGTTACACCTAAAATTCCTGGGTCTGTCCCACCTTCCTTGTGACCAGCTGACCACAAGCCCAGGACATGTCTTTCCGGCAAATGTCCTGAGGTTCGGCTTTATTTGGCCACCAAAGAAAAGTGTCGTTTTATTCAAGTTTTATTAAATGCAGTCCCTCCTCCCATAAAAATTATAATAAAATTCAAAGTCCAAGGATATGGCAAGTAATATTGCCCTGGGGAATGAGTACATAAAATCTGGAGGGATGAAAAGGCTTGGCTCTCATTTAGGCAAAGCAATGATCTGAACTCTTTCCTTGTGAAACTGCAAGGCTGTCTTCAGAATGACTTCACAAACACCCAGATGAAAATCAGAGCTCTTAAGGTGACTTATGTCTTTTCCTTTTTTTTTTTTTTTTTTGCCTTGTAGGATCTCAGTCCTATTGTGAAATGGAATGATTGTGTTGCAAGTTAAGAATCCCAGCGTGATTTCTGAGTTCTTTTCCGTCTGTCCCTTTGAATGGGCACTTTGATGATTCTAAGAGTTAGCCAGAGCAGAGAGGTTATGGTAAATGAAACCACAACTGAGGGAGACCCACCGATCCTGTTTCTCTCATAGGTGTCATGTCAGCAGGGGTGAGATTCACCAAGGCCTCCTGGGTGAGCAGGCACAGAGAGAATACAGGCAGATTATGTCCTTATTCCTGGAAAACTCGTACCCAAAAGAAGTATCACTACCCCCAACAGAGCAGTCCAACGTAAAAACCCATCCACACGATTTAACTGAAGCTCTATGATTCACCCCTGTGAGAAAAAAAAGTCCATCTTAAACCTTCCCCGATAATTTCAGTTGATAAAGAATCTGCCTGCAACGCAGGAGACCCGGGTTCAATTCCTGGGTTGGGAAGATCCACTGGAGATGGGAAAGGCTACCCACTTCAGTATTCTGGCCTAGAGAATTCCATGGATGTCCCTGGGGCCGCAGAAAGTTGGACACAACTGAGCAACTTTCACTTTCACTTTTCTTTCACTATGATTCACTCCTTTGAGGAAAAAATAAATAAATAAATCCACCTTAAAGCTTAGTGCTATTCCTGAAGACACTCTTATAAAAATGCTTCATTTAATCATACGTACGTGCTCAGTCCTCCAACTCTCTGCAACCTTATGCACCATAGCCCACCAGGCTCCTGTGTCTGTGGGATTCTCCAGACAAGAATGCTGTAGTTGGTTGCCATGCCTTCCTCTAGGGGATCTTCCCAACCCAGGGATCGAACCTGAGTCTCCTGCATTGCAGGCAGATTCTCTACCACTGAGCCACTGAGAAAGCCCTCATTTAATCATTTGTGTATGTGTGTGTGTTAGTTGCTCAGTTGTGTCCGACTCTTTGCGACCCCATGGACTGTAGCATAGCCCACCAGGCTCCTTTGTCCATGGGATTTTCCAGACAAGGGTTGCCATTTCCTTCTCCAATGCAGGAAAAGTGAAAAGTGAAAGTGAAGTCGCTCAGTTGTGTCCGACTCTTAGCAACCCCATGGACTGCAGCCTACCAGGCTCCTCCATCCATGGGATTTCCAGGCAAGAGTACTGGTGTGGGGTGCCATTGCCTTTTCTGCCATTTAATCATAGATCCCTTCAAACTCCGTGATTCTGGTTTATAATTAGGAGACTTCTATAAATCATCATTTGTAAATGGAAATTACAGGTCACCAGCTAATTAAAATGTTCACTTATGGGGGCGTCAGCATAGACAGTGAGTAACATGTAACAAATTAGAATTGTTTCCTCATTATTGTTTTATGTGAGTATGTACACACATGTGTGGAAAATTTTTTATTTTTTTTAAATCATATGGTAAAAAGCCACGAAGACACAGAATCAACTTGGTTTATTCCCCTAAGCCATCAAGTCCTACGCATTAAAATGCTTTTAAATATATCTTGTATTAATTTAGAAACACCAAAACAGTAGAATAATTATATGGTGAGTGTCCGCGTACTCAGCACCCAGCTTTAAGAACAGAGCAGCAGTACACAGCCACAACCCCAAGAAGCCTCTTCCTAATGTGTGTGCTCTTGGTCCCCAAACATTAACCCCTGCTCTCAGAGTGATATTGACTATTCTGATGCACTTCCTTGTGCTTTTGGTGTCTGTGTTACATATGTGTCTCTCCACTATACGTAAGCGGCATGTTTTTACCTTCTTGCGGCATGTTACGTTATCCTTGTCTTTTGATGCCCTGTGTGACACTTACGAGTTGCATCCTGGTTCTGTCTTACCACAGCATAATAGGTAATAGTGAAAGGAAAAGAAGTATAGTTGACCTATTGCATTTGCTCATTACCAGGGCCTTATTTCCAGCTTCTCCACACTTCATCCTTGCACGATTATCACAGTTCTCTCACTGGCCTGCCCGCCTCTAGTCTCTTCTAAACTAAAACAATTTCCATGAAACTACCAGGAGTGCAATAAAACATGAAGACACTAAAAATGTGCAAAACTAGTCCGTGAATCCCTGTCCTTCCCCCATCACGGTGGTGCTCCCTTGTCTACCTTCCGAGGCCGCAGGGTCACACCCAGACCCTGCAGCCCCCATGGAGGTCCCGGCAGCCTCGTTGGGCGGTTCTCACTCACGCTGACCGTTTCCTGGTCCATCAGCAGCACTTTCTACCAGAAGGCTCTGGCAACGCGTGCAAGCGCAGCCCACAGTGGGTGGCATTTCACCCACTGTGAAATGCCAGGAGCTATTGCTCTGGGCAACCAGGAGGGACAGAAGCTGATGGAGAAACATCCTCCATGGAGGGGAGGATGCTGAGATGTGTTCTGTGGATACAAAGCCAGAGACTCTCCATGGAAGCTTCAGCAGGATGGAGCCCAATGGTCCACAGTATGGCCCCATTTATTAAAGCCTTTCTTGGCTTTCTCTCCCTCTCTTCTCATCTCTAGTCTCTGCCTGTCTCTGCTGGGTTCGGCTCCAACATGAGCTACTGGTACTTGAAGCCTTGCCTCGATGTCTGCCTTTTAGACAAATGGATAGAGACCCTCAGGAGAGACACTGGAATTGGATCACTCACCAGTCAGATGGCAAGAGGCATCCTATGACTGATGACGAGTCGGAGAGTAGCAGGGCTGGGCAGCCGCCAGGATTACTGAGAGGCTCACCTGTGGTGGATCCGGTCCAGGTAGAAGAGGAAGCACTGGCTTTTGCATTTCTTCTAGTCCTGGAAAGATATAAGAGCGGTGGTAATTAAAAGGATTATAGAGTTGAATAGCTTTTGTTAAATACCCTGGAAGCCTAGCAGAAAGAGAGTTACATGCTGAGACAGCCAGCCGTCACCTCATGGCACATCATGGGAGCCAGGAAGCCTACAGGCAGCTTTGCAGAAGCCTACGTGTCCTGCAGCCAGTAGGCAAACGGTGCTGAAAATCAGGCACAAGCTTTGATCTTCAGGGTGGTGGAGGTACAAAGGAGCTTGAATTTACAGTTCAAAACCTCTCCGATGAAAACCCTAAAAAGGCAGCAATAGTACCCACCAGGATAGGGATTTTGGAGGGCTGACATTTCTAGAAAATTTGAACTGCTGGAGCCATGTGAAATCATCCAGCTACGGAAAAGCAGCTTCTTGTCATTGCTAGTGAACAAGAGCATCCTGTGGCCTGAAGACTGTGACTTGAGAAAGACGCCTTGATGACGGGCCACTCAAGACCGTCTTTAATGTCCTCTTCTTCTTTCTAGTCCCCAGAACAAGGAGCAGTTCTCAGCAGAGCCCAGTTGGGACAGTCCACTTGCTGCTATGGGAAGAAAGGGATTAGGATCAAAAACAGTTGGAAAGTATGGCTTCTTTGTACCTGCGGTAACTGGGAGGAAAGGCCTGGAAACTGATGTTGAAGATACAGGACCAGAGGCGGGGAGGACAGAGCCAGAATACAAGCCTGTGCAGGAGAGGATTCTCCACTGAAGGGGAACTCTCCCGTGTCTTAAGATTTGCCATCCTGGCAGACACACCTGGAGCCTGTCCTAATACGTTGTTGGAAGGGCCCTTTAAAGCTTAGCAAGATGATGGCCTCTAGAATAAATCAGGTGGCTATACCAGCCTGCCTTGGCACAGTGTTAAGAAAGAGATCAAAAGGCCCAGTTTTTGCAACAGCTTTCAGCTGATACCCTAAGTGTAAGGGGAAGGGAAATGTTAGTCGCTAAGTCATGTCCGACTCTCTGTGACCACATGGACTGTAGCCCACCAGGTTCCTCTGTCCATGGACTTCTCCAGGCAGGAATACTAGAGTGGGTTGCCATTTCCTACTCCAAGGGCCATCTTCAAAATGTGATAGACTTTAATGGAACAGTCCATCATACAGTCTTACGTACTTATGTACTTTTATGTATGCTATACATGGCCTTAGAACCAAAGCTTTTCCTTTTTTAAAATATTGGAAATTAAAGCTGAGATATTTATAAAATTTTTCTTTAACTGTTAAAATATAAACCTATTCCATTTTAACATAAATATGTTATCAATAGTAACTGTATTTCCCAAAAATAATTTAGTGAAAAGAGTGGACTGGTTTTACATTTTGTAAATCTCTTTCAAGTCTGCCCTAATTAAATACTAAAATTTCAGGCTCTCCTGTCTACTGCTTTTGCTCTGTTGTGATCCATTGTTCTGGCTGGATGCTCTGTTGCTCACTGTGTCTGACTGTTTGTGACCCCATGGACTCTAGACCGCCAGGCTCCTCTGTCCATGGGATTCTCCAGGCAAGAATACTGGAGTGAGTTGCCATTTCCTTCTCCAGGGGATCTTCCTAACCCAGGGGCTGAACTTGCATCTTCTGCATTGGCAGGCGGGTTCTTTACCACTGAGCCACCTGAGAAGTCCCTATTTTGCTTGAAGTGGTTTAAACAAGTGGAATTCACAGGTAACATACTTGGAAGAGGGAGTAATATTTTGACGACCTTTTTATATAATTGTGGAAATTTATCTTCAACGTGACACCAAAACTTGACAGAGGGTAGTTCATTAAAGTTAGTTGCATCGTGATATCTGAAACCAAGCTGGGTGTCCCCTTGGCGATTCCAGGCTTCCCAGGTGGCCTAATGGTAAAGAGCCTGCCTGCCAATGCAGGAGGCACAGGAGACATAGGTTCAGTCCCTGGGTCGGGAAGATCCCCTGGAGAAAGGAATGGCTACGCTCTCCAGTGTCCTCGCCTGGAGAGCCCCACGGACGGAGGAGCCTGGCGGGCTATGGTCCACGGGGTCACACAGAGTCAGACACAACTGAGCACGCAGGGCAAAATATGTTAACTAGAGTTATCGTAGTGATCATTTCACAACATACACAAACACAGAATCATTGTGCTGTACAGTAGAAACTAACGTGTGTCACTTAGGCCTCAATTAAACAAAACAAACTATTTTTTTTAAAAAGCAACAGCCCTCCCGGCTGAGGAGTCGATCCTGATTGGCACAAGTCAGCTGCAGGTTACCATTTTCCAGGGACGTCTGCTAGAGGCGGACCTGTGCCTGTCTCTGATCGGGAAGACACCAAAAGAGGTCTTCCCCGGACTCTGCGCCAAGCTCTCCAGTGCACAGGACACCCGGCAGGAGGCCTCCCGTCACCTCCGGAGGGGACGCTCGGAGCTCTGCCGTCGGCCTCCCGCCGCAAGGGAAAGCAACTTCAGTGAGCAGCCCGCCGCGGGCCAGGACCGGCTGGAGAGATGGACGGACGCTGCCTTCTAAAATTAGTCATTCTTTCCAGTGGCCATAAACAACTCCAACGTGTTAGTGGCTTAAGGCAGCACACATTTGTTTCCCTCTCTCCTGGGAGGGCTGCGGGACTTCTGGGCTCCAGTCCCTCCCCTCCTCACCCCCACCACCAAATGCCTGTTCCTCCCAGGCGGGGGCTAAGACCGGGGCTAAGCAGCAGCTGCTGATGAGACCTGCCGCTCAGCCGGCAGCAAGCAGCCCCTCGCAAGGAGGCGCGAGCCAGCCGCTCAGTGAAAGGTTCTGTGTGAAAGCGTCCTGTCTACAGTCTCACCCCGGGGACAGCTTGTTTGGGGCCAAAGCCCACAGTCCCAGGAGACTGCAGGGGGGGGGGGGTGGGGGCGAGGACGGGAAAGGGAAGCAGGCTCTCCCCATAGGGGTGGGGTTGTTGTTGAGTCACAAAGTCATGTCCAACTCTTTTCGACCCCAGGGACTGCAGCCCTCCAGGCTCCACTGACTATGGGATTCTCCAGGCAAGGATACTGGAGTGGGTTGCCATTTCCTTCTCCAGGGGATCTTTCTGATCCAGGGGTGGAACGTGGGTCTCCTGTGTTGGCAGGCGGGTTCTTTACCACTGAGCCACCAGGGAAGGCCACGCTCCTCTCTCGTTGTTCAGTCCCTGTCATGTCTGACTCTTTGTGACCCCATGGACGCAGCATGCCAGGCTTCCCTGTCCTTCACCAACTACTGGAGTTTGCTCAGACTCATGTCCATTGAGTCAGTGATGCCATCCAACCATCTCATCCTCTGTCGTCCCCTTCTCCTGCCTTCGATCTTTCCCAGCATCAGGGTCTTTTCCAATGAGTCAGCTCTTCACATCAGGTGGCCAAAGTATTGGAGCTTCAGCTTCAGTATCAGTCCTCCCAATAAATATTCAGGGTGGATTTCCTTTAGGACTGACTGGTTTGATCTCTTCTCATTGGGGTGGGGTAAGTCATGTGAATGTGGACAGGGATATTGAACCCTGTTCCAGGGGAAGAATGGATACCTGGGAACAAAACCCAAACCAGCCAAAGCCCTTACTGACATTCCAACTCTTAGCAACCCCATGGACTGCAGCCTACCAGGCTCCTCCATCCATGGGATTTTCCAGGCAAAAGTACTGGAGTGGGGTGCCACTGCCTTCTCTGATTATTGATAAAAGGGCTCCTATTTCTGGATCTCCATTTCTGTGAGATAACATATGTCTTTACTGCCTGAGTATGGGTTTTCTGTGACTTACACAGTTTAGGGAAGGGCATCTTCACTAAGGCAATGAACACTCCCAAGGATTAGCTCCCATTCAGAAGTAGAGGAAGAAAACTGAACTGTTAACAGACCAGACAAAAGACAAGCTCCCATCCCTCCAGGCACTGACCATCCTTCCCAAAGACATCACTGCTTCTCTCTCCGACTATGAGAACTGGGACACGGCTGCCTACAATGCGAGAATGGCCCTGAGCCTGGAGGGCAAAAGACAAATATGGCCAGAAGTTTCAAGCAGAGAGATCAATGAATGCAGGGGCTTTCATAGACTCTGTTTCCACTTCATTAAATGTCTGGGCAACAAACAGTCTAAGAGAAAGGAAGAACTCAAACAGACCTTATTTTTCATGACTGGTTCAATCAGGTCTCTCTTCCCAGAAGAAAAATCAAATGCATTTGTTTGTGTCTTCCATTAACTCTTTCATTCCAATATGGATCAGTAATGGTGGCCTCCAATTTTTTAATGTATGCAGAGTACTAAATGGGCTTCTGGGTGGCTTAGTGGTATGAAGAATCTGCCTGCAATGCAGAAGACATAGGAGATGTGGGTTCAATCCCTGGGTTTGGAAGATCCCCGGAGAAGGAAATGGCAACCCACTCCAGTACTCTTGCCTGGGAAATCCCATGGAGAGAGAAGCCTGGCGGGCCACAGTGCATGGGGCTGCAAAGAGTCAGACCTAACTGAGCACACAGACCATCGTGCTCACGCTAAGTCGCTCAGTCGTGTCGAACCCGTGGACCGCAGCCCACCAGGCTCCTCTGTCCATGGGATTCTCCAGGCAAGAATACTGGAGTGGATTGTTACTTCCTTCTCCAGAGGATCTTCCCAACCCAGGGATCAAACCCGAATCTCTTAAGTCTCCTGCATTGGCAGGCAGGTTCTTTACCACTAGAGCCTCCTAAATATATGTTGGTGTTGTTCAGTCACTAAGTTGCGTCCAGTTCTTTGTGACCTCACGGACTGCAGCACGCCAGGTTTCCCTGACCTTCACCATCTCCCAGAGTTTGCTCATATTTATGTCCATTGAGTCAGTGACACTATCTAACCATCTCATCCTCTGCCGCCCTCGTCTCCTTTTGCCTTCAATCTTGCCCATCATCAAGGTCTTTTCCAATGAGGTGGCACTTCACATCGAACATACAATTTACATCAGATGGTAGATTTTAGAGTCTATTTGGCTAATAAAACACAACTTGATCAGAGGCCATTTGGGCAATCTGCAGAAGCCACTGCTACAACCTAGGACGACCTTATAAGAACTTTTACTGAACTCAGTGAAAGAAAAAAAAAAAATTAATGAAAACCTTCAAACTGTCCAAGAGAACAGAGCTGAGGGAGTTGCAACAATCATCTTTTGTTTTTTTGTTTTTTTTTCCTTTCCTTTTTTAAGAACACTGGAGCTGTGACCACAGAGGTGATTGGAGAATCACAGCCTTTCCCCAGCGATATCCAAACAGAAAGTTTTCCAATACATCCCCTAAAATCGCAGAGCATGTAATTCCATGTTAGCTCCAGGAAGGCAGCGTCTCTGCTTAGGGTATGGAAATTTGGAAGTTCATTGCTATAATCTGTGGTTATGATTTCAACCTCCCTGAGTGATGCCGGGAATAAAACCACAGGCTCCTAGTGCTAGGAGCCTTTATTGTAATCCAATAAAACCTTAACAACCAGTCTTCTTTTTTATGATAAATTAAGGGCCTCATTTGCTTTGAAGCAGCCCCTCTGTCCCGATGTTTACCCCACTGTGGAACCAATCCTAGAGAAACACTGAACTCAGATCGGGGAGGGGAATTCCGATGGGGGGAAAAACAGCCCAGATTCCCCACCTTGGTTTCACGGATTCAGAATCTACAAAACAAATTAAAACTTTCCCTTCCCAAAGAACTCATCTTTAGGATGAGCCTCTCCTTGGGACTTCTGACAATATTTTACCAACAGACCATGACTTCCGAACCCAGCACCCCAAACACAGAATGTCACCTTGAAATCATAAATGTCATATCTGGGACAGAGGCCATGGGTCCTCTTCCCCACTTTTAATTTTTTTTTTGTTTTGGCTAATTTGAAACTTTATTTGGAAGCTCAAATTCTGCCCCAATTGCCAGTAATTTATACTTCCCTGCAGTGTCATCTTTGTGAACCCATTTGTCATGGAATGATTTCCCAGCTCAAAACAAACTTCAGACAGAGGTCAAATTTATGTCACAGCCGTAATTCCTTGCTAAGATCCAATGCACTGCAATGTTGATGAACTACCCCAAAACCTACCCGTGTGTTTGTCAAGCATTTCTGAGGCCAGTCCAGGAAGTTTTTAAAAATAAGCATCTGCTTAACCCTCCTACACTGCTGGTGGGTATGTAAATTGGTAAAGCCACTATGGAGAACAGTATGGACGTTCCTTAAAAAACTAAAAATAGAGCTATCATATGACCCTGCGACCCTACTCCTGGGCATATATCCAGAGAAAAATGTGACTCAGAAAGAAAAAACACCCCAAAGTTCACTGCAGCACTGCTGACAATAGCCAAGACATGAAAGCAACCTAAATGCCCATCGACAGAAGAATGGATAAAGATACGGTACATATATATAATGGAATATTCAGTTCAGTTCAGTTCAGTCGCTCAGTCGTGTCCGACTCTTTGCAACCATGAATCGCAGCACGCCAGGCCTCCCTGTCCATCACCATCTCCCGGAGTTCACTCACACTCACGTCCATTGAGTCGGTGATGCCATCCAGCCATCTCATCCTCTGTCGTCCCTTCTCCTCCTGCCCCCAATCCCTCCCAGCATCAGAGTCTTTTCCAATGAGTCAACTCTTCACATGAGGTGGCCAAAGTACTGGAGTTTCAGCTTTAGCATCATTCCTTCCAAAGAAATCCCAGGGCTGATCTCCTTTAGAATGGACTGGTTGGATCTCCTTGCAGTCCAAGGGCCTCTCAAGAGTCTTCTCCAACACCACAGTTCAAAAGCATCAATTCTTCGGCACTCAGCTTTCTTCACAGTCCAACTCTGACATCCATACATGACCACAGGAAAAACCATAGCCTTGACTAGACGGACCTTTGTTGGCAAAGTAATGTCTCTGCTTTTCAATATGCTATCTAGGTTGGTCATAACTTTCCTTCCAAGGAGTAAGCGTCTTTTAATTTCATGGCTGCAGTCACCATCTGCACTGATTTTGGAGCCCAGAAAAATAAAGTCTGACACTGTTTTCACTGTTTCCCCATCTATTTCCCATAAAGTGATGGGACCAGATACCATGATCTTCATTTTCTGAATGTTGAGCTTTAAGCCAACTTTTTCATTCGCCACTTTCACTTTCATCAAGAGGTTTTTTAGTTCCTCTTCACTTTCTGCCATAAAGGTGTCATCTGCATATGTGAGGTTATTGATATTTCCCCCAGCAATCTTGATTCCAGCTTGTGCTTCATCCAGCCCAGCGTTTCTCATGATGTACTCTGCATATAAGTTAAATAAGCAGGGTGACAATATACAGCCTTGACGTACTTCGTTTCCTATTTGGAAAAGTCTGTTGTTCCATGTCCAGTTCTAACTCTTGCTTCCTGACCTGCATATAGGTTTCTCAAGAGGCAGGTCAGGTGGTCTTGTGTTCCATCTCGTGACTATCACTTGCACATAAAAAAGATTGAAATAATGCCATTTGCAGCAAGACGGATGGACCTAGGCAGTGTCATGCTGAGAGAAATAAGTCAGAGAAGGAGGAAAACTATCACATCCTTTACATGTGGAATTTAAGTAGAAGTTATACAAATTAACTTACCAAACAGAAACAGAGAACGAACTTATGGTTGCTGCGGGTGTGGGAGGGAAGGATGGGGAGAAGGGATAGTTAGAGAGTCTGGGATCAACATGTAATCACTGCTCCGTTTGAAATGGATAACCAACAAGTTCCCACTGCAGAGCAGAGGGGACTCTGCCCAATGTTAACCTGGCGGCCTGGATGGGAGGGGAGTTGAAGGGACAAGGGATACAAGTATACGGCTGAGTCCCTTTGCTGTTCACCTGAAACCATCACAACACTGTTTGCTAACTGGTCATACCCCAGTGCAAAATTAAAAGTTAAAAAAAAAAAAGACGTGTTTGCTTATCATAAAATCTTGGTTATTTCTGGCTAAATATCTATTAAATTATTTCCATTTCAATTCAATTTACCTCAGAATTCTTTTTTAGTATCTTAAGACTCCACGTTACACATAATTATGCTTTGTTATCTTCCAAGATTTATATTATGAACATATTTGATGCATATTTCAATTTAGTTGGGATGGAAAATGTATATAAAAAAACATTATGAAACTGAATAGCATACTGTTAAACTCATTTCACAAAGTTAAAACGAACTGGTGTTTAGAAAACTGAAGTATATTTTAAAGGATCTTTTTCTTAGTTACTAGCTGTTACCAAACATATTTTGTAGCTCAGCAAACCATTTATAATTTTGTGCGTGTGTGTTCAGTCACCAAGTCCTGTCCAACTCTTCACGACCCATGTACTGTAGCATGCCAGGCCTCCCTGTTCCTCACCGTCTCCTGCAGTTTGCCCAAGTTCATGTCCATTGAATCAATGATGCCATCCAACCATCTCATCCTCTGCTGCCCACTTCTCCTTTGGCCTTCAATCTTTCCCAGCAATAGGATCTTCTCCAATGAGTCAGCTGTTTGCATCAGGTGGCCAAAGTATTGAGCTTCAGTTTCAGCATCAGTCCTTCCAATGAATATTCTGGATTGATTTTCTTTAGGATTGACTCGTTTGATCTCCTTGCTGTCCAAGCTTGCTGTCCAAGGGACTCCAAGGGACTCTCAAGAGTCTTTTCCAGCATCACAATTCAAGTGTGAATTCTTCGGCACTCTGACTTCTTTATGGTTCAACTCTCACATCCATACACGACTACTGGAAAAACCATTGCTTACACTTATAGCTTTCACTTTTTTTTTTTTTTTAAAGGTGCTCAGTATGTCCAACTCTTTGCGAGCCCATGGACTATACAGTCCATGGAATTCAAGGCCAGAATACTGGAGTGGGTAACCTTTCCCTTCTCCAGGGCATCTTCCCAACCCAGGGATTGGACCCAGGTCTCTTGCATTGCAAGCAGATTCTTTACCAACCGAGTCACCAGGGAAGCCCTTAACTTGCATTTGTACAGTGTTATATGGCAATTATATCTCAATAAAATTGGAAGAAAATAGCTATGAAAATAAAGAAATAAAAAATTAAATAGGCATTCATTCCCAGAGCATTCATTTTAATATTTAATATAGATGATGGAGCCAAAACAGTTTGAAAGCAGGAAGAGAGCCCACAGGATATCCTAGCTAGTACAGAACTCAGCTCAGCTCCATCTTCTATGTTCAAACATCAGGAAAGACCAATGATAAATTCAACCCTTGGGACCTCAGCTTAGTTCCTCCTGCACTTGTTAGTACACAGAAACTCAATATACGCATTTTAAAACTCAGGAACTCTACATACACAGCTTTTCCACATCCAGCTCATTTTCAGTTTTATCATGCTTTGCAATAAATGGGAAAAGGAGACTTGAGAGGGAAAATTTATCCAAGCTGCAAAATTTGAGATACAATATGTTTAAATATTAGTGGCTTGAATGAGGTTTATACTGGTCTATGCTTTTTTCCTTCTCACCATCCCTCCAGGCCCCCGAATCCCAAAGATAATAATGACACTGTGAGTTCCAAGGGGGTATCGTTGGAAGGTAACCGAGGGCCTCAGCCAGTGATCCCTGCCCCTCTCCAAAAGAAACAATGGGTTTTGGAATTCTAGATGCTCTCTTTACACATTTCAGCAGTCATATGATTTCCCTGAGAGCAATAAATTGACCATTATTGCTGATTCTTTGGCAAATTGAAGGTGTTAATACATTACCCCAGAGGATAGTATTTTCACTTTTAAGATGTACTCACAGTTCACAGCTCTTCATTCTCTCCCTGGGGTTCTCATTTAATTAGCGGTTGAGAGAAGAAGGTCATTTCATTTAAATAGGAATTCCATTTGGGAATAGCATGCATTTTCTTGGTTTTAGGAACCCATCAATATTTGCTCAATTAAGACACCATTTGACTTGCTATTTATTCTGGTTGGGGTTATACTTCTGTTTCTACTCCAAGTCTCTTTAAAAAAATAATAATTTGTTAGTGTTGATAGGTTTCCCTGGAGGCTCAGATGGTAAAGAATCTGCCTGCAATTCAGGAGCCCTGGGTTTGATCCCTGAGTCGGGAAGATCCCCTGGAGAAGGAAATGGCAACACACTCCAGTATTCTTGTCTGGAGAATCCCATGGACAGAGGAGCCTGGTGGGGTTGCAAAGAGTCGGACACGACTGAGCAGCTAAACGACAACGACGTTGTTGGTGCTGATGATGAACTCCGGTGCTGACGGCGACCCTCCCACCGTGCAGCCCTTCCCATTTCTGGTTCTTGCCTGGCTTCTCTTTAAGAAAGGTACCGTATCAATGCCACACAGTCAGAGAGTTTAAAAGTCAAATGGTTCTATGCAACTGTCTTTGAAGATTGGCATTTTTCTTCCATATACTCTATTCCCATCTCCCTGAAACATCTCTTAGATGTTTCTTTGGACATGTCCTTTCTAATACCTAAGCAACAAATACTACCATTTCTTAATTGTTCCATTTTAGAATATTACCTGTAGAATTCTTGCTGTAAATCCTAAGGTTTAACTCATTTACCACATCTCTTTTACAACTAGTCTCCACACATTCTTGCCTTCTAGTCAGACTCCCAACTCATTTATATCAAAATTTGTTACATTAGTGCTTAATCATGACATCATTATTGCTAGGCAAATATTATTCGGAACTAAGCCATGACACAGAGTTCAGGAATAGTCACTTTCTTGGGACAAGTTTGATTATCATACAGTTGATATTTACTTGGTTTTGGTTTTTTTTTTTTTTTGAAAGATTTTTTTCTTGATGTGGACCATTCTGTTAAGTATTGAATTTGTTACAGTATTGTCTCTGTTTTATGTTTTGGCTGTGAGGCTTGTGGCGACTTAGTGACTGAACAACAACATAATAAATATATGATACATAGGTATTTGCTTCTTTTTTTAAAACAACAGTAGAATTGTATATACATATGTTTAGCCTTCCATCAATCTACATTGTTCTGGATATTTCCTTCTGAAACTACATAAATGCTTCAAGTAAAACATAGATACTATTTTTAAAATGCAGCGCCAAAAATAAAAGTAAATGGTTTTAAATATATATCTAGGTGGTAGCGTCATCACACATAGAGAAATCTAACCATTCTATGCAACTTTAAAGCACAATAATTTGTCTGCATGCTTCTGGAGGGTGTCCTCTAGATATGCTCAAGACAAAGAAAATGACCCAAACAAGCTGCACAGTCTCTTCTGTAATCACACAGCTGCAGTGGCATGCTATTGTTATTCCTAGAATGCTGGGAGGGCATGAAACAGAAAAGCACCGAGTGTTGACTACGTTTACTCTAAACCTCCTCATTGTAAAGCAACTATAGCACGATGAAATTTTTTAAAAGAAAAATCAAAAGTAAATAAAATTCCTAGTGCTGTTGAAAACTGAGATTCTAGGGTAAGACAAAGAAGATAGAGATCTGATATAAAAACAGGTTTAGTACAAACCTTAAAAACCCTTGCATTGGAACTGGAAGCATCAATAAAAACTCACAGTTTTTTATTTTTAAAACATATCTACATATATCCTAGCATCATCCCACTGAGAAAGCCATCTCAGTACCAATGATGACCCCTGCCGACTAGACAGTGGTGTCCAAATATTTTTTCCTACTTAAAAGAACCAGGGCTTCTTGCAAAATTGACTGATTACAGATATGAAACTGGAAATGTCAGGAGAGGCTGAAATCCCCGTATGACAAGGACCCTAGCAAAGACTACAGACATCTTACCAAAGGGCTCAGGAACCAACCTGAAGAAGCTCCGCCCACTGTTCCCATCAAAGTGGGATACTCTGAGCAATGATAGGAAAAATTACCATAATGGATTGAAAGATACTAAGGGTGCATCTCTTATGCACGTATGCGTGTGTATATGCGTGCAGGTATGTATCATCTGTAAATCACAGTGACCCTCCCCAAATACATAATCACACTAACTGATCACAGATGCTTACTAACGCATTATTTAAAAAGTAGTAAATATAAAGGGGAAATGAAGCATTTGCCATGACTTTCCTACATAAAGTGCACCACTTGGGAGAAAAGTTGTAAATGAGAAGACATTTTCTTAAACAGAAGTTTCTAGCTAATAAAAAAATTGCTAGAATTAGACTATAACCATTTTGGAAATGCTAATTAACGAGTCTGGTAAAGAATGTGCCTGCCAATCCAGGCAACACAGGAGACATGGGTTTGATCCCTGGGTCAGGAAGATCCCCTGGAGAAGGGAATGGCAACCCACTCCAGTACTCTTGCCTGGAGTAGTCCATGGACAGAGGAGCCTGGTAGGCTATAGTCCATGGGGTTGCAAAGAGTCAGACACGACTTAGTGACTGAACAACTTAGTTAACGAATCTAGGTTTCTACCAACAGTATCTGTAAATATCAATAAAAGAGAGAAAACAAGCCTCCCTACAAAAGGAAACACAGCATCCACAAGTCTTCCTTGCCCTCCCCACAATTTATTCTCAGGTTGACCTTATCAAGCCTCCATACAGAGCTGCCAACTTACAGGAAGCTTAGAAGGCAGGGCCACCCTGGGGTGCAACCGGCCAAATCCAGACTCTGGACAAATGATCCAGTCTATTCAATAAATAAACTGCAAGTAAAGACAGAGAGACAGAGTGAGGAAGAATGAGGGCACCTATAAATCAGAAGTTTATTTGTCATATGTGGAAATCAGTCAGATCCCAACTCAAGTAAACAATTTTTAACAAATTAAAAATACAAACACACATGTGTTTAACTTTTATGAGATGACTGGAAAGTCGAATGCTGGATGTCTGATGACACGAGCAGACCTCATTTTACTGTGCTTTGCAGATACTGTGTGGTTCTACAAATCGAAGGTTTATGCCACCCTGCCCTGAGCAAGTCTATCGGCTCCGATGTTCCAACAGCATTTGGTCACTCCCTATCTGTGTGCCGCGTTTTGGTAGTTTTCCCAATATGTCCAAATCTTTTATACGTATTTTATTTGCTTTGGTGACATCTTTGATGTCACCATTTCAAATGTTTTGGGGCACCATGAATTCCACCCATGAAAAACAGAGGCCTTCACGGATAGATGCTGTGTGTGCTCTGACCGCTCCATCAGCTGGTCAGACCGCCTCTCTCCCTCTGCCCAGGCCTCCCTGTTCCCTAATATTGAAATCAGAACAATGAGCAGCCCTACCAGGGCTTCTAAGCATTTAAGAGAAAGGAAGAGTCTCGAGTCTCTCACTTTAAATCAAAAGCTAGTGATGACTGAGCTTAGTGAGAAAAGTTTGTCTGAAGCTGAGACGGGCTTCAAGCCAGGCCTCTTGCTCCACGCAGTCAGCCAAGTCGTGAATGCGAAAGAAAAGTCCTTGAAGGAAGACAAAAGCACCGCTCCAGGGAGCGCACAAGTGATAAGAAAGCAAAAGAGCCTTACTGCCGACACGCAGAAAGTCTTAGTGGTCTGGTTAGAAGATCAAACCCGGCCCAAGATTCCCTTAAAGCTAAGCCTCAGCCAGAACAAAGCTTTAACTCTCTTCACCTCCTTTAAGGCTGAGAGACATGAGGAAGCTGCAGAAGAAAAGCTTGGCACTTAGCAGAGGTTGGTTCGTGAGGCTGGAGGAAAACAGCCGCCTCCATCTCATCCACGTGTCAGGAGAAGCAGCAGGTGCTCTGTATAAGCTGCAGCAAGTCATCCAGGAGATCTAGCTAAGATAACTATCGCCTACTTTAAAACAACAGGATCCTATTACACTTTCTGTTTTTTATTTGCTTATTTATTAATTTGTGTTAGTCGCTCAGTCGTGTCTGACTCTGCGACACCATGGACTGTAGCCCACCAGGCTCCTCTATCCATGGGATTCTCCAGGCAAGAACACTGGAGTGGGTTGCCATTTCCTTCTCCAGGGGATCTTCCCGACCAGGGATCAAACCCACGTCTCTTACATCTCCTGCACTGGCAGGCGGGTTCTTTACCACTGTGCCATCTAGGGGGCCCACTGAAGGTAGCTACACTAAATAAACTTCAATGTAGAAGAAACAGCCTTATTGTGGACGATGCCATCTAGGATTTTCATCTTTACAGAGAGAAGTCAATGCCTGGCTTTACAGCTTCAAAGGACACGCTGGCTCTTCTGTTAGGAGCTAAAGCAGTTGGTGACTTGGAGTTGAAGCCAGTGTGCATTTGCCATTCCAGAAATGTAGGACCCGTAAGGATTATGCCCACTCCATAATGTAAGGGCACCACAAAGCCTGGATGGCACATCTGTCAACAGCACGGCTCACTGAGTATTTTAAGCCCATTGTTGGGACCTACTACTAGGAGAAAAAAGAAGAGATTCTCTTTAAAATCTTCATGCTCAGGGACCACGCACCTGGTCATTGAAGGGTTCTGATGGAGCCGGACTAGGTGGTCCTGAGGTTTTCACACCTGCTAACATAATATCCATTCTGCAGTCCCTGGTTTAAGGGGTGATTTTGACTTTCAAGTCTTACTTTTTTTAAGAAATACACTTCGCAAGGTCTAGCTGCCGTTGACAGTGACTCCTCTGCTGGATCTGGGCAAAGCAAACTGAAAACCTTCTAGAAAGGACTCAGCATGCTAGACACCACTAAGAACACTGTAATGCATGGGGAGAGATCACAATATCAGCATTAACAGGAGTTTGGAAGAAGTGGATTCCAGCTCTCTCAGGCGACTCTGAGGGGCTCAAGGCTTCAGGGCAGGAGACACCTGTAGACGAGGGGGGAGACGGCACGGGAACCAGGATGAGCAGTGGAGCCGAAGATGTAACTGGGACACTGCAACGTCGTGATAAAGCTTTAACAGACGAGGAGGTGCTTCTTACGGACGAGCAAAGAAAGTGCTTTTCTGAGCTGGGATCTATTGCTGGTGAAGAGGCTGTGAAGGTTGTTGAATTGACAACGAAGAATTAAGAACATTGCATAATTTAGTTGATACAGCAGCGGTGGGGTTTGAGAGGACTGACTCCAATTTTGAAAGGTCTCCTGTGGGTAAAATGCAATCAAACAACATTGCCCACTACAGAGAAATAACCAGTGGAAGGAGAAGTCAATCAGGGCAGCAGACTTCACTGTTGGCTTCAGCAGTCCCCGTCCTGATCAGTCAGCAGCCATCCATGTCGAGCTAAAACTCTCCACCAGCAAAACGATTATGACTCACTGAACGCTCAGATGATGGTTAGCTTTCTTTAGCAATAAAGTATTTTGAATTAAGGTACATTTTTTAAGCAGAATATTGTTGTACACTTATTAGACTACAGTAAAAATTTGAGGGTTTTGAGCTTTTATGTCTTAAGCCAGAGGTGTTTGAAATCAGAACCAGATAACCAAATATAGCCCATCACCTCTTTTGGAACCACCAGTGAGCTAAGAATGGGTTTTACATTTTTAATAGTTGGAAAAAATCATAAAGGGTAATAATATTAGGAAGATCAGAAAATTATATGAAATTGAAATATCAGTGTTTATAAATAAAGTTTGGTTGGAAAACAGTCATGTTTGTCTAGCTACTTTGTATGACTGTTTTGTTTTTTTTGGTGGCGGGGTGGGGGGGGTTGCTCCCCAGGTAAAGAATCCACCTGCCAACGCAGGAGACACAGGTTCAATCCCTGAACTGGGAAGATTGCCCCGGAGGAGGAGATGGCAACGCACTGCAGTCTTCTTGCCTGGGAAATCCCATGGAAAGAGGAGCCTGGCGGGCTGCAGTCCACGGGGTCGCAGAGAGTCCGACACGACTGAGTGCGGCTCAGCAACGTGGCTGCTCCTGTGAACAAGCGCAGAGCTGAGCCAGTAAGATGGGGACCGCGTGGTGCACAAACCCGAAATATTGATCACTTATCCCTTTGCAGGAAAAAAATCTACTGACCCTGCTTTCAGGTGAGACCAACAGCAGACCATATTGCAGAAAATTCACGATCAAGTTTATGTTTTAGGATGGGTCAGATCATGCAAAGACAAGTCTCTGAATGAACATAGTCTCGCCAAGCTGGTCTTTAGAAAGTTATACGAGGGGCTTCCCTGGCGGTCCAGTGGTTAGAACTTCACCTTCCAACGCATGAGGTGCAGGTTTGAAGCTAAGATCCCAGATCCCACGTGCCTTGCAGCCCAAAAGCCAACATGAAAAAAAATTTTTTTAGGAAAATCATACCAATTTACAAGATCATAGGTTATCATCTCAGAACATATTCTTCTCACTTTCACTTTCCACTTTCAGAGGTTTAAAAATAATGCTATTTTCATTTAAAATTGTCAGAGTGAACTTTTTGTTCATATTTCAATAGTGATTTCTACATTCAATTGCCAAATGTCTGTATTCTTCGCCTATTTTTCCATTGAGCTTTTAGTCAGATGTGTAAGACGTCTTCATATTACACTTAGTCATTACCTACAGGATGGGTATGTTTTAAATAAGGTCTGAGTAAGCAGAGTTAACCAAGGTCTCCTGGGAGGGAAAACGTGTTCTAGTGAATTTGTGGGATCCAAAGGCAATGAGATCACAGCGTGCATAATGCTGATATAAAACGACCATCTGTAAAGTCAGAATAAACTAATCAACACCCACGCTCATCTCTTTGACTCATTTTCCTTTCGTTTTGTGTATGAATTTTCCTTTGTTCTTGTTCTGCTGCATGTTCATTTTCCTGTTTGCTTGTTTTTCCTTTGAACCCAAAATTTGTTTCAAAAAATTCCAAGGCACTGGAATCAGCACCTTCTGATCATATCTTATCTGCCACTAACCATGTGTCGGGGCCAATCTGGATGCCTTCAACAAGCCTGATGCCTTACTCATCAGGAACACTTTTTCCTGCTGTGGCTCAGATAAGCCATCAGCACCACCGTTTATCATAGACTGCTTGAGGTCACTTGCATACAGATTTCTCTACATTCAGTAACTGAAAAGGGGGCCATTTGACTCAGAGACACTGAGACCAGACCAAGGCCTAGAATTAAGTGCAAACCTGTGGAGTCATGCGGTCACAGCTAAAGACCTGCTCCCCATCACTCCAAACCTGCCACATCTATTTTCGGATTTCTTGGTTTTCTTTTCTGCCAAAGGACTAAGACAACAAAGGCAGAATAGAACGGGGGTCAGGTGGAGCCTTTTCTCTGAACAATCCTCAAGCGAAAATTATAAACAAAGTTATTAAAGCTTTTCTATCTACTAAAGAAGCAGCAATGTGACATTCCATTTCAGTCCACCTCTAATCTTCAGTCCCTTTATCCCAAATACTGAAATTTCATTAGAGATGACCAATTCCAAAATCCCAGATTCTTCAATTAGTGTGCACTTTAAATTATTAAATAGGAAACTTGAATATAGACTCTTTTCTCATTCAATTTTCTCAGCTTCTGTACTCCCTTTCATGGTGCATAATTTAAATTTATAATTTCTATGGAAAAGCTAATATTCTACTGAGATAAAGACTCATCTAATTTTTGCAGCCAAGGACATCACAGCACGCACCTACATTCTGTAGAAGAGAAGTGAAACTTTCACAACAGTCTCTAGAAGCAGCACAGGGGAAAACCAGCCTCATGGAACGAACTCCACCTGCTCCAGAAAGAGTACAAACCACTGGAGTTCGGTAGCGCGGGTCAAGAGGAAACGAGGTCAAGCCCAAGGCACCACCAAACCACTGGAGTTCGGTAGCGCGGGTCAAGAGGAAACGAGGTCAAGCCCAAGGCACCACCAAACCACTGGAGTTCGGTAGCGCGGGTCAAGAGGAAACGAGGTCAAGCCCAAGGCACCACCGTGGGAAATGATGGAGGAGCTCTGAAAGTTCCCTGGTTGTATCAGAAGAGGACTTATATGGCCCTCTTTCTAGGGTGGAAACCAAGTGCTCAGGTTCCCAGGGTCTCCATCTGAATACAACACTCTGACCTGTTCCCGTCCCCACTGCACACCCTTCCCTACCCATTTCTAGGCTTCTAACCCAGCCAGGTTTCTTCGAAGAATGAAAGTCATTCAGGAAAAGTGAGAAAACCTAAATCTCTATTCTCTCCTGTTGTTGTTGCTTAGTCACTCAGTTGTGTCCGACTCTTTGCGACACCATGGACTGTAGCCCACCAGGCTCCCCTGTCCATGGGATTCTCCAGGCAGGAATACTGGAGTGGCTGCCATTGCCTTCTCCAGGGGATCTTCCCGACCCAGGGATCGAACCCATGTCTCCTGCATTGGCAGGAGGATTCTATACCACTGAGCCACCAGAGAAGCCCATTCTCTGACATCCCCAAACTAAACCCTGGCTTCCTTCTCTCCCCCAGAACACTGTCCCCACAGGCAATGCTCAGACTTCACCTGGTCTCACTCCTGCCTCCCGAGTGGCCACTTGCTACTGTCCAAGTCGCCCTCAGGTCAGGCAGTGATGGTCCAGACCCAGGATCCCCAGCGGCACTGGCTGCTGATTCCCTGCTGAGAGGTCTACAGGCAGGGGTCAGTCCACGCGCCTGCTCAGAGCTCTGGGAAATCATCTGGTCTCACATCACCTTCTACCAGCACTTTCTCCCCCCACCTGCTGCTCTCTGAGTTGAGGGACACTTTCAGGAACCTTCTGTCCAGCCCTCATGCTTGTTCTTGGGGCCCTCCCTGGAGCCAAATGTGAAATTCCTCCCTAGGGGTGACACCATCAAGATGACGTCACAGGTTGCTCTGAATTCAGTCCTGCTCACAAGACAGATTAGCGTGAGAGAATTTCTATCTGAAAAAGAACCAGAGGGTGTGAACTGGAGGCTCGGGAAGACCAGACTTAAAGACTAAGGGACTCAGATGGCGGGGTGTTGCTCAAAGGTGGTCTTAACCCTTGGGAGTTTTCGCCAGAGGCATGGATGAAAAGCGCGCCAGCTGGAACGAGTCTCACCAAGAAGGCTGCACTGAGCTTCGCTTGTGTGACGGGACTGAGTGCCTGCTCAGAAAGCTCTCAAGGCCAGTCTCTGCTTCTTGTTGGTTTGAACTAACTATACTGCCCCCGAACTGCTCCTGCTTTGCCTGCAAATACCACCTACCCCAAGCCTGCAACAAGCTCGCCGTAGTTTGCTATTATTTGCTCACCCGGAACTGCAGTTCAGCTGTTCCCAAACACGCTCATCTTCATGAGCTTGCCTCGTGATCTCACTTACATGTGGAATCTGAAACCTGAGCTCACGCAGACAGTAGACACGTGGATATGTATACTTGAATCACTCCGCTGCACAGCTGAACCCAACAGCCCACTGGACATCGACTATTCTCCAACATAAAGGAAAAGTCAACAAATCCATCAATTGGAAAAAATAAGCTCACTCCATAGAAAATGAGAGAAAATGCTCTCCAGAGACCCAATTCTTCATTTCTTTGCCTTTGTGAAGATGCCAAAATTAACTCAGCTGTAATTTTGCGGTTCCTACTTTGTGTTCTGGGAATAAAGTATACAAATGCAAAAAAACATTTAACATCTATGAGTTACACCTAAATGAAGCATCCACTGAGGTTAATAAGCGGTTTTCTGAGCAAACATGGAGAGCAATGGCATCTGATGTGGCTGATTTAATTTGCAATCATATGTCATATTCACGCAAATAATGACAAACAGGCCCCCTTGTCAGTTCACCAAAAACAGTGCTTCTTGTCGTTCACATCTGTTCCAATCTCATGAAACTGTTTACAATGACACTTTCATAAAACCATTCCCCATGAGAGGAAGGAAACACGAAAATGATTTTTTTTAATATTCCTTGGGAGTTTTCTGTAACATTACAATAGCTCTTCAACAAAAGCCAGAAATTCCACAAACTCAGATCTTACCTCAATATACCCCACTTATCTATGATAAGAATAAACTGGTAAAATTTTAAAAAAGAATGAAATATTGCTGTTTTTAGTAATATGGATGGACCCAGAGAATATCAAACTAAGTGAAGTCGAAGACAAATATTATATGATATCACTTATATGTGGGATCTAAAAAATAATAGAAATGAATCTATATAGTGTCAAACAGAAACAGACTCACAAATGCAGAACACAAACGTGGTGACCGGAGGGGAGAGGAGGGAGGGGTGAATTCAGAGTGTGGGGTCAACAGACACGAGCTACGATGTGTAAGACGCACCGGGAACTGTATTCAGTCACCCTGTAATAATGAATAACGGAAAGTAACCTAAAATATAGAACGCATAACTGAATCACTTTGCTGTACATCTGAAACTAACACGGTATTATAAATCAACTATTCTTCAATCTCATCCGGGCCTCCCTGGGGAACAGGTCTGAAGAGTTGAGTGTTTAACACGACCATGCGTGATTCTTAGCAACAGGAACTTCTGAGAAACTTGGCAGGTTGTCCTGACACACTAAAGGGTATCAGATTCACCAGGACACACATTTTGTTAAAAAGAGCAAGTTTCTGGATCTCAGCCTGAGGTCCAGATGCAGCGAGCTGGTGGAGGAACACACGAACTGCATTTTAAACAAATTGCCCAGGTGACGCTCCTGAAATGTTCCCACGCCCAGCTCTTGAAGGGCAGCAAGTAGGACCCCCCCTTGCAGATCGGGCCCCTCCCTGGGTCCTGGAACCACAGCTCTTCCCAGGCCAGAGCTGACTGGATCAGATGTCGCTGCTTATGGTTCAGACCTTTACAGCCCAATTTAACACAAGATGTGTTCTTGCCTCAATGACGTTGCCGACTCGTTCCCTGTAATTTTCCTATCAACAACTGAACTCCCGAGCAGTCCTCTCTCCCGTCAGCAGTTAAGGTTCCCGTCCTCAGGGCCCAAATTACCCTTGAAAGGTAATGGAAAAACCCCTGTGTGCCGGCCAGCGCTGGCCCCTGCAGCAGACCCTGCCGGCTACCTGCTGCCTGTCCTGAGGATCACTGTCAGCTGTGCGGGTCTTGTCTTTGTTTAACTGCTCAGTGGTTTTCATAACTATTTTTAGCCCTGAGACTTTTTTGGAGAAAAATGTTACCAGTACAAATAAAATGAAACTGCTGTGAATGAGATGGTGCGGCAGAAGAGAGGGCGGGCAGGCCTTCCAGTCCCCAAGACACACACAGACACACACAAAGACACACACAGACACACACACACAAAGATACAGGTAGACAGGAAGATACACACACATAAACATACACACATACACACAGATGCACACACAGAAAGACAGACACACAGACACATACACAGACATACACACAAACCCAACACACACATAAAGACACACACACAGAGACATACCCTCAACCCTAAGGCAGTACAAAAGCTTAGGGCTCCATGGAAGACCATCTGAAAATCCCTACTCTGGGTCATGAATTCAATTTTTGCCTAGAGCACTGGACTGCCTTCCTAGACTTAAGTGTCTGACTTTAAATTTACCTTCAAAAGCACACTGACACTTGAAAATCATGGAGTTAGGGGTGTCAACCCTCCCCACCCAGCTTAAAGTCCAAGCATAATCCATAGTCAACAATCAGCCATCTGTATATACCTAGTTCATCAATTCATAGTCAGCCATCTGCATATATCCAGATTATCCAGTCAGCCAGCCGTCTGTATGTACCCAGTTCATCAATCCAGTCAGCCGTCTGTACACACCCAGCTCATCCATGTCCAGGACTCCACGTCTGCAGATTCAACCACGATCTTGTAGCACTGTGGTATTTACTACCGAAAAAACTGCAAGTCTAAGTGGACCCAGGAACAGTTCAAATGTGTCTTGTTCAAGGGTCAATTGTGCTGCATTGCCTCTTATGAAAAATGATTAATGAAACTGACTGCCATTAATCCTAACTTAATCCTACATTGTTAAAGTTCCTTTCCAAACGTGTTGTAGTCAGGCCCATTCAACTACTTATCAAGCTTGAGTCATTGCAGGCTCATACACAGTCTCCGAAAAAATAAATGAACAAATAGAAGTCATTATGTGCAACTTAAAAATGGTGCTATTGTGACTGACGCTGCTTTTAAACTTAGACTTTTTCAATGCTATTATGTGGACATATAATCGATGTTTGTGTAAACATCACACCAGGCGAGGGAAGAGAAAGGGGCCTTGAGAGATGCTCTCAGCAGGTACTTTATAATAAAACCAACATCTGTGGAATCATTAGATGAGCATTATTACACGCCAGCAACATGCTAGTACTTTGCAGATACGCTCTCAGCTCTTCCTACTGTGTGGAAGCGGGCAGGCGTGCGGGTCTCACTCTGAGATGAGGGCGATGGATCTCCCAGAGGGAAGCCGCCGCCCACGGGGACCCTCTTAAGGTGACTGCTGGGCGAGAGCCGACTCCCGGCTGCAGAGGCCGGGTGCACTCTGAGCCTGTCCTCGCTCGAAGGTCAGGCTTGGGAAGTTTCTTTGATCTTCCCCACATCTGCCATTTCATACTGGGCTTCTCTTTCCTTGCAGAACTTGCCGAGCCGGGCAAAGACATCTTTTTCTTTCTTTTTTTTTTTTTAATCAGTTGTGTCTTCCTTGGATGGAGGCAAGATCGGGGCCAAAAGAAATTCCCTTTCATTTTAGAATCAAGATTCCGTTCACAGAAAAACGAAATTGATATACAGACGAGCCCACACACCACACTTCTCACTTGTAAGTGAACTTAATCACTCGGGCACCCCAAACACCTTTGTGTGTCTTCAAGCTACATTCTGTCCATTGGATGGAGAACATGTGGTTTGGACTTCAGAAGGCATGAAAACCAAGCTGATATTACAGAAGTTGGCTGTTTCAAGTCAAACAAAATAGCACAGAAACTTTCTCCAAGTCAGAGGAGGGCAGCCACCACTGCCTGCATTTATCCCTAAACCAGCTCCCTAAGGAGAGACGAGAAAACACCAACAAGCTCCTCTACTGTAACAGACTCCAAGGAACACACACGCACCCTGGAAACTGACAAGGTTTTGAACACAAAACATCTCTTTCAAAACCGATAATATAATAGATGACGCTTCTTAGAGACTATGACCTTAAATGACATAAGGGACACTATTGGAGGCACAGCAGCTGTTTGGTGAAAGTGCAGGGGTTTTTCCTACTTCTTCTTGTTGATCCTTTTTCACCCTTCCCTGCCAAAAAAAAATTTACTACATTTTTTTTTCATTATTTCCCTTGTGTCAAGTGGAACTTTTTCATCCAAATCTCACTGCTCAGGCCCATATGTCTCTTCTTTCTTCTTTTCTGTATTTTTTTTTTTAAAGATACCACATAACAAAAATGTTTCTCTTATATTAATTTTGTTACTCAGGCAAAGTAAACCATCACTCCTCGGTATGTCATATAAAAGCCAGAAGAGTAGTGACTCACTCGGGCAGAGACTTTATTTAAAACATTTGCTCTGTGGTCGGAGCAGATTAAACACAGACCAGGTTGCCCGTGGAGCTGTGCGGGGCCCCGAGTGAGCGATGTCACCACCCGGCGGGCCAGCCACACGCAGCCCACGGCCAGGATCTGGCCTCGGTCCCCTCTGCCTCCCTGACGCAGGGACACCTGCCTCCAGCAGACTGGGATGAACCGACCTTGTGGACGTGAAGGTCACTGAACACTTTTGTTTGGTGACCAAAAATGAAATGGCTACTGAAAGGGGATAGGAGTTGCCGTAAGGCGTGCAGGGGGCATGGCATGCAGAAAAGAAAAAGGCAGAAAACTGGGAAGGATGAAAAGGGAACAAATCAAAAGGGAAATGAAAGAAACAGACCGAGTCAGAGCACCAGGACAAGTTTCCATTGTTCGTCGTTCGCGCCAGATAGAGCCTGGAATTTTAAATGATTGCAAATTGAGCGGCTCGTGGGTAATCGATTTGGTCTCCACTGGTAGGGGTCAGAAACCCAGGACATGCAAATGATATTTATACAGTTGAAACGAGGAACAGATGAAGTCCATAGAAGAGAAGGCATCTCTGCTGTTTTGATGATTTTTATAGAAAAGTACAAACGCCAACATCTGAGGCAGACACAGTCAGAAAAACGTGCGTGGTGGAGGCTCGTGCGGATGGATAGCCGTGGCTTTGAGTGCTGGAGGCTGTGTGGTATTTGTCTTAGCTCCAGCAACTAAAGTCATACAAAATCCACTCATTAACCTGTTTGTGTTAATCCACCCATTTTCAAATTTACATTTGTCCTAGAGGCCTTTCTCTTCTCTCCTTCCATGCTTCTTCCCTTTTAAATTTCTTTAAAAAAAAATATGAAGCAGATCACTGATTTCTTCACAGCTAAATTTTGAGCTGTTGAAGATGGAAATCATTAACGAAACCACAGTATATGAGGCTTAGAAGATGACACAGTGCTCATCTAGTTGGTCCTCTGACTCAGGGCAGGAATCTTTTCTATAATGTAAGTTAATACACAGTCACCAGAGAGGACGTGCTTGTATGTGGTCGTACATTCTCATTAGCAAGCAGCCTGCGGCTCTGCGGTTCGCTCCCCCATTACTCATGCGTCTCTGTATTACACACGTCTATTTAAGCACTCCCACACGTGCTGGGAGTGCTTTAACGGACAGGAAATCGTAAGACAGTAATACATGGAATTCGAAGCATTGAAATAGAATAATGTGAGGGCGACTGCATAGCTCCTAAAGCTCAGGCGATCAAGGAGGGCTTCTGAAAGCACGTGACATCAGCGTTCAGAGAGAAAAGTGTTCTGAACAGAGGGAAGAGCTGAGATGAAGGGCCTAATGGGAATCCTCTCAGCCGAGCGCAAGGAGATGAAATAAACAGCGTAACGCGCGGGCCGGACCAAGGATGCGGGAAGGTGAAGCTGGAGCCCTGGGCAGAGGCCGATCAGTGCTGGGCTTGGCAGGGTGAGGTAAGGACTGAGGATTCTCCTCTCAGAGCAATGAGAAGCTGCTATCAAAGCAACTGTACTCCAATAAAAATTTTTTAAAAAGAAATGCCAATTAAGGATGGGAAAATTAGAAATTAGAAATCCCAATTAAGGATGGGAAATTTTTCTAATGGGAAAATTCTCATTAGAAAAATGAGAATCATAATACAAGGGATTAAAACGCTACAGACACATTAAAATCTGTAAATTTATAATGACACTAAGGGAAAAAAGGACCCCATCAGTCACATTTGCAGGATGATAGAGAACCAAATGAATATTTTGAAAATGGTAAATAAAAGACAATAAAACTTTTGTCTTGCTTTTCCTTGTGATCTATAAAAAAGAGAAATTTCCACTTGTAGAAGTTTTTCACCAAAATTAACATAAAGTAAAATTAAAGAAGCAAAATTTTAATTAAACAGTTTTAAACAGGGGACTTCATTGCTCACGTGGAGAGAACGTAATTGAAAGCAATAGGGATAGAAGCAAGGAAAACAACTGCAAAGTTGAATCAGAAATACACACACATATGTATATTCTGATGGCTTGGGTTGTGACAGTGACCTTGGAGATGGAAGCTGATGGACTTGCAGTATATTGGGAGATCAGGGTTAAAAAGACTCAGAACTTGGTGTGGTTTGGGGTGGGGGAGGGGAGTAAGAGAAAGAAAAACTGCCCAGAACTCGAAGACATTTGATTTGAACAGCTGAGCAGGTGGTAAAATTGCTGGTATGGGAAAGCTGAAGGTTGACCAGGTTTGGGTTTCCCAATTGGTGCTAGTGGTCAAGAACTCACCTGCCAATCAGGAGATGTAAGAGACAGGGGTTCGATCCCTGGCTTGAGAAGATCCCCTAAAGGAGGGCATGGCAACCCCCTCCAGTATTCTTGCCTGGAGATCCCCTGGACAGAGGAGCCTGGGGTCATAGGGTCACAAAGAGTCGAACATGACTGAAGCACCTTAGCACACACCCAGGCAGGCAACGCATGTAACCCAAGAATTCTGCTTTGACCCCGTTGTGTTTAAAATACCTGCTGTGTAGACTGGCCATACAAGTGTGCAGTTCTAGGCAGAGGCCAGATGTTTGAGGCATCTGCATTTTGTAAACAATTGAATTATTAGTGGGGCTTCCCTGGTGGCTCAGTGGTAAAGAATCCGCCTGCCAATGTAGGAGACCTGGGGTTGATCCCTGGGTCAGTAAGATCTCCTGGAGAAGGAAACGACAACCCACTCCAGTGTTCTTGCCTGGAGAAACCCATAGACAGAGGAGCCTGGCAGGCTAAAGTCCACAGGGTCACAAAGAGTCGGACACGACTTAACGGCTAAACAACCCCTAAGAGTGAAATGAAAATTTCTCCCCTAAAACTCCCTATGGTCCCAATTTTGTCTTGGGAATGGGGAGGAGCTAATTCCTTGCTTAACAAACCCCCAAACATGTGAAAGAATGAAAACCACCATTCACTGCACAGCCAGTATATGCCGAACACTTTGCCTACAGTTTCTTATCTGCACATACAGGATCTCTAAGGGCAGGTGTTCGTGTTGCAACTTTACAGGAAACAGGGGTACAGAGAGTATCTCATGTGAGGTTCCAGAGCTACAAAGTGAAGGAGCTAGGTTTGCTTTAGGTTTGTCTGCCTCCCAGACACCGATGAATAAACGCTTGTACCCTAAGCGCTGCTCACACAGCAAGGGCTTCCAGAATATTTTGCCATGCTGAAAGTCCCCTGGTAGCGTCCTGCATCAGCAAGATCTCTCATTAAATTTCGGCCCTTCCAATGAGCACATCTGACCTGACCAAGGAGGAGCACACCCAGCTTCTGGTCAGACGCCTCTGACAATGATGCTGAACACTGTGTTAGAGTAGCCACATCACACTGCTGGCTCATGTAAAACTTGTGGTCAACTGCTGTCTAGCCAGGGCTCCCACATCCTATACTTGTGCTGTAATTTTTTTGCCTAAATTAAAAATGTCAAGATATTTGAAACCCAAGTCGTTTACCTAGCATATTAGTTATTCCTTCCACTTCTGTTGTACACACAAGTCTAAGACACCCTCTGTCTATGTCCCATTAGTGGATTGAAATGATATTTGAATGATAGAATCAACATTGTCACGTCATAAAAATCACAGCTGGGATGTATTGTTCCAGATATTTTAAGTCTCAGTTTGCTCATCTGTAACATGGAAACCATCATAGTAACAAGCGGTAAACGACAAATCGCCTGTGAAATGCTGAGCCATGAGGTCATATTTATCCACTGCTCGAAATTTTGGAAGAGTATCTTATTTTCAGATGTTGTACGCAGGCTCTGGTAGTAAGCCACTCTCTGGTCTAATGGTGGGACATTGTATTGGAAAAGTATACAGAAGCCAAAATTAATAAACCCAAACCAGCTTTTCCATAGAAAACAAGAGCAAAGGATTTTCATATGTAGTGCAGAGTAGCAATTGCCTGCTGGAGGCCACACCCATTCTATCCCACCAAGAAAAGGAGCTATTTTCAGAGTCCAGCGGGGGAAGATCCTGGAGAGACAGTACCTGAAGGAGGCTCTAAACCCACCCCCGCCCCCCCAGCCTGTCTGCGGCCTACACTCAGCCTGGGCTTCCAGCTTAGCTAGGATCACCCAGAGGACACCACAAGACGAGCCTTCACATGCAAGTTGTTTGGAAGGAGATGAGACAGCCAGAAAACGGGGAAATGAGACTGGGAAGAAAAAGAAACAAAGAACTCTTATTTGATGAACCTATTTGCAGGGCAGGAATAGAGACACAGACCCAGAGAGCAGACTTGCGCACGCAGTGGGGAAGGAGGGGGTGGCACGGATGTATGCACTCTCACCAGAGTCCTCCCCGGCACCGCAGCTCAGAGGCATCAAGTCCTCAGCGCTCAGCCTTCTTTACGGTCCAACTCTCACATCCATACGTGACCACTGGAAAAACCACAGCTTTGACTAGACGGACCTTTGTCGGCAAAGTAATGTCTCTGCTTTTTAATACGCTGTCTAGGTTGGTCATAGATGTTCTTCCAAGGACTCTTGAGAGTCCCATGGACTGCAAGGAGATCAAACCAGTCAATCCTAAAGGAAATAAGTTCTGAATATTCATTGGAAGGACTGATGCTGAAGCTGAAACTCCAGTACTTGGGCCACCTGATGTGAAGAGCCGACTCATTAGAAAAGACCCTGATGCTGGGAGGGATTGAAGGCAAGAGAAGAAGGGGCCGACAGAGGATGAGATGGTTGGACTCAATGGACATGAGTTTGAGCAAGTTCCAGGAGATAGTGGAGGACAGGGAAGCCTGGCGTACTGCAGTCTGGGGGGTTTGCAAAGAATCGGACATGACTGAGTGACTGAAAAAGAACAATATGCATTACTATGTGTGAAATAGAGTTAGTGGGAAGCTGCTGTATAGCACAGGGAGCTCAGCTTGGTGCTCTGTGATGACCTAGAGGGCTGGGATGGGGGTAGGAGGTGGACTCAAGAGGACGGAGATAAATGCATCCACGTGGCTGGTTCATGTTGTTGCACAGCAGAAATTAACACAACATTGCAAAGCAAATATACTCCAGTAAGAAAAATAAATTTAACAAAAAAAGAATCATTATGAAGCTAGTTACCACTGAGAGTAAACACCCTGATTCCTGCTGGGGAGCTCTAGGGTCCAGGGCAGAATGTATGTCTCCCAGTCATCCCATCCCAGGTGACTGGTTTCCTGCTAACTCCCAGCAGTCACTGGATGAGCCTGCCTGGGGTAGGGCTACTCCCCGAGCACGTCCATGGGACCCTGAGCACCCAGGATGCTGTCAGCTGGTGGTAAGGGAACCATGACCCCGCACACAGTATGAGCCAAGAGACAGCAGAAGGGAAGGTTTCCAGAACCCGCCCTCCACTCTCTAACAACCCAGATGATCAGCAGTGCCCTCTCCCTGTCAGGATGCCCAGGCCACAGGAGCCTTAACAGGAAAAAGGCCAACACTGGACAACTCCACAGGAACAAACGTAACAACCAAGGTGTTACCTAAGCTAAGGACTTGAGCAGGCATTTCTCCAAAGATGAACAACAGCCAATAAGCATACAAAAAGATGCTTAACATCTTTCTTTACCTGCTGAGCCACCAGGGAAGCCCAAGAACCCTGGAGTGGGTAGCCTACCCCTTCTCCAGCAGATCTTCCTGACCCAGGAATCAAATCAGGGTCTCCTGCATTGCAGGCAGATTCTTTACCAACTGAGCCACAAAGGAAGCCCTCAACATCTTTAGTCACTGGGCAAATGCAAATGAAAGGTGAGACACTACTTCACATCCCCTCGGACAGCTATGATCCAAAGTGGGGAAGGAGCAGGACTTCCCTGGTTGTCCAGTGGTTAAAACCCCATGCTTCCAATGCAGGCGGTGTGGGTTCAGTCCCTGATGGGGCAGCTAAGATCCTGCATGCCTGGCAGCCAAAACACCAAAACATAAAGTGGAAACAATATTGTAACAAATTCAATAAAGACCTTTATAAAATGGTCCACAGGAAAAGAAAAAGCTTAAAAACGGAGGGAGGAGGATGGGTGGAAACAGGAAGTGCACGTGAGGACATGGGGACAGTGGAGCCGCAGGCACTCCTGGTGGAGTGAGACAGTGCAAGGACTGTGGTAAGCACGTGTCTCGGTTAGCTCAAAAAGGTAAACGGGATTTGCATGGGATCCAGCAACTTCACTTGTGAGGACAGACCCGAAAGAATTGAAACGAGAGACTCAAACGGATACCTGTACATCAGCCCAAGTGCCAAGGGGTGAACGGACTTTTAAATGTGGCATATGCATGCAATGGAGTATCACTCAGCTGCCAAAAGGAGTGAAATTTTAATCCATGCTACAATGTGGGCGAATCTGCAGAACACTATCCTAAGTGAAATGAACCAGATACAAAAAGACAAATATTGTATGTCTACCTTTCTATCAAGTATTTAGAATAGGCAAATTCACAGAGACCAAACGTAGGTGTCACCAGAGGCTGGAGCACGAGAAATGGAGAGTTACTGTTCTGTGGGTACAGAGTTTCTATTCAGGATGAGAACAAATCCTGAAAACAGATCATACTGAATGGTTAGCCAAAAATGTCACTGTACTTAATGCCACTAAATTGCACGCTTAAAATGAACAAAATAATGAGTTTTGTTATATACATTTTACCACAATAAAAACATCAAAACAAGCTTGTTTTTTTAAAAAAATTAAAAATGAAGAAAAAAATTTAAGAGAGGAACTTTGGAACCAATTAATACAGCACATTTAAGCCAGGACTGCTATCTGAGTGACCAAAGCTTAAACATACACAAACAGGAGTTTGCAAAGTATAACACTTCAAATGTGCAAACATGCACATTTTAATAAGCCAACAACTGTTACACCTGTTGCCAGATTTCTCTTTCATTGTCGCTATGAACTTCATAACATGACTATTTTCCTTCATAGTCCTATTACTATTACATCACTAGATCCTTTCTGGTCGAAATTAACGTGGAATAAAGTTCAGAGAAGCTTTTGACTTTCATTTTTTGCTCAACTACTTTTAACATGAATCTTTCCCCAAAATGTCAAAAGCCCGTAATTTACCAACTTCTCAACTTTCTATTTTGCCTCCTCCCTTTATAAAATTGGTAAGCACATCTTGTTTTCTCTTTGCTGGAATAAATTTTACAGTGAGTGTAAAATTTATCCATGACAGTGTTCCAACGGTAAAGTTCATCTTCACCCCTTTCTTTCCAGAATCATAGCCCATGCATGCTCAGTCACTTCAGCTGTCTCCAGCTCTTCGTGACCCCATGGACTGTAGTCTGGCCAGGCTCCTCTGTCCACGGGCTTCTCCAGGCAAGAATACTGGAGCAGGTTGCCGTTACCTCCTCCAGGGATCTCCCCGACCCAGGGAACAAACCTATGTCTCTTGCATTGGTAGGCAGATTTTGTACCACTTGAGCCACCAAGGAAGCCCTAGATCACAATCCACCCTTTGCCAACGTCTCTGACATGAGCCTGGGTCATCCCTACATGACAGGTAGACATTTCTATTCTTAACAAAATAAGCAAACCTGTATTTGAAAATCATTATATATTTGAAAACCAGCAGTTATAGACTAGTCACTTTACCAAATGCTTTCATCCTTAAAAAGCGAAGTTACTTAAGAAATTAAGTGAACGTACAGATGCTGATTTGAAAAGATACATCTAGTGACAAGGATGAGAAAGGGTCCTGGTTTGGCTTGCATGTCTTTTCAAAAATACAGAACATTGTTTTTGCTCTAAAGAATATACATATTTATGCTAAAAATTCAAACAGTGTATAAAGATGTATGGTGAAAACCAATTTCCCTTCTTTATCTCTCAGAGTCCCGTTTTTATTCCCCAGAGCGGATCATGAATTGCATTTCCTAGGTTTGCTTTTCAAACATCTTATATGCAAATATAAAGGTGTGCATAAATCATAGGCATCATGCATGAATGCTGATATGAAAAGATTTGGAGAGGGAAAAAAACAACAAATTATATGAGTATGTATACTATAGTATCCTGTGTGATGCATTTATGCATATGTATATTTTTATCATTATATATATAATATCAGAAAGGATTAGTAGGAAATATGATTTGTGATTCTCTCCGGGGAGACAGAAGTGGGAGTCTGAGAAACAGAGGTGGAAAACGACTTTTACTACACATTTCTACATACGGTTAGAACATTTAGCATAAATAGTATTGTTTTTATTACAAAGAATGTATTTATAAAGAGACAACACGCAAATCAAACTGAGGTCCCTCTTTCCTATCACTAGGTAGATCTTTGCAAAGTCACTTAACCTTTCTGAACTTCATTTTTTTCACCCTTAAAATGAAATTCCTAATTTATATCAGGGGTTCTTCAATTGGAAATCCCTTGGGTGTTCTTTAAATACAGATTGCACCCAAAGGTGGATTAAACTGGACTCCCTAGGTTTGAGGTCCCAGAAGGAAATCAACAAAAGTCCGCAAGTGAGTGCTGGCCAGTGACGGGTGCAGTCTGAGTCATTCTCCAGAACTGTACTTCTCTCCTGTATTCAGGCATTCAGTAACATTTTTTGATACTGAAATATAATTATGTTTATGGAGCACTAAAGGTTGAGAGGGGAATAACTGATGCTTTCAAACTGTGGTGCTGGAGAAGACTCTTGAGAGTCCCTGGGACTGCAAGGAGATCAAACCAGTCATTGGAAGGACTGATGCTGAAGCTGAAGCTCCAATACTCTGGCCAGCTGATGCAAAGATCCAACTCACTGGAAAAGACCCCGATGCTGGGAAAGATTGAGGAGGAGAAGGGGACAACAGAGGATGAGATGGTTGGAAGGCATCACTGACTCAATGGACATGAACTTGGGCAAACTCTGGGAGATGGTGAAGGACAGGGAAGCCTGACGTGCTGCAGTCCATGGGGTCGCAGAGAGTCGGTCACGACTGAGCAACTGAACAACAATAAAACTGTCTGAATGTTGGTGTCCCTGCAGAATTCACGTGTTGGAACCCTAACACCGAAAGTGATGGTGTTAGGTGGTGGAGCCTGTTGGGGGTGATTAGGTCATAAGAGTGGAGCCCCCATAAATGGGATCAATGCACTCACAGGAGACCCCACCGAGCTCCTAACCCCGTCCATCGTGTGAGAAGACGGACCTCACCATGCTGGCACCAGATCTCAGACTTCCAGACTCTAGGACTCCGAGCAATCACCTCTGTTGTTTACAAGCTACTCAGTCTAGTTTTTGCTATCGCCCTGAAGGCACCAACACGCAGCTTTAGGAGAGAAACACTGACCTGAAGGAATTTTCGGTCTAGCAGGGAAAACGAAGCAGAAACAAGCAGGATGAACCAGAGCTCGTAGCACATGCCACAAGACGCACGAACGCCAGTTTTCATCACCCCATGGAGTCTTCTCCCTGCCAGCAAAGAAGCTTGACCCATCTCAGACTTTCTTGCCAGCAGATAATCTTCTACCTGGTTCTTGCTTTCGTCCAGCCTGGAATCCTTGATGAGATGATGCTAGAAGTTCTTCATCAGGTGGGAACAGACAAGAAGCTGTATGATTAAGCAGGGAGAAGGGGAACTCACTTAAACTGGGCAAAGGTTCACCTTCTCAGTCAGCAGCTCGGCTGGGCGTGGTGACTGCTGGTCAGGAAGCAGGGCCTCAGGGGGACTGGGTACAAGTCCTTTGGGGATGTGAGACTCCAGGATGGCAGGCTCTCACCCTTGACAAAGTGCCAGTGCCCCACAGGGTACAGATATAGCAGAGGACAAGCTCTGAAGGGACCAGAAAGCCCGGGACAGGAGAGATCAACTGGATGATGCGGAAAAACCTCCCTCTTCACTTCGAGGTTGAGTCATAGCTAAGTCGATTTAAGAAAAATACATAGATGTGAAATATCGTGGGCGTCCTAAGTGGAGCTAGTGGTAAAGAATCCACCTGCCAATGCAGGATACGCAGGTTTGATCCCTGGGTCGGGAAGATCCCCTGGAGGAGGAAATGGCAACCCACTCCAGAATGCTTGCCTGGAGACTCCCATGGACAGAGGAGCCCGGTGGGCTGCAGTCCATGGGGTCACAAAGAGTCAGACACGGCTGAACAATTTAGCACATTAACTATTATACACATTTAGATTTTTTAGGTTAGACTCATACAAAGTAGTCAGGCATTCAAGATCTTGGAGAAAGGAAAAGGTACAAATAGACAAACAACTCTGAAAAGAGAGAGTTTTAAAATACACGAAACACTTCTGTTGATAACCCCAAACCCTCGGTTAAGTCCATTTCACCTGCCTTCAAGGTCGTTTAAAGACTGACACGTCCTCCAAGCGGGAGCACGGAGCCTAAAGAGTAAGACGTTGGCCTGAGCGGTTTTCCGGGAACTTGGCTTCGGCGGCATCGAGTCCGGTCTGAGCCGGTTCACACCGGACAGGACCACTGACGCGTCAACGGGGCATGCGCAGATCGGCGAGCTTGGGCCGGTGCGGCGGGTGCTTGATGATGCCTGCGCGGAACAATGTCGAGCACACATTTTTCCAATCACCATTTCCCTGGTGGCTCAGATGGTAAAGAAACCGCCTGCAGTGCAGGTTCGATCCCTGGGTCAGGAAGATCCCCCGGAGGAGGGCATGGCAACCCACTGCAGTATTCTTTGCTGGAGAATATCATGCAGAGTGGAGCCTAGTGAGCCATACAGTCCATGGGGTCGCAAAGAGTCAGACATGACTGAGGCTGACACTTTTCCCCTCTGGCCATGCCTCAGGCCACCTTTCTTTATTCCTTCCTACAACAAATGGTGACTCTGGCGGGGACTCTTCTTCACTGAGACTGACATCCTGACCACTTGGGGTACTCAGGGGCCAGCTTGCCTGCCAATAGACCAGACTCAGTGGCTGCAACTGGGACCCTTTTGTCCCTGGTCTCCTCCTGATGTGGACAACTGGCCAGAGTGCCCCGACCGGTAAGGAACAAGAGACTTTATTGAGCTCTCTCCCCTTCCCTCTCTCTTTCCTCTCCTTAACCCTTCCTATCCTTCCCTGTTTTCTAGTCCCCTGGTCCTGGATGCAGGAATCTGGTCGAAGGGCCTCAGCCTGAGCTGAGGATTCGAGACTGATCATCTCCTCTTGGCAGAGAACTCGAATTCTGGTTCTGTTCTGGTCTGATTTCTGGCAGGGCCGAGTTCCAGTCCTCCCTTCTCTGGAGGCCCAGGGAAAAGTCCCATAACGCCTGGGTGTCTGTAGGTGGCAGGAGACGTCTGTAAGGCCACCCCTTTCACCCCCCTTTCCCACCTCCTCCCCCTTCTTCTTTCAACCTGGCTTCCTCTCCTCCCTTGAAATCTTTGATGTTAGTACTTGGAGCTGAAGTTCTGTGTCTCTATAGGAGGTTTTCTGAGAGACTGTATTCTTGTATTTAAGGGCTTCTCTGGTGGCGCAGAGGTTAAAGCGTCTGCTTGCAATGTGGGAGACCTGGGTTCAATCCCTGGGTCGGGAAGGTCCCCTGGAGAAGGAAATGGCAACCCACTCCAGTATTCTTGCCTGAAGAATCCCATGTCGCAAAGAGTCAGACACGACTGAGTGACTTCACTTTCTGACTTCACTTTCATCAGTAACCACCCCCCAAACCCCAGGGGGTACCACTCCTTGCTTCAGGCAAATGGATTTAAGATCTGTCCTCTGTCTCCTCCCGTGGCTGCAGTAAACCCTCGCTTGCTGCAAAGCTAGGCGTCTTGGAGTTTGGGCTTACTGTGTGCGGGGGGCAAAAATGACCCGGTTCAGTAACAGTCTTTGCTCAGTGACGACCCTACGGAGCGCGTGTCCTGCTTTCCTCTGTGTGCTCCTGGGGAAAGGCTATTGGTATTATTTATTTGAAATAAAATAGTCACTTCTTTAAATTAGCGTTTAATCAAAACCCTTAATTTTACCTAAAATAATCTTACAATTTTAGTATTAATATTTTGAATGATTTGGTCAAATTACCTTAACTTCACCATGTAACTTGAGTTAACCACAGAAATTCCCTGTTTGCAAACCTCATTTACTATACTTGTCCCCTCCTCAAAGCCCCTTAAACAGACAACCTTTCAGAACTCCAGTTGTGCAAACAAAGATATATCTTTAATGGGTGAAACCACCTGATTCTCAGTAGTCAGCACGCTCCTCATTGCATGAGCTGTATAAAAATGGTGGAAAAGATAAACCCTGTCTGTAATCAATTTAGAAATACGTTAGGAAAATGTGATTGCTGGAAACAATGAAGGAGATGGTCAGAATGGATAAAAAAGGAAAGGGCACCACGGAGGGAATGGGGGTGGGAGAATGAACTGGGAGATTGAGACTGACCTGTATACACACTTGACACGATGTGTAAAGCAGAGGACTGATGAGGACCTGCTGTGTATCACGGGGAACTCGACTCCCTGTCGGTGACCCGGATGGGAAGGAAATTCAAAAACAGAGGATATGTGTACATGTGTTCACTGTGCTGTGTGACAGAAACTAACACAACATCGTAAAACAAGTACATCCAGTAAAAATAATAATAATAATAAGGGAAGAAATTAGCCAATAGAGCAGGACAGGTATACTGAAAATAGTTTGTAAAAGGTAAAGATGGATAAGGCAAATAGCCATCCTGAACACCTGGGGCCTAAGAAATACTTCTCTAAGAAGGCATTTCCAGTTGGTGTCCACAATGGCTCACACGCTAGTGCAAGGCGATCCAAGCTGAGCACACTCCCTCCTTCCTTGGCAGTGGCTTCAGCCAGTGCTGGGGCCTCACTCTGAACTTGCTGCTGGGAGTCAGAAATCCTGGATTGATGTCCGTGCAGAGTGTCCACCCGGCCGCACTGCTCAGTTACCTGGTCACACACAATCCTTGAGGTTGCTGCGAAGGTCCTTTTCAGGTGGAATGGGCCTGTAAATCCGTCGCCTTGGAATACAGTATTTCTCCTCCATCATGTGGAGAGACTTGTCCAATGAGAGGAAGGACTTAAGGGAAAAGACCGAAGTTCTGAAAGGGGAAGGAATCCTGCCTCCAGGCTGGCAGCCCTGGCTCTCCAGCCTGCTGACCTACGGATTTCGGACTTGCCGGCCCCCACCAATGGGAGAGCCAATCCCTCCAGGTAAACCTCTCCAGGCATCTTTATTGTCATTGTTTAGTCGCTGAGTCGTGTCCGACTCTTTTGCAACCCCAGGCACTGCAGCCCGCCAGGCTCCCCTGTCCACGGGATTTCCCAGGCAAGAACACTGGAGTGGGCTGCCATTTCCTCCTCCAAGGAATCTTCCTGACTCAGGGACTGAAACCACATCTCCTGCATTGGCAGGCGGAGTCTTTACTGGTGAACCACCAGGGAAGCCTCTCTACGCATCTATCTATGGATTCATCAACCCTACTATTGGCTCTGTTTCCCTGGAGAACGGTGACTAGTATAAACCTCTTTGAGGTTAAATAACACAACAGAATTTAGGGGCATTTTCTTCCTTATCAAAGACAGCCACCCTAAGGGAACCTGAATTCTCTTTGTGTTAAACTGCTTCCTTGCCAACGGTGGCTATGTCTAAATGATTTAAGTATCTGAACATTGACCGATCGATGTTGACACAGAGGTGGTTTCCCAAAACTAAAATGTGGACCTAATTGTTCCTAGCACTGTGTGCTCTGGTACAAAATGGAAAGGACCTTTGCAAGTAAACGTTTTCAAATTTGGGATAAAGGTAGCAGAAATAGCCTAATATTTTCCAAAAACCCCTTTTCTGTCTCAGTTTTGGGAAGTAACTACAGCATAAAATACTGTAGTGGAAAAAGATTTTTTATCTTTCTTTCATTAGTCTCATTTATCTGCTTCATTTAGAGAGAGAGATCTGTGCTCAGCCAAGTATCTTGCGATCAAGTAAATCTCCAAGGATTGCAACTTGACTGCTGTATTTCAACTACACAGGTCCCCAAATGTCCGTGGCTAACAAAAAAGGGATCCTGTTACCAGTCAAAGTTCCTATCTCAAGGAAATGAAAATGATTACTGGCTTGCATGCCTGTGGGTATTGCCCTAAAGTAAGGCCAAGAACTTCAATTCCAAGTGGTCAAGTTATTCTGTATGCTTCAAAGTTATGGTTTCTACATGGGATTAAAAAAGGGAGGCAGTCCATCCAAGATTACAATTGCTAATCCCCAAATAAACAGTTCAAATAGATGCTACGGTACCAATTCAGAAGACCAAATGCATGAGAGGATATCTTAGGGTTTATTTGGGGTATACAAGAAGTGTATGACTTATCTCGATGGATGAATGCAAACAACAAAACATAGGGATACGGCCACAAGTGGATCATGGATGATCAGGGACAAAAATCTATTTGATTTGAATAAGGAAGCATAGGAGAAAACAATGGGGGTGGGGAATGAAAAGGTAAGAATGCAGAGCGTTTCAAATGCCCGAGTTAGTATCATAGGCTTTATTTTGTGGGCTGGGTCACTTGCATGTCTTTCCATAATCATGAGAAGAAAATATACCAGGTAGCAGCTGATCCCAAAAGGAGCTATTACCACATGAGATAAATCTGAATTCAATACAAGTGTGAAGTCAAGTGTAAGCAACCCTAGGTGAGCCCAGCAAAACCACCACCAACCCACAGACCTGTGAGTGAGAAACACATGTTTGTCAGGGCAAATCACTGAGTTTGGGGCTGTTCCTTATATAGCATAACTACAGCAGCAACTAACAAAAGTGCAATTTTGGAAAAATCAGTCTGCCCATGAGGATTAGGAATATACTGGCACAAGAAGATAATTTAGAGCATTATTACAGATCCTTAGAGATATTTTTGCCCTTCTGACACTATAATGTTCAGGATGCAGTAGTCCCGTGTGCTTGGCTTCCAGAGTCAGGAGATACAGAATAAATCCCCTATCTAATCTACAGTTTGCAGGCAGTCCGGGCAAGAAATAAATCTTTGCTGTTAGAGACCAGTGACGTTCCAGCCTTGCTTCTTCCCTCAGCATCGCTCGGATCATCCTAACTCTAGAAGGGTGTTCTAGGATTCATTCAGCAGCTGTCCAATGTCATGGGCTTTTTTGCTTCCTGTGTTCCCATTCTTTCTTCTTCTGCAAACAGTGATGCCTCCTCTTAAAGTTTCAAGGTGACTGTGGCCATTCTGGTTCAAGATAAGGGACGGGCCCAAGTCTGGGTTGTAAGAGAGGCTAGGAAAATGAGAATGTTCGCCTTTTCCAAATCTATAGCGAACAGCAGGCTCTGCCTACCATGAGGAGTGGGGGAGGGATGGCTTTTGAGCAGGGAGCCCATGGGTCCTATGAATGTTAGGAGAGACTGCCCGCATTTCCGATCCCATCCTGTTATTTACTGAGCACTTCATTCTGCTGGTTCCTTCCCAAAGCTCAGACATTATCCCCCCGACCCCAGCCCCCATGTTACAGATGAGACGCTGGATGGACTCAGAACATCTAACTCAGAATCTCAAAGAAAAAGCCCCGGACCTAGGATGACTCAGGCGGCTGTGCAACGCAGGCTTGAACCTGTCGGGCGGCCTGTCTGTCCCTGAAGGCTTTGATCCGCCCGCCCTGCACGGTAAGACTCCCGTCTGCAGTGCTTGCAGGCAGTCAGCGACGCTGCTGCCGGATGCCTCTGGACAACAAAAGAGGCGCGGGACACAGACCCAACAACAAAGTCCGTCCCTGGGGCTCTGAACTAGCCAAAAAAAAAAAAGATGATGATGAATTTGTTGTTGTTGTTGTTAATGCCAAAGCCGGCTCCAGTGAAGCAAGCGAGCGCCTGCTGTCCCATGCCTTGTAACAGTAAGCCGGGATAGGTTCTCTTGGGCTCCGAGGAAACGTGCCGGTCTGTTTGTAATTCCGCAGCTCACAGCATGCCTGTCAGAGGCTGGCCCTTCATTTCCACTGGCGACTCTCTGGCCTTCTGAAGGCTTCGCAGGTCCCAGAGCCAAGAGTCCTGGCCCCAGATTCTCAGGGGCTGGCGGCCCTCCTCACCGCATCGTCCGTTTCCCAGCACATGCCCTCGCTGTCTCCGGGGAAAGGCCTTCTTGCGGCCTCGCAGGAAGCAGCAGAAGCCGAAGCCGGTGGGGCAGTGAGGCCTCCGCTGTGCGTTACTCACCCCCAGAGCACGACGCCCCCTAATCCCCGGCGCCCGACCCTTGCCGTCAGGACGGCGGTCTGCCCCGGCCACCGGCCCGGCTCTCCGCGTCCCACGCGGCCGCGCTCCGCCCGGGGGCCTTCCTCACAGACAGAGCAGCCCCTCTTCCCAGAAAGGCGGTCGAGCTTCCCGACCGTGGCGTCTTGGGGAAGTGACATCTCCGTGCTGGGGAATCATCGTGGCTTTTTCGCCTTTGGAAGGTGGTTCCCAGAGAAGGAGACTAGGCTTTTTTTTTTTCCTTTCTGGGAATGCTGATGCTGTTATTATCAATCAATGGACTGCTCACTCATCCTGCTCTCTTGATGAGATTGGTTTTGTTTTTTGTTTTTTTTTAACATTTATTTATTTGGCTGTCTCGGGTCTTAGCTGTGGCATTCAGACTCTAGAGCAGAGGCTTGTGGAATTTTAGTTCCCTGAAGGAGATCCCCCCTGAATTCCCTGTGTTAGAAGGCAAATTGCTAACCCCTGGACCATCAGGGAAGTCCCTCAGTGAGTTTTTTAAGGGAGAAAGAGATTTCAGATGGGCCCCCCAGTCGGCACTAGTGGTAAAGAACCCCTCTGCCAATGCAAGAGACGAGATGCGGGTTTGATCCCTGGGTCTGGAAGATCCCCCAGAGAAGGAAATGGCAACCCACTCCAGTACTCTTGCCTGGAGAATCCCACGGACAGAGGAGCCTGGTGGGCTACAGTCCATGGGGTCGCAAAGAGTCAGACACGCTGAAGTGATTAAACTACCACCACCAGCGAAATATTGACAACACTGGTCTCTCCTGATGGCCCACTAACATCTCGAGCTATTTCTTCTCTTTCTCTTCCTGGAGATCTTCCCTCTGTATCTGTTCCTTAATGGGGTTCTTCAGGGTCTGGCCCAAATACCTCCTTTATGCACCTCTTTCCCTTATTGTGAAGGCATTACATCTATTTCCATGCCTTCGAGGCTTCCCTGGTAGCTCAGTTGGTAAAGAATCCGTCTGCAATGCAGGAGACCGCCATTTGATTCCTGGGTTGGGAAGATCTGCTGGAGAAGGGATAGGCTATCCACTCCAGTATTCTTGGGCTTCCCTAGTGGCTCAGCTGGTAAAAAGAATCCACCTGCAATTCAGGAGACCTGGGTTCGATCCCTGGGTTAGGAGGATGCCCTGGAGAAGGGAAGGGCTACCTACTGCAGTATTCTGGCCTGGAGAATGCCATGGAGGTATAGTCCATGGGGTTGCAAAGACTCACACATGACTGAGTGACTTTCACTTTCACTTTCCATGGCTTTGAATACCATACCCTTATTACCTTTATCAAGATCATGCCTTGGGACCTCCCTGGGAGTCCAGTGGCTAAGATCCTACACTTATAATGCAGGAGGCTTGGGTTCAACCTCTGGTCAGGGAGCTAGATCCCACATGCCACAGCTAAGATCAGAGATCTCAACTGCTGCAACTAAGACCCAGTTCAGCTAAATTAATTAAAAAAAAAAAAAAATATATATATATATATTTTAAAAAGATCATGTCTCTGATCCTTTTAAAGTATTCTCCAGGCAAGAATACTGGAATGGGTTGCCATTCCCTTCTCCAGAGACCTTCCCAACCCAAGGTTCAAACGCGGGTCTCCTGCCTTGCAGGCCGATGCTTTACCATCTGAGCCACCAGGGAAGCCCTGAGTGAATCGGAGCAGAGGAAGTCTACTCAGCGCCCTGTGGTGACCTGAACGAGAAGGAAATCTAAAGAAGAGAGCATATATGCACATGTATAGCTAATTCACTTTGCTGTACTGCAGAAAGTAACACACCATGGCAAAGCAACTGTACTTCAGTCGAAATTCATTGAGAAAATAAAATGCTCTCCACTTGTTCTGTCACTGTGACTGTTATAAAAGACAAACTTAAGCACATCATGCTCACATTACAATTGCTTTTTCTTATGTTACTCTTAGGATAAATTATTGGTGGGATGAATAACTAAATTATTAATTGTAGATTAATCAAATACGTCAATAATGAGAGAGCAGCAGTCAGTGATTCTTCTCTAATTCCAACATGAAAAGCCTGCCGCTATTGGGGAACTTCCCTGATGGTTCGGGATTTAAGATTCTGCGCTCCCAGTGCAGGAGGCCTGGGTTCAAGCCCTGGTCAGGGAACTAGTGATCCTGCAGGCTGCCACTAAGACCCAATGCAGCCAAATAAAGAAACGAATGAATGAATGAATAAAAAATACAGCTTTAAGAAAACACTCTTCCGAGGGCTTGCAGAGCCCAGACCCTCTTATTGGAAGCACTGAACAAGTCGCTTCTCTTTGCTCTCTGGTAACCCTCGTCAGAGCTGCCCAGATAGACAGAGAGACAGAGACGCTTGGCATCTTAACAGTTCCCAGGAGGCTGGCAGTGCTTCCCACAGTTGGGTTTCAGGAAATTCTCTTGGTTCCCTATCATAAATTTCCTTTTGGTTAACGTGGGTTTGTTTTTCTTGTAACCAAATAGGCCCTAAACAGAAATAAAATTAGCCTTCTGCCTTTCCTTCTCAATATAACCCCAAACTTGTATCCAAATCGTAATTTGCAAAGTCATCATATTTGAAAGCTCTGGTACATGTCCCAAGTCCAGGGGCTCATTTGCTGAGTTCTTCACAAGCAAGCTATCCTTTGCCAAGAGAAATAAAAATTTCCCAGTTAAATGATATATTTTTAACTTTTTATTTGGAAATGACTTCAAATTTACAGATAAATTGTGGAAATAAAAATAATATGAAAAATACTCCTATACCCTTTACTCAGATTCACCTATTTTTAACAGTTTAACCCAGTTGTTCTAACATTGGTACTTTTTATCTAAACATACAGCCATCTGGCAGTATCATTTTCTTCTGAACTATTTGATGGTAAATTAAATATAAATAAAATAGAAATTATATACAAATTAAATATATCCACGTAAGAATAATGGAGTGGATTGCCATTCCCTTCTCCAGGGAATCTTCCCAACCCAGGGGTCGAACCTAGATCCCTCACATCACAGGCAGGTTCTTTATCATCTGAGCCACAAGTTGCGTGCGAAGTTGCCTCCGTTGTGTCCAACTCTTTGCGACTTTATGGACTGTAGCCTGCCGGGATCCTCTGTCCATGGAGTTCTCCAGGCAAGAATCCTGGTGTGGGTTGCTCCAGTAACTCACTGGGATCCTCCAGGGGATCTTTCCAGCCCAGGGATCAAACCCACATCTCTTGCACTGCCACCAGGATAGCCCCTAAATACATACTATCCTAAGGATGAGAATATTCTGCTGTATAACCAAAGTACCATTGTGCGCGCTGACAAATTAACATCAGCAGCATTTTATCTGATTCTCCATTTGTATTCCAATTTTGCCAGTTGACAAAACAGAGTCCTGTGAAGTGTTGCCCACCCCAACTCCAGAGCTCAATGGCAAAGACGCCGCCTGCCAACATAGGAGATGCAGGCTCAACCCCTGGGTTGGGAAGATCCCCTGGAGAAGGAAATGGCAACCCACTCCAGTGTTCTTGCCTGGGGAATGCCTTGGACAGAGGAGCCTGGAGGGCTACAGTCCACAGGGTTGCAAAGAGTCAGACAGGACTGAGTGACTAAATAACAACAACCCCCACTGCAGAACAGGATCCTGTCTAGAATCGGGTATGGCATCGACTTGTCATGTCTCTGACTTCTTTTCCTGTGAAACATTTCCATGGTCTTTATCTTTCTTGATATTGACACTGGAGGAAAATACAGCCCGTCTTTTGTTTAATAGAGAGTTACTCAGTTGTTTGTCCCCCTAACAATAGCAACGTCATCTGTGGAAGACACTTTAAATCCACACCAATACCCTGTTCCTCATCCAGTCGCCTTCCTGTATTTAGAATCCGTGGATGATTCTTGCCTGGCATGCAAGGATGTTTTCAGGGATGGCCTGGACCACATCCTGCTGCTGTGGTTGGGGATGATCATTTTCCAAGTACTCCCCTGCATCCAGTAGACCCTTGGCATCAACTATTAGCAAGAGAGCTCCTTTCTCTATTAATTTGTCTATTTTTTATATGAACTCATAAGTTCCTATTTTTTCCATTGCTTACAAGGTGTCATTGTTTAATTCCTTCATTATTATTTAATAATTATATAACTGAATTAGTTCAACATTTAAATTGTCCTAGATTTGGCTAGTAGTAGCCTTTTGACAGGCATATATATATATATATATATAAAGTTTTTTGGGGGGGCCACCATACAGCATGTGGGATCTTTGTTCCCTGAGCAGGGATCGAACCCATGCCCCCTGCTGTAGGAGCAGGAGCCTTGATCCCTGGGCTGCCAGGGAAGTCATGGCCTGTATATACACGTATATTTGTGTTGAGCTTCCCCACCTATGTTTCAAGTTCAGCTTGTACTTCTCCTGCTCCAGACCCAGAATCAGCCATTTCTCTTAATTACATTATAAAAGTGAAATATTGTGCATTCGATTTTCTGAAAATGATGCCCATGTATGCCTGCCTCGCCCTTCGCTATCAGAAAATTTTAGGCATACATAAGAGCAAGACAAAGAAATTCCAGTGGAAAATTCTCCTAATGGCTTATTTCCCCCTCAGTTCCTTGGATAGGAAGATAGACCTCAATGTGGGTTGAATTCTCCTTATTGAAAATCGATGTATTATTATCCTAATTTTCCAAGCGCCGATGCTTGGCACACTTCTGCAGGTTTTATTGTGAGTTACAAGGCTGGTGATCAACTAATCCAATACATTGCTCAGATATTCCAGTTCACTAAGACCAAGTATGACTGCTCTTTAAAGAATGCAAACTTGTTGGACTCCATTTCTTCATCTACAAGTATAATGATTTTGACTAATTTTATACAAAAATATTGCCATGTGTGGGCTCCATAAATCTGTCTTATTTTGTTACTTGCTACTCTCTCCAGCTGCTATGAGTTTAGCAGAAAATTGCCAAATCGAAAAATAAGCTGTCGTGTGGTAATATCCTCTTTGTGGGCATTTTAAATTTTTGTTATTATATATCTTGCGTTTAGAAATATATTGTCTTAAGATATATTAAACACATCTGAGCCTATGCTCAAGAAACAATCACTGCTACTTTTAAAAACAGAATGGAGAATTCAGGACACAAGGTGTTAGAACTTGAACTTTTTTTAGGAGATTTTATGTGACAAGTGTTAGCATCTCATCTAACTACATTTGCTAGATTACCACTCATCTTTAGGAACAAAATGTTAATGAAAACTCAAAATACTGAAATGACAGTAAATGAACTTTTTCCCAGGCCTTTATATTCATGAGGAATGAAATTCTACAATTCTTTGAATGACGGGCAGTTATGTTGTTCTGAAAGGTTTTTGTGGTAGAGTTACTATCCTCAACAGGATTATCATAATGTAACCAACTTTCTTAAACTGCCATATTTAAGAAGCACTGTAATAGAAGGTCTATGGTTAAAAGTTTGCATTGGTGACAGTTGGTTCATGGGCACCTCAAACAGTCGTAGTTGCTGCTCAGTCACTAAGTCATGTCCAAGTCTTTGTAACCCCGTGGACTGCAGCACGCCAGGCTCCTCTGTTAGCCACTATCTCCCGGAGTCTGCTTAAATTCACCTCCATTGTATCAGTGATGCTATCTAATCATCTCTTCCTCTACCACCCCCTTCTCCTCCTGCCTTCAGTCTTTCCCAGCATCAGGGCCTTTTCCAGTGAGTCAGTTCTTTGCATCAGGAGACCAAACTATTGGAGCTTCAGCTTCGGCATCAGTCCTTCCAGTGAATATTCAGGTTAATTTCTTTAGGATTGACAGGTTTGATCTTGCCGTCCAAGGGACCCTCAAGAGTCTCCTCCAGCACCACAGTTCAAAAGCATCAATTCTTCGACGCTCAGCTTTCTTTATAGTCCAACTCTGGCATCCATATATGACCAGTGGAAAAACCATAGCTTTGACTGTGTAGATGTCATAGTCATGTCTCTGCTTTTTAATACACTCTCTAGTTTGTCATAGCTCTCCTTCCAAGAAGCAAGTTTCTTTTAATTTCATGGCTGCCGTCACTGTCCCCGGTGTTTTTGGAGCCCCCAAAAAATAAAATCTGTCATTTCTTCCACTTTTTCCCTTTCTTTGTGCCATAAGTGATGGGACCAGATGCCATGATCTTAGTTTTTTGAATGACAAGTTTCAAGTCAGCTTTTTCACTCTCCTCTTTCACCTTCATCAAGAGGTTCTTTATTTCCTCTTCACTTTCTGCCATTAGAGTGGTGTCATCTGCATATCTGAGGTGGTCATTTCTCTTGGCAGTCTTGATTCTAGATTGTCATCCATCCGGCCCAGCATTTCTCACGATGTCCTCTGCATATAAGTTAAATAAGCAGGTGACGATATGCAGCCTTGACGCACTCCTCTCCCGATTTGCAGTCGGTTGTTTCCTGTCCGGTTCTAACTATTGCTTCTTGACCTCCATACAGACTGTTGTTTGGTTTATTAAATTTCACAACTCACAAGAAGTGAAATAGGGAGAGATCCTTTTTACTAACAGCTTTTTTGAAGTATCATTCATATACCATAAACTTCACTCTTACCGCGTGGAACGCAGTGGTTTTCGGTATGTTCACAGAGTTGTGCGTTGGTCAACACCACCAACTGGGTTGGCCAAAACATTTGTTTGGATTTTCCAAACACCTTGTGGAAAAACCTGAACAAAAAAACAGCCCCACCTGCACAAATGTCATTTTCTCTCTGTGAATCTGCCTCTTCTGGACGTTTCGTGTAAGTGGAATTGCACGCTGTGCGGTGTGTCGTGACTGGTCACTTTCACTTGTCATGTCACTTTTCCATTAGTAAGACTGTGTCCTTCTTTATCGAACACCTGCCACACACCATCAGTGTATTCAAGACCTTATCTCAAGTCCTTACTCTTCTTTGACCATGAAGAACTTTGGAAAAAAAGTTGTCCAGCCATAGAATGTGTGTTTCAAAGCTTAACCGAGGCTCCAGAAACACGCACAATACCTTTACCACTGAATCATTTGATATGATTTGCAATGGCACCTGCTCCAGTGCTCTCGCCTGGAAAATCCCAGGGACGGAGGAGCCTAGTGGGCTGTGCAATGGCACCCGCTCCAGTGCTCTCGCCTGGAAAATCCCAGGGACGGAGGAGCCTGGTGGGCTGTGCAATGGCACCCGCTCCAGTGCTCTCGCCTGGAAAATCCCAGGGACGGAGGAGCCTGGTGGGCTGTGCAATGGCACCCGCTCCAGTGCTCTCGCCTGGAAAATCCCAGGGACGGAGGAGCCTGGTGGGCTGTGCAATGGCACCCGCTCCAGTGCTCTCGCCTGGAAAATCCCAGGGACGGAGGAGCCTGGTGGGCTGTGCAATGGCACCCGCTCCAGTGCTCTCGCCTGGAAAATCCCAGGGACGGAGGAGCCTGGTGGGCTGTGCAATGGCACCCGCTCCAGTGCTCTCGCCTGGAAAATCCCAGGGACGGAGGAGCCTGGTGGGCTGCAGTCCATGGGGTCCCTAGGAGTCGGACACGACTGAGCGACTTCACTTTCACTTTTCACTTTCATGCATTGGAGAAGGAAATGGCACCTGCTCCAGTACTCTCGCCTGGAAAATCCCAGGGACGGAGGAGCCTGGTGGGCTGCAGTCCATGGGGTCCCTAGGAGTCGGACACGACTGAGCGACTTCACTTTCACTTTTCACTGTCATGCATTGGAGAAGGAAATGGCAACCCACTCCAGTGTTCTTGCCTGGAGAGTCCCAGGGACGGGGGAGCCTGGTGGGCTGCCATCTCTGGGGTCGCACAGAGTCAGACACGACTGAAGCGATGTAGCAGCAGCGCAAGAATACTGAAACAGTCACTGAAAAACAATCAGAGTTCAAATCTGTGCTCAAACGTTCAGATGAGGTGATACACTGAAGGGTTCTGCCTTAACCAACACTTCAGTTGAGAGAGGGTCGGGTGAGGTTGCAGAAATCCTGCCGCAGAAGGTGTGTCGGGAAGATAAGGCTGAGTCTGAATATGTCGTCTGATTTCCTTGTACACCCAAGTGACCCGTAACCTATTCCTCTCTCGTCACATGCTCAGCTCCACACGACGACTTCACTTCTAATTCCTCCTCTGGAAGAGAGCATCTCATCTCAGCAAATCGCTTTGTACTTGGCTACACCCAAAACAGCCACCCGCGGTTCCCTGTGTTCCTGGTATGAATTCCATCCCCTCTTTGGGCGGGGAATGGTCTTAGTGTCTTGATTCTAAATAGCAAACGTGATGGGATATTACTTTGGAAATTAAGTTATAAAAAGCCATGACTTCCATGTTGCAGGCATTGGCTGGCTCTTTGTCATCTGCTCATCTTGATAGCACCAGCTCATGTTGGGTAAGTCTGATGGGAAGACTAAGGGATAAGGAACTGGAGCTCTGAGCCTACAGCCTACCGGGAGCTGAATTCTTTCCCACAGCATCGTGTTGAGCTTGGCAGCAGACCCGCCCCTAGTGAGCCTCCAGACACCCGTAGCCCAGACTGACAGCTTGACTGAAGCCTTATGAGAATCCGTGAGCTGGAGGACCAGCTTAGCCATCTCCACGTTCCACAGAGACTGTGAGATAATCAATGTTCTTTTTTTAAGTAACTGCATTTGGGGGTGATTTGTTACCCAGCAAAGCATAGTTAAGCAAGCATGCGCACTCAGTCGTGTCCAACTCCTCTCAACCCCATGGACCGCAGCCCACCGGGCTCCCCTGTCCATGGGATTCTGCAGGCGAGAATACTGGAGTGGGCTGCCATGTCCTTCTCCAGGGGACCTTCCCAACCCAGGGATCAAACCTCATCTCTTTGTCTCCTGCACTGGCAGGGGGATTCTTTACCACTAGCACCACGTGGGAAGCAGAGCATAACTTGGTTCCCTGCTGTTCTGTATTTTGTGCTATAGTTTCTTAACAAACTGAAAGCGATGTGGAAGAAATACGTCCTCCTTCCTGGGTTTTCACATCCATTCCTGCAGCTATCTTTCCATTCTCTCATCCTCATTTAATTACTGGAGCAAGTTAGCTCCCAATCACCCCCCTACGGTCTCATATTCAGTGCATTATCTGGGAGTTTATCGTCTTACCACTGAATTGTAACCTTTTATTCACAAACTCCTTTAACTTCTTAGTGTTAACCCAAACCAGGCTTTTTAAAAAACCACATCAAGGCCCTATTCAATGGAGGAAGCTTCTTCTGACCTTCCCCATCCCACCCCATCTTCCTGCTCTGTCTCTGCCATTTACTGGCAATGGGAAACTGCAAGTTTATGCCACCCCTGCAAGCTTCCGTCTCTTCATTTCTTAAGTAGGATAACACCTGCTTCATAAGATGGTTGGAAAATGGTTGAAACAATATGGGCCAAAGTGCCTGACAGGGCTCATCCCTCACCATGGGCTCAGATGAGACTGGCTCTCGTTTCCTGATGCCCGGCCCTCGTTCTTCTGTCCAGTAGGTGCTTACTGAATATTTCAATGGTCCGTTTTCAGAAACGTCCTGGCAATACAAAGACGAATGAGCCTCCCAGGCACTCACAATCTGCCAGAGGAGATAGTATTTATCACACGCTGATTGCAATTGTTATTTGGTCCGTGATAAATGCACACAGTCTGGGAACACAGAAAACGGGCGCTTCATTATCCTGATACGTCATCTTCATTAATTACATCTGCCTCTTTCTTTCCTTTGTGCTGGAGTCTACAGAATCCTAACTCGCCCTCCAGCCTCACCTTCCAACTTCGGGTCCGTTTTTCGTCCCACTCCCGTCTCCGTCCATCACGCCCTACTTCAATAGGCTGCCACATTCACACTACCTTTAGCACCTGAGTCTCACAACTCCTAGGCAGTTTTCAAATTTAAGGACAAGCCCACCTTGGTTCTCCACTGATACGACTTATCTTCACTCCTTTCCCTTAGACCTCGTCCTCACACAAAAGCACCTCTTCTTCTTCACGTGCTGTTTCCTACTTCCGATGCTCTTCCTTCTGCACTGCTTGGCTAACTCCCACTCCTGCTGCTCAGCCTTGCCCTCCACCCTACAACCAGCTAACGGCCAATCCATCAGTTTTCCTGCAGACTCTTGATGCCTTGGGTGCATGGGCCCCTCGCTGTTCCCAACACAGAGACAGCATCGCTCTGCCAACACTGCCCCATTGTTTACTCCATGAGGGGTGCCCCCTCCTCCCTGCCGGCATCAAGCTAATAGAATCATTTTCATACTTTATAATAATGTGTTTTAATCGGAGTGTAACTGCTTTATAATGTTGTGTTGGTTTCTGCGGTACGACACACGAATTGGCTACATGTGTGCATGTAAGCCCTCCAGCTGGAGCCTCGCTCCCACCCCCTCCATCCCACCCCCAAGCCATCACAGAGCACCGAGCTGAGCTCCCGGTGCTACGCAGCAGCTTCCCACTAGCTCTCTATTTACACTCGCCTGCCAATGCAGGAGATACAAGTTCAACCCCTGCATTGGGAGATCCCCTGGAGGAGGAAATCGCGACCCACTCCAGTATTCTTGCCTGGAAAATGCCATGGACAGAGGAGCCTGGTGGGCTACAGTCCATGGGGTTGCAAAGAGTCAGACAGGCCTGGGTGACTGAGCAGGCACGAGCACGCATATTGCCTGGACGTCAGCGCTGCTCTCTCAGTCCATCCCACCCCCCTGCCTCCCCCACAAAATATTAATCCCTGTACAAGGTCCATTACCAAGGCCAGTGACATGTTGCTTGTTCTAAATGTGTGTGCTCCTTCCTTCCTTTAGTTCCCAAGAAGGCTATTCCTCCTTAAATACTTAAACTGCACTCTTGAGTCTCACGTGGTCATGTTATGGTTGCCTGTGTGTGGTCCTAGGTATATCTCCTCACACTTGAAAGTGCAAATGGTGTTGGTGGAATTTCCCTGGTGGCCCAGTGGCTAGGACCACTCCCAATGCAGGGGGCCCAGGTTCGATCCCTAGTCGGGGAACTAGATCCCACATGGCACCATTAAAGATCTTGCCTGCCACAACGTCTTCAAGCCTGTGTGCCACAGCTAAAGCCCAGCGCAGCCTAAATAAGTAAACAATTTTTAAAAAAAAATGATGGGTGTGTCAGCATGAGAATGCCCATTACAGATCTTCAACTACAGGGAAGATCACTGAACAAAGGCCCCGCTTGCCGAGCTCAGGAATCCAGCATCCTGTGTCAGCTGAGGCTCTACAGTCCACAGGCCGCTGCCCCTGACCAGTGGCTGAATGCGAACGACACTCAGGCAAAGCCCTTCTTTGGAGACAGGAGGTCCTCTAATGGCCAGTTTTGGCTTGAGCACTCCCCAACTCCCCTGAACTTCCCTTGGACTGCAGGGCATTCTAGGATTTCTGCTGTCCAATCAGGGTCAGACTGGCTTTGTGGGCAGGCGAAGTGGTGATGGGCAGGGAGGCCTGGCGTGCTGCGACTCATGTGGTCGCAAAGAGTCGGACATGACTGAGCGACTGAACTGAACTGAACTGAAAGGCTCTTCCTCCCAACCCCTCCCTATTTTCCCTTACATTGAACATCTACATGAGGATCTTCCCGACCCAGGGACTGAACCCACATCTCTTGCATTTCCTGCATTGGCAGACAGATTCTTTACCACTGAGCCACCAGAATTATTAACCTGAGCCAAAGCTACTCCTGTTAGAACAAAGATCCCAGCATCTCTGAGACCAATAAAGTTTATGACCCCTCTGCCAGCCTGTAAGCCTGTTTCCACTTGGGAATTAATTAGGATCAGCATTTTACCAGTCAATATGTGCAAAAAAAAAAAAAAAAAGAAGGAAAGAAAGAAAAGAAAAAGAAAAAATCAACAGTATGCTCCGTTTTTTCTTGCACAATAAGCCCATCACAATCACAGATGTATGTACACTAAAGCTGGTATCTTTGAGGACAGTTGGAAATATTAACAAAAAGCACATTCTTGATGACTTTTTCCACTTCATGTAGTTACATTACAGTCAATAAATGGAACTGATTAAATGTACCTCTTAAATGTGATGCGCTATTTATCTATAAAGCATTTTCCATAAGCATTCACAGAGCAGAACACTGTTCAAGATTAATATCTCCTGTGCCTGAATGAAGCGACCCTGTAGAAGATGGTGCTGCCAGCCAATGTGACTAGAAATTGATAAAATTCTACTTCTGTTAAACCTGCTTCCTTGACATTTTGTTCTCTTTCACTTTCAGGACCTTGAAGGCTCGATGGACATTCCTATGTTCTCAGCTGCAATTCCGGTCTTTCCACCAGAGCAGTTTTATTTCCTGACTACAGCTTAAGAAAGCCAGTGCCGCTGGAGAAATAATTGCAAATGCACAGGTTATGTGGCTGGTGGGAAATAGGCATTAATGGAAAGGGGACTGAAACCAAGTTCTCTTCCGACTGCTAATTCAGAGCTTCTGGCTTTTTTGTGGCGCTCCAGGTCCGTGTTGACGGCACGACCAAAACAAACTAAACAGAGTATCAGAATTGCAAATGACCAGGCAAGTACCATCGGGCTCTCTGTTTCCTTTCACAAGTCAGAAGCCACGGGTCACGTTCAACAGCGAGTAATGGTGTGGCGTGACAGCGATGCAGGGAAACGTCTAGATTTCTCTTTTGTTTCAAATCGAGCGCCCTGCCTCTCAGCCCAGACCCCTTCGCAGGGCGTCACAGCCGTGTCCCTTGCACACCGGGCATGTTCCGACATGTACAAGCGTGTCTCGCGTAGTCCGTGGCAGCCAGCGCCACCTAGCTGCCGGCTTCAGCATTTCCTCAGCGCAACAGATTTCCAGACCTTTCAATGAGTCTTCCAGGAGGGCTGGATATAAGTTTCCCAGATTTTGAGTGATGGAAGTCAAGACGGAAGCTGGAGCAGCCAAATTGCTTTAAATAATTATCAGGTGGAAAAACACGTCTCTAAGTCTGTGGAACGTTAAGTGGGATTTGCACAGCTTCTCAAAGCATTGACTGGTCAGAGCCTGTCTTTCATTTGAAACTCTATGTGCCAAGCAGTTAGAGAATACGCACAGAGATCTGGCTTCTGAATTCCAGAGGCTGTGTCCTGAATTAGGGAATATCTCAACGGACAGAGTCTTTGCTGGGCTTGCATCCAGGGCACGCTTCCTTGGATCTAATGAACCACTGATGAAGGGTCAGAAGAAAGTCCAGGGGCAGTGGCACGAGGTAATCTGCCCTGCCCCGAAGTGCACTCCACCTTTCTGATGTCAACTCTGCGTGGAGGCTACAGTCCTCACTTCTAGAGAAGGTAACAAGGCTTTCATCCAGATAACAATGATCTCCTGCCTTCGTGAGAGCAGACCATCATAGCGCGAGAAGCAGAGGGCACAGAACTCAGGGCCAGGCTGGGTCTGCGCTGTTGAGACCAGTCATCTGGCATCCTGAGTTGACATGTCTTAGAGTCAGTGAATGCTTTGAATACGTCAGTGAAATCAACACAGAAATGGAGCAAGCAGGCAAACGGCCCACCTGAATATTCTGGGAGGCACTTCCTGCTGTTTTCTTTTGGAGGACAGGAGAGTATGACCACCAGCCATGAGCTCAGTGAGGGAATTCTCCAGCTGGTACTGATGATGGTGACGCTGACAGCGATGATAGTGATGATAATGAAAACTATGAAGATGGTCACGGACGACAGTGTTGAAGAGACTGGAAAGCGTTCAGCGCTCCCTGTAAGACTTGAATAAAACAGACTCCCTGCCGCCTCTGTGCGGTCGCGGTAGTTGAGTCGCTAAGTGCTGTTCAACTATTTTGACCCGCCAGGCTCCTCTGTCTATGAGATTTCCCAGACAAGAATACTGATGTGGGTTGCTATTTCCTTCTCCAGCTGCCTCCATAGATGTAGACTTTTTAAAGGAAACACCTAGAATTACTACAGTTCCCAAAGATGGGCTTCCCTTGTGGCTTCAGCTGGTAAAGAATCTGCCTGCAATGGCGGGAGACCTGGGTTCGATCCCTGGGTTGGGAAGATCCCCTGGAGAAGGGAAGGGCTACCCACTCCAGGATTCTGGCCTGGAGAATTCCACAGACTGTATAGTCCATGGAGTCTCAAACAGTCGGACACGACTGAGCAACTTTCACTTTCCCAATGATAGTAATTGAAGAAAACTGAAAGAGCTCCTACAAGCCTTAAAATTCTCTTGCTTCCAAAGAGAAAGCAGCTTAAACTCACCTGAAGTTTTGCATGTTACCACAGCAGGTAAAATCCTATCATATTACGGGCTGGGGGAGTACCTCTCACTCTTCAAGTGAGAGTGAGATTGGATTAATAGAAACTATTCTAAATTCTATTCTTGGATTAAGAATAGAAACTTGAGTCTCAAAGAAAACTATAGTCAAGCAACAAGTTCCACTTCCAGGCAGTCCTTCCTTCCTGACAAAAGAAGCAAGGCTAAAAGTCCAACATAAACCCCATCGAATTTCCATTCATGTTTCTCTGAATTCGGTTTGTAGTCTTTGGAACCCACAAAATAACCCACACAAAGATCCCAGATGTTGATGTATTTTTTGGTTCTCCTCGTATGAGGCAGGGCAGTGGGTTTCACACCAGCATTTGCCGACAGTAAAATCTAATGAAAAACATGTACGTGTAATACTGTAGACCACCTTCCAACTGCCATTTAATACGACCCCATTATATTGTGTTAAGATTTCAATTTGGCACAGCTAGCCATCGGAGCAATTATGCTCTGATAAGAGTCCTGCCTAGAAGAACCTGCTAATGTCCTTTACCTGAAGTTGCATTTCAAATTAAACTCTGTAGAAATTTTAAACTTTGAAGCTTATGAATGATGACACAAGAAGGATTTGTATTTTAATTTGTCCTTAAATATAATGAGAGATTAGCCAAGAGAGATTTTGATTTCCTGTCTAAAGTTGAATGATGACCATTCTCCCAAAATTTGTTTTCACCCAGAACCCCTGAAGGTGACCACATTTGGAAAAAGGGGTCTTTGCAGATGTAATTAAGCTAAGAAGTTGAGATTAGGTCACTCTGGACGAGGGTGGGCCCTAAAGCCTGTCATACTGTCTCTCTCAGAAAAGAGAGGACGCAGAGACAAGACCATGTGAGACAGAGAGTGGAGTCGTGTGCCCAGACGCCAGGAGAGCCAGAGCCCCCAAATGCTGGGCCAGGCAGGGGAGATTCTCTGCTGGAGACTTCAGAGAGCGTGTGGCCCTGCTAATGCCTGGATTTCAGGTTTCTGGCCTCCAGAACTATGAGAGAATGGATTTCTTTTGCCTTTAGCCCCTAGGCTTGTGGTCATTTGTTACAGCAGCCTTCAGAAACTAATACACAGTATACTACCACAATCAAAGAATTGAGCAAGAGGAATAAAGGTTTAAAAACCGAGTCCTTCTCCACCAATCACTGCAGGAAACCCTCGCCCTAGCCTCGTGCAGCCTCACCAGTGTGGAAACTGCAGTGAGAAAGTTTAGAGCCTTCAGAGGATTTAATGCTTAGATGTGTATGACACAAAGAAACCATAGAAAATACTCTGCTCACACTCCCTGGGCATACCCTGTTCTGCCACACCTCTGTTTCTTTGGAAATGCCTAGAACATCCTTTGCTACTTCGGAAACTCTACTAACCCTCCAGATATATGACCTCTTTCATAACGTGACCTTCACCACTCCCCCAGCCATAGACATACGCGCACACACACACACACACACACAATCACTCCCTCTTCATCTGCTTCTACAGCATTTTTTACTCGCCTCCATGACAGCACAGATTATAAGACAAGCTTTGAGATTAGAGTTTAGAGTTCCCAGAGCTCTCATCCCTACTAGGCTGTGAGGTTTATATACACAGTGAGGCGACCTGTTTATTTCCAACCCCTCTACCCATGGTCTCCAGTGCTCTAGTCTGGATGTCCTTACAGCTTGGGGGCTGGGTTCCAAGTTCTAAGAAATGGGAGCTGCTAAGCTTGACCCTTTGAAGTTCTGGAATATTACTTCTATTTCATTCTATTGGTCAAAGCAAGTCTGAACCCCACTCCCAATTCCAGTAGGGAAGTAGAGCCCACCTCTTGATCTAAGGCATCCAGGCACACCCAGAGGTAGGAGGAGGTGTTGGTGACCTTATCTGGAGACTCCAGCTGAGGTCTAGTCCTGTCCAGTCTCTTACCAGGATTACGGCCTTGGCCCTATACATTAACCTCTAGGACTCCACATTCTCTTCTATGAAACTGAAATTACAGTGTCTACTGGATCAGACCGTTAAACAGTGAAAGGGGCGCTACAGTTAACGTAGTGTGGCTTTTTGCATGTAGCAACCCTGTAACCAAGGATAACTATTTTTCCTCTTCTGATAAAGAAGGATATAAGTCGTCAATGTGTGGATAAAAGGAAAAAATGCAGAGACAGAGAGATCTTCCTGGGGAAAAAAAAAAAGGAAAAGGATAATAAAGACACCCTTTACCAACTTCAGTCAAGTCTCCAAGGGCTAATCTTATTACTATGAGGCAACAATAGTTGAAATAACCAAAACTCTGCCGAGAAGTATTTGGGGGTGCTGAGCAACAAAGTACACTCCAAGTACATTCTAGGAAACCTCATAGTTAAGCTTCAGGATATAACTGTAGCTTTGTAGGACTTATGAAAATCTGTAGCTTTTAAAAATAATCTTTACTTCTGACTATTAAAGTAATATATGTCGTGGAGAACATTTTAGGGAATTTAGTAAAGCAGTGGGAAGACAATAACTATTCATAATGCAACCACAAAAGGAAACTGCTAGAAATAACTGAATATACTTTTTTCCAGTTATTTTGTTATTGTAATATGCACACAGGACTGGTTTTATAAGTGTAAAACGTGTGTAGACACAGGGTTCCACACTCAGAGGGACCACGTTTTTGGTTGCGTTCTATGTTGTCACCATCTTGAAATTCTTCATTTTTTTTTTAGTTGGAGGATAATTGCTTTTCAATATTGTGTTGGCATCTCCCATACAACAACATGAATCAGCCACAAGTACACATATGTCCCCTCCCTCCTCAACCTCCCCCCACTCCCCACCCCACCCCGGCCCTCTAGGTCATCGCCGAGCGCCGAGCTGAGCTCCCTGGGATATACGGCAGCTTCTCACTAACCATCTACTTCACACACGGTAGTGTGTGTATATGTCAACACTACCCTCCCAAAGGTCACCCCTTTCCTTCTGGAGTCTTAGCCACTTTTTATTATATTCTAATATAATACATTATTGCAAGTATGTTCTCACATTATTAAACCAGTTTTGTAAACATTATTTTAATGATGACATATATTTCTTCCATGGACCTGTCGTGTTTTAATTAATTATTTCATTCCTTTTATTAAGCTTGCAGGAAATTTACATTTCTGCTTATATAAATTACTTGGCCGCATGTATCTTTGTGCATAAATTTTTCTCTTCATCTTTTATTTATTCCTATAAGACAGAGCTCTGGAAATGGAGTTATTAGATCAAAGAGTTTAGATATTTCTAGGTTTTGAAATACACTTTCAGACTTATGTTTTCCTTAGCAGAGTTATTCAGATGAATAGTCCAAACAGCAGTCAGCAGGAGTGAGTTAGGTACGTTTTATAAAATGTACAAATGAACAAAGAGGATTCATTCACAGAGGGAAGATGCACAGTGCTTAACAGCATGGGGTTTAAACTCAGTTTTCATATTACCCTACCAAGCTACATGGTCTACCAGCGTCATGGCTTCATACAACCTCTGTAGGTTTTGGTTGACTCACCTGAAAAATTGAGGATCGTAATATTCACCCTGCAGAGGTGCTGTGCAGATGAACTTGCACCACTCAGCAAGCATGAAGTCAACACCAACCCTGTTACAGGAGCTCTATTAGGCCCGTGGGCTGCACCAGTGAGCACGGCAGACAAGTCCCTGGAGTTCACAGTCAGACAGAGAAGTTAGCCACGAAGCAGGAAATGTAATCAAAGTGTCATGACGATCAAGAAAGAAAAAGAAATGAAGTCTCTTTCAAAGTATATGACTGTGTCCAGAGAAGGCTTCTCTCCGGATTGGAGTAGCTCTGAGACCTGAAAAAAATGACAGGGGAAGGTGATCCTGGGGAAAACTGAATGAGTGGGAAGGAATGTTGACGATAAAGGAAAAATCTATAGAGAAAAAGCCCAGAAATATTTTCAGGTTCAAAGAAGCAGAAACTCCCAGATAGCGAGGGTGACCAGAAGTCCCAGGTCACCTAGACAGTTCCTGTTCCTACCGACTGCTTTGATGTCCTGATTAACAGGGTCCCTTCATCTCAAAAAAGTCCTGGCTTAGAAGACAGTACCATCATGCTATAGGAAAAAGCCAAGAACAAGAGGGACAGTAGTAAGGAATTAAGTAAGCCGTTGGAGGAGCTTACATATCCTGTTAAGAGGTTTTATGTTTATCTTAAGGACTTAAGTGTCATTAAGGGATTTTCATCAGGACGGTTACATAATCTGATTTGCTTTTTCCCATAGATGCAGCTGCAGCAGTCAGAGGGGTTTTGTTGAGTGAAGATTAGCATTCACAAAGAACCTGGAGAACTTGGCGGCGTCTAAAACTGACAGAGAGTTACTACCCAGATTTGTCAAGAAATTTTGAGAAATCAGCAATGGAAAAAGTAGGGAATTGAATAGACGGAAGATCTGCACAGGCACTTCCTGGAACAGAAAATGCACACGGGTGAGAGGTGCTTGCCCTCAGCATTAGCCCTCAGAAGGACGCACATTGAGACAAGGCGTGATGGCCTCACACCCTTCAAGCAAAGATGGGAAGTCCAAGGACACCAGTCGCTGGTGAAGCCTTCATTCACACGTTCAAGACAGATTTGCTGAGAGAATCTGTCATACCCCAAGCACTGCGATCAGCCGTGAGAATACAGTAAGGAAAAAATAAGGACTTACGTTGCGATCCCGCGGTTAAGAATGCGCCTTGCAACACAGGGGACGTGGGTTTGGTCCGGGTTAGGGAGCTAGGATCCCACATGCAATGGAGCGATGAAGGCCAGGCGGTTTGGAGCCCGCATGCCACCACCCCGGAAGCCCAGCGCCCTGCAGCCCGCACACCGCAGCTGCTGAGTCCACGTGCCGCACCCAGCGAGTCCCTAAGCCACGACGAAGCTCCCTCATGACACAACGAAAACCAAGGCAGCCAAGTAAACACAATATTTAAAAAAAGAGCTTCTGGAGGAGTTAGGTAAGTAGGGGATCGGAGTCAGAGAGGGGAGCTCGGGTTTCTAAGGTGGAGCCACACTCAGTGACAACCCAGGGTGCAGCCACTGGCAGCGGGGTAAGGACGGTCGCTGTGGCGAAGAGGTCACCCGAATAATGACCAGCCTGCACTGGCTGGCCACTCGCAGCTGGCACTGAACTTGGTCACCGTCACCAGGCAGGTCTATTCCCAATATTAACACTGTGCAGAGTGTATGTTATTATTATTGCAGAGTATATGTTATTATCATTATCATAAATCATCACGGCAGCCTGAAGACTTAGAAGAAATATATAAACGTATGTCGAAGGGTCTCAGGATCTTAGGAAGTCACTAAAAATTTTCTTATAAAAGTGTCACCATCAGAGTGCTGCCTTCAAATGATGGCTGATGTTCAAATCTGTGGTGTTTGAAAGAACAGAGCGAGAATAGGGATACCGGAAAAACCATTGATTAAATATGTTCTTAAGAAACAGACTCAGAAATATAGAAAACAGACCAGTGGTAGCCAAGGGGGAGGGGCTGAGGGAGGAATGGACTGGGGGTTGGGGTTGACAGATTTCGGCTTTCACACAGAGAATGGACAAGCAAGAAGGTCCCACTGAGTGATTCACTACAGGGAATTACATTCAAAGTCCCATGATAAACCATAATGGAAAAGAATATTAAAAAAAAAGAATGTATATATGTATAACTGAATCACCTTGCTGTACAGCAGTAATTAATACATCATTGTACATCAGCTATACTTCAATTTAAATATTTTTAACATTTTCCGTCTCTACTGATTTGTAAGGCCAGTGTTTCTCTACACTTAACTATCTATTTGTTGCGAGTGCTTTTCGATCAGAAATTTCAGAAAAGAAAATATGGGGGGAAGAAAAGCAACAACAGGGAGGCCAGCCTCATTTAGAGAGTGGAAACGAAGCAAAGGAGGAAAATGAAGGCCGTCCTCGGGAGAAGACAGCCCGACAGTCCACGCACAGCTGCAGCTGGCATCCACGGCGAGGTCTGGACAGCTAACACCCCTGAAGGGACCAGCTGTCATTCCTTCCCACTCTAACCACTCTACTTCATTCCATACAAAGCAATCTAGTCTGATAGATCTTAAGACAGCTAAGAAGGTCTTTATTCAGAATGACTTCCTGTCATAACATAAGACACCTAACACATAACACAATATAGGATGTAACACACCATGACACCATCTGGGACCAAATACCAGACATTTTCTTGAATGCTTAAACTTAAAAAAAAAATTATTTATATATTAATGTGGCTCTGCCAGGTCTTAGCTGCGGCACACAGGATCTTTGATTGTCATTGAGGCCTGTTCTTTTAGTTGCAACATGCGATATATCTCCCAGCATTGGGGTCTTTTCCAGTGAGTCAGCTCTTTGCCTCAAACCCGGGCCCCTTACATTGGGAGGATGGAGTCTTAGCCACTGGACCACCAGGGAAGCCCCTTAAGTGCTTAACCTTTGAATAGAGAAATTCAGAATGCCCAGTTTTCTCCTGGAACTGTATCATGAGAAGCATAAATAGCTGCTCACACCTCATCTGAGCTTCAGGGTGCCTTGCTCATTCCGGAGTCTGTGGTTCCCACAGCCTGGCCTTGGAGGAAGCCGGAGACTTGGAACCTGCGCCCTTGAATCGCATTCTCTGAATCCGTCTCAGCAGAGGGTTTAACGCAAGCCGAAGGAAGTGCATTCCAGGGGGAAAGTCCAGCCTCGGATGCCACACAGGCCGGAGCTGGGGGAGCAGGGTGTTGGACGTGCCCGCCAAAACAAGGAAGATGGGAAGCTGGGTCTGCTTACATGACTCACCCTTCACCTCCGGAAGCTGTGAATTCTTGCGAGGAAGCCCTGCCCAAGGCAATGAAAGTTTGGGAATCTATTTACACAGCAGTCATCGAGGCCGAGTGTTTTTCTTCTTGTTTTCTCGTCTACTGGCTAAACAGGAAGTTTTCTGCAGGATGCTCTGACTTCCTCTGTTCAGAGTAATAACT